>NC_135574.1:140386017-141011017 GCF_965152235.1 Eretmochelys imbricata | reverse complement strand
AAGCCCAAATCCTTCTCTTTCTGAAGAGACATATCTGAGCTTGAGGTGTATGTATTTTTTAGTTTCCTAACAAAAATCTTTTGTGAATGTTGGTCACAGGGAAGTTGACTGGATGAATTTCCACTGAGTTAAGTCCCTGTCGTGTGACAATGGCAACTTAATCACGCAAGTCATTTTCTTCAAACAAGGAATGTTACACTAAGGCAGCGGTTCTCAAACTTTTTGAGCTAAGCCTCCCCTTTGAGTTACAATTTTTAGTTGCGCCCCCTCAGACAAAAAATAGACAATATCTGTCCCTTCCTCCTCAGGTTTTCAGGGTGGGGAAGGGCGCATGCGATGGTCTCTGGGGGCGGAGCCAGGGCTGGGCAGGGAGGCTGTCGGGAGTGGAAATCGGTGCAGCCGTGGCGGATGTTGACACTGACCCCCAGGGCTGGGTGTCCCACTGAAGTGAGTCAGGGGTGGAGGTGGTGCTCCTTCCCTAAGCCCCACCTGGCAGTCACTGGCCTGAGCCCCCAAACGTTCCTCTGTGCACCCCTAGGTAGGCACACCCCGCAGTTCAAAAACCACTGCATTAAGGAAGAGTAGTATCCCGAAAGCTTTTCTGATGCTCTGATTCAACTACAGAGCTTCCACTTAAAAGCTTCATTGGCCCTCTGCTGCCTCACCTCCTGCTACAAATTTAAAGAAATTCCCACTTCTGGATTCTATTTCAGATGATTCCACAAACTTGTAAGCAAAAGCAATACAACAGGGCTGAGCAGTTTCATTTGAGTCTTGGCTTCGTCATGCATGTTTGTACACAATCAATACAAAAGCATGTGAGCCAGAACTGTCAAGACAGTGTGACAGAATCCATGTGAAGCAAACTGATTAGTTTCATGCAGCTTTAAGTGACATCCATGCAGTTTGTAGAGAACAGAATAGGAGCTATATAAATGTCACTTTAAATGTTTATTTTTTCCATTAAAATGGCTTTTAAAAAAAAAAAGATTCTAAATCACTACATTAGTGTACATCTTCCTTAAGCTTCTGGATACACTGGGCAAATTTCTGCTCTCAGTTGCAACAACATCTCCACTGAAATGGAGTTTCGTCAGATTTACATTGGTGTAACAGAGGAGAATTTATCCCATTGCTTTCTGTTAACAATTTAAGATCTTAACCAGCTACATCCACCTTTTGCCCACTCCAAATTAAAGCCAGAGCTAGGTGCCTGCAGGTATAGCAAATTTGCCAGACACTGCCACAGATCATTCAAAGGCATTTTGGAATGAAGCCCAATTCAGGACTTCAGCCTACTGAAACTGAAGTATTGAAACAAATAGTTATTTTCTAATTAGTTTCCTAATTGCACTACTAATCAAAGCATTTGCTTTCTATGATTAAGTTCTTTAAAGTTTCCCCCTGAGAATCCATGTCTCAGAATGACTAGCTTTACAGAAAGGTGCTGGAAGCCAAAAACTCAAGGTGCACAAAGGAAGACAAGTGAGTGTAGACTGGCAGACAGGGGCTGCGCAGACGGTGAGTGGAACTCTTAGTCTGGAGTTTCTTTATGTCACCTTCCACCAATGTGCTATAGAACTTCACTGAAAGGCTTTCCGCCTTGCCCTTGCCTGCTCTATTTGAGCCGCCTATCAGGGATCTGAGTACTGGCCACCCATCCAAATACACTAATCTGCAACCAGCCTCAGCAGATAGCTTATCTTTCTCTGGATAAAGTAGTATCTCAGCTGATTGACAGGCTAATGTGGAAGATTAAAAAACAAAATCTTAAAAGGAGGTCCTGAAAATAGCAATTAATCAGTGCTAATCTAAACAGCTGTGGGACATGTGGATGGCATCTTCCTCTGCAAATTACACTGAGGTACAGCAGCATATTATTAAAATCATCTTTGGCTAAAATATCAGTGATATAGTTTCATGGTGCATATAGTGCGTGTATGTAAGCAAGCTATGCAGAAAAATGTCTCCAGACTTTCATTATTCAAAAGGTATTGAGTGATCCATGGCTTAGATTCTGTACTTCCGAAGGCAGTGACAATTTAAAGCAAATATTATTAATACAAGCCAAATTCCAAAATCTTTAATTGGGCTGAACTCCTATTTGAGCAAAACCATCTCTCATTTACCAAGTATAAATCAGGAGTAGCTCCACTATGCACAATGGAAGTACTTCTGATTTACACTAGTCTAATGAAGAGGAAATAGTCCAATGACTTCAAATCAGTCAGAACTGAATAAAGACTTCTGAAAGTCTCAGATACTATGATCATGAGGATGGTATAAAAAAATACAATAGGTAAAATTTGGCCCTAAAATTTGATTTTCAGCCTAGAGAACTTCTTGTTGTTAACGTGAGTCAGGAGAATAATTCACACCTGATACAACTTGATAGATTTAGCATCTATTTTTCCCCACTCGTAGAAAATGTGCAAACATACCATGAGTTCCTAGTTGGATTTATTCATTCTTTGAATGTATTCCATAAAATTGTATCAAGTTTTACACTCTGTGAAATAATCACAGATAGTTCACTGTGATTATTTAATAGTCAGTTTTCAAAATCTGAGTTGTATTGGTTAGAAAAGTCACCTGACATAGTTGCTGCTGTCTGATTAGACAGATTCCTAAGCACTTCCAGCATGAACACTCATGCCCGAATATTTCATATTGGGATTCTGTGAGTTCTCACGCATGTGACTTTGAAATTTGCTTTCTGCTACCATTTATGTCTGTACACTGGATCATTTGAAAGCTCATAGAAAACACAGCAAAGAGGGCATGAAAAACAGTCAGAGCAAGTTCATTTCAAAGTTTGAGCGCATATTTGTGAAAGAATTTTTTTGCAGTATTTGCCTAGCTCTGAAAAAAGGGATCAATTTTAAAACAAAGACATAGCAATGTCTCTTCTGGGGGAGAGACAAGCCAAAAACCTTTCTATTTTCTTTCCATTAATTTATTAAAAGAAATCTGCAGTGAAATTAAACTCCTGGCGTGGTCATTTAAGCTAGGGCAAATTGAGGAGTTTCTAACAAAGACATTACCTGCCGACACATCAAGCTTACCTTGTTGTGCAGCCTCTTTTGGTTTAGCTGGTTTCACTACTTCACACTCCCTCAGTATGGGACTATTGTGTGATGCTATCCAGGAAAGCCCCAGGCCAAAAAACAAGCAAAAACCTTAATTTTTAATCACATGCATATACTAGGGCTGAAAGGGTCAGAGAGGCTTAGCTAGCCTTCAGTTTCAATTAAAACATACAGGAGGTCAGGTAAGTCACCCCTCCCAGTTGAGTTTTACCATTAGTGACTCAAAAACAACAGAAAGCTTATTCCAGTACCTTGCTTCTTGTTTTGCTTTCCCAGTTTCCTCCATGTCTCCACCACACACCGCCTGTGCTGGTAATACAGAGAGCTGCTGTGGGAAAACTGTAGTTATGGTTTTGTTACAGTTTTAGACCCAAAGGGGCTTACCGCAGCTGAATCATTTTATTGCATCGCTCTGCTGCTCATTTCTATGCACACAGCTGATGAGAATGAAGAAATAACTCCAAAGAGAGTCCTGTTAGTCTAACAAAGCTGCTTTGTCCCCAAAGGAACATACAATAGGAAATGAAAGTTGGATGGAAAACAGATTCTAACAGGAAACAGAATGATCCATGCTAGAGTTCAGCACAAAGATAGATCACTGTAATAACCACAGCAATGTGAGCCGGGGAACTAGGGACTTCAATCTCTAATTCTAGAGGGAGAGATACAAAATAGCTACGGGAAATAATAGCAAATGAAAAGCCTCCACAACTGGAAAATGAAGTGAATAGCACAGTGACAGAACACAAAAGTCTTAGACTCTGCTTGGATTTGGATGAAAGTAAACAAATGCATACATCATAGTGGGGGGGGGGGAGTGACAAATTAAAATTAGTAGATTTTACCAAATATTTTATGTAGTTTAACAATCTGTTTAAAGAAAGGAGAGGGGGAAACGATATGCAGCTATATCAGTTAGGGCTGTCAAGCGATTAAAACAATTAATAGCGATTAATCACATTGTTAAACAATAATAGAATACCATTTATTTAAATATTTTGGATGTTTTCTACATTTTCAAATATATTGATTTCAATTACAACACAGAATACAAAGTGTACACTTTATATTTATTTTTATTACAAATATTTGCACTGTAAAAAACAAATATTATTTTTCAATTCACCCAATACAAGTACTGTAGTGCAATCTCTTTATCATGAAAGTTGAACTTACAAATGTAGAATTATGTACAACAAAACTGCATTCAAAAATAAAACAACATAAAACTTTAGAGCCTGCAAGTCCACTCAGTCCTACTTCTTGTTCAGCCAATCACTCAGACAAACAAGTTTGTTTACATTTGCAGGAGATAATGCTGCCCGGTTCTTGTTTACAATGTCACCTAACAGTGAGAACAGGCGTTCTCATGGCACTGTTGTAGCCGGAATCGCAAGATATTTACATGCCAAAAATTCATATGTCCCTTCATGCTTCAACCACCATTCCAGAGGACATGCATCCGTGCTGATGACGGGTTCTGCTTGATAAGAATCAAAAGTAGTGTGGACCGACACATGTTAATTTTCATTATCTAAGTCAGATGCCACTAGCAGAAGGTTGATTTTCTTTTTTGGTGGTTCGGGTTCTGTAGTTTCCGCATTGGGGTGTTGCTCTTTTAAGACTTTGGAAAGCATGCTCCACACCTCGTTCCTCTCAGATTTTGGAAGGCACTTCAGATTCTTAAACCTTGGGTCGAGTGCTGTAGCTATCTTTAAAAATCTCACATCGGTACCTTCTTCGCGTTTTGTCAAATCTGCACTGAAATTGTTCTTAAAATGAACAACATGTGCTGAGTCACCCTCCAAGACTGCTACAACATGAAATATATGGCAGATTGCGGGTAAAACAGAGCCGAAGACACGCAATTCTCCCTCAAGGAGTTCAGTCACAAATTTAATTAATGCATTATTTTTTAAAGAGCATCATCAGCATGGAAGTATGTCCTCTGGAATGATGGCCAAAGCATGAAGGGGCATACGAATGTTTAGCATATCTGGCACGTATATAGCTTTCAATGCCTGCTATAAAAGTGCATGTTCTCACTTTCAGGTGACATTGTAAATAAGAAGCAGGCAGCATTATCTCCCGTAAATGTAAACAAACTTGTTTGTCTTAGCAATTGGCTGAACAAGAAGTAGGAGTGAGTGGACTTGTAGGCTCTAAAGTTTTACGTTGTTTTGTTATGGAGTGCAGTTATGTAACAAAACAAAAAAAATCTACATTGTAAATTGCACTTTCACAGTAAAGAGATTGCACTACAGTACTAGTATTAGGTAAATTGAAAAATACTATTTCTTTTGTCATTTTTACAGTACAAATATTTGTAATAAATATAAAGTGAGCACTGTACACTTTGTATTCTGTGTTGTAATTGAAATCAATATATTTGAAAATGTAGAAAAACATCCAAAAATATTTAATAAATTTCAATTGGTATTCTATTGTTTAACAGTTTGCGATTAAAACTGTGATTAATCGCAATTCATTTTTTTAAAATCACGATTAATTTTTAAGTTAATCACGTGAGTTAACTGCGATTAATCGACCGCCCTAATTTTAATACAATGCAGTACCAGCTGTCACACGACAATAGCCAACTACTCAGCAGCTATACTATAATAGAAACCAGGCTTGCGTGTTTCTAAAACTATATCTGAAATTAGCAGACCCACGGTGACAGACCATCCCAAGACCAATGATGCACTGCACTGCAAGAATCCCCAAAAGGGACAATGAGAATGGAATACAGTAAACAAGGTTTTCTGTGACTCTGGGGATAGGATTATAAAAGATTTTTTTTTAAAACACAAGGATTGAGCAAGAAGCCTTTCTAAATTACATTTCTTGAATTTTATTGTATTATCTTCATGGCACAGTTATTACACATTAAAGGTAATGACTCTCCTCTGCAAGTAACCTAATATTGGACGTGATTGATAACCCCTATATGTGCTTTAGAGAACACTTTGAATTTCATAAACGGGGAAGAGAGTAGAAAGTTGGAGGAGGGGAACCTCAGTGGATTATCTTCATGCATACAATACATTGACTGCAAGGGTTTCACTAGAAGGTATAATATTTCTTCTAACACCCACTGAGGGCTCATGGACAAAGTTTCCCAGATCCTCTCTTTATAACTAATTCTGCTCCTATTGCATATAATCCATTATTTTCTGTATTTTTCTTCCTTCTTTTTATAAACTACTATATTTATAACTCACTCTTGCTCCCTCTTTCTTATTCTGACAGTTTTTCTCCCCAGATTCTCTTCCATGAGCTGGGCTCCGCAGCCAAGCTACATCTCCCATGATGCACCATGGCAGGTCAGCCAGAGGGGATACCACAGTGCACCATGAGAAATGTAGTCCTTCCAGGAAACCCAGCTCATACAAGCAAATGGGGGACATGAGGTATCCAAACTACAACTCTCAGAGGCACCATAGAAGCTAGCCAGGCATGGATTAACATCAGACTGACCCAGAACAAATGTTTTAGTGCAGTTCTACAAACCAGAATGTTTCAAATTTACGAGAACATGGACCAAAATGAAATATTTCATTTAGATGCCCTCACAGGTTTGGTTTCATCACCTTTCTTGTTATGGAGATATTAGGATGGAAGACCAATGATTTACGATGCAGATTTACGAAGAAATTTCACTACATGGCCAGTGATCGAGTACCAAAAGTTTTGGTGGTGTGACTAAAATTACCCTGGATGGCATAGATTGATCATCCAGACAGACTGTCTTAAGGACTTCGCTAGAGATTCATCTAGGTATGCTTGATCTACAAAGAGGCTATGTGCCTTTGGGATTTGCCATGAAGAAGAAGAATGGAAAAAGTGAAAAATTTCAGCAACATCAAAATTTTTCCTGTAAAAAAAAAAAGTCAGTTTTGTGGAAAACTCACTTTTCATCCAAAACTGATGGAAAATTCCTGACTTGCTCTAGTATACACATATAATAGATAGTTGCAGATTGTGTTCATGTATGTGCAAGAAGTTGGAAGCAGCAGAAAACATGAGCCAAACAAACGCACTTGAAAACACTTTAGCCTTAAATCCCACACAAATTGTACTTGATGGAAATCAAATAGTTGTCCTGGGTAACGTAAGTTCTGTGGCCACTTCTTCATGTTCACCTGAGACTTTAAGGCAAATCCACAAAAATGAAATAAACATTAATATTCTGAATAATCTTTTTGAGGAAGGCAGTTCTTTGCTAGATGTGATGGATGCTGTCCTCTTAAGAGCAGGGCAGTTTGGGTTCCCTCTCCAAGAAATGAGGTAAGAGTTACCAGAAGGCAAGCAGTCTGGAATAGACTCTTGGAAAGAGTCTGTGGGTACTGCAGTAAGAAGCCTAGAACCTAGTAAGGGAATCCTGCCTGATTTGTCTCTTTCTTGTTGCTAATAAACTGGGAATTGGCATTGTATGCCCCTGAGCCCTTGTAATTCTTAGGCTCTGAGCTCTGGGAGCCAGATGACCCTACATCACAACTACCTGTTAATGAATCATGTTGTTGCACAGCAAGCCTCTGTATTTAAGGGGCCCTAGCTGCACTCATTATGTTGCTTTTAAACTAGGGAAATAAAAAAGGCAGTAAAACTTCTTAAAAGGAAACATTTAAATGAAGAAATGGTTCATTAGAAAGCAGCAGACTGATTTCTATTGGGAAGAAAAACAATATTTTTTCTTTAAATGCAAGTTTGACCAGACAGAGAATAATCCACAATGGGCCCTATAAAATACAGCTAGTAACCTTCCCTTCATTGATAAGAAACAGCCTCCAACAAGCTCTATAACTCTAATGCAAAATACTGTCAGCATATCTGGCTGTTGTCATAGTTTTGTGGTGTGAAGGTTCCAGGGATAAAATGAGGTTTTACAGATCTCACTTATCATGTGCAGGGGAAGCTTCGACAGCGAAGGCAGATTTTCCACAGAGAAACATCACTGTATAGAAAAACGAGGTTTTGTCTAGACTTGGGAAATTTACATTGCTGTAAATACATCAGTGTAGTGTAGCCCCATACCGTAGAGACACTGCACGGGTATAACTTATCCCAGTAATTTTTACAAAGCTAAATCACATTAGTGCAAGGCCTGCCTTACACTAACACAGCACATCTACTCTCTGGATTTATACCAGCATAGCTGTGTAGTTACGTTTAAAAAAAAAAAAACAACAACAGTAGAGACAGGGCCTGAGACTTTAGTGATCAGAGTTTCATTCTAGGAAGTCTTCTAGGGTTGCCACCTGTCCTAGTATTGGCAGCAGCACCACACTTTACTTACAGGGTAAGTCAGTGCTTGGGTACGTGACATCACGACACTTGTGTTACAATTTAAGGCAAGACGTGTTCCCTGTTACCTGCATGAATGCACTGAGGGGGCAGAAGGGCATGAAAAGCCTTTGGGAAGCGGTGAGCCCTTGACCTGAGAAAATACATGGGAACTGGGAAAGACTGGCACTGGACCCTGGAGAGATGGTGAGGAGGGAGGGCGGGGGACCGTAACAGAGCTAGCAGGGCACAGATGGGAGTGGACACTGCACCTTCTGGAAGGCTGGTGGAGCTGCAGCACTCTCCCTGTGCACCCCAGAGCTTTGGAAGGAATAACGGGAAGGGAGAGACGAGGACTCTGCTGCAGTTACCCCCCACCTAAGGCTGGGAGAGGAGGGTGAAGAGTCCGTGGAGCTGCAGGAGGAGCAGAGATGGAACTGGGGGTGGAGAGAACAGAATTAATTCACTAGACTGTGGGGGTTGCGGAGAAGCTCTGCGATATCTGGCAGTCAGTGAGCGCTCCTGCAGCAGGGGTCAGAATCACCTAATGTTGTACATTAGAGATAGCGGATACACTTACTGCCACCCACATACCAGGGTGGGGGGCAGGGAGAATTTTAAAAATAAATACAAAAAAATCAAAAGTGACCAAAAACCACAATAGAATCTTTTTGTTTTTTAAAGACTACTTTTTTTTTTTGCACCAACTGCTTGATTTCTGGGGATCTGAATTGTGATATGTTGACTTTGGGGGTTGGCAATACGGAGATCATGACATCAAGCAAGTGGGAGGAGTTAGTCTCACTTGAAAACCTTCCAATGGGGCAACTCTACAGTAAGACTTTGACAAAGATCATCTCGCCTGCAAAGCTTATCCTGTGGCAAAGATATTTTTTTCCTGTTTTTCATTCTTAATTATCTTTTAGCTTAAATGCTCAATCAGGTCACCGAGATGTTACGGTGACAGATGTATCCTAAATCCCTAAGACAGACAGAAATGGAACATGTCTACGCATTCAAGCAAAGAGGGAATATAGTGCAGGGCTAAAAGTCACACACAAAAGCAACAGCAATGGAAGTATGGATAACAAAGTTAGATGTTGGACCAGGAACTATATTAACATTGTAGTGTGCAATGAGTTGAGACAAGTGTTGTGCTAAGTATTTTAAGGCAACAGTGTTACCAAACAATAGTTGAGGGGGGAAAGTGTGTTTAATGTGAGCTCAGCAGGCTTGCTCATTATCAGAGATTGTTGGTTTTTTATCAATCTTAACTTGTTTCAAAACCAACAGCTCTGAGCTTTCCAACCCTGCTATACTTCTTTGCTGCCAGTTTTTCATACCACACCACACACCAAAATAGACTAACTTATGTTGGAAAGAAACTACCCATTTCAAGTGTGAGAGCAGGATGGATTATGCACACAATCCAGCAGTGTTTAATCCATCAAAATCTCCTGTGACTTCAAATCTACAGTGGGAGTTTTGCCTGAGCAAGGACAGCAGGATCAAGGCCTGAACACAGTTAACCTGGGTCTGGAATTCTGTATGCTTTGGGCTCAGTAGTGCAGCTCTTACATTACTGAGCATTCATTCCTGCAGGTAGGCATGAGTATACATTGTGTTTCTTCAGCATGAGAAAGGGTTGCATAATCTAGTTTTACACACGAACAACAGACTCACTAAACTTGATACATAGGAGTTTAAAAAGGGAATACTTGGTAACAAATGGGAATGCAGGGAAATGAATACAGAATGATATCAGGTGGTAGTAAATGAAGTGAGCCCGGATGACTGATGTGCAAGACAGAAAAGTAGACTGATGACATGAAGTGAACAATACAGGTAAATTGTTCCACTCAAATTTATGCACGGCAGAGACTGAAATGCAATCAGTATGGCAATAGGTTGGAAAATTAAAGCACTTTAATTCAGACATGTTTCTTCCTTTGTTTTTTTTCTTTTTTCTCAACCCTTTAAAAAATCATTTTTCTTGCTGCCCGCCTTTTCCACGTTTTATTAATCTCACCCCTTTTTCTTTTTTTGTGGCTGTCTTTCTGAGCTTTCTGAGCTTCTGTTCAGATGCATCAAAAGAAAAGTGTGTGCACAAGACAGGCAACCTGCCAAGACTACACAGTTTCTAAAAAAAAGTTCTAAATATTCCCATGTGTTTATAGTATACATGGGTTTGATTTGCCTCTCTTACACTGGTACAACTTGTTTTCAGAGGAGTTGCTCCCTATTTACACCAGTTTAAGCAGAGTAGTTGCCAAGAAACATAAGGAAGGGGTAAAAGCAACACAAGTTTGTCTCCTTAATTGGACAACTGAGGCAAGAAAGTGGGGATACCCTTGACACACGGTGCTGCGATGGAACAAGGGCAAGGCAACAGCCCATATGAAACACTAAAATCCATACTAAGCACTAGTATCCAATTGTTTAAAATGAATCTCCAATATAAAGTTAATAAATAATGCTTCATACTAAAAAACAAACAAACATTGCCATCCTATCAGATTTAGCCTCAGTTTATACAAAGGGGTCACCATGAGAGAAAGGAAAACCTTAAGCAGCAAGATGAGAATGTACATCTATGGATATGATGCAATCCAACAAGAAGTAGATGCATAGTTTGATTCTGCAGTCCTTATTCAGGCAAATCTCCTGTTGAACTAGATGGGAGTTTGTGCTGTGCAGACACAGTAGAACTGGCTCCTAAAGTGGTTAAATTCTGGGAAAGTCTTTAGACAATTAAAGCAACCTTTGCTACAAGTTTGCCATCCCTACTGTACCAACAGTATTTGCTTTTTAACTATCCAGCAAAAAATTAAAACCAAAACAGTGAGAGGTCATTAAACAGCATTCTGCACTGACAGCAGTTCTTCCCAATAAGGGAAGATACGGGGAGGCTGTGCTACCAGTTTTCTTAGTGGAAGACAAAGTTCTAGTCTTTGACCCTTAGAAAACTGGTATTTTCCAGGCTTACATCTAAGATAAAATAAGATTAACATCCACATTTGTGAAAGGGTGAGATCCTCACTCACACTCTGCCTATTTTAATTTACCTGGTGGTGTAAAGAAGCCCTATGAGACCCATACCCATCCAGTGAGGATTCCTCTGGACTGCAGGCACATGTACAAGACTGCATTCCAAGGACCCCCTCACAAGCTCTGCCATAGTGGATATACCAGGGGCAAGACTGTTGGTGAGATGGCAATGCAGGTGGTGAGACTTCAGGACTGTGGAGATTCTAGGCAATGCTGGGACCCATAGGGTAGCCTAAAGGGCTGGCATAACTTAAACAGACCTCCAGGAACAGCTAAGGGTACATCTATACTGCAAGTGAAGACGTGACTCTAGCACAGGTAGTAGGACAATAGTAGTGGAGAAGTGATGGCACAGACCTCAGTGCAGGTCAGCAGTGCAAGTATATACCCAGGGTCCCCTATGGGCTTATATTGGAGCAGTTAGCCTGTGCTGACACTCATGCAGCCACATCTTCATGACTATAGTTACTCATGCTAGCTAAATTAAAGCTACCGCATGTATTCCTACTTCACACCTTAAATTGCTGCGTAGACGTACCCTAAAATAGGCTGTAGGCCTCTCCCCACCCCTATGTGTGAATTCGGTCACAGACTTTTACTCATAGGAAGGAAAGGAACTAATTAAGATTATAGCTCCTTGTACTACCTTTAGTCATAGAATGAAAACAAGAAAGAGAAAAATTAGATTTAATATTTGGAAAAACATCCTGACAGTAAGATATTATATAGTGGAGTAGTTTCCCCAAAGCAAGAGGTGGAAATTGCACAACTTCAAAACACTCAAAACTAGACTAGACAACACAAGAGAATATTCTGTAGGGAACAATCTTTGACTGGTAAGGAGTAAACTATATCACCTCACAAGACTTTTCCATCTCCAAACCCTATGATTCAGTGCATGCCTAAAAGAATGATCATACATGAGTGTTTGCAGTATCCAAAGGGCTAAATTAGAAGAAGTATTTCTTTTCGAGATATTCCTTTCAGCTTAAGAACTGCTGGAAATTTTAAGTAGGTCTGGCCATTACACTAACTGACTTCTTGGAGTTTTTTGCAGGGAGAAAGAACATTTTGTTTGGAAGGTAACAGAAAGCGGTCAACTTGAAGTTAATCTCTCTACGTTTCATTTCGCATAATGCAAATGCACCCTTATCACACATAGCTGTGTTTGTAGGTAACTGAAAGTGAGTTGTTGAGCTCTCAGAATAAACCAGAAGTGATAAATGATAAGAGAGATTTTGGAAAGGAGTAAATTTGTCTTTTTGACAGCTGAGTTAAGATAGGGGTCATTGAAGTCTCCCTCAAGCCTACAAATGAGCCCTACAGTCTTCAGTACCCATTTCAAGGTTAAGTCTACTGAAGCCATTACAAAAAGCTCTCCTCCACCTTTTCCCTTTACTTTGCTGAAGTGTTGGTAAATAAAGTGGACATCTTTCTTTTTCAGATGTATACACTGAATATACAGAATCTGATAACTGTTTTGTTTGCTTGTGTTTTTTTCAGGTCACCTCCCCAACAACCCCAGTTACCAAGGGTGTAATTTAGAAAAGTACTTTGTGCTCCTAAGCCACTTCAATATTTTTGTAAATCCCACCCTAAACGTACTAGACATGACACGGAATTTATGCCTTGTCCCATGTTGATGTCCAGCTGTGTAGCAGTGCTTTTAAATTGCAGCTCAGGTTGAAGACTCAGGCTCTGAAAACCACCCCCTTCCCATGGCTTCAGACCCAAAGCCACAATGTCTACACAGCTATTTTTAGTGAGGTAGAAAGAGCCCAGGTGCTGCTGCACACCCATAGCTGTGATCTGGTATGTGCAACATAGAAATTAGAGAGTACAACCCACAAGCATTGGCTTCAAAACCACAGGCTCTTATTGCGCTAACAGAAGATCCCCATTAGATGAGTTAGTAGAAACACTTTTAGCTTTTTGAACACACAAAGCTGTGTTTGAGTTGAAGGCAGATACGCGGCATGGTTTCCTATCTCCATGGCAGTTTGGCAAGGCTGCGTTCCATCACCATCATTGTTCAATATCAGCATTGACTGGTTGATGGATAATCTTGAGGAGGCTGCTGTTGGTGATGTTGTGCTGAACACCATTATGCTCTGCAATCTTGAATATGCCAATGACATTGTCTTGTTGGCTCAGTTTGATGAATCTCTGCAGCTGATGATTGATCTATTCAGGCTAGAAGCAGCGTGCATTGGTCTGGTTATTAAAGCAGATATAACTAAGTCCTTGGACATTACCATCAAGCAGCCTCCAGCGTCAGATTATAACCAGTTCAGTTTTAATCTATCCAAACAGGACATTGAAGAGGTGGAAACGTCCACACATTGGACAGAGTCACAGACAATGGTGGAGTATGCTCGACAGATGTGGACATTCGTATAACAGCAGCTGCTGCCAAGTTTTGAGCCCTTCAGTGGCCTCTGCGGGGATGTCATGACAACAAGCTGGCTAGAAAGTTTTGGATCTATAGAACCACAGCTATACCAACTTGATTGTATGCGAGTGAAATGTGGGTGCTGAGAGAAGCTGAAGAACACAGGATTGTTATTTTGATTCTTATCATCAGCTGCTCCACATCAAGTGGCAGAACAAGATCAGAAATGAGGATATTCGAAGCTGAACCCAGCAACTGCCTTCATCAGCACTGGTTTGGTTTTGCCAGCTTACTTGGTATGGGCATATTGGACTGGAAGACCAATGAATTCCAGAGCATGTGTACCAAGGAATGCTGCTATACGGTTGTCGAACACGTGAGTACCAAAAGGTTCGGTGGCACAATAATATTGCTAGTCGTGGACAAAAAGGTGATCTGTCTGGATATACAGGTTAAGGACCTAGCAAGAGATCTGCAAGCGGGCCACGTACACATATATACCCCTACCTTGTTCATTAAGAGCTAAATTCACCCCACGGCAAAGGACCCGTGTTCCACTTACATCCTTCTTGATCTCCATATTGAGGGTGGTAACCTTATGCTGGTCCTCTGAACTGGGGTGAATTTCACTCTGCATGCTGTAAATTAACATTATCCTGGGAAGAACATCCTACAGAAAAAAAAAACACCCTTTTACTACATGGCGGCCAAAGTTCCCTATAGAATTTCCTTTAATATTTAAATTAAAATTCTATTTTCCACATTACCCTAATATTTTCTCTCTGGCTTACTACCTACAATAAAATACAGTATTTTTAATGAGAAAAGGCTACAATGGCATGTATTCCAGCTACATTTAACCCGTGTTATAAATGTCTCAGATGCACGAATCACAGCAGAGAGTGTAGGTGATTGAATAACTTTGGCCCTATCTACAAAACGTATTTAGGCACACAACCACCACATTTATGCTGCACTATAATCCATATAACCCCCACTCAGCTGTCACTTAACTCTGTAGATGGTTCAGTTTTCAGGGTAAATCTAAGCCGCATTGCAGTCCGTGAACGAGGGAAGATAGATGGGCGAAAACTTGGCTTCCCTGCTGGGTTCTCAGAGGCTGCCTACCGGATTGGGCCCCATTCCGAATCCAGGTCACTGGAGCAGGGGGACTGGATCCTGGGTCTCCCACCTCCCAGATGGGTGCCCTAGCCACCAGACTAAAATCTGTCTGTCTCTCTTCCCCCCTCCCAATGACTACTTTATCCGAAGTGGAACAGCTTCAACAGGGGACAGTGAGGGAACCCCACATCAGAACACCCCATAGCTCAGTGGTTAGAGCACTTTCCTGAGGGGTGGGAGACCCTGGTTCATACATCTTTACCTCATCAAGCAGGGACAGGAATTAAACCTGGGACTCCACTTCTTAGGAGAGTGCTCCACCTGCCGGATTAAAAGTAATAAGGGAGGGCACGCCCCTCACACACCCATTTTGTGTGGAGTAAAGCAGGCACCTAACTCATTCTCACAAGAAACAACCTGGGCATATAGGCCACCTGACTCCAAGACAGGGGTTCACGTTCACGGATCACAAGCAGATAGATGCCCAAGTCTGGGCTGCCGGGAGGTGCCTAACTCCACAAGAGGGTAGGGCTTAGCCCATACCCCCCTCATTGGTTCATTCAAGCATCTTCCAGCCTAGCATACTGGCTTTTGTGGATCATGTTCTTAGGCACTTATCTCGACCCTTTCATTGTATAAGGCACCGATGCACGCATCTCAGGCTTTGAGGATCGCAGCGTTGTTCCTGTGATTTTCTAGGCACGTAAAAATTAGGTGCCATGATGCTCAGCATCACAATGCTGCATCACAATTAAAAATACTTTGAGATCTTTTAGTATTCAGGTTGATAGCCACCTTCCTCCAACCTGATAGAGCTTTGTTTTCATACTGACCTAGACCTCACACAGTCTAATCATCCCCTACACAGACCATCTGTCACATGCACTCCATTTGTGCACCTGTTTTCCTGCAGGGTTCAGGAATGGAACTCTGCTGGATGGCATGTCAGGCCTCCTCCAAGATGTTCTCATGTCGCCCCAGTGACTTCCACCTAAGAATGACACACTCTTTAGTTCTGTTATACAAGTGTGAACATTTCATAGGTTATCGCTAGTCAAGTTTCTAATTGGCTAACTCCTTGGCAAATCTTACATGAAGTGTCTGACAGATATCTAAGAACAAACTAAAAAAACAAAACAAAAACAGGTCCCGGTATTCCATGGCTTGACCTGTCAACTGGCCCTCAAACCCCACACCTCCCTTTGGGAAGTCTTATTTATCTTAAGGACTTGTTCCAAGCTCCAAGTGCTCTAGTCAGGAAATAATTTTACCATTGGAATTTCCCACTGGACCACAAGTCAGCAAATGCAACAGCTATGGCAGTCTTTTTAAAAACACACCCTTCCCTTCCATCAAATAGAAAACAAAACAAGTAAATACAAGCTGGCTAGCTTAAGCAACCACAACAAAAACCCAACTGTGCAAAAGGAAAGACCATGCTACCAAAACCCACCTCTTGAACACTTCCTGTTATGTCCTCTCCATAGATCTACTAAGATGGTTGAGCATTATTAGCAAAGTGCTTTGAGATCTACAATAGAAAGTGTACTATATGAAAGCAAAGTATTATTGTAATGGTATGTATTGTCCCTGTAGGGCTGGTTGGGCAATCAGCTGGGGCACTACTAGAGAGCACTACTATGTTCCAGATTCTCTCTTTTGACAGGGGAAGTAGTCACTGAAGGAGAAAAAAGTGGTCTTAGGGGGATAGTTTCTGTTGGAAGAGGAGCACACACCAACTGTGATTAACACAAACACCAAGTGCAAGGAAGGCTAGAACTCCCCCTCGCCTGAGTATGGAATGATTGCTGGCAAATGTAGTTCCCAGGCAGGCAATTTCTGATATTGAACTGAGACAAGACTTGCTGGGAAAACGAGATCTATAAACCTCACATTCTCCTAGATTAGAGAGAGACCTGGTATGTGCCAGAGGGGCAGACAGTCTCTCCTAGAAGAAGGGAGAAGTAACCCATTTTGCAGTTTGGTTAGCTCTGTTTTCATATACAGCTCTTTTTTATTTGAAAAAACAACTGAAGCAGACCACAGGGAGATACCTGGATAAGTTTGGATTTCGATCTGAGGTAGTCTGAAACAGACACTCTGGAGCACAGCATGCTACCTCCAGAATGTTTGGGGAAGAGAAAAGCACTGGGGTAAAGCAGGCATTTTTGTTTTTGGAAAGGATTCCAAATGAGGTCCTTTGTGTGGTTTGACCTACCATGGTGGCTGATATTACCGTCATTCCCATTTTTACAGGTGGGAGAACAGAGACAGGGAGAAGAGGTTAAATGATTTGCCTGCGGACAGCATTGTAGTTTAGGGTCTTAGACTCCACTCCTGGTCCTGACACTGACTTGCTGCATAACCATCTACAGGTCTTGAGCGACAAACACAACTTTCACTATTCCAATGGTCTCTCATGGGTGAAGCTCAGGAACAGAATCAAGTTTCTAATGCTGCAGTTTTCTGCATGACCCCTGAATCCCACAAATCAAAAGCAGCAGTTGTTAAGAGTACCTTCCATTAGCAAACCTAGAACTGTCAGCTGATGTAGCAGAAGATTCCTACAATGCAGCAGGAAATCTATTCTAAAGCACCTAGGAGACATGGTAACCTGCTAACATAACATGTCAAGGGTAAATCAGGAAGTAAAGGAAAATCATGCCTGTGTAATCAATTAGAATTCTCTAGCATAACAGTGAATAAATGAAAAATGGAGGTCATCATTTACTTGGACTTTCAAAATGCCATTGACAAAGTCCCCTGCAAGAGGCTATTAAGGAAACAAAGTCATCATGATATAAGAAGTAAAATACTATCATAGGTTAAATATGGGCTAAAAGATAGAAAACAAAGAAGAACGAGTGGTCAATTCTCAGTCCGACAAAAGATTAACTGTTTTTTATCCTAGGACTTGTGGTTATTTTTACACAAGTTTTTTATGTAAACGCAGCCCTAGAGTTATGTTTGCTAAACAGAGTCTCTGTTCCACAATCTATAGGTACTGGGGTGAGGTAGCTCTATGCTGAACAGGTGGAGTTTGGAAAGAGGCCTGTTTCAGTGTGATTAGCAGCATTTCATTTTATAGTCTCCAAGAGTAGACCTATTCATTCTTTAGTCATTTTAAAGAGAAAGAGCTTTGATCATTCTCCAACACAAATACTATTGTTTACATACAGTACAGCAGTGTTCACTGTGTTAAGCCTTAATCTGGAAATATTTCAGACATTAGCTTCATACTTCCCTATTCTTGCAATTTATACCTGAATCTCTTCTGACTCAGAAATTCACCATTTTCTTTTTCTTGCAGGTAAATATTCATTCCCTTTCTTTTCAGGCATTTTGACATTAGCCTCTCCAGATGCTAAGCCTTGGTCTACACTAGGAGTTGAGGTCGAATTTAGCAGCGTTAAATCGATTTAACCCTGCACCCGTCCACACGACGAAGCCCTTTTTTGCAACTTAAAGGGCTCTTAAAATCAATTTCCTTACTCTACCCCCGACAAGGGGATTAACGCTGAAATCGGCCTTGCCGGGTCAAATTTCGGGTACTGTGGACACAATTAGACGGTATTGGCCTCCGGGAGCTATCCCACAGTGCTCCATTGTGACCGCTCTGGACAGCACTCTCAACTCAGATGCACTGGCCAGGTAGACAGGAAAAGGCCCGCGAACTTTTGAATTTCAATTTCCTGATTGGCCAGCTTGGCAGACTGCAGGTGACCACGCAGAGCTCATCAGCAGCAGTGACCATAATGGAGTCCCAGAATTGCAAAAGAGCTCCAGCATGAACCAAATGGGAGGTACGGGATTGATCGCTGTATGGGGAGAGGAATCTGTGCTATCAGAACTACGTTCCAGTTTTCGAAATGCCAAAACATTTGTCAAAATCTCCCAGGGCATGAAGGACAGAGGCCATAACAGGGACCCAAAGCAGTGCCGCGTGAAACTTAAGGAGCTGAGGCAAGCCTACCAGAAAACCAGAGAGGCGAACGGCCGCTCCGGGTCAGAGCCCAAAACATGCCGCTTCTATGATGAGCTGCATGCCATTTTAGGGGGTTCAGCCACCACTACCCCAGTCGTGTTCTTTGACTCCTTCAATGGAGATGCAGGCAACACGGAAGCAGGTTTTGGGGACGAGGAAGATGATGAGGAGGAGGTTGTAGATAGCCCAAAGCAAGCAAGTGGAGAAACCGGTTTTCCCGACAGCCAGGAACTGTTTCTCACCCTGGATCTGGAGCCAGTACCCCCCAAACCCGCCAGGTGGAGAAGGGACCTCTGGTGAGTGTACCTTTTAAAATACTATACATGGTTTAAAAACAAGCATGTTTAATGATTAATTTGCCTTGGCATTTGCGGCTCTCCTGGATGTACTCCCAAAGCCTTTGCAAAAGGGTTTGAAGGGGGGGCAGCCTTATTCCATCCACCATGGTAGGATACTTTACCACTCCAGGTCAGTAGCACGTACTTGGGAATCATTGTAGAACAAAGCATTGCAATGTATGTTTGCTGGCGTTCAAACAATATCCGTTCTTTATCTCTCTGTGTTATCCACAGGAGAGTGATATCATTCATGATCACCTGGTTGAAATAGAGTGCTTTTCTTAAGGGACATTCAGAGGCCTGTTCCTGCTGGGCTGTTTGCCTGTGGCTGAACAGAAATGTTCCCCACCGTTAGCCACGGGAGGGGCTAGCCACGTGCTGGGGGAGGCAAAATGCGACCTTGGAACGAAAGCACATATGCTATGTATGTAATGTTAACAGCAAGGTTTACCGTGAAAAAGTGTACCCATTGTTCTATAAAATGTGTCTTTTAAAAAACCAGTGTCTCTTTTTTTTCTCCACCAGCTGCATGTGTTTCAAGGATCACAGGATCTTCTCCTTCCCAGAGACTAGCCAAAGATCAGAGGGCGAAAAAAATGCACTCACAATGAAATGTTCTCTGAGCTCATGCTGTCCTCCCACACTGACAGAGCACAGACAAATGCGTGGAGGCAGACAATGTCAGAGTGCAGGAAAGCACAAAATGACCGGGAGGAGAGGTGGCGGGCTGAAGAGAGTAAGTGGAGGGCTGAAGACAGGGCTGAAGCTGAAAGGTGGCGGCAGCGTGATGAGAGGAGGCAGGATTCAATGCTGAGGCTGCTAGAGGATCAAACTAATATGCTCCAGCGTATGGTTGAGCTGCAGAAAAGGCAGCAGGAGCACAGACCACCGCTACAGCCCCTGTGTAACCAACGACCCTCCTCCCCAAGTTCCATAGTCTCCTCACCCAGATGCCCAAAAATGGGGTGGGTGGGGCCTCCGGCCACCCAGCCACTCCACTCCAGAGGATTGCCCAAGCAACAGAAGGCTAGCATTCAATAAGTTTTAAGTTTTAAACTTTTAAAGTGCTGTGTGGCCTTGTCCTTCCCTCCTCCACCACCCCTCTTGGTGCTTCTCTCCACCACCAACCCTCCTGGGCTACCTTGGTAGTTATCCCCTATTTGTTTGATGAATTAATAAAGAATGCATGAATGTGAAGCAACAATGACTTTATTGCCTCTGCAAGCGGTGATCGAAGGGAGGAGGGGAGGGTGGGTTAGCTTACAGGGAAGTAGAGTGAACCAAGGGGCGGGGGGGGGTTCATCAAGGAGAAACAAAGAGAACTTTCACACGGTAGCCTGGCCAGTCATGAAACTGGTTTTCAAAGCTTCTCTGATGCGCACCGCGCCCTCCTGTGCTCATCTAAACACCCTGGTGTCTGGCTGAGCGTAACCAGCAGCCAGGCGATTTGCCTCAACCTCCCACCCCGCCATAAACGTCTCCCCCTTACTCTCTCAGATATTGTGGAGTGCACAGCAAGCAGTAATAACAGTGGGAATATTGGTTTCGCTGAGCTCTAACTGAGTCAGTAAACTGCGCCAGCGCGCTTTAAACGTTCAAATGCACATCCTACCACCATTCTGCACTTGCTCAGCCTGTAGTTGAACAGCTCCTGACTATTGTCCAGGCTGCCTGTGTATGGCTTCATGAGCCATGGCATTAAGGGGTAGGCTGGGTCCCCAAGGATAACTATAGGCATTTCAACATCCCCAACAGTTATTTTCTGGTCTGGAAAGAAAGTCCCTTCCCGCAGCTTTTGAAACAGACCAGCGTTCCTAAAAGATGCGAGCGTCATATACCTTTCCCAGCCATCCCACGTTGATGTTTGTGAAACGTCCCTTGTGATCCACCAGGGCTTGCAGCACTATCGAAAAGTACCCCTTGCGGTTTATGTACTCGCCGGCTTGGTGCTCTGGTGCCAAGATAGGGATATGGGTTCCGTCTATGGCCCCACCACAGTTAGGGAATCCCATTGCAGCAAAGCCATCCACTATGACCTGCACATTTCCCAGGGTCACTACCCTTGTTATCAGCAGATCTTCGATTGCTTTGGCTACTTGCATCACAGCAGCCCCCACAGTAGATTTGCCCACTCCAAGTTGATTCCCGACTGACAGGTAACTGTCTGGCGTTGCAAGCTTCCACAGGGCTATTGCCACTCGCTTCTCAACTGTGGTGTAGGGTATGGTAGAGAGCTGCTCTCATCTCGGTATTCTTGCGCCTCAGGGCAGGGGAAAGCAAATCACAAAGTTCCATGAAAGTGCCCTTACACATGTGAAAGTTTCGCAGCCACTGGGAATCGTCCCTGACCTGCAACACTATGCGGTCCCACCAGCCTGTGCTTGTTTCCTGAGCCCAGAATCGGCATTCCACAGCATGAACCTGCCCCATTAGCACCATGATGACCACATTGCCAGGGCCCATGTTTTGAGAGAAGTCTGTGTCCATGTCCTCATCACTCTCGTCACTGCGCTGACATCGCCTACTCGCCCGGTTTCGCTTCGCCAGGTTCTGGTGCTGGATATACTGCTGGATAATGCGTGTGGTGTTTAATGTGCTCCTAATTGCCAAAATGATCTGAGCAGGCTCCATGCTTGCCGAGGTATGGCGTCTGCACAGAAAAAAGGCGCGGAACAATTGTCCACTGTTGCCCTGATGGAGGGAGGGGCGACTGACGACATGGCTTACAGGGTTGGCTTACAGGGAGTTAACATCAACAAAGGGGGTGGCTTTGCGAGAAACAGAATGGCCCCCTCAAGGATAGAACTGAAAACCTTAAGGATAGAGCTCAAAACTGGGTTTAGCAAGCCGTTGATTTCACGGAGGGAGGGAGGAGAAAATGAATACAAAACAAATCTGGTCTATTTCTTGTTTTGAGCCACTTCATCTATCTTTATACATCTTGCTGGCAGCAGACTGTGAAGTACGACTGCTAGCCATCATCATCTCCTGGGTGCTCGGCAGAAGACGGTGCAGTATAACTGCTGGCCATCATCTTCTGCTGGCTGCTGATTAAAAGACAGTGCACTGCCGGTAGGACTCAATCGCCATGAGACGAAACTTAAAAGGGAAATGACCTGGCTGAGTCACTCCCATGTTTGCCCAGGTGCCCCTGACCTCATCGAGGTCGGTTAAAAGACCACCCAGGACTACTTCAACGATGGCTACCAGTCATACTGCACTGTCTGCTGCCAAAATAAACTGTTGCTGTGTAGCAATGCAGTACCGTGTCTGCCAGCACCCAGGAGACATACGGTGACGGTTAGCTGAGCGGGCTCCATGCTTGCCATGGTATGGCGTCTGCACAGGTAACTCAAGAAAAAAGGCGCAAAACGATTGTCTGCTGCTGCTTTCACGGAAGGAGGGAGGGAAGGGGGGCCTGATGATATGTACCCAGAACCACCCGCGACAATGTTTTAGCCCCATCAGGCACTGGGATTTCTAGCCAGAATTCAAACGGGCGGCGGAGACTGCAGGAACTGTGGGATAGCTACCCACAGTGCAACGCTCCGGAAGTCGACGCTCGCCTCAGTACTGTGGACGCACTCCGCCGACTACATGCACTTAGAGCATTTGTGTGGGGACACACACAATCGACTGTACAAAACCTCTTTCTACAGAACCGACTTCTATACATTCGACCTAATTTCGTAGTGTGGACATCCCCTAAGAAGCGCAGGGAAATGCCTGGAACCAATGACTTGTAACCGTGTTTCCAGTATTACAGATAAAGAGAAAAGCAGGCTTGTTGCCTGCGGTTTGTAAAGCTGTATTGAAACAGCTTTTTTTTTTCCCTTAATTGTATGAAATGCACTCTTAGCCTTTATAGAACATGAGGGTCTGTAGGGAAAGGCAATTGCTTAAGAGCTTAGTGGAGTTACTCTTGGGTGCTGTGTGTTTGTTTGAGACGACCATGTAAACTTATACATTGACACTATCGTGAAATAATCGGCCTCGGTAGAAAATGTATTGACGTGTTGAAGATGAGTTTTCAAGCAGGGGAAGAGTTTTAGAGGAAAAAACTCAAGGCTCCCCCTGTTGCTGATTTCAGTCTAATGGAATGGGTTTCACAGAGCTCTAATCAGAAAGCAAAAACGACTTTTCAAAGGCTTAGAGGCAGATTCTCCTCTCACATCAGCATACGTCAGGAGGAACTTCACTGAAACGAATGACAGTGAACTGGTATGAGAAGAGAATGGAAAGATTTGAGCGTTAGAGAATATTATGGAAAAAAGCTAACCTGCTGCACCAGAAGGCAAAGAGACCAGTGGAGTTAAAAATGTGTGGGCAGAGGCAGAACTGCCAATCTTTGTATATAACAGAGAGAAGTAGGGTTACACTATTTCTCCATGAGTCCATGTTTGGCAACATGCATTGTGGATGTCATGTAAAGCACTGTGGATTGTGCCATGAATTATGCTGACTTTAAAATGTTAAACATGATTAAAGGGAAGAAATTGCTTTTGGCTTCTGTTCAGAAATGCTAAATCCTAATTAAACCAAAGCACACCTGTACTATACTCTCCAGTATTTCCCATAGAATATCAAGTCAAGTTCAAGGTCTTTGTCCTTATCTTCAAGGTGATACATGGTCTGGATCCAAGACACTTAAGACTGCCTAAAGCTCTGGGATGAGGACCCTGGTCATCAACTCTACTCTTCTGGCAAAATGTAACTTCCTACCATAAGAACAAAGCTCATCTGGGTGGGAGACGGAGCTTTTCTCAGAGGCTGGTCTGAAGTTGTGGAATAAACGCCCTCAGGAACTAAGGACTATCATAAACTTCACAACCTCTACTCCAAGTGCAAAGTGAACTTCTTCAACCTGCCTACTCTAATATAAAAGAAAATCCACAGAAGCTTACCAAAATATCACATAGCACGCACAATTTTCCCCAGGAGATATGGTTGATTCTCTCTCCCTCAGCCCCACCCTACTTGACAGTCACATCACTTAATGAACTTTCAGAAGGCACTCAGATACAATGATGACGAAGATGACGTAAATAACCTAGATTGAACCAAAACAGAATATTCTGGAAGTCAGTCTGTCCTTCTCTAGACACATATGCAGCTGGCTAGCTGACTACATAAGCCTCAAGGACCACTCCAGCAGGAGTGCTCCAGAAGATGTGTCCTTTGGCCAAGCAGGAGCCAACATCCAGAGCCTTGCAAGTTAATTTCCCATGTTGGAGCAGAAATCAGTGATGTGGAATCTGGTATTTTCTTAGAGTAGGTTTTGTTGTTTTGGTTTTTTAAATACACAAAAACATGAACAAGTCCTAATTCACTGAACAGAGGTGGTACCAGATTGTAAATGGACAACTCAGTCTTACTGAGAGCCACCTCTCCACTGTCCCCAAATCCACCCAAATGGGTGAGAGGATAGATTGAAGGATGAGGATAAACAGGAGGGATGAGCAATGAAACGGCAGAATCACAAGACCCAAAAGAGTGAAAGTTGAGCAGCTGAGAAAGGACAACATTTTTGTCAGACTATTTAGAATACTTGTGTTTTGTTTTTGTTAACATCTATTTAGCTTGAATGACCAACAATGAAGCCTTTTTAAAGATTCAACCTCTAGACCCTTCAATTAAGGAGTTAAGTGTTCACAATATACATCCCTAAGTCCTCCCAGGGAATGTCTTCACTGCACAGTTAACTCAGACTCTTACTAGGGTTTTAGCCCACCCCCACCCCCGAAAAGCCTCTGACCCAAAAAGAATTCTAGAGTGTATAAACACAAGGACGCATGGGATATGCCCCCAGACACACAGCCACGTGCAAGAACAAATGGGGATAGAGCTCTGCTATGGAAATGTTCACACCTGGGCCAGGCTAATCCAGGTACCAATCACCGGTTTAACAGCCCAGTTAAGTCATATCCACAAAGATCTCCCAGCAAAACTGGATTTGACATTCCTGACCCCTCAAAAAGTTTAAAACAAAAAACACACGTGGGGAACAAAGCAAACTTTTAAAGAAATATTTGTACATCATAGAGCAACAAAAAGTGCTCAAACTCATATTTCTGAAAATCCCTCACAGGCCACTTTTAAAATATAGCTTTTATTTTTTGGATGTATATATTTGGAGCCTCATGTAAGTGACAGACCAATAAAACCAACTAGAGTTAGTCACAGTGAGGACAAGTATGGTTTAAGCTTTCACAACAGCTCTATCAATGCACCACTTACCTAAATTTTAAGAAAAGCTACTGAATGCGTAAGTCTAGCTTTTCAGTGATTTCATAAGACTTGTAGAGGTCAATAAGGTTAACAGTCCTTGCATTAATAAAAAGGAAAGAAAGGCTATACTGATCTCTTATAGTCTCCGTCCAAGCACAGGATGTCTATTAGATTGGCTAAGAGGCATGCTGCTTGTTAAATACACAGTGTGTTAACACAATATGCTTTTATTCTGTTATAAACACTTAATAGCAAGCGCGCATTGCAAGACATAGTGGAGAAGCCCCCCGCTGAGCTGACTGCTTACCATTCAAAAGCTCGCAACAAATCAGTTAATTCAGCTGCTAAACAAATTAGTACACATACATCTTCTCTCCTCCCACAGCATCATACCCCCCACTGGTTGGCAGTAATCCAAGTCAGAACTTGTAAGGCAATGGCCCCAGAAGCTCTTCCCCACCCCCACCTCTTTTGACTTTTAAACAAGTTCTTTTATTGGGGGAGGCGGAGAGAGAAAAGGAGTTCACTAACAAATAACTCTCTGCTTCCGCAGTCAAGGAAACAGGAACACTTTGCACTGAGAAAAGCAGTAAGTGTGAGCGTGCTGTGAAAGCCAGAATTGGGTAGAAACTACTCTTCAACCTCCTGGCAGAAACCTCTCCCCCCCACACCACCACCACCCTCCTGAATTTCAGTTAAAATAGAGCTGGGTCTGAATTCCGTGTGAAATGAGAACATGGTGAATCTTTCTGCAAAGTAGATGTTATTTAACAGAGCTGAACTGTGTTACAGTTTCCAGCTCTATAACATTAGAGGGGCCCTGGCACACTTTGAGTGAGTAGTTCCATTGCCTTCATTGGGACTAGTCAGAGTGCATAAAGCTAAGCACCTGCTTAAGCCTTTCCAGGATTGGAGCCTAAGATTCCTAGTGATGGGCTAAATTCTCAAGTCCCTACTCAGATTTTTCCTCAGTCCTTCCTTCTTTTGCTTCATGGTAATTTTGCCTAAATAGAAACTAATGGCCAAATCACGCTCCCTCATGGTAAAACCTGTGGGAGAAATTGGGGGGGGGGAAGGGGGGGAGGGGCACAAGAAAGGAGAGAGAAAACAGCCAATTCCCCATTTCCCATCATTTTCTTCTTTGGGGACATTGCAAACTGTTTCTCCCTTGGGAGGAGGGGGACCCCTGTCTCCAAGCCCAACAGGTTTTAGCCCCAGCTCTATGACAGTGTGGTTCCTAGGCCAGTGGCTGCTACTAAGACCCCGCTTTCAGCAAGCAAAGGGCTCTCTATGGGGTTGAGAGAAGGAAGATACATGCCCTTTCTCACCCCTTCCTTATGCACATAGCCCTAACCACAGAAAGTCATCTGTGAGGGCCATCTGTGGAATGGTGTGACCGTCAACCATGCAGGACTGAGGCGATCCATGTGTGAAGTGTCCCCTTTTAATACAGATCTAGGTGCTAAATTTGTACACAGGTACATTCCTCAGAGTACAGCCTATTACTTATGCATCTTCTTGATCCCTTTCCTGACTCATCAGAATAGCTGTTTTAATGATAATTCTGTCAATTTAGGCCAAAAACTTTGGAGCACATATTTTTGGTGAGATTTTGGCCAAAACCAGAAGCCAGGCTTCTTTTGTATGTGGTCTGAGACCAAAACTGTAGGGGCAAATTCAGCTCCACCTGGAATCAAATCCAAACTCCCTCGCCCCGCAGTCTGAAGAGGTTCAGGTTCAATATTCTGGATTTGGCCAGTTTCCTCTTGCCAGCATCATTTTGCTCAATGTCCTGGCTATTAGGAAGGAAATTAATGTGATTTTTAAAAAAGAAGTTGCTTATGGGGAAGCAGACAGAGGTATAATTTGATCAAGAAATATATCTTGATTTATGACATGCAAAACAATAATGCATCATAACAACAAAAAAGTAATCATATATACATCCTGATGTAGCTGTGACTCTGTAGTATGGGCCTGATCCAAAGCCACTGAAGTCAATGGAAAAACTCCTATTATTGGCTTCAATGGGCTTTGGAGGATCAGATCCCATATTACCAGTATATTGGCAAGTCACCCAGAAGAAATGTGCAACAGATGGTGGATCTGATTGCAGTCTGTACACCTTGAACTGTTTGGACTACATTGCTGCATCTCCATCTATTGGTCAAAAAGACTTAGCAGGAAAATGGTTGCGAGATTCAATTCTTTGAGGAAAGGAGTACTTGTGGCACCTTAGAGACTAACACGGCTGTTACTCTGAAACCTCTAAATTCTTTGAGGGAATCTAATCTGTAGTTAGGCAGAAAGGACACAGATGAAAGCAGAGAAACATGTGTGCTACAGGAGAACGTGCTGAATAGAATTAAACTAAATCCTGTTTATTACGGCAATTCTAGTTTATCTATGACCATCACTCAATAAAGAGTGTTATGCTGACCTCTACAGAGGTGACATTAGAGACTTACCATGTAAACCAAGTTAACTAGTTATTCATTATGAAAATTATCTCTACTTGTTTAGGAATCTGGGACTCATTTTATGGCAAAGTTCCCATTAGATCCAAAGCTAGGGTTAACATGTTTTTCAGAATCATATTATATATATGGATATATCACCCAGCACAATGGTGCCCTGATCCTGATTGGGGCTTCTGAGCATTGTAGTATTGCCAATGACTGAATGAATAAGTCAGCTTTTAAAAAATAAAGCAGTTGTTCCACTAAAGCAGCTGTCTCTCACAGGCACAGGGAATTTAATTATAAACCCTACAGGCAGTGCTTGTTTCTCGACTAGAAGCAACTGAGGGGAAAGGATGTGAACTTCTATAAACTTTTGTCGTCACGTCTAAAGGCAGCAGGTGAAATCAGGGCGATATTGTACTGCACACTGTACAAATATGAAGTTAGAGACAGTATCCACTCTGAAGAGCTTGCCATCCCAGTGGACAACAGAGACAAAGGATGAGAAAAACTAAATATCATTATCATCACCATTTTACAGATGAAGAGCTTAGGCACAGATGGTGGGAGCCACAAAGGTGCTCAGGCACCCAAATCTCAGGTTTAGGCACTTAAGTCCAAGCTTTCACTCCACAACATTCACAAACCTCCTGCCGAACCCTGTAGACGTCTACGTTTTTCAGAGTAAAAGCTCCCCAGGTGCCTACAGTTCCTGCCTCTGGACATGCACGCTGCTGCCCTCCCTGTGGGCATCTGAGTGCCTATCTCCAACCTCAGCCCCACAGTGACTCACAAACCAAGGGAAGACGGGTGCATGGCCTAATCCAGCAGGTGTGCTCAGAGGCCACATACCAGATTAGGTTCCTTACAAAATCCAGTTGTAGGATGAGGTGCAGGTGGTGGTGCTGCCCACCTTTTAACTTTAAGCCCACTGGTCAGAGACTCACCTGGACTAAGACCCAGGTTCAATTCCTCCATCTTTTCCAGAAGGGGAGAAGGGACATTCCTGTTCAAATCCTAACTCTCAGAAGACTGCTCTAACCACTGAATTAGGAGATATTCCATTGCGGGGGAAAACCTTCAGTCTCCCCTGTTGGACCTGTTGCACTCTAGTAATTGGAGTAGCGGGACTGGACCTGGGGTCTCCAACCTCCTAGGTGGGTGCCCTAACCACCGGACTACAGAGTCATTCCCATTCCCTCTGCCCTCTCTCTAGCCCAGTGATTGTAAGTATTAATATACAGTGGACATTGGGCCAGAGAGAGAGAAAAAGTGAAAAACACGCCAATTGTTGGCATCTCCCATTGGCTAGCATAGGCGGGGAGTCATCTAGGGTGCTGGCTATTGTGGATCACATTCTTAGGCACCTATCTCTTCTCATTCATTGCATAAAGAGCCTAGGCACCTAACTCAACTTTGTGGGTCACAGTGTTGTTCCTGTGTTTTTTCTAGGCACCTAAAGGTTAGTCACTGTGATGCTCAGCATTGCAACACCTATGTCCCTTTGTGGATCCCATCCAGGGAGACTAAATGACCTGCCCAAGGTCACACAGGGAGTCTGTGGCGGGAGATTTGAGTCTTAGCCACACAATCATCCCTTCCTCTCCAAACAATGTACAATTCTGAGTTCATTTATACTGCTTTTATATTATACCTGATCCTAAGAACACTGAAGGCAATAGAAAAACCAGGCGTAGTTCCAATGAGGTAAACAGAGTTATGCCACTATAAAATTAGTATAACAGGGGAGAAAGAGAGAGACAGACTTTAAAAAAAAAACAACCTGTCATTACTAATACTTGCTGCTCTTTCTTTAAGCCCCGCTCCCAAATGATTTAATATGAGATTCATACTTAGATGACTTTTTTTAGACAAGGTAACAAACACTTGCAAAGCTCAGAATATAAAAAGAAGTTTTCAACAAGCCAACTAATTTAGATTTGCAGTTTTAAGCTTCATCAGCACCGTGTGTCCCCCAAGACGACTGATTCGCACTGCACAAGGTTAGACCATATGGTGCTGGGCTTTATTTTCTTTTGATTTTTATTGCTACTGCTAATTCTTGTGTGTCCACTGTCTCCCACGGCTTCATTCCCTTCATTTTCCAGATCAAGATCTCACATAGACATAACATTGACAAGACAGAACATCCTACCCACCCCCATCGCCACATATACATTCACAAGCACACCATTTTGCAAATGTTTCTGCAGTCTATACAAGTTTCTTCATTGCTTTGTTCTGTTTTCCCCATGTCCTTTCTGTTCTCTCAGTAAAGCAGCTGGGACAAACAGAAATCAGATGCGTCTTCTGCTGATAGCCCATACTGAGCAGAAATCAAAACCACCTCCCTACTGAGAGATATGCACTTCCCACTCCAACAGTACGGGCAACATTATACACATAGGAATGTGTATGTAACATACCCCAATGCCCCCAAGCATCTTGAATTACAGAAATATTTAAAAACCCTCTACTTTTCAGCATATTTCTACTGTAGTAGCTCCCACAGGTGCGGATAAGAATTAGGGTCTCATTGTGCAAGGATATGTTCAAAAACAGAGAAAGACAGGATCTTAAGTCCCAAAAACCTTACAATATTCTTATGAAGAATCTAGAGAATGCTCCAGTGTCCATTTATTAGCACCATTGTATTCTCATTCAATTTAAACAAGCAAGAGCTATAATTAGGACAGGTATGTGGGCTCCCCAACCCATCTCTCTGAGGTACGTATCAGATGTCAAAACCGGTCAGAAACCTACTTGCACATTAAGTTGTTCACAATTCAATGAGTGCAAAAAGGTTAAATTATTGCATTGCACATTCCAAAGCAAGATTACAGTTACCAGCAAGTGAAACAGCTCCATCTAAATAAATGAACTCTTCTTAATTTAAAAACAGAGGATAATTCCACCGACTATAAAACACAAATACAAAGGGGCTGAAATAAATCAATTTTTCTTGCCTGCAGTAAGATGAACTAAGTGGCTAAATGTAGATCTTAAACAACTTATTCATTTGGAGTAAAACAAATGAAATGTTTTGCCTTCAGGGACAGTTTTATATTTAATAGTTTTGTGTTACAATGACAGAATGTATATTCTCCTAATACGTGGGGTCTTTTGTTCTCTGGAACACCTTGAATAAGGGGGAGGGGGATGTCTGTCTCTCCAATAGTTAAATCTCCCACATTTGATAAATCTAATGTCTCCACTGCAATGAAAAGAATTTTTACAGGAAGCCATTTTGTTAATCTGGTAAGGAAATAAGACAGAAAAGTGAAGCACTTCTCCTACTGGAAGGGAATTCTTATTTTAGGAGTGCTCTGCCCTACATAACAGATGACTGACAATATCAATATAAACACAGATTCAGGGGATTATGGGAATCTGACTTAATAGTCAAAACAAGTAATAAATAGCGAGTTATATTACAGTTTGGGGACATTTTTTAAATAGCAGGAATAGGACAGATTTCAGTGATAAACTTCAGCATGATGGAAGGGCTAATCTACCCAAAATGCCCCACGGACACAGACATAACATGAATTTGGAGTCTCAGCTTCATGTGTGTGCTTTGAAAAAATATAATTATATTTTTTCCAGATCAATCTGCATATTCTCCTATTATGAGTCAAGGACCAAATCTTGATCCGGTATGTTTATGTAAATCTAGAATTCTCTTGACTCCAAAGGAGTTGCTCCCAATTTATATCACTGTAAGAGAAATCAGCATCTGAATCAAGATTCTGCTCACCTTATTCTTGTGAATAATTTCCCCATTAGCTTCAGTGAATAAAGGAAAGCAGTACTTAGCCCTTAAACATACAGTAGTTATTGGAAGGAGTAATTATTTTCTCCACTCTCTGATCTATCAAAATATGTCAGTCTTCTATCCCTCAGGTTGCCACCAGAACAGCTGGATTTTTTAAAAGTGGCTTAGAACACAGGAATGGTCATACCTGTTCCGACTCATGGTCCATTCAGTCCGGCATCCTGTCTCCGACAGGAACCAGTACCAGCTACTTCAGAGGAAGGTCCAAAGCCCACAGATCCAGGGACAGTTTTCCAATATGCATTCTGAGGAAAGATGCTGGGGTCCTGTTCTGCTCTCACACTGATTTGCAAGAGTGCAATTCCATTGACTTCAACAGTTCCATCCAGTTTACACTGGTCTGAGATCACTCAGGCCCCCTTTCTTGAGAAAACTGAGTTAATCATAGAATCATAGAATATCAGGGTTGGAAGGGGCCTCAGGAGGTCATCTAGTCCAACCCCCTGCTCAAAGCAGGACCATCAGAATATGGTGGGGGAAAAGTGGCCACTAAACTCTCCTCCCCTTATGACAGGTCTTCAGAGAAGCTTTGAGTTGGACGCATTGTGATTTTTCCCTACACAAAGAGCAATAACAGGATTTGAGTGATGTAGAGTAAGAGAACAAAAGTAAAGTTTCCATGAAAGAGTACAATGCATATGCTTCACCTGTAATGGGGACTGCACTACTTTTAGGAGCTGCAGATACTATGGAAGGGAGGGGAAATAATGATGAGATAGAGGATGGATGGGCAGCGGAGAAGGAGAAGGGAAAAAAATGAATTTAAACTCTATACCGAGTCAGTAAATCTGGCAGCAGGATAATGTTTCCAGGAACAAGTGCGATGTGACCCAGAAAGAACAAATTTAGCATCTTCTAAAATTCCCTAAACCTGTTTGATACCTCTCCCTGAAAAATGTAATGCCCCATTGATTATTAGTCTCTAAGGTGCCACAAGTACTCCTTTTCTTTTTGCGAATACAGACTAACACGGCTGTTACTCTGAAACCTGTTATCAACTAGTTGACATTACTATTAACTACAAGTTATTCACTCAGCTGTAGTCATGTCACACTTTTCATATGATGGGGATTTAGAAGCACCCAGTGCACAATTGATTGATCCTGATATCAGTGTCATCAAGTGCTGATGGTAGCACCAAAAGCATCTCAGAGCAGCACCCAAAATGCACTTTGAAGAGCTCTTCTTATGTTCAGTTTACATAAACAAGATTGGCCTTGGGCAAACGTTATTTCCTACCAGAGATCAATGACCAGCGAGACTGACGCACAGTGCTGTATCTCAGGCCATCACCTCCTTGTAGCCAGTGATTAATCCCCCAGGAAATGCCCTTCTTCTCAGCCATTAGCGAGAAGCAGACAAGCACTGGTAAGTGAAGGAACTCTAATCCTGTAGTTTGAAGAGTGGGACTGGAAAGAGAGGGTTGGGTTTCTATAGGGACATAGGTTGGTGAGAGACCTGGAGCTCAGGAATGGAAACTGGTAAGCAGCTCCTCCTAGACAAAAACACAGGCCCCTTAATATGGAACACCGGCTTCTATGCATGCTCCATGAAGAGCCTTCCTACAACCCTACCTGCCCACTGCACCACTTATCGCTAATGAAAGATCCTAAATCATCAAGGGCAAATAACCCAGTCCTTATTCAGGCAAACTGCAGTTGAAGTGAGAGAGCCTGGGTAAGCAAGGTTTGCAGACTATAGCTCTAACTAAATAGACGTGTGTAGTTAGGATTTACATACACATGGATATTTTAATACCAAGCTATTGAAAGTAAGTTCCTCCTTCGCTCTGTTCAAGACCTCCATTCAAGATCACCCCTGCAGCAGTTAATTGCATCACCAGCATCTAAATCAAAGCAGGAAGTGTGGGAAGATGGTCTAGTCAAGCTGTATACAATAATATAATCTGTTACAAGACAAATATTGAACTTTATACTCAGGTAAATAAAGGAAGAGCTGATTTGCAAGTCTATATATATTGCATTACAAATTTAGGATCTTAGAAACATTTTACAATTTACGGGCGGAGAAATTCATTTTACTCCACAATGTTAATATTGGCTCATCCTACAGGAAATCATAGCTTAGAATTTACAGAACAAGAAAAGTGTAAAACATATAGCTCACAAATATGACCAAAAGTTTTAAAGCAAGAATAACCACCCTCTTACATTGCTCAATAATTAAAATAGCAGCATTCTGTGGATAGACCACTGGGCATTGCCTGATGGTCCAGTAGCTTCCTAGGTCCTCAGGGCCAGTCAATTTCTGTGAAGTAGCCAGTTCAGATGTGACCCCTGCTGACTGCTTCTCCCTCCTGCTCTGAGCCCATTGCAGTTCCTGCATCTCCAAAGCACTGCTCCCCCCACTATCAATGGATGACTTTTTAGCCTCCTGAAAATAATCAAGTAAAAAATATAAATACAATTTTGAGCCAAATGGTGCATTTCTTTTCAGATGAGATGTTGGCTGCAATTCCTCTTGAAACCAGGTGGAGTATGGTGACTCTAGCCTGGTAAGAGAGTCAAAACAGGTGACATTTCAAGGGTTTTTTTGGCCGCACTGTCTCAGAACCTCAGAAGTGGTGGTCTCAAGAAGATATACCTTCTCCCCACTCCCAGCCTCGTACACATCTTCACTGTACTCTGGGCTTTCAGATCAGCATGGTTTGCAGGACTGGACTGGCAAATCCAAGCAACCTGGGTGATATATTTTGAGCAGCCCATGAAATACGAAGGACCAGATTGTAAAATCATAATCTTCCCTGTATAAAGAGTAGTGCCAAGGAGGGAATCAAACCTCCTTATTTTTCATTGCAGTCTCAGAAGAAGAAAAAAGAGAGGAAGAGAGAAATTGAGAGATGTAGCCATTCTCCAGCAATGGTGGGGATTTGCCTTCCCTTACAATAACACTGCTAAAAAAAAATCCAAATCTAGAAAAACCCTACTGTAATTTTCAATGGAAGAGCATACTTCCATTGAATTACATCCTCTCTCAATATCCTCAAATACTGAGTAGTATAATAAATAGAATTGCTTAAACTCATGTTTTACAAATATCTATTTTAGTTGCCTCCATTTTCCTCCTGTATCACAAAAGCTCAAATTTTTTTCATAGTGAGAATTCTTTACAAAAGATTATTTTAGGACTTACATAATGTTCAGACACACACTGAATAAATTTAACCCAAATTCCAGGTGAAGGTCACAGAAGAAAGAGGAGATTTTTGAGCTAGTCCCATCTTCCCTTGGCAGTGTGAACAATGCCAAGAGAATCATAAAATCATAGACTTTAAGGTCAGAAGGGACCATTATGATCATCTAGTCTGACCTCCTGCACAACACAGACCATGGAATCTCACCCACCAACTCCTGTAACAAACCCCTAACTTATGTCTAAGCTACTGAAGTCCTCAAATCGTGGTTTAAAGACTTCAAGGTGCAGAGAATCCTCCAGCAAGTGACCTGTGCCCCATGCTGCAGAGGAAGGCGAAAAACGCCCAGGGCCTCTGCCAATCTGCCCTGGGGGGAAATTCCTTCCCGACCCCAAATATGGCGATCAGCTAAACCATGAGCATGTGGGAAGACTCACCAGACAGACACCCAGGAAAGAATTCTCTGTAGAAACTCAGATCCCACCCCATCAAACATCCCATCACAGGCCATTGAGCTTATCTACCGCTAATAGTCGAAAAGATCAATTAATTGCCAAAATTAGGCTATCCCATCATATCATCTCCTCCATAAACTTATCAAACTTAGTCTTGAAGCCAGATGTCTTTTGCCCCCACTACTCCCCTTGGAAGGCTGTTCTAACTATTTGATTATGGATATACTGAAGATAAAAATGACTGGGTCAGGGACTTAAATAGCTTGATGATTGTACATGAAGTTTGCTAAAGCATTTCAATTAGAATTAGTCAAATGTTCCTTCAGAACATTCCCCCTCCCCCCTATGGAAAATACCTTTTTGATTAAACTAGACTTTTTGCCAAAAAAGCCACTTTTGTTGAAAATTTTCAAGTTACCCAAAAAAAAAAAAAAAAGTGCTCCCTCGTGGGGGGGAAAAGTCATCTGTACCAAAAAGAGGGAGATGAATGAGTCCCCTGCCTTAGAGCTGAGGAAAAGGGACAAGTTATGTTTGGATGTGTTTTTCTCCGTTTTAAGGAATACCTCCCCCTCCCCCACATACAGCACAAAGGCACCTCATCTTCCAGTCAGTAGGGCAGGTGTGTTCAAGCCCACCCATAGCTTCAGGACTACTTTGAGATTCCAGGCTGCCAGAAACAGACCATATTCAGAGATTCTTACTCCATGATTGTTATTTATAGGTCTGCTTGATTATAGACCTGTTTAATTACATTGTGTCTTCAAAGCTGACCTCGCCAGCCAAACTGTTACTGGTATTATGAAGGGGTGGGGGTAACTGTAAATGGAAGATTGAAAGAAATCCTTCAGTGCTGGGATTACCAAAGCCTAGAAAAGCTGAAAGAAACCAGGACTATTGACTGATGAGTTCAAAGATTGGTAAAATACTGCAGACAGCAGAAAACCCTCCCTTCTTTCAGCCTTGCAAACTATTGCTGCTCCATTTGCAGGATTTTGAACCAGTGGAAAGAACACAACAGCCTGGAAGGGTTACATTTTTGCTCATTAAAGACCTACTTGCTCTAAGTCCTGTGTTAAATTGCTCTTGGCCCTTCCCCTCTCCTTTAAAGTCATTGTGGAAGACATCACAGGCAAGAAATTCATTAGCAAATGTATTCATTCACAGGTTAAAAAAAAAATCATGACAAATCCTTTTATAACCAGCTTCAAAGGTGCAACTGCTAAGATGAGCTCTTTCATTTTGTGAGAGGAGTTTCTTGAATTCCAAATTCTTACACATCATGAGCAAGCCAGCCCACAGGCAATGCTTGCAGCAGCAAATGGAGGGTGAAAAGGGGGAAGAGAGAGAGATATATATACCTTCCATATTTAATTACATCAGGTAGCATCTGTGGAAACATTCCTGCAATTCATCAGATAAGCAAAAAATTCATTTATCTGCATGGCTATGCACCAGAACTGCTTCCTATTTGCACCTCCTTGAAAAAGTGATACACAGGGATATTGCACATTTCATTTTCTTCACCCACATTGCTTGCCTTAGGAATTTCCCAGCCAATAAGGTTTCACCATCTTCTCCCTCCCCAGCAAGTTTATGCATCAGAAAGTTACAGCATTTACCCTTCTAATACAACCTTCTAGAATCTTACTATTTGCTTGATCAAGACATTGGTTTGATTACTCAAGAATCTGCTCCCTATTTATGAAAGCGTAAAGAGTATTTATAACTTTAGTGATAATTAAATAGTAGACATGGGTCGGGCGACTATTCCAAATCTGAACAGCCTCTGGAGTTTGAGAGAGCTTCACAGATCTGGGTACAAACTTTGAAGTTTGCTGCTATCCCTATAATGGGTCAAACCAAGACCCTGATCTGAACACACTGAGCTTGTGGAAAGTAAATTTTCTAACTTTGTGATTAGAGCCCTTCTCTACTTCTTACAGAACAATCAATCCTATGCTTGAAGGATCTGTTAACATTAGGATGTCATTATAGGAAGGCAATTTCTTTTCCTCTTATTTTTCGTGTTGTTTTCCTTAGAGTTGCCCTTCACCAATCTACTTTTGGCATTCAGATAAATCATCATTTTATATGGTGTAACTCCACCTACAGGAAGCTCGAAGCAATATCTATCCAAGCATATGCCCAATAAATACAAGAGTTGTGTGAAAGTCTTCTCCCTCACTTACGTGGCTTTGTGTCATCATCTACTTTGATATTTTGGAGATCCTCCACTTACTGTTGGGTCAGGAAGATACACCATAAAGTAGTCGTGTCTGGAGATCTGCCAGTGTGGCATTGTAGTCCACAGCATACGGATTCCTGGTAGCTACCAGGATTACCTTCAACCTAAATAAACTTTTTTTAAATGGTTAAGAAATGTGGGAATTGCACACAGCCCTGCCCAGTACCTCTTCTGTTTCCCAGATTTGGATTCAGCATCTCTAGAGCATGTCAGTAAGACCTGCAACTAAGACCAGTATTAACTGAAACGTGTCCAACTAAGCTGGAACTTCAGCCCTCCCACTGCAAGCCACCAGTACTTGCGGTACTGATTTGTATCAAGGCAGTAAGCATTCCAAGCCACAGAGTACACGACATCCCAACTTTCAGAACAAGGAGTATAAGAGAAAGGGAAGTTCATAGAAATATATCTTTAAAGTTTACTATATGTAGGCCCTGAACACAGGCCTCCTGATTTTCAAGGAAAGGAAACAAGTGGTAGTAATTAATCCTTTCCCACCACTGCCAAGAGGAAATTAGGGAGACTACACATTTTGGAAGAAAGTTGTGAATTGCTTACGAAGATACTCTTACCTGTATGAAAGGATGTTTAACTAGCATTACAAATCCAGAAAGCTCCTGAAGGGTGAACTAGAAGGAACTCTCTGCAGTGTCTCAGTTATAAGGTGATTAGGCTTCACACTTCATGAAAACTGAAGGATCTGACAATAATGAGACTGAAAGTACAGAGTATCCCACCAGATAATACCAGAATTGAGAGAAGAGTCCATAGTTTTATTCCAATATAGCTGTGAATGTTCAGAAAGGGGAGTGTGTAAATTTGGGTTCAAGCTAATGATATTATGCGCTTGCCAAAAAGATACACACACAAGCCTGCAATACTCTATGTTCCCACTCACCTTGAGCAAGTAAGCTTTATATTTTTTCATTACTTCTATTCACCATGCAAACGACAAGTAAATAGACTTGCTCCTCGACAGACTTGTTAATTTTAAAGTTTTCATTACTTTGAGAGAATACATATCTGAGTTTATATCTACAAACAATCAATCTATACTCAAATATGCTTGAGATAGTTGACAGCTAGTTTCTTTACTTCCAGTTTCCAATGGTAATGTCAAATCCCACCTGGTGGTTTCTCATCTGGCAGGGATAAATAAATTGCCAGAGGTAACAGTTACATGATGGACTAGGGGTATGATTCCCCTGCTCACGTACACATACTCGTGCTAGCTCTCACTGAGCGAGTGAGAGTATGAATAGCAGCGTATCTGCAGTAGCATGGGTTACAGTAGAGGATGCCTGGCTTAGCTGTGCCGAGTACATACCCACTTTGGGTGTTAAATGGGTTTCTAGTCGGCACGACGCAGCCAGGCCTCTGCTGCCACTACTGTGCTATCGCATCTACACTGCAATTTACACTCACACTAGCTCAATGAGCTCCACTGCAAGTATGCGCATACACAAGCGGGGAATTGTACTTCTAGCTCATAATGTAGACAGTGTCTTTGCAGGGGCCTCAGGTTTACTCTTATGCTTAACTTTACTCACTCTGGGTATGTCTACACTATGGAATAAGGTCGAATTTATAGAAGTCGGTTTTTTAAAAATCGGTTTTATATATTCGAGTGTGTGTGTCCCCACAGAAAATGCTCTAAGTGCATTAAGTGCATTAACTCGGCGGAGTGCTTCCACAGTACCGAGGCTAGAGTCGACTTCCGGAGCGTTGCACTGTGGGTAGCTATCCCACAGTTCCCGCAGTCTCCACTGCCCATTGGAATTCTGGGTTGAGATCCCAATGCCTGATGGGGCTAAAACATTGTCGCGGGTGGTTCTGGGTACATATCGTCAGGCCCCCATTCCCTCCATCCCTCTGAGAAAGCAAGGGCAGACAATCGTTTCATGTCTTTTTTCCTGAGTTACCTGTGCAGACGCCATACCACGGCAAGCATGGAGCCCGCTCAGGTAACCGTCACCCTATGTCTCCTGGGTGCTGGCAGACACGGTACTGCATTGCTACACAGTAGCAGCAACCCATTGCCTTCTGGCAGCAGACGGTGCAATATGACTGGTAGCCGTCATCGTCCTGTCCGAGGTGCTCCTGGCCACGTCGGCTGGGAGCACCTGGGCAGACATGGGCGCAGGGACTAAATTTGGAGTGACTTGACCAGGTCATTCTCTTTAGTCCTGCAGTCAGTCCTATTGAACCGTCTTATGGTGAGCAGGCAGGCGATACCGATTGCTAGCAGTCGTACTGTACCATATTCTGCCAGGCAGGCAAGAGATGAGGATGGATGCAGTCATATTGCACCATCTTCTGCCGGGCAGGCAAGAGATGAGGATGGCTAGCAGTCGTATTGCACCATCTTCTGCCAAGCAGCCATGAGATGTGGATGGCATGCAGTCCTTCTGCACCGCCTGCTGCCAGCCAAAGATGTAAATGATAGATGGAGTGGATCAAAACAAGAAATAGACCAGATATGTTTTGTACTCATTTGCCCCCCCCCCCCCCAGGGGACTCATTCCTCTAGGTCACACTGCAGTCACTCACAGAGAAGGTGCAGCAAGGTAACTCTAGCCATGTATCAATCACAGGCCAGACTAACCTCCTTGTTCCAATAAGAACAATAACTTAGGTGCACCATTTCTTGTTGGAACCCTCCGTGAAGTCCTGCCTGAAATACTCCTTGATGTAAAGCCACGCCCTTTGTTGATTTTAGCTCCCTGAAGCCAACCCAGTAAGCCATGTCGTCAGTCGCCCCTCCCTCTGTCAGAGCAACGGCAGACAATCGTTCCGCGCCTTTTTTCTGTGTGGACGCCATACCAAGGCAAGCATGGAGGCCGCTCAGCTCACTTTGGCAATTAGGAGCACATTAAACACCACACGCATTATCCAGCAGTATATGCAGCACCAGAACCTGGCAGAGCGATACCGGGCGAGGAGGCGACGTCAGCGCGGTCACGTGAGTGATCAGGACATGGACACAGATTTCTCTGAAAGCATGGGCCCTGCCAATGCATGCATCATGCTAATGGGGCAGGTTCATGCTGTGGAACGCCGATTCTGGGCTCGGGAAACAAGCACAGACTGGTGGGACCGCATAGTGTTGCAGGTCTGGGACGATTCCCAGTGGCTGAGAAACTTTCGCATGCGTAAGGGCACTTTCATGGAACTTTGTGATTTGCTTTCCCCTGCCCTGAAGCGCATGAATACCAAGATCAGAGCAGCCCTCACAGTTGAGAAGCGAGTGGCAATAGCCCTGTGGAAGCTTGCAACGCCAGACAGCTACCGGTCAGTTGGGAATCAATTTGGAGTGGGCAAGTCTACTGCTGGGGCTGCTGTGATGCAAGTAGCCCACGCAATCAAAGATCTGCTGATAACAAGGGTAGTGACCCTGGGAAATGTGCAGGTCATAGTGGATGGCTTTGCTGCAATGGGATTCCCTAACTGTGGTGGGGCCATAGACGGAACCCATATCCCTATCTTGGCACCAGAGCACCAAGCCGGCGAGTACATAAACCACAAGGGGTACTTTTCAATAGTGCTGTAAGCCCTGCTGGATCACAAGGGACGTTTCACAAACATCAACGTGGGATGGCCGGGAAAGGTATATGACGCTCGCATCTTTTAGGAACGCTGGTCTGTTTCAAAAGCTGCAGGAAGGGACTTTATTCCCAGATCAGAAAATAACTGTTGGGGATGTTGAAATGCCTATAGTTATCCTTGGGGACCCAGCCTACCCCTTAATGCCATGGCTCATGAAGCCATACACAGGCAGCCTGGACAGTAGTCAGGAGCTGTTCAACTACAGGCTGAGCAAGTGCAGAATGGTGGTAGAATGTGCATTTCGACGTTTAAAGGCGCGCTGGCGCAGTTTACTGACTCACTTAGACCTCAGCGAAACCAATATTCCCACTGTTATTACTGCTTGCTGTGCACTCCACAATATCTGAGAGAGTAAGGGGGAGACGTTTATGGCGGGGTGGGAGGTTGAGGCAAATCGCCTGGCTGCTGGTTACGCGCAGCCAGACACCAGGGCGGTTAGAAGAACACAGGAGGGCGCGGTACGCATCAGAGAAGCTTTGAAAACCAGTTTCATGACTGGCTAGGCTACGGTGTGAAAGTTCTGTTTGTTTCTCCTTGATGAAACCCCCCGCCCCTTGGTTCACTCTACTTCCCTGCAAGCTAACCACCCTCCCCTCCTCCCTTTAATCATTGCTTGCAGAGGCAATAAAGTCATTGTTGCTTCACATTCATGCATTCTTTATTCATTCATCACACAAATAGGGGGATGACTACCAAGGTAGCCCAGGAGGGGTGGTGGAGGAGGGAAGAAAAATGCCACACAGCACTTTAAGCACAGCACTTTAAAAGTTTACAACTTTAAAATTTATTGAATGACAGCCTTCTTTGTTTTTGGGCAATCCTCTGTGGTGGAGTGGCTGGTTGGCCAGTGGCCCCCCCACTGCGTTCTTGGGCGTCTGGTGAGGAGACTATGGAACTTGGGGAGGAGGGCGGTTAGTTACACAGGGGCTGTAGTGGCAGTCTGTGCTCCAGCTGCCTTTGCTGCAGCTCAACCATACACTGGAGCATACTGGTTTGGTCCTCCAGCAGCCTCAGCATTGAATCCTGCCTCCTCTCATCACGCTGCCGCCACATTTGAGCTTCAGCCCTGTCTTCAGCCCGCCACCTCTCCTCCCGGTCATTTTGTGCTTTCCTGCACTCTGACATTATTTGCCTCCACGCATTCGTCTGTGCTCTGTCAGTGTGGGAGGACAGCATGAGCTCAGAGAACATTTCATCACGAGTGCGTTTTTTTTTCTTTCTAATCTTCACTAGCCTCCGGGAAGGAGAAGATCCTGTGATCATTGAAACACATGCAGCTGGTGGAGAAAAAAAAAAGGGACAGCGGTATTTAAAAAGACACATTTTATAAAACAGTGGCTACAGTCTTTCAGGGTAAACCTTGCTGTTAACATTACATACATAGCACATGTGCTTTCGTTACAAGGTCGCATTTTGCCTCCCCCCACCGCGTGGCTACCCCCTCAACCCTCCCTCCTCCCTGTGGCTAACAGCGGGGAACATTTCTGTTCAGCCACAGGCAAACAGCTCAGCAGGAACGGGCTCCTCTGAATGTCCCCTGAAGAAAAGCACCCTATTTCAACCAGGAGACCATGAATGATATCTCACTCTCCTGAGGATAACACAGAGAGATAAAGAACGGATGTTGTTTGAACGCCAGCAAACATACACTGCAATGCTTTGTTGTACAATGATTCCCGAGTACGTGTTACTGGCCTGGAGTGGTAAAGTGTCCTACCATGAAGGACGCAATAAGGCTGCCCTCCCCAGAAACCTTTTGCAAAGGCTTTGGGAGTACATCCAGGAGAGCCGCAAATGCCAGGGCAAATTAATCCTTTCACATGCTTGCTTTTAAACCATGTATAGTATTTTAAAAGGTACGCTCACCGGAGGTCCCTTCTCTGCCTGCCGGGTCCAGGAGGCAGCCTTGGGTGGGTTTGGGGGGTACTGGCTCCAGGTCCAGGGTGAGAAACAGTTCCTGGCTGTCGGGAAAACTGGTTTCTCCGCTTGCTTGCTGTGAGCTATCTACAACCTCTTCATCATCATTATCATCATCATCTTCTTCGTCCCCAAAACCTGCTTCCGTGTTGCCTCCATCTCCATTGAAGGAGTCAAACAACATGGCTGGGGCAGTGGTGGCTGAACCCCCTAAAATGGCATGCAGCTCATCATAGAAGTGGCATGTTTGGGGCTCTGACCCAGAGCGGCCGTTCGCCCCTCTGGTTTTCTGGTAGGCTTGCCTCACCTCCTCAAGTTTCACGCGGCACTGCTTCGGATCCCTGTTATGGCCTCTGTCCTTCATGCCCTGGGAGATTTTGACAAAGGTTTTGGCATTTCAAAAACTGGAACGGAGTTTTGATAGCACAGATTCCTCTCCCCATACAGCGATCAGATCCCGTACCTCCCGTTCAGTCCATGCTGGAGCTCTTTTGCGATTCTGGGACTCCATCATGGTCACCTCTGCTGATGAGCTCTGCACGGTCACCTGCAGCTTGCCACGCTGGCCAAACAGGAAATGAGATTCAAAAGTTCACAGTTCTCTTCCTGTCTACCTGGCCAGTGCATCTGAGTTGAGAGTGCTGTCCAGAGCGGTCACAATGGAGCACTCTGGGATAGCTCCCGGAGGCCAATACCATCGAATTGTGTCCACAGTACCCCAAATTCAACCCGGCAAGGACGATTTAAGTGCTAATCCACTTATCAGGGGTGGAGTATGGAAATCGATTTTAAGACCCCTTTAAGTCGAACTAAAGGGCTTCATCGTGTGGACGGGTGCAGGTTTGATTTAACGCTGCTAAATTCGACCTAAAGTCCTAGTGTAGACCAGGGCTCTGAGTAGTCCCACTGAAGCAATAATGCATAAGTTAAGCATGCAAGTCTTTGTGTGATCAAGGCCATAAAAGGTGTAAAAAACACATCTCTAGCAAAAAAAAAAAATTCATTTTGCAATATTTAAAATCACTTCCCCGTGATCAACTTCAGTATCTGTTCAATCTTCATCTACAGCGCTCTTGATGCCTGCTGCTTCTCCACCCCACAAAAACTCAGAGAAATGACTGCCTAGGTAAAGCAGCCACTCATACTCTGGATGGGGCTAATCAATATAGTTCTAAGTCATGTATGTTTATTTTTAAATTCTTACAGAGAAACCCCCACTAAAAAGCAACAACAGGTATCTGAAGTGTGGGCAATTATGGACAAGTGCCGTTTCAGCATAAATAGGGGAAAAATAAATGCAAATTATTGAACACTTAACTCCTATGAATTGGCTGTTAACTGAGACAATAGTCTACAAGATGTTGTTTGGAGCAGCTCATTAATAAAATTCAAAATTGTTTTCAGCAATTATGTACAATCATTGTCATTTTATCACTGGCCAGAAAGAGTCCCGCACTGCATGCTTCAACATATAATTATATCAGATTGCTGAGAAAATCATCCTGTCTGCAGAGGAGACTTGGAATTGTATTGCACTGACAGAGAAGCAACACACACTAACTAAAGAGAATATATTTATTTTGAGAAGGAATTTGCTGTGAAAGAAAGCTAGTGAATGATGCTCAGAAATCAGCGAGCTGACTTTATAAAAAACCTGTATACTTGAGTGATTTGTGTTTTTGAAGGACCATTTCAATGTACCTACCCATTTCCCAATCCATTCCTTATTCTCTCTTTGGAACAGAAATGTAATGGAAATGGAGCCAGTGTTCATTCTCATACGCATCCCTCCATCTGAATTTTACATTCTATTTTGTAATGAATTAACAGTGGAGCAGATGAGCATCTAAGCATTATTTATCTCTTTTTACCCCCATGGATTCAGGCTGTAGGACTTCCCTGAATTAGTTTGATTGAACTAGTACGTCTCTTGTAGAAAAAAACCCAGTAATTTCATGGTGCGCAGCACCACAGAACTGCACACTTCTTAAACATTAATAAATTTATCCTTGCAAAATCCCTGTGTGTTGGTCAGTATTTTACCACTCTGTAAAATGGGGATTACACTGGTGGAGGGGAACATTTGCTACCAATTATCTATAGAAGATTCCAGGAATATCACTCTGACGCCTAAAATGTCTTTTGAGTCAGTGTGAAGCGATGGAAGCAGCTGCACGTATGGCTGAGATCTTTTTTTGTTCAGAATATCACCATGGTTGAATCATCACTGTCTTGTGTGGTCTTTTTCAGTTCTCAGCCACATACAAGTTGTCAGCTCGCCCCACACCCCCCACGCCTTTATGAATTAAAGCTTATGTGACAACACAGGTTTTAAACTATTTACTAGTCAATAGCATTGCAATAGCATCTACAACACACGCTCCTTCAAGCCTCTACTGGCATCTCTGAGTGGGTGGTGCTTTCCCCTATTGCCAGCCCGACTGTAATCATTCCAAAATATTCTTACTTTGATCCCTTCAGCATACAGGGATGTTTTCCTATTCCTATAAACAGTTTGTGAGCCCTCTAGTAGCAGTCACTGTGTTGTATGTTGTAGAAGCTGTCTGAAACCAGTCAGAGCAGCAGCATGTTCATAGCTATGCCAGGTTAGGTTTGTATATATTTAGTAATCATGGCTGGTTGGGATCCAGCTGTGCCTGTGGTTCCTTCATAGTATTTTGATATGTAAAGAGCAAAAGACGCAACCATTCCCCAACCCCTGCTGTCCAGGACTAAAGCTTCAAACTACTCTGAATTAAGCAGTAGCATGTGGCTCACTTGCAGGAGAAAGTCACAGAAACATTTTACTTTTTAGCTAAATTATCCAGTTGCTGATAAATTCTCTCTAAATGATTATATATACTTTCAATTACATGCTGACAGTTAAGAAGCCCACTTCGTAATTGAGGTCTTGAAACAGAACATAAATACTGTCTGAAAGACCGTTCTTTCAGCTTTACTTTTTCATTAGCAGTAAACCTCTGGCATCAGATCCCTCTGTCACCCACAGTCTGACATGCAAGAGAATGAAGTGGAATGATGTTAACCATCACTTGCTAATTTTCATAGATAAGGTCTGGCCCTTTAAAATTTATGAGATTGACGTTTGCCTTGAAGGGCATCAGTTCAAATGCAACCATAAAAGAAAGGATCTGTTGAGTTGTATTTACTGAGTGATTTGTCTTCACATAGAGCGCTGCAACTGTGCCACTGTACGCTTTAGTGAAGACGCTTCTCCTGTCGGCATAGTTAATCCAGCTCCCCAAGAGGCAGTAGCTGTGTTGATGGGAAAAGCTCTCCCATCAACACAGTACTGTCTATATGGGGTGGCTATGTCAGGATAATTACATTGCTCAGTGGTGTGGATTTTTCACACGCCCAAGCAACATGTTATACTGATATAGGTCTGTAGCGTAGACCTGTTCTCGGAGGTCAATCAAAACGATAAAGTTCACACGTTCTCTTTTAAGAGCATGTACTCTATATGAAAAAGGATATTAAAAACAAACAATTTAAGGATTGTAATGAAATTTAGGGCAAGATTCTCCTCTCTCATCCATGTCAATCAGGGCATAATTCCACTGAAGTCAATGGAATTATCCGCGTAGGTAAGAAGAAAATCAGGTTGATATTCTCTGTCTAAGGTAGGGGTGACCACTTATGCGTGCAGGAAAACTGAACATTCCAGTACTTCCAGTTACGGTGTGGGCCTGCCTCTGCTGTGGCCCTACCTGCCAGTGTGACTTTGGAAACACGTGTGAGAAAGCACACTGCATGGGGGGCACCATTTTAAGAGCACACAGCCCCAGCCCTGCCAGTATGACCTCGGGCACCACAAAGGAGAGGCATCATTTTTAAGAGCGCACCACTCCACCCCCTGCCAGCATGACCTTGCGTGAGAGGCTGTGGGGCAGAACGGCGTGCTCTTCAAAATGTATTGTCCACCATCCAATATCAGACAAAACCACACCTAGTTGTCCAAGTACTGGATAGGGGACAAACCCTAGAAAAGCAGGACTGTTTGGTTTAATAATGGACAAGTTGCCTGTCTAGTCTAAGGTACAGTACTATGGGTATTTGTTCCCTATTACCATAATATCTGAGCACCTCACAGTCTAATGTATTTAGTCTCACAGCACCCCTGTGAGGTAGGGAGGCGCTAATATCCCCAACTTACAAATGAAGATTGTCCTGTAGAGAAGCTAAGTGACTTGCCTAAGGTCACACAAGAAATCTGTTGCAGAGCAGAGACTTGAACCCACATCTCAGATGAGTGTTCTAAGCACTGGACTCCCCTTTCTTTCTCCTGAGGGAAGTTTAGCCTCAAATAAGCCCTAGCCTAGCCTGTTTTCTGATTGTACATATAGAGTCCATACAAATAAGGTTGTCAATGCTGTCTGGAATGGCTCATGACCCGAATGCCAGCATCCAGGCAGACAGTCAAGAAGCATGGCAGACACCCCAAAACAGGTTTTATGTTCTATAATTAGATTTCAATCAATCGAGTAACAAACATGGACTCCTGAAGCGCTATCGCAGTCTTACCATGGAGTCACAGACAGTCCCTTCAGGCACTCCAATCTATTTTACCACTCAGGCAAGCTGGACTTAGTGATAGTTTGCTATACACCAAAGATCACAAAAGATTCAAGTCTATAGTCTTAAAAAGGTGACAGAGTTGTAGCAATCTGTCAGCTCTGAATGTTTTTAGGGCTAATCCAGGTTGACCCTGGGGAATCTCTGCTTCTGTTTCATAGCTCCAGCCCTGTGAGACTCCAAATAGGAAAAGAAACTAAAAAAAATTTGTCAGCTATTTTTATTTCTTTCTTTCAGAATTCAAGCTAATGGTGCAAGCCCTTTTGCATGTAGCCTCGTCACACCTGTGAAGAGGCAGTTAAAGTCTTTATATTGTGATATCCCACAATGGTCCATTTAGTTTTGATAGGGCTTCTGGATGAGCAAGAGACTCTTCTTCCTGACTGATTTCATAGCTTCAGAGCAAACTTTGTTTACAGTTATAAAGCAAAAACAAATACTACCTTATAGCATGTGATAAAGACGTGATATTAATGCATGTAGCGATTTACAAGCATGTCATAAAATCTCAACACTACACACATTGTTGTAAATTCAATACCCATCTTAACCATAACTTACACACAGGTGAAAAAGACTAGTTTCCAGCAATGAACATGTCAGTGCTTGGCTGAGGCAGAAAGCCTCGGCAAGAGCTGGCACCTGGTCTGCCAGCCTCACAAAGATGAGCAGGGTTTAGTCCAATACTAGTATTGCAATGTTAGGAGGACATGGGAAAACAAGTATTGGCAAGATAAATGGTCTTCCAGAGAGCTGCACATGGAAGTGGTCCTCCATGCACAGATCTCCCCACAGCACCTTCCCCCCTTCCAGCATCCACACAGGGGGAAGAGATAAAAATGGAAAAGGGAACTGAATCATCCTCTTACCAGCTCTTTTGTAGAGTATTAGGACAAGGCAATGCCTTTTCTGCATGTGTTCCCCATGCAGGGGATCCTGCCATTTAAGGGGAAGGGGGATGCCCAAGAGCAGCGATGGCACAGAAGGCCCTGGAGCCATGCTGCCAGAAGGCTCTGCATAGATGACCTGTCATCTTAGAATCCCCAAGACCAGTTGGGTTCTGGGCATGGAACTATGGCTCACTCAGCAGCAGAACAGTGGCCTCCTTACCACCACCTCTGACACGGAATTAGTATTTGACGAAACACACATGAAGAGATTCTCATTTGGTTTCTCCCTCACCCCAGAATCCCTGCCATAGGAATTTCTAAGAGAGGATGCTTTGGGCTAGTGGTACAGTCTATTTTTTATTTTATAGTGAATCCTTTACACGACCCTGAACACTTTCTTCTAGTTCCAGCAACAGCACTGTCAATCAGGGAGACTTAGCGACTAAGATTACGGGTAGCTTTGACAGACAGGGGCCCCAGTTACATTAAGAAAAGAATTAATAGAAATCTACATTAGAAGAAAATAATGTTTAAAAAAATCCCTTTGATCTTAGCTAACCAGTTGGATGGGCTGTACGTTGTCTATCCCAGTTAGGCCCCAATTCAGCAATGTACTTAAGCATGTGCATAGCTTTCAGGGTGGTCTTTGGATTATTCATGTGCCCAAATACCTTGCTGATTCAGGGCCTAATACACCTGTGCTACTAACAGTCTCTGTAGTTACAAGGAGCCATGTTCCTCTACGGTGGACATGAAAGTAAGAAATCAATCTCTGATGTAGCAATCTGGAAAAAGAGAGATCAAGTAAAGTGTGCATGCTTTTAGGTGCCATTTATTTTTCTCACCCAAAAAAAACCACATGAACCAGGAAAAGCAATTCATCAATAGGCCAAATTCTGCTGTCAGTTAAACTGGTTCAAATGGGGTTTGTTTAAGTGTAGTGACTCCAGATTTTCACCAAAAAATGCAGAATTTGGCCTGGAGTCTATGGAACATGCCTGAATGTCAGAATCCTAATTGCACTTCTTTACCCTAACACAGACATCAGCACCAATCACACAGAAAAGATTGAAATCATGCTTTGTTGGCCTTATCATCAAGCAAAATAATGCTAAACTATAATCAGTTTCTTTTAAGAATTAAGTGTCATTAGTGGAGTACCTATATAATCTAGAAAAAGAAAGAGGGCTTATGACAGGAAGAAGGGGGTCAAATTTCCTACAGCAAGTTTTGTGTTCTAAGAAGTAATGGAGTGGAAGACTGTCAAAAACACAAAGACAGACTTTTCTGTGGTGTATGGACAACATGACACCAGGAATGAAGAAGAAATGTTCTCTTCTCCCAGCCTCCTTCTCGCCCCGTTACTTTATTAGTTGCATTATGTAATTTGCATGTGTGAAACGTTTATAAAATCCTTTAGGTGCTTGTCAAACTACCTGTCATTATCTCCCTTGTAAGCAGTTATTCTGTCTGGCATTACATCACCTGCTTCAATCTTCTCCCCTCTCCCAGAGAGATGGCACAGCAGAGTTTGCGGTTCCTTCTAAAAAGTTAACTGCTTCATATAACTTGTTTCTAAGCATTTCATAAAATATCAATAAAATCTTACTTGACTGAACAGAAAAAGGTGCTAGAAACAGGTTAAAATTCATTAGAAAGTAATTGAAAAAATTAAAATCTGGTCATGTAAAACTTCACCTACCAATAGATTTTACTCTTATTGTTCATAAGAATTAGAACAGTATTTTACATCCTCTAAAGTATTATTCTTTTTACAGGTGGGGAAAACAGAGACAGTCCTGCTCCCACTGAAGCCAATGTTACAACTCTCTTGGATATACACTGGAGCAGTGTGAGACTAAGACTTGATTAAGGCCCAAAAGCGAGTCTATGGTAAAGCGAGAAATAGAAAGCAAGAGTTCTTAGTCTCAAGCTCACTCCACTAGATTCACAACATGGAACCACTCTCTCAAAACTTTGATATCCACAATCTAAAAACAGAGCTATTTACTCTCCCAACATCTCCATATGCTCAGTCCTTTTCCCAATGGTGAGGTTTCCATCTCAGTCCCAAATACTGTAGAACTTTTGGAACGCAGAGACTTTCCTCATAAGTAGCCAGGTCTGAAGACATTAGCAAAAAACAAAACCAACAAAAAAAGGTGAAGATTGGTGCACACACAGCAAGAGCAATACACAGAAAACAAGAGCAATACACAGAAAATAAAACCCGAAGATCTAAATTATATTGGAGGAAGGCTGGGAATACCACTGGATGGCCCAAACAAATTATTCAGTTGTCAATCAGTAACAGGGCTTAGAAAAGTGAAGTGAGTTCCCTGATCCTGTTCTCAGAAAAGCTAATAAACCAATGAACGGAGCATTTCTCTAAGCCTTAGCAATAAAAGAAGAAATAGGAGGGAGAGAAAAGAGTCAATTATTTACCCCCTCCAAAAACTGATTAAAGATGGGATTGCACAGTCTAACTTTGCAGAGACCCTGTTCATACTGCAAGTGATCGGTTCTCCATCAGCCCCAAACAAAACACACTACAGAGAAAAATCATACAAAGACTTGCTTTCATTCTCCTACATCCCCCATTTCCATGTAGCAATTTGCAGCAGCACTGAGTGGATGAGGCAAAATTTCTTCTTTGTTTTGCTAGTCCATTAAAAATATGTTTATGGAGCAGTCATGAAAGGGGTGGGGGGCAGTTCTTAAAGTTTTAGTGCTTGGGGAAAGTGGCCAGTCTTGTATAGAAGAATTAAGTATCCATTTGTAGAAGAGGTACAGAGGCTGCAGCACCAGTGCTAGCTTCCCCCTGTAGCCCCACACATGTACCTCCGCTCTGAAGCAGAGGGATCACCTGCATGGACAGGTGAGCCTGCAACATTAAACTAAGTCCAAACAGCCTGTCAGCTGTGAAGGGCCAACTAGGAAAGTATGGTGGGACGCGGGGGCTGTCAGTTGAATACTTGCCCAATGGGAGTAGACAGACTACCAACTCTTTTCACTCAGGCCACCAAACATCCATCAGAGAGTAGCACCTTTTGAGTGCTACGGACCTAATGCTGGGTTTGAACTAGTAGCTTAGCTGCAAAGGGCACCAGAACACATGTCCAAGAAGCCCAGAGCCACTCAGAACTCTGCTGAGACATACTAGTACCAGATCACCTTCTCCGACCCCAACCGAACTGCCTGCATCTCAGACTCCAATCATAAATGCAGCAATCAGTCTTTTAGAAGCATTCATATTTGAATCTGACAGAAAACCTAATTGGCAATTCATGGCAAGTCCAGTCCAGGATGTGTGGCTACAGACAATGCACAGATTTCTGCTATTCTGTGCACTCCTTCCCACACCAGCCCACTCCAACTGCATTAACAAAGCATTCACTGTCTTCAGCTCAGTTTTTGCTCTGATTCGCTAGCCTTTAAAAAAAAAAAAATAGTACAGACAACAGCAACTCACCTTTGCCCTCTTCCTCAAAACTAAACACCTCCCTGTGACCTCACTAGGAGCAGGATTGGCCTTCGGACCAAATTCTGGAGTTCTTTACTCAAACAAAATACCCTTTGAAGCCAAAGTTTTGCTGAAGTAAAGACTGTAGAATTTGGCCTGGTGTTGAGTTCACCACTACACTGACCACAGTCATCAAGGCTTGATCCCTGCCCCTTACACCTCATGTACGTACTTCACTCTTCAGTCTTAGGCTTGGTCCACATTACATACTTACTTCGATATAAGTAGGTCACTCAGGGGTACGAAAAATCCTCATCCCTGAGCAACATAGTTATGCTGACTCTAACCACCCATGTAGAAATCACTATGTCAGCAGGAGAGCTTCTCCGGCCAACATAGCTACTGCCTCTTGCGGAGGAGGAGTTACTAAGCCAACAGGAGAGCTCTCCCATCAGCTTAGAGCGTCTTCACCAGATGCACTGCAACACCAATGTACATTTGTAGTGCAGACCTGCCCTTACTCACTTCATTAGTCCAACTGAGTACAGTGGGAACACTCATGAGAGTATGAGCTGCAGAATGGGGTCCTGTTCCATAATACTTTGACATAGTGAAGCAAGCAGGTTAGTAGGTTGGTTTTTTAGTATTCAAACAATTATAAAAAGAAACAATGACAAAATGCCTTCCTTTGCCACTTCCACTCCAAGCACGCAGTTGTCTGTTGCCCTCCACTTTGTGCAATCATTTACACTGGTGCAAATGGCAAAAATATCTGTAAAATGCCATCAAATCAGAACAAGAGCATTTTGCATCCACTTGCACTCACTTTGCTCTGGTGCAAATGGCTGCACCAAGAATCAGGCCCAAGCTGCCTTGCTAACTGCAAAGATCTCTGACACACAAATCGGTGATCCAGTCCTGTTCCTTCTGAAGTTAATAGGAGCTGTCCCATTGATCAACAGGCCCCACAGCCATGTTCCTGAAGATATTTACTCACATTAGGAAACCCATTGACTTAAATCAGGTTTACATATAATGTACATATTGCACGTACAGTATATAGGTTAGAATTCTCAGGGAAACAAGCAAGCAATCCACAGGGGAAAAAAGTCAGCTATAACAGACAGTGTGTGTGTGTTTCCATTTTAAACCAATCTAAAATCTGGATAACAACCTGTGGAAACATTTAACTGCTTTCATTTCTCAGAGTAATGGCTTTTCTCCCTCCATTGTGAAGGAGAAAACTGAATATATGCCAAGGTGAAAGATCGAAGACCTAGAATTATACGTCATTTACCATAGTTATCTTTCTTTGCCTTTGGGTAGAAATGTCCTAAAAGTTATAAAGTTATAATTATCCAGGTGGTGAATAACCCTTGCAGGGTAAAGTTTCCCAATGGTCAGGAAAACAGCTGTTGGGGGGGGTGGAGAGAGGAGATTGGAAATGTATGTATGTGTCTGAGAAGCGTCTTATCTTAGCTGCTGAAAAATCAGGGTCTTTGGGAATGTTAAACTGATAAAGAAGAAGTTTCCCTTTCATTCCCTCCTAGATTAAAAATAAGTCAGGCAGCTGTGTTTTTATTATGATAAAGAATGGATATTTTGTAGTTTATTTCATACATATATTATTCATGCCCCCATAATTTAACCAGTAACAAGTAGGTAATTAATTATTAATAAACATGTTAAAGTTCTACAGCATCTTCCATCTGAGGAGCTCAATGCAGGTAATAAAGTAATGAATTAAGGTTCACTGTGAGAGGTAAGTTTTCTAAATTGAGGCATCAGTACATTGTGAAAGTTGCACAAGGTCATACAGAACATTTCTGAAACTCACATCATTTAACTCCCTTCCTGCCCTCTAACCATTAAATATGGTGTTCAAAACACAGCATGATCCCTTGTTTCTCCACTTTGGGATAATCCAGCACTGAGACATCCCATAATTTATGGGAAAGAAGCTATTTGGTTTGACCTCTGTACCTGAAAATGTGTGCAGATCCTAGACTTTGATGCTAATACTGAGTTGCAAGTTAGCCATACCATGGCTAGCAACAGCTTAAATATCCAGCATTACATCTTCTAGAGGTTGTCATCACACCCAAAAATAATAAAATACAAACATTATAGGAGGTTTGTTTGGGAAATTTTTAAAGATGCAAATGAAGCAAGAGAAACCTCAATGAATGCTCGTGGCAGGTGAAAGAACAAGTAGTTGACTAAAATCTGTTGTACATTTCTTCAGAAAAGAAGACAGAAGGGACCTGATAAGTTTTCCTATGCAATGGAGAGGGCAACACTGAGGAAACCCAGCCACTGTCTGGCAACTGCTGGCAAAAATTGACTTTTTAATAGCAACACAAATGAAAAACGAAACATTTCCCAACCTATATTAGATTAATTTGAAACAGCAAAGCTACAATCTATTCTAGTCAATGTGGGTAAGAATCAGAATATGCACAAGGGAAAGATTTTTATTTTTTCAGCTATCCCGGTCTAGAAGAAAGGAGGAAGTTTCCAAAGAAAGTAGACAGATTTATCATTCTGTCCTGGTTAATGTCCCTCCTATGTCAAAGGCCAGCACAATGCTCATGCATCAATTAAGTCCCTCTCAAGCCTTATTATTCCACTGAAGTGTGACTTACGTGAAGCATAGGTCTTGAGCTGGGTTTCACCCGTCAAATACTACACTGAAGCCTTTATCTTGACCATCTTTCATGCCAGAGCTGAAAGAGGACAGATTCACCATTCGACCAGAAGAGATCTGGTTATAACAAGAACCTTTTGTGTAAGTAGTAAGGTACTAATGAAGGGAATTGTGTGTGTGTAAATCAAAACCCAGAATCTAAAAAACCCCTGTTGACCATCTTGTCAGAGAAGCCTCAGATTGATTGACCATGGAGACGGAACTACTGTTTCAAAATTCTGTGGAAAATTCTGTATGATTATCCATGATTAAGAAGATCTGAAGTCCATCTGAAAAAAGTGTTCCCACTGACTTCAGGGAAAAGGTATATTCTCTGTAATGGTTTAATGGAGAAATAAACTGATACGAACAATGCCATCCAGCATTTTATTGTACAGTCTAGAGCAGTGGTTCTCAACCTGAGGGTATGCAGAGGTCTTCCAGGGGGTACTCAACTCATCTAGATCAGTTTCTCTCAAGCTGGGGGGTTCAGCCCCTAGGGGGGATCATGGGATGGGTTTGGGTGAGGATCCCATGTGCAGGGCTGGCATTAGGGAATGGCAAGCAGGGCAACTGCCCAAGGTCCCATGCCACAGGGGGCCCCCGTGAACCTAAGTTACTTGCTTCAATCCTGCTGTGTGGGGCTCAGGCTTCAAACAAGGCTCAAGTATCACACAGAAATGCAAGTACAATAGTTATATTCCAATCAATTTATTTTACAATTATATGGTAAAAATGAGAAAGGAAGTAAGTTTTCCAGTAACAGTGTGCTGTGACACTTTTATTTTTATGTCTGATTTTGTAAGCAAGTAAGTGAGGTGAAACTTGGGGGCATGCAAGACAAATCAGATTCCTGAAAGTGGCATAGTCTGGAAAGGTTGAGAACCACTGGTCTAGAGCTCTAGACTTCCCACCAAATCTCAATCCTCATCTCCTAAGAGCTGGCCTCTGGGATAGAGATATTTATTAGCTCACCATTTTTCATAATTAAAAGAAATATATCATTATGGTAAGTTAATAAGCAGCAGAGACTCCCAGACAAAGGAGCAGCAACATCTGTTCTCTTCAGAGTGCTTATCATATTGAAATGTGGGTCCATCTCTTCTCCTTACCTCTGATCTTTCTTGCTGATGGATGCTGGGAATGCCAAAGTGTTGAAAGATTATAAACAGATTTGGACTACGCCACAGACCAGTTCATTATAAATAATAATGCTTTTACTATGAGGTTCACAATTTTCAAGAGGCCTGAGAAGGTGGGAGACAGACAGGTCTGTGGAGAGTTTTCCACACCTCTTGTATAAACCAGTGGAGATATTTCTAAGTTTTTTCAACACACACAAAGAAACACTGTTTCAAACATGGCTATGGGTATACAGAAAACACACTCTTAGCAGTACTGTTTGTTAGTTATTCTATGCATGGTTTCAGTGTTCTACCCTTGATGAACAGGTACTGGAGAACAAGGTCTGCTCAAAATCACCTTTGTGGATAAAAGCAGAGGATTACTATTAAAAAGTTTAAATGTAAAGGGTCATGGTTTTTATAACGACAAAAACTATTCCTACTTGGTACTTCCTTCTGTGCCCTTTCATTTGTAGTTGTCACTCTTTAATTAAGAGGGTAGAGCAAAAGGACGGAAAGATGAGAGATCTGGCTTCCATTTCCAGCTCCCTGTGACATCAGAGGCAACTGACTTTTTTTTACTCTGCCTCAGTTTCTTCCTGTCCCCATCTGTAAAATGGAGATGAGATGAAGCGCTTTGTGAAACACTTCGAGACCTATGGATAAAAGTGCTGTTCAAGTGTTTATAAAACAAAAGCATTTAAAATATGAAGAAATATTAATGTATTTCATACAGACAGCTGAGTTATTTTATTCAGGGGCATCAAGATTGCTATTTAAAATTGACTCAAGAACAGTGCAATAGGAGCCTCTTTCTTCTATCCCAACTTGTGTCTGGATAGAAGTGATCATTTTTAACATTTTCTGAAAATTGGGTAAAAGAACTCCAACCACTTGTGTTTAACAAGAGATGCCTGAATCTTTGCTGTATATGGCTAGGGATACTTCCTGCTTTTCCAGTACGCTTTGGGGAGCGTTAAAGAAGTTAGAACAGGGACTCTTCACAGTCATACTGAGCCCGCGAGCTGGCCTGCTGATGGTGCTCTGCACTACAGTGCCATCTGTGAGACCCACGGGAAAGTTCCAGTTCTAGTCTCTTGCTGGCCCAACCGTACAAACCCTAAGTGATGTAAGTCAGTCATACTCACACAAGTACCCACTGAACTGCGTGCGGCTATTCACGTTTGGACTACTTGCATGAGTCACTGTTTGCAAGATCGCGCTCCTGTTGTCTAGCTCAAGAGGGGATGAGAAATAAATTAAAATCCTTTGAAACCATTGAATCCTATGCCATGCTGGAGCCTGTCTATAATTTTTTTTATTTATTTAAAATGCTGCAGTTTGCCTTCTCAATTCTTCTGGTTTCACCAGAACAGACCATATTTCATAGACCTTGATCTCATAGACAGGGCCAGATTCTGCCAGCCTTATTCCAGATGTCAATTCCCCTTCAGCCCATGCCGTTTAAACTCCACCAGTGGACACTATCCTATGTATCTGTGCTCAACTTTGTATTTATCCATGGTTAACATTCGATTCACCATCAGCTTAGGCATCAGCAGATCACCCCTTGCTTTCCACTGGGCAAGACTAAGTCCTGTGCTAGCTAATTTCTCCTTTTCCTCCAAGAACCAGTGATTTGGAATTTAGGAAGAATTCACACACTTACTTTTCTCAATTGTACAGGAATCTTCACTGGTCAATAAAATATAAAGGGAAAGTCTCCAAAGGTACAAATGAGAGTTAGATGTCCAATGGCCACTCATTTTTGTTGGGAGTGGGGTGCCTCCTCCCTGCCTTCTGTGCTTTTGAAAACCTCCCCCGAAGTCCTTTTTCTGGGCTATTCAAATGCTCTGGGGAATCCTTCTCTGCATAATAGACAGGGTTGAGTTTATTGGCTTGCTGTATAGGCACTGTCACAACAACATTTAATGGGAATGCATAGCACAGCCAAGATCAGATTAGCATAAGTCCTGTACAATAGACATGAAATTTATGACAGTTAATGTTCTCAATATGGAAAGATTTGTCTTGGATTTCAATGAAAATTACCACGTGACGGAGCATATTACAGGACACATCCTTTATTCATCCGTTTATAGCACATCATCCTCCAGTTGTTCTCCTGCTGACATATTCACCTTAGTCATTTAAGTTCCTCTTCCAGAGCCAACAGACTTTGTCCTGAATTTTGTTAAGCTGATTGTTATTGAACGCTCCTTCCACCTCATGAAGTGGGGAAAAACAAGGCAACTCTGAGGAACTTTCTGAAGAACCAAAGTTGTCCCCTTTATTCAGCAAGTTTATAATTTCCTTCATTTGTTCTGTTGAATGTTATTATACAGCTCCCAACAGGGTGCTAGGTAATCTACTGAGCCCACAGAAAGATGTTTGGTCCCTGTCCTGAATCTAACATTTAGGTGGTGCAACAAGTGAGGATAACAGACAAGAGAAGATGGAGCTGTGATGACAAGGGATGCAGCAATAGCATCATACTGTTACAGAGTTTAGGTTTGTGCACATTTTGACAGTTCTATTTTAAATTTAAAAAACTGACCTCTCATGGGCCTCACAGAAGCAAGCCAGCCTTAAGGAAGGGTATGAACAGGCAAGGATACACTGGTATAGATATCACTACTAATGGGTCTCTCTCTGACCAGATCCTCCTTGCAGTCTGGAGAATTTGGAGCAATGAGAAGGGCACACAGCTGTACTTCTCAAAGGGAAACACTAAAAACCACAGTGGGCTATTGCTATCATGACTGGGGCAGTATGGAGAGGGGAGTGGAGCAGTTATAAAGAGCACTAGTCCAATTAGGGAAGTGAGTGTCAGGCAGTTGAATTCCCTATCATTTCCTGACATTGCTGCCTTTAATTAGGCTTTGGATTGATTACTGCCTTTGTTCTTCATTGACCCTCCAGTGACTCTGACAGGGGTTATATTTTCCTCTACTACATTTGGAAGACAGAGTTCTGAGTGTCAACAAGCATTACACAGGAAACCAGACTGTTTAACTTTAAATTACAAAGCCTTTGGAGAGAAGCTGTGTACACGACATTAATGTGCACACACTTTAAGACAACAGCAGGCTAAAGTCAGCCCTGGAATAGTGCCATTGAGCTACAGCAGAAGTAAATTTGGTCCAATACTCTTCATATGTAGCGCTTATGTACTGCATTAGAGAGACAAGGAGCCAAACCATTGATACCTAACCCCCCGCAAACACTATCTTTTATTATTTAAGGGGGAAGGGATAAGAGAGTTGTGGGGAGCTTTAAATTACTGTTTGCATGTTTTGTAACTGACAAGACATGAGGGCAGGATCTGTTTGTACAGTGATAATTGGGAGAAAAATACAGAGCTCCATGTACATTTTCTAGAGCAAGAAAAGCAGGGTAAAAGCACTTTAACAAAAACCCTAAGAATGGTGTTTCTCTAGCATTGCTTATTTGTATTACAGTAGCATCAAGAGTCACTAGCCAAGATTGTGCTAGGCACTGCATAAACAGTAAGAGAATTCAATCCCAAAGCATTTACAATCTTAATAGACCAGACAGATGAATGATGGGAGGAGAAAGAGGATGTGACTTGTCCAAGGACACACACAGTACCACAGCAAGGAATAGAACTCAGGTTTTCTGCATCCCAGTCCAACAATCACAGAAGAGAACCTGGGCCAAAGCACAGGACCAGGCATCAGACTATCTGGCTTCTATTCCTGACTCTGCCACAGCCTCCCCATGTGACCTTGGACAAGTCACTTCACCTCTGTACACCTCATCTAGCATAGGGGGAGTGTTGAGAGATGGATCATTAATCTTTTGAACTATTTGACTTTTATACAGAATTTGTTACATAAACCAAATCAGTCATTAAATACAAATGGCCACTATTTTAATATTTTGAGTAACTGTGAACATCGTTGATTCACAGGGAAATTCTGATTAACGTTTTCCCTGATGGCACATAGAGGATCTCAGAGTGCATTTGAGTGTGTGGGTGTGGCCACAGGATGATCACCCCAGAGAAGGGGAACTCTGTGGTGGAATCGATCTGGCACATTGACTCCTATACCATCCCATGCTTCTATTGCCACCACAGGGGGCATATACAGAGGAAAGAGTCATGGGCACACCTGCCCTACTTCCACCAATTCATAGTTATCATTTTTGGCCCCTGGGGCTGTTGCAGTTGGAGCAAGTTACAGCAGAACGGAAAGCTGCTCTATCTTCTGTCTGTGAACTGGACCAGCAGTGAGCAGGCTCAGGATCATGGGAGTTCAAAGGTGAGCTGATGCAGTTCAGCTGGACCCCAGGACCTGGCCAACTGACTTCTTAAAAGTCTACACACACACACAAAAACCCACCAACAACAAGTTTTAAAGGCCCATGCACACTCCCCCTGTATTGTAGTCCTGATGAAATAGGACTACTTGATTACTAAAAACACTAGGAACTAATCAATGGCAACATACAGGCGGCAGTCTTTGGAGTGAAGAGGTCAAAATGATATTTACAAGGCTAACATATTCCACTCACTGTATCCCCATGACCCAACAGACATGTTACTTTTACATTAGGTCTATCTATTAACTGCCAGTTTACCACTGCATTCATTTTGTGCCCCTGTAGCTCCACTGAAGCGAATCAGGCCCAGATGGTTTAGAAACAGTTTCACTTTCATCATAATAAAGCAGAAGAGTAAAATAAAAAAAATTTAAAAAGCGGGCTGCAGAGAAGCAGTGAGGAATTAGGAAGAGAAAAAAGATGCAACACCTAAATCCTCTTGCTTACCCAGTTTTCACATGGGCCTGACTCCATTGGCTTCAACAGAGTTATTCCTGGTTCACACCACCTTGAGATCAAAGTTTGTGAAGGCTGGAGAATTGTAAGCAAAATGAAGTTTTACTGCCCTGTAAAGTGGCCAGGGCACAATTTTGACTAGTGCAGAGATTTCCCACGACCCACTCAGGGAGTACCTGGCACTACTGAACCTGCCTCACTCTGTGGTTAATAGGCTGTTATTTTTTTAAGTAAAACCCCCGCAGTTAGAATGCAGCAGCTCCATTAAAAAACATAAAAAACTTAATCATCATGGGGCTTTGGCAACAGAAGTTGATGCCCATGATATTTATCCATCCATATTGTGAGGCTAAACTGAGTCATTGACAATTTTCTATTAGCCATCCCAGAATCACAGATTTGAGTCCTACCGAACACTAAGAAAGAAGGGGCAGGGACGGAAGGTTTCAATGACTGTAGAATAATAAGTGATGCTGAAGTTCTCAGTAATGGAAAGAGCCCAGAGAGAATGTAAATTCACCCCGTTGCAATGCAGACCTCTTTGCTGGGTTTGTTTCATTAGACAGGTGCTCCTCTTTGCTACTATACACAACACAGAGGGGAGCAAAAGGAGCAGGATATTGGATGCATAGTGCCTCACACTCTCAAACTCAGAAGCATACTTCCTTGCTCTCCCCAAAAGCCATTTCATACAAGGGGCTGTTTGAGGTAGAAGGCATGTCAGCTCAGAGAATGGCCACTCTGCACCACATGTTCCTGTCATCTGGCAGGGTTTTTGCAGCCTTCAATCCTCACTTGTTTTTTCTAACTCTCTCCAAGAGGGCACACCCCCAGGAAAGGAAGCCTCTGGCAGGCCCCTGACCCCACAGTGAGCTATACTGATGGGGGGAGGGGGAAAAGAGAATGATAAAGATGGAGCATCAGGCTTTTCAAAAGGATGCCCCAGGATCCTCAGAGTTGGGATCCCACTTCCTCCAGTTTTGGAGGGCACTACTAGGTCTGCTCTCACCTGAAGGGACAAAGGTGACAGTAACTCTGCAAGGTGAATTTCTCTGCATATTTCAAGCACTTTTCCCCTCTCATGGGCTTTCCTTCAAAAAGGCAGCATTTAACCCATGCTTTGTAACTATCAATGGTCACTTATTACAGCAATACTCCTTTCAGTATTCCATGAAGCACTCCAGCCAGACCACTACATTTTCCAGTACAGTACCTGTCTACATTTTCTTCTACTGCCTCAATAATTGGGCAAATCCAAGCACAAAACTCCTGCCCTTTCTACCTATTTATATCTCACAGATTTAAATCTATGTGCAGGAAAATGCTTGTAAAAAGATTTAATTGAGGTAATCACACACCATGATATATAAAGGGCTTGGGTTCTGAGTGAGTTTTGGCGTGATACAATCAGAACGGTGTAATCAAACCAATGTAAATACCAGGACTACATCTAGCCACAGGGTGAGAACTTTTAGCATTATCATGAGGTCAACTGAACAATTCAGGCCTTATCTAAACCAAACCAAGTCAGTATTTGGCCACTGGAATACTCACATTGGTTCATTAGGCATAGGCACTTTCACCGGAATGAGGGGGAACAAAGGTGAAATGAGGATTGACATGCTGAGTGAGCAAGTCACAGGGCATGACAGGTGGCCAAAGGACAGCTTTCCCTTACACACTGGCTCCAAGATCATTCAATCCTCGAAGGACCAAACTCTGATCTGTGTCACACTAGTGTAATCCCTTAAGTAACTCTGCTCACGTCACACAATTACCCTGGCATGATGGAGAGCAGAATTTGGCCCATGTAGCAACAAATGCAGAGGTCTCCATTCTGAATTCGGTTACAAAAAAATCTCTCTGCAGGCAACAAGGGGAACATAGCCTGCACCATATACCTACCACCTGATTGGCACAACAGTGTGCCAGTTGCACTGTAGTAGGGCCATATTGGTGCACTTGATGCCTTTCTAATCCAATATAATTCATTAACAGGCAGGGAGGGGGGTTTTTTGGAGTTTGGTTTTGTTTTTACTCCTTTCCTCTGCTCCGGTCTCCCAAACCCCATCATCCCTTTGGGAAAAATCATTTTAAAAAATACAAAATATCTTGTCAAATCATTATTGCCTCTTAGTCATTTGTAGGCAGATTTTGCACCTTTTTTAATGCATTTCCAACAGCCTGTTTAGCAGGGTGCCTTCAATGCTATAAAGATTGAATGGAGCTGCATAGCCCTGCAGAACTTCTTTGCATTGTCACCTCTGATGCTAGTTGAGAAGTTGAAGTTTTCTGTTAGCACCTGGTTTTTGGAGTAAGTCGCGCTTTGAGAGTTCCCATGCGTGACATTAGTTCCAAACCTGAACGGTCTGTTTAAGATTTCAAACCCTGGCTTACATGTCAGATTTTATCTTTTCATTATTAGTACATGGGCTAGCTTGCTAGTGCCCATAATGTAACATTAATAAGATTCCCAAGGCCCTTTATACATTTAAACTGGAATTTAATGTTTCTCCGCAATGTAAGAAAACATTAGGTCTGGGCTGAATGCCAGTGTAATTAATTATAAACATACAGAAAAGCAATCAGCACAACAGTAGTTGTTCAAGTTCTATCCTAAAGTCTTTTTAGCTAAAACCAGAAGGCTTTGTTTACAGAATTGCTGAGCACACAGCCCCATTGAGTTGTGTAACATTCACAGCAACTCTGGAAAAAAAAAATCAAACAAAACCCATCAACTTGGAAATATTTTAGTCACCTTGAGAACTGGTAAACCTCTACACAGAAAACTGCCATGCATACTAAATCAATAATCATCTTAACATAGAATGAATCTGACTTTATTTTCTTTCTGTTTTATCAGCTACTGCAGACCCCAGGCTGCCAGGCAAACCAGCAAGTTGCCATCTTAGGGTTAGAGTTAATTGCTACATCATAGAGCCAGAGGCAATCCTATCCAGATGAGTCATTAGTTAGAAAAAATATTAAAACGGGGGGGGACAACGACAATGACACCAGGGTAGAGAAGTTAAACAGCATGAAAGATTTAGAGGAAAGAGTTTTAAAGTTTGTGCGTGCATGCTAACAGGAAAAGAAGCTGCAATATGTATAGCAAGCACGGGCTGTAGCGAATTAAAGGCACCTATGTTCTGGGTGATCTAACAAACCTCAAACTGCCTGACAGGATCCATCAACACGCTATAATAAAGGGGAGTACAGGCTACCTTACTGCCTCAGCCAGATGAGAGGAATTCCTTACAAATGGCTGCACACACACAGGGCATTTATATTTACACCCCAATTTCACTGGATTCACTGGGTTGCATGACGGTAAGTGAGGACAGTTTGGCTCAGGATATGCACAATTTAGACTTAAGTCAATTAATGTTATACCTGTTGTAAATCTAGGAACCATTTATTCTGTGTTGCCTGTGGATCTTCCACCTAAATTCCCATGGTGGTTGCCAGCTGATTCTGGGAAACAGACATAAGAGTATTATAACATTAGAGTATGCACGTTACACCAGAAGGTTCAAATTAAGAGATCTTAATAAGCTGCTCCATAGGCACAGAGGCCGCACATCCAGCAGCGCTCATAGGGAGATCAGTGGCTCAGGACAGGCCTGCCTCAGGATAAATTCCAGAGCACATTGCCCAGTCTGACAACCCTCATTCACACGACTGAAGTCAAAAGTAAGGTTGTAAGGGTTGTAAGACTGGACCCCTGACCATTGGCCAAGCTAAGCAAGAACACACCTGCTGCCCAGTCATTTAATTGCAATGGTGTTAGTTTTAAAGAAAAAATTTCTTGTTTTCCCTTCTTTTCTCAACCCGCATTAGGTTGCTGATAGGCAGTACATAGAGGGAAGGATGTGGGGAGGAAAGTGAAATAATGTCAACAAATAAAATAGGTTAAAGCTGCAGCATTCACCCAGTCATCCATTCATAAATATCTATTCACCACTGATGACAGATATCTTAAAAAACTGTTCTAACTGGTCAGTTGTGGCACAAATAGGTAGGAAACTGTGACAGTGTGTGGTTTACCCAATTGGGTAAATGCTAGAATTTGGTACCCCCAAGGATGAAGTTCACCATGGAGGCCAATGGTGGAGCTTTCTCAGGAGAGGACCCACACATCTGGGATTCACTCCCTGTTTTTTAACCTACCACTTTTTAATACAGCTGCAAAACCCACCTCTTTGCCCAGGCTTTCCTAACTGACTAAATCCTGGTTTCCAAGACAACCGGTAAAGCTGCAGGATGCAGAGAAGCATGGTGTTTGGTTTCTCTTACTTATATCTTCAGCATCTCAATTTAAACTTTGTAAGAATTCCAGATAATACTTTGATGGGAACTAAATAAATGCTTGGGATAATGATGATTTTTAAAGTTTTGGTTTGGTGAACCTGGATGCTATGTAACCAGAAATAAACTTCTGACCCCATGAAAATGGAGAGATGAACCAAGAGAGGGGCAGAGGCTGCACCCTCAGTGCAGGGAAGAGGCCATCAAACACCAAAATGCTAGTTGGGGATGGGGGAATGGGAGGTATATTCAGACAACAGATATTTTTGCAACCCAAGCCTTACAGATAATGCCCTTAACCATACAAATCTGAAGACTGGAAACCCAGGAAAGGAACATAGTTTAAACAAGATCTGGTTGACTATGGAAAAGAATTATTCAACAATTACCAAAACATAAAACCCCTTGAAATAATGTATCTATAAAGCTGATCAAACAACAGGGAAAAAATGCATTCACAAACACTGTACTTGTCAACTGGGAGGGGGAATGAATAAAACTATCCACCAAAGTTGTGAACCTAATTGGAAAGGACAAAGCCCTTTCCCTTGCCCCCCCCCCCCAGCTCCTGCCCCTTCCTGCTCTCTTTGACACAGTTCAATAATATGTATATGTTGTAAAGCCGTGCATCATCCATTTGTTCTTTGGATAGACATTGAGAGGCAGGCTGAATACAAAATTAAATTAACAAGAACAGAATGCCTAATACCATGTCATTCACAGCAGCGAAAACAGAGGACAATTAAATTATTCATGTATATGAGCTGTCCAGGTTTGCCCTGACCATTTCCAGGAGGCTTAGAGGGAGGCGGAGAGGGAAGGGGAACAAAACACCTTATCTTTAAAACCTAAAGAACCAAATCTCACTAACTGCCAGACCAGTTTAATTTATCAGTTCACTTCTGGTAAAGATTATACAGTGCCAGTCATGCAGAACCAAAACCAGAGAGTCTTCCCTTTTCTTCTTAAAAGATTTGTCTCTCTCTCATATTGAGAAACTAGTAGCCAGGTATTCTAATGCCATACTCCACTCCCTTAAGAGCGGAGATGCAAACTGCAGCTCCCCACTTCCCTTTGTAAGGAGCAGGTGGTCACTAGAGCAGGTACAGTCAGCCATTGCAAGAAGAGACTGAGGCGGCGAGAGGCAGAGAAAGGATGGGCTAGTGGATAGAGGGCACTAGCCTGGGACCCAGGAGACATGCGTTCAAGTGACTGCTCCATTGCAGACTTGTGGGCAAGTGATCCTTTCAGTCCCCCATCTGCAAAAGGGAATAATGGTACTTCCCTCGTGTGCGGATAAATACATTTAAGATTATTAAGTGCTCAGATACTATGGTGACAGGGGCCATATAAATATAACAGATGGTTTGTGCTACCACAAGAATGGAGTTCTAGAATTTTTTGAGCATTTGAGTGTTACCATCTATCCTGACCCAGGGTATTCTAGCACAGTTAGTTGGTAACGTATCTTCTCAGAAGCAATTAAAGAAAAGCAACCAACAGCCAGATCCTCCACATGCTGCTCTTCCCTCAATGACTTTCAGCTGCAGCTCTTTTCCAGATCCTTCTCCCCAGATCTGTGTTGGACTCTTCCTACTAGAGTCTGCTCTCACGCTAGTTTTATGTCATTGTAACACTGCTGACATCACTTGTTTGACTCCTGATTTACAATGGTGTAAGCGAAAGGAGAATAGGGCTGTAAGCTTCTCTCAGAATGAGGTAATCTTTACACATATTTGCAAATGGCCCCACTTTCCTTAGCAGAGGTTAATCATGGATCTTCCAGACAATGAAAATGAAGAGTCCTCTTTCTTCCTTTCCCCAAACTCCACTCACTGCCTGTGCCAGAAGTGCCCTGGGAGCATGCTTGTAACTTAACTGTTCATTCTCCTGACTACAGACAATGAAGCTGAGGCTATTAAATTAATTTCATTTGGTGCAAACAGGATTCTAGAAGTCAAAGGCTAGTACTTTACCCAGAAAGCCATTTAGCTCTTAGAAATGAGACTAGCATTCTGATCAGAAATAGCCTAGTGCTGCTGCTGCCACTGCCATTATACATCACTGCAGAAAGCAATTCAAAGAGAGAAATTATATATATGCAAAGCAAAACTCAAATAAAACCTGCACCGAACCAATGAATCCTATCCCCTCATTTCTTATGTAAGTGAGTACATAGCGCCTCCGAGATTTCAGTCACACAGAGGAATAGGGTATGCTGGGAAATCGTCTCAGTCTGACAATTTGCTGCAGATGCTTGTTTAGAGGACAATTTATCAGTCTCATCTATACATGTTACTATACGCTACTTCCTCAACAGCAATACTTCTACACAAGCTTCCCACATAACACACACTGGTCACTGATATTTCAGCCATAAAATAACCCTTATCTGGGCTTTCCCAGTATGTGCTTATTGAAATGATTCCTGTTAGCCTGTGTGTGCTTTTGGACTGGGGGAGGGAAGAGTTTTATTTCCTTTGCTGATAATGCAAATAGCAAAATAGGAGTCAGCAGTTCTCTCTTCTCTTGTACTTATGTACAGCTCATTGCTTATAAAGAGCCATCACAAGCATTCACTTTGGTAAAAACTGACTCCTAGAAGATACAGACATTTGGATGCTTCATCTTTGGTTAAACTGAAGTGGAATATTAAACAGACAAGACAGAAACAGAGAGAGTTACAAGGAAGAACTGAGGCATCCACCAACCATGATTTAAACTAGAGCAGTGGCAGAATGCGCTAATCTGTTAAACTAGAGCGAGCTAAGGCCATTTTACTTATGAATGAGTGCATCCACACAGGGATTTACTGTGTTTTAATTTGTGCGCATAACTTCGCAGCTTGAGTTGATTCCTTTTAGCTTTCCTGAATGATGACCCTGAGCCAGAATCTGGTGATAAGGCACTTGCTTGGGAGTCAGGAGACCTAAGCGCAAATGCCAGCTCAGCCTTGACCTGATGTGTGACCCTGTACAAGTCATTTAATCTTGGTTTCCTCTTTCAAGTTGCCTTTCCTGTCTATTCAGATTGTAAACTCTTGTCTTTGGCAAAGGGACGCTCTCTCAATTATATGTTTGTACATAGCCTGGCTTAGTAGGGCTCTGCTCTCAATAGGGGTCTCTAGATTCCTCTACAAATAATTACTGATAATAAATTAATCTGGAGAGACAATCCTGTCCCGCATGGATCCTAATACCTGGGCAAGAAGTAGTTAGATTCAATTCACAGATACTAAGGCATGAGTCTTGCCCCACAAGTGCAAGATGGGCAGTGCAACAGCCTCAAGACTATCTGCCACACATCCAAGATGCTGCAGTGGAATGTACAGATTTTAGGGACTGGAAGAAGAGGATGAAGAAATTAACTTGATTCAAGGAGGAAAATCTGCAGTTAACACTCCCAGGTCCATAGAATCAAGTCATGGCCTCAACCTTGGGAAATGAAAATCAGGATTAAAATATTAAATCTAAATTTAAATAAAGCAGATTCCCTCAAAATACCATTTCTGCTGTTAGGACAGTTCACCCTTTTTTTAAAAAACAAAATGTGCACAAGTCTCTGCATTGTGATCTAAATGAGAGAGAAGAGGATTTGGGAGTAATTTTTCTAGCTTTTATACAAAGTGTATTTCTATAAATCTTTCAAGTCTCCAGAAGAGCTCCTCTAGCAATGAGCAGAGCTTTTTAAATCAGGACAGAGAAGAAGTGGTGAAATACAAGTGAGGATGTCTATAGTTATGGAATGGAAATCCTATACTTATCACTATTTGCTCCCAGACTCAAGTCCCTTTACAATATTTTGTATGCACCTCTCCCTCAAACGCTACTTCTTTTTGCCTTATTCCTCTACTCTAGAAGACCTACAGCATTAATACTGAATATGTTGCAAAAAACTGAAAACTGTTATTCAATATTGAATTGTCAAATACTCAAGAGCTAATAAATAATTTTTGCAGCTTCTCTATGGTACGAATGGGCTACATAATTATAGTAATGTTTTAACAACTGTGTTATGGATGAGACTGTTAAATAGGTTACTATCAAAGATTTATTTAGTAGCTTAGTGTGCTTGCTCAGGGATAGTAGCTGCTTTTATAAAAACACTAACAGTCACAAGAACAAATAATGCTCACACTCAGCCCTAGGAGCACTTTGCATGTTCTTCTCAGACCAGCCACTCCCTCTGGCTGCTTGTCACAGAGCTCTCTTGACAAGGCTCTGGAAAAGCATTGGAAATAGAAAGTGGACAACGTGGCAGAAGAGTTGAGGGGTGAGGGGAGAAAAATCACAGAATACTCTACCCCCCCCCATCTTAATTTAAACCTAAAGTACTCACATAGAATTGTATTGGCCTTTTGAGCAGGAGATTTGCAAAGGCACAAAGGGCAGTCAAGTACTTAACTCTGTCACTGAAACTCAATAGGAGTTGGGTGCCTAACCTTCATTTGTGCCTTTGAAGATCTCCCCCTCAATCTTTTCATTGCATTCACTTTCTCTGAATGAACATAAAAGCAAAAAGTTATATAATTGCAACCCCTTATTAGTTCAGCATTTTGCCAAAATCATATTCACAAGTTTTAAAATATAAAGGAGAAGTAGTGGATGCAGAAAGCTACCTAAATCAGAACTAGTGGTTATCAGAAAACCCCACTTACCCATCAGAGGCCAAGCAACCTCTTTGCAGCAACATAGCATGAGAAAAGTTTACAAAAAACAACTCTTCAAGAATCCTAGAACCCTATTTTTCATATTTGCTATGTAAGAACAAAGGAGGCTGCAAGAATCTCCATTAACCCAACTCCTGAACTTTAGTGCCTTCATTTTTTGAAATGACCCCAATGCCAACTTTTCCCACCCCACCCCAAAAACATCTGTGTGACTTTTAATCATCAGTGGACTTTTAGCAAAGGAAGCAGGAGATGATGATAGGCATATTAAAGTTCACCCTTGTATTTCATTTACCACCCTCACTGCAAAAATACTTATAAAACCATCACTAACAGCCTTGCAGGTGGCCAGTAATTCCACGACTTTCAGCCTGCTGAGACAGCTAGCTATCCTCTTCTGCTGAATGCCCTTTTTCATTGCATCTTCCAGTTTATTAGCCACCTTGACCCCAATAAAAGCTATCTATGGTCTAACAATCCCTTAAATTTGAAACTCATACCAGCTGACATGTTCATCATTTGTACATTTTCCCAGCAGGGTTTCCATGCAGTAAGATACATGCCTGTTGTGAAGAATTTCCATTAGAAATATTTACACTAGAGCTATAAGAACAGTAGGGAGAAAAAGAAGGGAAAGGAGTACATGCCATATATTAGAAATGTCCCCATCCAACATCTTTTTTGTTGTTGTTGTTGCTTATATAGGGATATATAGTGCCAATGTTTAGGCAGCCCCAGTACTTTCCACTGAGACACAAACGCCAGCCACACAATCTCAGAGTGCTAACTCTTCCTATGGGAATGCTGCCAGAAATTCCAGCAATATTGACCCTGGGAATACTAACATGATTTAGATGACTTGTTAACTTTTAATGATATCCATTAGGAAAGGGGAAAACACACGAGTCAACTTTCAATTTGGTGCATTTGACTGCTGAATAGGATATTAATGTTACTTTCTGCTGGCACTGCTAAATGAGCAGAGAAACTAATAGAGATATGAAGAGTAATGGCTTCTATTCTTACTGTTCGGCGCCTGTTTACAGTTAAGACTGCTCTGGTGCCTTAATGCCTCCTAGAATTTTTGCAGAAGTCTATCAAGTGGATGGAGTAAATGAGTAATTCTTTCAGCATTTGGCACTTAGCAAGTCAGAGGTTCATTTAGCTAAGAGGCACAGAAAAAATGAAAATATCCATTTGAAATAAGTATCATGAAATCATTTCACCATATGTTGAGACCTACACTGTGGAACTGGTTGGTAGATAGAATTTATACCAATGAGTACTTGTTCTTCCATTAGTATAGCCTGACAGACAAACAAATAAGGGCTAAATTCTGCCCTGACTCAGATCCCATCGAAGTTCATTTGGTTCTGATAGGGTTTTACAGTATTTAAGTGAATCCGAACAGAATTTTGCCCATCTACACCTCTCCAACACATAATATACCAGAACCACCGCTGTCCCCATTTCACTCTTCCTTACACTTCCCACAGAACATTAGACCAAATCCTTGCCAAAATAAGATGAATGGGAATTTTCAAGCAAAAAGTCACAATAAATCACATAATCTGGAGGATTTTGTTCATACATTTTCCTTCATGAAACACAGTCCTTGTTTACTTTGGACTGGTGATAAAAACCAACATTTCATTCCTCAGCATAGGCAAACAGGCCTAGATTCACAAAGAGACTTAGGTGTCTAGAGAATCTCAGGAGCAATAATGCAATCCACAAAACCTGAGTTAGGCACGTAGGCTCCCTGTACAATGAATGGTAGGAGACAGGCTCCTCAGAACGTAATCCGCAAAACGTTAAGCAGAGAGCAGCCTAAACTAAACAGCGGGAGATTCCAACAAGAGGGGTGTGTCCTAAGTCCTGCACCTCTCTCAGAGGCAGGCATCATCTCTGCTAGGAATCCATAAACAGAAACCTCTCTGCTGGAGTCAGGTGGCCTAGGCACCCAAGTAATTTCTTGTGAGATGCAGTTTGGCGCCTGCCTCACTCTGCACAAAACAGCCAGAAGAGGTGATGATAGGGCCACTGCCACCACCACTGGCCCAATTATAATTTTTAGCACCGTGGTTAGAACACTCACCCAGGATGTGGGCAATCCAGGTTCTATTCCCCACTCTGTCAGACAGGGAGAAGGGATTTGAACAGCAGTCTCCTACCTCTCAGGAGTGTGCGCTAACCATTGAATTATGGGATAGTCCGATGGGGACAAGGCGGGGGGGGGTCTTCCTCCTCAAATCTCTCCTACTGAAGCGGTTACATTTTGGATAAAGAAAAAGTAATTGTAGCAGGGAGACTGGACCCAAGGTCCCCAAGCATCTAGGTGGGTGCCCTTACCAGAGCTACAGAGCTACTCTCTTACCAGAGCTACCAGGCTACAGAGCTATTCTCACTCTCTTTGTCTGACCCCATGACTTAAAATTATTTACCCACAATGGAAGAACAGAAGGGACTGCAAGCCACACACCTGAATATCCCATAGCTCGGTGGTTAGAGACTTAGGATCTGAATAGGGGTCTCCCACCTCTTTCTCTCCATCAAGCAGAGGGGTGAATTGAATCCAGGTCTCCCACATCCTAGCTGAGTGCTCTAACCACTGGGCTAAATATATACTGGGGGGAGGATGCAGCAGTATCATCATCACCTCCTCTGGCCAGCTTTTAAATGGAACCAAATCCAGTAGGCAGCCTTTGAGCACACCTACCAGATCAGACCCCATGGGTGAGGTAGGTGCTCCTCTGCCGGTCTTCCCCCAGTTCATTGATCGCACCAGGGTTTAGGTATGAGGTAGCTGTGCAGATACTAGAGTGAGGCAGCAGTGCATGTACCCAGAAGGAGAAACTAGGTTAAGTAGGGAACTTTTACTGCAAGAATGTAGGTGTTGAATAGTTCAGACATCTACAGTGGATAGGCAGCAGCCAGGCTGGGATTTTGTGGTTCACAGTAGAACGTAAAACTGGAATTTAGGTCTCTAAGTATCTTTGTGGAGCTGTGCCATAGGCTATGAATAACCTTGAAAAGAGCTGGACAACCCCCCTACCCCAAGCAATTGCAGACATTTGTTAATACAAGCACGAATTTGCTATGATGGAAGTCATAGCCCCTTTTATTTGCTTTACTCAAACATTCATGCAGGTGGAATTTTGTCCCCATGAACATTCATGGAGTAAGAAAGTGTTCGGAATACCCATGTGCAAATATATCCATGCATGAATACTCATGATTAGGGCCCTACCAAATTCACAGTCCATTTCAGTCAATTTCACAGTCATATGATTTTTTAAATTGTAAATTTCATTATTTCATCTATTTAAATCTGAAATTTCATAATGTTGTAATTGTAGGGGTCCTGACTGAAAAAGGAGTTTGGGCGGGAAGAAGAGTAACAAGGTTATTGTAGGGGGGGGCTGCGGTACTGCTACCCTTACTTCTCCGCTGCTGCTGGCGGCGGCACTGCCTTCAGAACCGGGTAGCCGGAGAGTGGCAGCTGCTGGCCAGGAGCCCAGCTCTGAAGGCACAGCCGCTGCCAGCAGCAACGCAGACGTGAGGATGGCATGCTATGGTATAGCCACCCTTACTTCTGTGCTGCTGCCTGCAGAGCTGGGCCCTCACTCAGCAGCCGCCACTCTCCGGCTGCCCAGCTCTGAAGGCAGCAGCGCAAAAGTAAGGGTGGCATGGTATTACCACCCTTACTTCTGCACTGCTGCTCCCGGGCCCTGCCTTCAGAGCTGGGCATCCAGCCAGCAGCTGCTGCTTTCCGGCTGCCCAGCTCTGAAGGCAGCGCAGAAGTAAGGGCGGCAACACCATGTCCCCCCTAAAATAAACTTGAGAGCCCCTGCAACTCCCTTTTGGGTCAGGACCTCCAGTTTGAGAAACATTGGTCTTCCCCATGAAATTTGTATAGCGTCAGGTAAAAGTACACAAAAGACCAGATTTCATGGGGAGGAGATCAGATTTCACTGTCCATGACACGTTTTATCATGGCCGTGAATTTGGTAGGGGCCTACTCATGATTTAGGTGACCAATCTCACACTACAAAGGGTGAAATATAAATAGCAAATACTAACTTATGAGGATATGATGAATAATTCACGAGCAATCCACAAGCTGAAATACGTTTGTATAAACCATCGTGTACTTTTGAATATGTAAAAGCAAATTCCATTTGAAGATAATTTGTAAACCAATAAATAAATTAGTTGAATAAATTGTTAACTGCCAAGCAAGCTGTAGTGATGAGAACAAAAAACGAACAATCTTACATTTATATAGCACCCTTCATGGACTCCTGTGCACCTCAAACCTTAGTATTTGTGATCTATGTGATCACAGTCTGCTACTGCCAGTGTGACACTTCCCGCAGCCATGCTTTCATGCCTGCAGTTAATAGTTGAATTAACAGAGTTTGGTGGAATCTTTTTGAAGGACAGACCCCTTGGAGTTACAGAACTTGAACAATCATTTAGCCAAATAGACACAGCACAGGCTTTATTTACTGTTAGCAGTGGAAGAAAGATGTATGGGATTCAGCTCGATGTTTAGTTATAAAGAAAGCCAACCACCTCAAACAGGCAATACAAAAGTCTTACCCAAAACAACGTACAGTAGTCATTTAAGTGATTCCAGAGAAGTCAGCCTTGTTCTGTGGAGAGAGAACTTCTGTTTCAATCATGGACCGTGGGCTAAGTCTACAGTTTGGACCACCCTCCTAACTCTTCAGCAGAACTCCCATTGATAAACAATGTAAGGTTTGCACAAGATTCAAGAACAGAATTCTACTTTTGTGTCATAGCTAAGTTTTTAGTTAGTAAAATTACTGTTGCATTCTGCATCACTCAGCAGGGAAAAAAATGATTCAGGGCCCTTTTAGGATTGAAATCATGTTGTTTTTTCCCCAGGAAGTATACTACTATTGTGAGAGTACCCTGTTCTACAGTAAGAGGCAATTTTGGCTCCAGCAGGAGCTCTTTTAATGACCTGAAAATCAAAAAGGAAAACTACGAAAAGTTGAAATAGACAAATTACTAAGGATGGGTACAAAAGAATAGCACAAGCACGAAGGGACAAAAATCAATAAGCTTAAGGCACAAAATGAGTTACACCTATTAGCAAGGGGACATAAAAGGCAATAAGAAGAGGTTCTATAAATACATTAGGAGCAAGAGAAAGACAAAGGAAAGTATGCCCACTAATGAGTGGGGAAGGAGAACTAATAATGGATTACATCAATATGGCTCAGGTGTTTAATGGCTGTATTGCTTCAGTATTCACTAAAAAGATCATTTGTTACCAGATATTTACCACCACCAACATTAACTACAAGAGGAAAGGAATGCAAGCCAAAACAGGGAAAGAACAGCTTAAAGACTATTTAGATAAGTCAGATGTATTCATATCAGCAGGTCCTGATAAAATTAATAGTAGGATTCTTAAGGAATGATCTGAAACAATCTTGGAACTGTTACCAATTATTTTTCAGAACTCATGGAGGGGCAAGGTCCAACTGAACTTGAGAATGACAAACATAGTACCTATCTTTAAAAACGGGAATAAAGAGGAGCTGGAAAGTTATAGACCAGTCAGCTAACTATGACACCTGGAAAGATACTGGAACATCTAATTAAACCATCAATTTTAAGCATCTAGAGATAATAGGATAATAAGTAACAGCCAACATGGATTTGTCAAGAACAAATCATAACAAACCAACCTAATTTCCTTCTTTGGCCGGGTTACCGGCCTAATAAATAAGGGGAAGTAGAAGATGTGATATATTTTGATTTTAGTAAGATTTTGATAGTTGTACGTGACATTTTCATAAGCAAACTAGATGGAACTACTATAAGGTGGGTACATGACTGGTTGAAACACAGTACACAAAAAGTAGTTAATGATGATTCGGTCAAACTGGGTGGATGTATCTAGAGGGTTCCCCACAGAGGTCTCCCCTTGGTCTAGTACTATACAACATTTTCATTAATTACTTGAATAATTTGCAATGACACCATGTTGGGAGGGGCTACTAGCACTTTGGAAGACAGGAATAAAATTCAAAACAACCTTGACAAACTGGAGAAATTGGTCTGACAACAAGATGAAATTCAATAGAGACAGCTGCAAAGTATTACACATAGGAAGGGGGAAAAAGTCAAATGTGAAACAGCTAGCTAGGCTAAAGAGGAATTGGCGGTTATAGTGGATCACAAATGGTATACGAGTCAACAATGTGATGCAGTTGCAAAAGGGCTAATAGCATTCCAGAATGTAGTAACAGGAATGTCATATGTAAGTGGCAAATGCTGTTCTTCTTAGCACTGATGAGGCCTCAGCTGGAGTACTGTGCCTAATTCTGGGTGCCACTTTTAGGAAAGATGTGACCAAATTGAAAAGAATCCTGAACAGAGGTACATATATGATAAAAGGTTTAGGAAACCTGAACTATAAGGAAAAATTAAAAAACTAGACATGTTTAGTCTTGAGAAAAGATGACAGAGGGAGGAACCTGATAATGGTCTTCAAATGTTTAAGGGCAGTTATAAAGAGGATGGCGATCAAGCGTTCTTCATGTCCACTGAGGGTAGGAACAGTAGTAATTGGTTTAGTCTGCAGTAAGGGAGATTTAAGTTAGATATTAGGAAATCCTTATAAGGATAGTTCAGCACTGGAATAGGCTTCCAAGGGAGGTTTTTAAGAACAGATTAGGCAAACACCTGTCTACATATAGTTGGTCCTACCTCAGCACAGGAGGCTAGTCTAGATGACCCCTTGAGGTCCCTACCAGCCCTATATCTCTATGATTGTCACAGACAATTAAGATGGAAATATTAATCAGGGGAAGATATTAGAACTGCAAACAGCTGTTCATTTGAACCACAGTTTTGAACTAATCAACAAACACATTTTAACAACCCACTATAAAGTGATACAATTTCAAAAGACCAAACTAAACAAAAGTTAAATGTACCATTGCTGCAGTGGTAAATGGCTTTAACATAATACTTTTCACATTTTGTAATCGTTATAAAACATGAACTGAATTATGACTCCAGGACAAAAGGGGGAGGGCGGGGGAAATCAGAAAACCAAACTGAGTCTTGGATTTACTGTCCAATAACTTTATATTATTGATAGCAGTGTTTGCCTCAAAATTCTACTGGGTCAAGTAGTTAAATAAAAATAGAACCAAGGTACTAAATTAGTTACACCTTAGATACATTTAACGATCCCTTTTGTCAAGGGATACAATAGGTGAAATCTGGCTTTTTTCAAATTTCAGTTGCATTTACATAGATGTTCAAGTCAAGCATGTTAGTCTAAACGTTTTAGCCATTCAATAGCTGAGGGAATGGCACTGTGAAGTCCATGAGGGAGCAGAACAGCCCCATGCATATGATCTTCCTCTCCTAACTGGGCACAGCAGGAAGGGGAGAGTCACAAAGTCCCCACTTCTAGGCATTTGCACACATCTGACCACTTTACTTTTAAGCAATTTAGCTTTGCCTACAGATGGTATGGAAGGGCAAAACCAGGAGGCTGGACTGCTGGATATGCTTCGGCTATGTTTGAAGCTGGTTGGTTCTTTGTTTTTGAAGTCAATGGCAAAGCTCCTATTTACTTCAGTGGCGTGAGAATTCATCCCTGTCACAAGTCCATTGATTTCAATGGCATTAACAAGGTATACATTTGGACCAGAATTTTTTCAGAGGACCTGGATCAGCGTTCATGTCGCACTCCCCATCAGTACCTGGCCCAGGGAACCTAATGATCCAACTTGCAGACCAAATTTGAGGATGAATTCTGGTCACATGCCACCTGAGGCATGAGTGTATTCATAGTGCACATGTAGAAAAAATACTTCTTAGCATACTACTTCAGTGATATAATAAGTTCCTAGCAATATTTGGCATATTAGACCAAGAAGCCCACACTAAGAATTTTCAAAATTCAGTACTATTTGTTTAAGGATCTGTTAGCAGCCTCTACATTAGATTTTTTGCATTGTTGATATGATGGCGTCCTACTGGGAGAAGCCCCGTCAGACAGTTAGCTATTCACCAATGGGATACGTCCTTATGGCTCATCTGATGCCCCCTCCTTCGGTTGCTCACCCTGTGGCAGGATGGCGTCTCTCACTCTCTCTCTGGACTTGACTGCTCACTCTTCCTAACTCAAGGAGCTCCCTCTTCGTGGCTTGGCCCTCTGGTCAGGTCACTGTAATTTTCCCCTTTTGGGGTGTCAAAGTCCCTCTGGACAAACTGCCTCAGGCAGTTTTCAGCTCCACTGCCCAGACTGTGCCACTTCTCCAGTGGCCGGTAGGGGAAGCTATGCCCTCCCACTGCTCCAGGTCCCAGTCCAGGGATGATATGTCTAGCAAACAGTCTCAGACTCTGTTGCTGTTTCCCTGGGCTCTTTCCTACTTTTCCTTATCTTCTGGCCCACCCCTGGAGCTTCCTCTGCTCCCTGTGGCTACTTCACACCCTTTGCTCCCTCCCCCTCAGTTCTTGCCACAGTCTATAGTCCCATGCATGATCCCAGGGCTTACTCCCTCCTAGGACTCCTCTTTGTTTCTTGCCAATTCCCCACCTCAAGAATATGACTGCAGAGTTCTTCCTACCGCACCCTCTTACCACCAACTTCCTCTCCTTATGCTTAGTCCAGCTCCTCCCCCAGCTGGGCTTCATCAGCCATTAGACCTTAACAGCCCTGATTCTTCTCTAGGGCCTTGTGTGGATAGAAGCTGCCTCACAGCCCCACAAAAGAGATAGATTGAAAGCATATACAATACTAAAGAGATAGATCTGAAGGAAAAACATTGAGAATAAATGAATGCCAGTTTTATCTGGAATAACTTGTTCTCTACAGCATCTGCAGACGGACAATTGCTGTGGAGTTGTCTGGTTACAGGTCTTTCTTTCACATGTCAGCTAAATGAAAAATCCCAACAGCAATCAGCAATATTAGTCAAATTATGCTCAGTTATGTTTTTGTAACACCACTTAAAATCAATGATGTTTCATGGGAGAAATTGTGATAAAAGTTTGGCACATATGATCTTGGAGGATTTGGTCCCGTAAACTACTGAATAGAGACATAACTATTAGTGTATTCGTCTGTGACTCAATCTAGCTCCAATATTATACATGCTCTGTAAAAGAAAACTGCATGTTTCTTTCAGATGAGCACTCTAAAATTTCAAAAGAAAAATAAGCACCTCTGTGCATGGAAAAAATTAGAAATGTGACAATTAATTTAGCATCATCTTATAGAACTTCACACTTCCTGGAAAAGCAAAATGGCACCTTTTTGGTGTATTGGATTGTTGCTTTCCTAAATCGGGGCCATGTTGTAGTGTAAAGGCCTTAAGCATTTGCTTAACTTTACGTAGTAAGCTGCTTTCCTGAATAGAGATTCTTTTCTGAATAGAGACCTAAACAAATATGGACTGGAAACTGCCTATCCAAAACACAAAGTGTACCGCAGTTCGTGATAGCATCTAACATATATGTTAGTGAAGTGTGAGGAATGCCATGGACATGCTTTTTATGCCATGGCATGACACCTACATTGTGACATATTATAAACTAGCAGTGTGACATACCAGTTAAAATCATGTGTGACATGCCTCACAGTTCGGACATATGTACCATGTGCCACAAAAAGCAGCAACCCCTTTTACATAACAATGCAAAGCATGACAGTCAGGTATAGTGCAGAGATGGGCTGTCCAATTAAGTGCTTGGAAGCATCTCAATTTCTGATCTTAAATGGCTCACTCATGATGTGGCTAAAGCTGTGCAAGCCTCTTTCAGCCCTAAATTCACAAATACTGTGATCTTTCTAATAATCCACTGACATAAGCAAGCATCCCATTACATACTGATGGCCCATATTTGTAGTATGTGCTATTTTCACGAGTACTATCAAGGGAATTCATTATGGAACAGTCTTCCCAAAATAATACACTGGGACTCTGTTCTTGTATCACACACAAAAAATTGCTACAAATGATTATACAGTATTCCCTTTTAGGAAGATAATCCAATGCATTTAGTTAAGAAAATTCCTTGGGAGCCCAGTGTGTTCTCTGGAGCCTGTAAAAGACACCTTGAATTGACCAAAATACTCAAAATTCACCCTACATAAGGGGCTAGCTATACACTAAGCATTGACATGTTTCTGAATAATGGTTCTGCAAACCCATTTCACAGCTTGTGGAAGGGCAGAGTTTGGTCAACATTCTACTCCTTTCCTCACTCACAGAAATTGACTGAATTTTTCATCTTATGCAATTTTTTCCCTCCAAAGGTCAGGCCATGGCCCTCTGGAAGTATTTTCTGTTCAGAAAGGGAAACAATCTCCAATCAATTGAATATAGAGATGGGCCTGGTCCAAATTTCGATTTCAGTCAATAACAGTAAGCCTCTTTTCAGAGTAGCAGCCGTGTTAGTCTGTATTCACAAAAAGAACAGGAGTACTTTTGGCACCTTAGAGACTAACAAATTTATTTGAGCATAAGCTTTCGTGAGCTACAGCTCACTTCATTGGATGCATTCAGTGGAAAATACAGTGGGGAGATTTATATACATAGAGAACATGAAACAATGGGTGTTACCATACACACTGTAACAAGAGTGAAGCCTCTGTGATCCCATAGAGGTGACTGCAAAGCTAAGAACCTTGACAACTTCACAAGAAGGGATCTTCTTAAAATACAGTATTTTCACCTTTCCCCAAAGCAAAGTTGCCATATGAAAGTTTGGGCAAAATAATCATATCAACATTATCTCACATGCAGGAGTCTCAGAGTGAACTGTAGCCCAGGTGACCTCCGGCTGCTTTCAATGGCAAGTTGGCATGCATTTTTCATTGGTGAAGATATATTCCTAGGTCTGCTTTCTCCAGTATACATATCTAATCTGAACCATTCTAAGCAGCTGTAATTCTAGGGCACAGGAGGAAGAATGTGGGGACATCCCTATTTGCCAGGAGATATGCAATTGCAAAATGTGTTGCAGGTGACTTATACTAAATGTTTGGTATTATGACCTGTGATGCAATACAAAAGAATGGTTGCTGTTGTCTAAACTTTAATGGAGTTAATGCCCCCAAATGCTGACAAATTACTGCCCCAGGCCATTTAAAAATCACATTTCTAATGCAATAATCCTATCTGCATTACAATGAGTTGGGATGAAATGATTAGGTGCCTGATATTTTTGCACAGTGAATTAAGTCACTGTACTGGCTGGCCGTGCTTGTTCACAAATTAAAGGTCTAGACAGAAATGAAATTCCATTATTCTGCCACTTACTAAGCTTCGAGGAAGGGTTCATTACTGTCTTGTCTCTACTGGGAAGGTTTCTAAAGTAGCTACAAGCTATCGGGAACCTATTTTTCCATTATATCAACTGCACAGCTTTTTTCATTATTAGTCAAGCCTTTGACTACTGAACTCTTCTGAAATGGGAAAAGGCTAAATCAACAATACGTGAGCACAAGTGAGCAAAAGTTTCAGAAAAATGCAAGATGTAATTTTTTTCGCCCATAATCCACAGGACTTTTCACCGTCCTGGGCCTAAACCAGATCTATTTATCCATCACCCCGGAACTGTGGGTTATTCAGCTAAATGGACCAGGATACAAACCACTTAACAGATGGTGTTTTACAAAACTAACCTCTGTTTTGGCCACCTAATATTTAGTTAATATGTTTCAGGTAGATAAGTGTAAGCACAGAAATTATTTCCAAATAGGATACATTTAAATTACCTCTTACAGTAAAGCTCCCATTTTGGATTTTGTTGAACCCCAGAACAAGATAGCACTGGAAAGCCTGAGACTATACTCTTGATCTGAATATTCATGTTATTTATACACACACACACACAGAGCAGAACCTTTAGTTAACCCCTAGTTATTTTGTAATACATAATGTCTGTGTTCAGCATCATTGAAGTCAATGGGAATTTTGCCATTACATGCAGCCAGGATTTCATCTCAAGTCTATAGTAAATATAAAGATATCACATCATACATGTTTATAGATACAGTTGAGTCTGATGCCCTTCTGAAGACATATTCCAAATGGGCCAGGTTCAGAAAAAGCTTAATGAACTCTTTTGAAGGAGAAACGGATTAAGGAATAAAAACCTACCAATAGTCTTATTCATTTCTGAGACAGTCCCTATTGCTTTTCAAATGGCATACTTCATTAAAACTGCCTCTAAAATATACTGAATTCCTTTTAATATACAGCACAGTGTATAATTAATTACAACCTTCTAAGATCAATTGTGTAAATCATATTCAACACATATGTGTTTCAGGGTACAGTTACAGTAACTCATCTCATTCTCACAGTACTTAACCCGTTGAATGCAGATAGCTAGTTTGTGTACATAGTTTATATCTGTATCACCAGGGGAAAAGGGATTTGAGCTTTATGATGTCTGTTCCAGATGCCAAGAGTGCAGCATTTAAATGGTTAAACTAAGGCAGAACTTCTGAAATTAGAACTAATCTTTCTGCCAAACAACAAAAACCCTAAATTTCCATCCTGTTGACATATTTAGAATGAATGTTTCTAGTTAAAGTTAAAGCTCCACACCTCAGTGCTAACAATGAGCTAGTCAGAGGCAGCCTTGTTCCACATTAAGTATTGCTTTTTCTGTACCAATGTAATGCTTCACTGCATAGCTTCATACTCAGTCTGCTTACACAGCAATTAAGTGTGGTATTAGGCTAGATAGATATATTCAAACATTTTAAATTGTATGATTACTCAGTATGAAAGAATTCATATAGGTACAGGTTCAGATAAATCATTGCAGATTCTATTAATCTATATTGTGTATATGCCAAAATAAAGCTGCTAATGGATTATTATATTCACTACTACAATATCAACTACCCAAAGTTATATGCATTTTAAATACACTATAAATGAAAAATATGTTTTACTGACTATAGATATAATGCTTATGAAAGTTCCAGGCTATTTTCAGTAGCAGCAGCAAAACAAAAAACACTTCTAAGTCAGCTAGATCCATACAAGATGACTGATGCTTTTTAGATCCCCAATTTCATGATCCTCCCAATGTTTCATAGTTACAAATGGATGTTACTAATTAATCATATTACAGTGGACACTATGGATCCTGCAAGGTGCTCCTGAGAGATACTGAGAATCACCCTTTTGACCTGCTCCTGCTCCCATTGAATCAAATTGTCAATCGCTCATTGAAATCAATGGGAGTAGAATTGATTCAATGGGAGCTGAGGGTATTCAGCAACTTTCAGAACTCTAAGAACAAATACACTAGATCCATTTATGGGCCTGATCCTGAAAGTCTTACATGAGGAATCTTTACACAAATAACCCTAATAAAGTCAATGGAACTACTCACATTATGTTTATTATGGTAGTGCCTAGAGATTAACCAAGAATGGGGCCCCATTGTCCTAGGCAGCTACAAACAGAGTAGACAGTCTCTGTCGTGATTCTAAATCCTGCTTACATAAACAAGGTAGACAAAAGATAGGAGAAAGAGATACCCATACACACATACAAGCAGAGTGATGATATGTAAATGGTATGTTAATTCCATAATTTGTTTATTTATTTGTGAATGGGGGCATGCTAAATGGAAGGGGAAGAGAGAAGGGACATTAAAGGATTACTCAACTGCATAAGGCTTGCAGGATCAGGCCTCTATAACACCATCATTAGCAGCTGGATTTTTGAGTGGACAATGCACAAAGCTAAGGTAAGTGATTCCAGGGGGATTTAATGCAGTTGGGAATGAAGGTAATGACTGCAGCCTTTACAGTGTTAATAATAGAGAACCATACAAGAGTGCGGAAGAGTTTTTACCTCATACAATGAGATCTATCATTTAATACCTGACATTTTGTGATGGGCAGAAAACCCTACAGTTTACGATTTATCCACCCATTACTGTAAAATGTGATTCCCCTTCTTATCTCAAAGCTCACATTGTGGCAATCACACGGGCAGTAATTCCAAAGCTGGCAAGTCATAGCTGTTACATATCATGTAACCTGAAATTTTTAAATAAATTAATTCCAAGCACAGCTTCCTCAGGATTCAGCAACAGTTATGAATATTTAAGTCAATTTAACCCTTTCAACATACTTTTTTTTTCTGCTTGTGAATAATTCAGCTTAAACAAACCAGCTATTGAGAGGAGATTACTACTAGCCCTTTATTCTGTTGTTTGGGATCACACTGACTCCCTTTCAAAACACAAGGCACATAAATAAATAATGGTAAATACAATAACAGTACTAAAGACCCTTCCACAGCAATCAGCTCTTTTCCAAGGTACTTCTTTATCGTAACCACTAATGAAAACTCTTTGAAGTGGAAGAGTAAATATTATCATTTGATAGTACTTGGGCCCAACAGTGCAAACACAATTGCATTGTGTTACATTCTGGGAGCTCTAGACCTATTCACAATACAGCACTTGCAGGGTTGCTATGGAGGAGTCCAGTGCTTACAATTCTGTTGGCACTCAATCAGCACAAGAGCTGCTGATCACTCTTTCAGGGCTGTTCACCTTAATCTTCATCTGCAATACAAGTGGAAAAACTACTGACTACAGAGGATGGCTTTAATAGGGCCACATTTTCCAATGCTGACCACCCACAATCAGAGCCAAAATACATCTCCCCTTTAGGCACTTTTCAAAACTGCTCTGCACGCAGCAGCTCCCAATATGACACCTGTAGCCAGATCCCTCATCTCTTTAAGAGAGCTCATCGCCCTTGTGGTTGACGTTGTAGCTGGGGACTCTAGAGACCTGGGTGCAATTGCTTGCTCTGCCACAGACTCCCCCTGTGAGTTTAGGTACTTCACTTTCTCCTCCTCAATTACCCATCTGTAAAATGGGGCTCCCAGGGATGCTATGAGAAAAACTGTATTGATAATTAAAAGGTACGCAAGATACTACAGTATTAAGGGCCAAGTAAGTACCTAATAGATCTGGGTGCTTGTTTGAAAGTCTGGCCCCTAGAGGGGAGGAGAGAAGGGGTGTGAAGTGGGAGTGGGACCACAGATGCTCAGACACTTGCACCCTAGCCCATCCTCTGTTACCAAATACAGTAGGTACGTGGGGAATCAGAGTACAGAAATACCAGCAACGGAATGAAAGGGGCAGGCAAAGAAAGGCTTGAGGGACTGACTCAAAATGCCCAGAAGCCTTCCACATGTGCAAGGGCAGAGGAGAGATTCCCACAGGGACAAAGCAAGAGGTGGGGGGGCGCATTGGAGGGAAAGAAGAGCTAGGAAGCGGGGAATAAAAACACGGTATTAAAAAACCCCACCCCAAATGAGGGGTGACCCCGACGCCGACCTCCATCTATCCTGGCTGCGAGTCTGCTGGCGACACGGGAGCCCCGCCGGCCTTGTGAATGGGGGTGGGAGCATGAGCCATGGGGGCCCGGCTAAGGCCCCCGCCGGCCCTCAGAGGCCTGCGCCCCGTGGCGGGAGCCCAGCCCGTGCCGCCCGCGCGCCCCGCCCCGCTCACCTTGCTGCTGAAGGGCCCGGGGATGAGCAGTTTCAGAGCCTGTCTCTTCAGCTCCACCAGGCGGGCGTTGCAGTTCTCGCACCAGACGCCGCTGCCGGAGCCCGGCGAGGAGCCGCCCCCGCTGCCGGAGCCCGGCGAGGAGCCGGAGCCGGAGCCCGGCGAGCCCGTGCCGAAGCCCGGCGAGCCCCCCAGCGAGCCCGGGGAGCTGCTGCCGATGCCCGGGGAGGCAGGACCCGGCGAGCCGCTGAAGGAGCCCGGCGAGGAGGTGCCGGATCCGGGAGACGGGGTGCCGGACGAGCCCAGGGCGGAGCCGGCTCCCTCTGGGGCTGGGCGGCTCCCGGCCCGGGATTCCTCGTAAGCTTTCCGGTACCAGCTCTCGGGGGAGAAGGGGGCCGCGGGCTTGGTCGGGGAGCAGGGCTCGGTCACCTGGAGGAGGAGCAGAGGGGGAGGCAGCGAGTGAGGCGCGGGGCAGCGCGGGGCCGGCCAGCCGCCGTCGGGGACTGCGGCTGCTCGGCCGACCCCAGCCGCGAAGCGCCCCGCATGGTCTCCGGGCGGCCCCCTGAGAGCGGCGGGGGCAAAGCGGTAACGGCCTCGCTTCCGATCCCCACCCCCCGGAGCGGTGTCCGGCCCCACGCACTGCGGTGGCTCGGGGACGCCTTCCCGGGCAGGGGGTGTCAGAACACCCCGCACGTGTGATCGGCAGAGAATCGGTCCCCACCGGTACGGGGCCGTGCAAAGCGAGGGCAGCTCGAATCGCACACTGAGATGCACCCCGGGGCTGGGAAATTAAAAACAAAGTTACACAGGGAGGATGCGGAGGGCGAAAGTCTGCAACGATCGCAGGGGGAAGGGAACCCAGTGTACTTCATGCAATTATTTTTGAGCACATTGAATAGACCAAGAAATATACTCAGCCAGGTGAAGCTCTGAATGGGAACGTGCAGCTTAATAAGGTTCATATGTTGGTGTCATTTGTTACAGGTCAGTTTACAGGGAATTTATAGCATGGGTCCTTGGGAAGGAGGGGGAATTAAAACCCTTAGCGCAGATGGATTTAAAAGATTCCCTGCATTTCATGTCTGGATAACTTACCCCGTATTTCCTGCTTCTGGTTGTGACTGCAATTCTCTCTTTATTTCCAGCCACTGAATTCATGATGATTTTATAAAACAGGAGAATGTCCTAAAAATTTCCCAGGTTACATCCAAAATAGAGAATTTTCAATCCAATAAGGTTCACCAGCTGGATAGATAGACTGTAAACACTGCACCAAATTCAACCTTTTCCTCCAGAGAAAACACTGAGCCCAGAAGCACCATCAGTTTTCAGGCAAATGTTTTCGATTTTTTTTTTTCTTCAAAACATCTTTTTCCTCATGATCTTCTCTCTCATTCACTTACACTTCTTGCTTTCACAGACACACCAGCATCCAGAGTATCAGCATTTTCCCCCACCAGACAGTACAGTTTTCCTCCACAAGTGAAATGAACAATCACATCCAAGGTAGCTTTAGGAAGGTATAAAGAGAGAGAAAGCCAGAGAGCTATGCTCTGCCTAGAAGCAGAGATTTCTCTCTCTGCTACTGGTGCTGTGGTAACTTGTTTCCTTCACTAAGGTTTGTAACTGAGTTAAAAGAAATCCTCCAAAAATATCAGGATCCAGTCTCTGGGAGGAGCTTCCGAGTCCCTTGCAGCCAATATCCTTCTGCCCATTTGTGCCTGACAGTTTTGTAAGGGAAAGGAAGACTCTGGCTATATAACACTCCTTGGTCAGTAGAGGAGCTGCAGAACGTTTGCAAGTGACGCCCCTGAAGGCTTTGAAAATACTGTCAAAGCTTCACTGCAGTTCTGTGCAATAGATTAGCTGCTGAGGAGGTTCCATTTTATTTTGCAGTGTTTCTTGATTGACATTTGTGATTTTTTTCTTCTTCTTCTTAAAAACAAACAAAACCCCAACCACCTTGTTGCTTCCCTGCAGTTATTGATTAGTTGCCAATATCCAGGGCTTTAATGAACATGATTTTTGCAAGTGTTCCCAATATTGTATAAACAATCATGAAAGGAAAGCTGGTTGGAATGTTTGCCACATCTATAACAGTCACTAGAATTTCTTTGTCTGTGTTATTGTTTTGAATGTATTAATTAAACTTGCAATAAAGGGCATGTTACAGTGACTTGTTAACAATCGAATCCCAAAGTCTAACTGTCTCCCCCTCTCTCCCCCCACCCATTTCACAGAGGAAGGTTATTTTGCCCCCTGACCCCTATTTATTTCAAATCTTGAGGGCAGCACAAACATTTCTAATAAATCACTTGTTGGTTCCCACAGAAAACTAATGAAATTAAGAAACTAAGGCCCAGATTCTTCTAGGTATTTAGGTTCCTCACTCCCACTGAAATCAAAGGGAGTGAGGTGCCTAAATACTTTTGAGGATCTGGGGCTAAGTGCCAGATCCCCTGATGTGGTCAAAATGCAGAGTGCAAATTAGGGGGCATGATGCAAAGGTGGTTTAACCCCCACCTTTGCACTCTTCTGGTACTGGTGCTGCTCTCTGAATAGCATTCTCTCTACACTGTTAGAGCAGCCTTTGGTCTGCTCTAATGAATACTGGGATGTAGTGGCCACAAGGGGCCAAAAGTGAAGTCCTGTGTTCCTGAGCTGTAAAGATAGCCCAGTGATGCCTCCTTTTCTTAACTATGCTGCTAGCAGGAAGGTTTGACACCACCTGACTATTATCTTTATTTTGGAACAATTCTTCCTGTGTCAGTTGAACCAGCTTTACAGCTAGATCACATGGGCAGTGCAGCAGAAAACAACATCACTGCTGGTGGATCTGGCCCTGAATATTTACAAACACATTAAAATAGGATCAAAAGGGCAAACAAAGAAGGTGCTACTTGAGTCCCTCCAGATACAACCATGTTTCAGAAAACTTTTGATATAGAGGTACAAAGTTATTCATTCCACTGATAGGAGCAATCAGGACCACAAAGTAATGAAGAAAAAGTAATGCAAGTCCCTGCTTCCTGATATTACAGAATGACTGTACTCTGTTCTCAGTCCCACAGGAACAGAGACCATGAATAGAGGCAGACATGTGCCCTGTACACCATAGTGTATAACTTTTAATTTTTGGGGCTCGGCATTTCTTACGGTGAACTGGCAGATTTGCTTTGTTCTTCCGCAGACCTTTCATTACCCCACTATTAGATGTGCCTGCCTCCCACATCTGCTGTGTTAGTGATCATCAAAGTGTGTGTCACGGCATGCCTCCTTGGGAGATTATGGATATAGTGTAGCCAGGGGGCAACAGATTGGCTAACATGCTTACACAGTCCAAATTGCAGGCTACTGCCCTGTTAGGGATTGAGAAGCGGAGACTCTACAACATCTTGGTGTCCATCTCCTTGAAAAGTTCACAGGGAGGAAACAGTAGGTATTAGAGGGGGTGTGTGGACACAACAACAGTTCAAGGATGATCAATGAGGCAATATTGTACAGCTAATTGGTGAAGCAGCAAACACAAAAGTGCATTTAAATGCTTGATGGTTTTCATTATTTAGAGATGCCAAATGCTGCAGGGAAGAAGTAGCAGAGAGAGAGAGAGAGAGAGAGAAATAACACCCACTAATGCTTCAGTGTATTACCTGTAGCCTCGTCTACGTGAGGGAAATTAGGGCCCATAATTGGCCACCTTTGCAGCTCCATCAGTGACAGCAATAGTGGAAGATGGAAATAAGGAATATTTTTTAACAGCAGGGGTAATTAACCATTGCAATAGTTTACCGAAGGTTGTGGTGGATTTTCTATCACTAGAAATTTTTAAATCAAAATTGGATTTTTTTAAAAGATATGCTCTATCAAACAGGAGTTATTGTACGGAAGTTCTATGGCCTGTGTTATACAGGAAGTCTGGAGTCTAGAAATGTAGAGCATCCAGGATTCAGGTGTTCTGACCACTTTGTCATCTAACCTTGATCGCAGTAAGATTAGACAACAAAGTGGTAAAAATGCCTTAGTCCTGTCTGCATTATGGCCCCTAGTGATACTGCCACTGCCGGAGCTGCAAGAGGGCTGTATCAGTAATGAATTCTGGTCACGTGCCACCTGAAGTATGTTGGGCATATGCGCCTAAATTTACCAGTGTAGATGTTGCCTTGCAGTGTGGGCCAGCGAGGATGAGAGCCCTCAGCACTTCTTCCTCTGCTGTATTTGTATTCACCAAAACAGCTGCAAGTGAAATTTCAGTGCCATTAGCAACACTTTGCTTATCAGGTTAAATGCAGCGCAACTGCACCCATGAGATGAAATGGACAAAGTGGTAGTGCAGAAAAAAACCAAAAAAACAAAACAAAACAAACCCCTTGCAAATTTGTCACATTGAAAAGCCATGATTTGTATTCCAAAGCAGTGGAGTCCAAAGAGAGAGAGAGAGAAGCTTTCAGTGGGATGTGAGTGCCCTCTGCTGTTTGTAGTGCATAACATGTAGATTGGTATTTTGATCCTTACTGTATAGATTGCTGTAATATTTCCTATAAGGAAACTGTGATGGGGTGGCCTGCCCCAATCATCAGCCCACCCCACCACCTGTCATGGCTCTTCAATGATTTTGGTAGGCCCAATAAAGATATACAAGGGCCTAAGGAGGGATAGAGCTAGAGAAGAAGCAGTACCTGGAATAAGTAGTGATTGGGAGAAAGATAGGCATTGTTTCTTTTAAGGCTTGGGACTAGGAGCCTGGTAGAGTGCATGGGGGCTGGCTCCTGTCTTCCCCAACCAGTTGGAGGATGAACTGGGAGAAAGGGGCCAGCATATAGGCTGCCTCCTCTCTCACAGAAGATAGCTGGTCTGCTGAGCCCTCCAGTTGGGAAGGCCAATTAGAGAGAGCATTTAGCTAAAGGAAGCTGGCAAAACCCTTGCAGCTGACTATTCCAAGGCAAGAGGCCTGTGACACAAACCTCAGCTCCAGGAAGAGGGCTAAGGAGGAGGGAGGAATCAGCTGCTCTAAAAGCAAGAGGCAGAGGGACTGCTCGCAGTGCAGCCTGGCTGCTGCAGGAAAGAGCCACCATCATAGCTGGCTAGAGAGAAGCTCTGACAAATCAGAGGTCTAGGCAAGGATAGCAAAATCTAGAGATCTGGTGAAGACATTGATAAGTGGGTTGAGGGTAGGAGCAGCTCAGGGAAGTGGCAGAGGGATGAAGGAAACAGTCTTTGTCTGCCTAAAACAGAGTCACTGGGCTGGTACCCAGAGGAGAGGGCAGGCCTGGGTTCCCCTGCCTCTCCCCTGGACAAAGAGGGGGTGCATGAATGTTAAGAAACCAAGAACAAGAAGTTCCAGATAAATGTTGGGAGATGGGCTTGAAGTCCGTTAGATTTTGAGTTTCCTATTTTTGGACCTGGAGGGGAATGGACTGAGTAGTGACAGAGAAAATGATAGATTACTGTGGAACCAGAATACCTAAAGCGGGTGCAAAACTTAAAATAAAAACCCTGCAACACCACACCTGAACATGTGAAGGCACTCTACAGGAACATTACTGTCTGTGCTAAACTTACCAAAATCAAAGTAAGCTGGCCATTTGCCTGGGATCCTGTGATGGCAATAATTTGCTCTTTCACCCGCCGAGTTCTGAATTTTTCAGTACTGGAGAATAAGAAGCAAGGAGACTGCTGCTCATACTTGCTTTCCACTATACTTATAGCTTCTGAATCTTTCCGTTTTTGAGGCCACGTCACTGTAAAAGTGAAACACAAATGCATGCAAATCTTGCTAAATGTTCTTTTGCAACCCATTTAATCCTGTTTCTCTACAGATTTCATATATCTGTAGGAGTTCCTGATTTATGTTTGTGTAAATGAGAGGAGGACCCAGGGGGCCCAGGCAGGACCACCCCTCCACTCCAACCCCTGGATCCAAAACTGTTCAGGAAAGACCCCCCTCCACTCACAAACACACACTACAGGGGCAGTAGGACCCAGAGGTTGTCTATTCCCCATGTAGCCTTGAGGGAAAACTGCAGAGAGGAGCCAGCCAGTAGTGGCTGAAGCAGCCAAAGCAGGGACCTTTGGCCATTCACAGCACTTTCTACCATTTTAATTGGACTCCCCTGTGCTGACTGGCTGTTTGCTCCAAACCTCCCTTTCCCTCACAGTCACTTCACTCCACATCTGCCCTCTTCTCCCACTGCCCTGTGCCTTCGCTCCCCTTTTCTGTCCATTTAGCTAGTCCTCCTCCTAAGTAAATTCATCCCACCAAAAAACAAAACAAAAAACATGGAGCTAACATGACATTTGCTGCCATCACCTTGTTCACACTCCTTGCCCCTTCCTGTGTCTGTCTGGTTTATTTAGTGTGTCAGCTCTTCGAGGCAGGAACCATTGACTGCTCTGTTACAGTGCCTAGCGCGATGAGGTCCATCATGGCTGGCCCTTAGATGCTACTGTAATAAACATTATTATCAAAAACATACTGGGCAGGATTTTGCTGAGATGTAAAACTGGAGTAATTCAATTTATTTCAGTGGAGTTACTCTGGATTTACACTGGTGTGAAAGCACAATCTGGGCACATCTTTTGTATTTTCATTTCTGAGTGATTTCCATGTTAGTTCTGGCAAGAAATACCAATGGGGCTGAAAGAGGGCATGTGCAAGGTGCTGCTGTGTTTCGTGGTTAAAGCAGCTTATACTGTCTATGTGGTGTCTAGATGACTGTGGAGGTAATATTCACATATGATCTACTGGTGTTCTCCAGTGGCCCATCCTTAAGTCATTAGCTTCCTAAACAAATTCCTTTTGTGACGTAATTTTGGCCTGCTTCCCAAAAGAGACTTGTTTTTGAAAGCTTGAACAAAAACTGTTCAGCTGATTTTGGGTTAGCTGAGGATGATAAGAATACTTGTTTTGCTCTTTTTTGAAGTTTGCTGACTCTTTGTGATCAAAATATGACTAATCTTTGGAATATCAAAATTAGTATCTGAATGTCCTTCAATGTAAACCTCTAAGAGGTCACTGAGGATTTGATCCTGTATTCATTGAAGTCAATGGCAAAGCTCTCATTGATTTGAAAGGTGGAGGATCAACTATATCTCTTTAATATGTTTGATGATAATTAGTTACGATATAAGTTATGAGCAAAAACCTCATATCATATGTTTGGTACATATATACATATATTTCCTTACTGATGAAGTTGTGCATCTGTAGGTGAAAACATAATAGGCTAAATTCACCCTTGGTGTGGATCTATTGACATTAATAGGGCAGCATAAAGGCTGAAATTGACCCAATAATATTTTGCTCATATATTTCAGTTTTCATCCAGCACTTTACGAATATGGCTATTGCCCTCATTTTACAGCTGGGGAAACTGAGGCAAAGAGAACTGAAGTGACTTCCCAAATTCACACAGCAGTCACGTAGACCTGGGAACAGAACCTTGGACTGCAGATTCCAAGACACTTGCTTTGGAGAACTTTCAAAAGGCTGCCTTTGCCCCTTTGCATGGGCTTGGGCTGGCCAGCTTTAGGGTGCTCAGGAAATAGGGAATATTCAGACCAGATTTTTGCCTTCCATTTTTCTTAAATAGGTTCCCTTTACTGTGCACACAAGTTGTCTAGGTGCTAATTTCTTACTTGGCCATGCAACTACTGGGATTTTCAGAACCTCAATATTGCCATACACTGCTGTCCCATTTATCCAGTGCAGGTTCCGTTATTTCTAAATTTCACTTCTTTGTCTTCTACAATCAATCAGGACACTACAATAATTTTCTCATGGGACACCAGGGTGGCTTAATAGGAGTTCATAAAGACCTGAATAACACCTTAGTCTCTACAAAAGCTGCATTAAAAGGATGGGCATGGGAAATGAGTGTCACTTTGAATTTTAACTGTAGTATTGTTGTGCTTTCTGGCATGGTAGGGCAGCTGAGAGTGTCTTCTTGTGACCATGCAGCTGTGGTACTACAGGAACTCAAGACTGAAACCAGGGATATAAAGTTTAAACCTCAGCTCTCTTTAGTAAATACATAACAAGATGGCTGCTAGACTCTGAGCATCCAGACCCTCAGTGTGCCTTGTATCTTGTAAGAGACCCTCATAATGGGATGCTCTTCAGTGATTACACACAACTAATCTTAAAGAGACAGTACCAGAATAGCTACAAGTATTGACAGCCTGTGCTATAATGTTGAAAAATGTGGAATGTCACCCAGATAAGGGGTTTCTGTTCCCGATGACCCAAAAATACATTCAAAGTGTGTATCCGAGGAGTAGCCGTATTAGTCTGGATTTGTAAAAGCAGCAAAGAGTCCTGTGGCACCTTATAGACTAACAGACGTATTGGAGCATAAGCTTTCGTGGGTGAATACCCACTTTGTCGGAATAAAACTTTGATTAAAACCCTCATTGCACATGAATCGTTCTTTTGCAATTCACACATCAAAGCAACCCTCACTGCAGTGCGCCAGGCCCAGTGCCAGATGATATTCTTCATTTAATTTTTTAGAGATCTTGGAAAGGGGGTGCAGCTTTAGAACAGTCTGATGGCTCCATTCTCTTGCTTCAGGAAGGGAGATCCAGGCAGCCTGACAACCAATGCACACATTCCAAAGAGGCCACAGGATTAGTTGGACAGCATCGGTGAGGATTCACTTGTCAGGTTTTCCCTAGAGCTATTCAAAGGTTTGCTTCCCCCCGCCACCAGGGCCTGCCATACAGCCACAGCAAGTTAAAGCAGTGGGAGTGGTTCATAAGGCTTTCCCAGTATACTGAGGGATTTGTGTGCATGAGAATTCTACTCACCCAGTATCCATCTAGATTCAGTATCTCCCTTCTTGATGAGTGCTGGCAGTCCTGGGTACTCCAGGATGAAGGATTCATGGCATGATCCTAAATATCTAGCCCCCACAACTATGTACACTATCTTTACATCACACACTACCAAATTGGCATGTTCCTGTAGGCAGCAGTGATCTCCTCAAAAGCATATTCATTCCATCCAGAGAGCCCACTACCAATGAGAAGTGAGCAGAACCGACTATGGTGTTGTGTGTTCCTGTCCTTGGGGAAGCTTAGATGATCTATTACTCAAATCACAGCACTGAGGAAGTCCTCCAGGCACCCAGAGGCAGTGCGCTGCTGATCCCTTTGCTGTATGTTCAGCAAACTCTCATCTGAAATAATGGGCTATCCTGGGAACCCCACTTGTCTTAACTCTGTTGCAGAGTCAAGTTTCTCTCATTGTAACAAGTCTTCCATCTAATCTGCTTAGGGGAGAAATCTGTCACATCTGGGGATGGCTGTACAGTGGTCTGTGTGCAGTGTCAGTGCAAAAGGTTATCAGAGCATTGCCTTCTCTGGCTGAGTTTCACCTGTCCTGGCCAATGAGATCTGAAGGCTTGTCTATACTGGTTTGTTTTGCCTTGGTATGGCTACGTCAGTGCAACATTCCAGTACAGACACACACTTAGAAGTGTTGGACTTGTGTCTCACTACCTGTGAACTGGTCCCTTGTCTCTTACTGATGATTAAGACTAACCAGGGATGGTGTGTTAGGTCCATTACTAGCAAGGACTGATAACACGTCTCTTCAGAAGAACAGGGTACCAACTTCCCTTAAACAAGCGGTGACAGTCTCTGTCCCAAAAAGCATCTCGAGGTTAACAGTCTCATCAATTATTTCCTATTCTCTCACTTCTCAAATTTGGGAATACAGAGAAAGAGGTGTTGAGATAGCTCCAATTGCATCATATTGGATCCCTCGTTTGTTACAGCAATGGCACAAAATGGCTTTTTTCCAGTTTGGCTAGAGTGGAAACTGAAACCAGTTCATTCTGAAATGGGCTTCAGCACAGAAACTTACACCAGTGTGATTGCATGGATAGATTAATACATTGTGATTTACTTACCGCTGCGCTATGCTTGACAAATACGTGGAAGCCCCAGCAAGAGCACATTATTTTGGGGCAGGTTTATGAAGAAAGACCTTCTTAGATTTGTAATTTATTAATTTTGTATTTATTTTTTAGTTAGTGCAAAGTTACCAGTTGCTGATGAAATGGGCATTTTTTAAAAAGGTAAACATATAGAGGTGGGCCTGCACTGAAGACTTAGCCCTAGTCTACACTAGGATTTTAGGTCGAATTTAGCAGCATTAAATCGATGTAAACCTGCACCCGTCCACACGATGAAGCCCTTTATTTCGACTTAAAGGGCTCTTAAAATCGATTTCCTTACTCCACCCCTGACAAGTGGATTAGTGCTTAAATCGGCCTTGCCGGCTCGAATTTGGGGTACTGTGGACACAATTCGACGGTATTGGCCTCCGGGAGCTATCCCAGAGTGCTCCATTGTGACCGCTCTGGACAGCACTCTCAACTCAGATGCACTGGCCAGGTAGACAGGAAAAGAACCACGAACTTTTGAATCTCATTTCCTGTTTGGCCAGCGTGGCAAGCTGCAGGTGACCATGCAGAGCTCATCAGCAGAGGTGACCATGATGGAGTCCCAGAATCGCAAAAGAGCTCCAGCATGAACAGAACGGGAGGTACGGGATCTGATCGCTGTTTGGGGAGAGGAATCTGTGCTATCAGAACTCCATTCCAGTTTTCGAAATGCCAAAACCTTTGTCAAAATCTCCCAGGGCATGAAGGACAGAGGCCATAACAGGGACCCGAAGCAGTGCCACATGAAACTGAAGGAGCTGAGGCAAGCCTACCAGAAAACCAGAGAGGCGAACGGCCGCTCTGGGTGAGAGCCCCAAACATGCCGCTTCTATGATGAGCTGCATGCCATTTTAGGGGGTTCAGCCACCACTACCCCAGCCGTGTTGTTTGACTCCTTCAATGGAGATGGAGGCAATATGGAAGCAGGTTTTGGGGACGAAGAAGATGATGATGAGGAGGAGGTGTTGATAGCTCACAGCAAGCAAGCGGAGCAACCGGTTTTCCCGACAGCCAGGAACTGTTTCTCACCCTGGACCTGGAGCCAGTACCCCCCGAACCCACCCAAGGCTGCCTCCTGGACCCAGCAGGCGGAGAAGGGACCTCTGGTGAGTGTACCTTTTAAAATACTATACATGGTTTAAAAGCAAGCATGTGAAAGGATTACTTTGCCCTGGCATTCGCGGTTCTCCTGGATGTACTCCCAAAGCCTTTGCAAAAGGTTTCTGGGGAGGGCAGCCTTATTGCGTCCTTCCACACTTTACCACTCCAGGCCAGTAACACGTACTCGGGAATCATTGTAGAACAAAGCATTGCAGTATATGTTTGCTGGCATTCAAACAACATCCGTTCTTTATCTCTCTGTGTTATCCTCAGGAGAGTGAGATATCATTCATGGTCACCTGGTTGAAATAGAGTGCTTTTCTTCAGGGGACACTCAGAGGAGCCCATTCCTGCTGGGCTGTTTGCCTGTGGCTAAACAGAAATGTTCCCCGCTGTTAGCCACAGGTAGGGGGGAAGGTTGAGGGGGTAGCCACGCAGTGGGGGGAGGCAAAATGCGACCTTGTAACGAAAGCACATGTGCTATGTATGTAATGTTAACAGCAAGGTTTACCCTGAAAGGCTGTAGCCACTGTTTTATAAAATGTGTCTTTTTAAATACCGCTGTCCCTTTTTTTTCTCCACCAGCTGCATGTGTTTCAATGATCACAGGATCTTCTCCTTCCCAGAGGCAAGTGAAGCTTAGAAAGAAAAAAAAACGCACTCGCGCTGACATGTTCTCCGAGCTCATGCTGTCCTCCCACACTGACAGAGCACAGACGAATGCGTGGAGGCAAATAATGTCAGAGTGCAGGAAAGCACAAAATGACCGGGAGGAGAGGTGGCGGGCTGAAGACAGGGCTGAAGCTCAAATGTGGCAGCAGTGTGATGAGAGGAGGCAGGATTCAATGCTGAGGCTGCTGCAGGACCAAACCAGTATGCTCCAGTGTATGGTTGAGCTGCAGCAAAGGCAGCTGGAGCACAGACTGCCACTACAGCCCCTGTGTAACCAACCGCCCTCCTCCCCAAGTTCCATAGCCTCCACACCCAGACGCCCAAGAACGCGGTGGGGGGGCCTCCGGCCAACCAGCCACTCCACCACAGAGGATTGCCCAAAAAAAAGGCAGCTGTCATTCAATAAATTTTAAAGTTGTAAACTTTTAAAGTGCTGTGCTTGAAGTGCTGTGTGGCATTTTTCTTCCCTCCTCCACCACCCCTCCTGGGCTACCTTGGTAGTCATCCCCCTATTTGTGTGATGAATGAATAAAGAATGCATGAATGTGAAGCAACAATGACTTTATTGCCTCTGCAAGCGGTGATTGAAGGGAGGAGGGGAGGGTGTTTAGCTTACAGGGAAGTAGAGTGAACCAAGGGGCGGGGGGTTTCATCAAGGAGAAACAAACAGAACTTTCACACCGTAGCCTGGCCAGTCATGAAACTGGTTTTCAAAGCTTCTCTGATGCGTACTGCGCCCTCCTGTGCTCTTCTAACCGCCCTGGTGTCTGGCTGAGCGTAACCAGCAGCCAGGCGATTTGCCTCAACCTCCCACCCCGCCATAAACGTCTCCCCCTTACTCTCACAGATATTGTGGAGCACACAGCAAGCAGTAATAACAGTGGGAATATTGGTTTCGCTGAGGTCTAACCGAGTCAGTAAACTGCGCCAGCGCGCCTTTAAATGTCCAAATGCACATTCTACCACCATTCTGCACTTGCTCAGCCTGTAGTTGAACAGCTCCTGACTACTGTCCAGGCTGCCTGTGTACGGCTTCATGAGCCATGGCATTAAGGGGTAGGCTGGGTCCCCAAGGATACATATAGGCATTTCAACATCCCCAACAGTTATTTTCTGGTCTGGGAATAAAGTCCCTTCCTGCAGCTTTTGAAACACACCAGAGTTCCTGAAGATGCGAGCGTCATGTACCTTTCCCGGCCATCCCACGTTGATGTTGGTGAAACGTCCCTTGTGATCCACCAGAGCTTGCAGCACTATCGAAAAGTACCCCTTGCTGTTTATGTACTCGGCGGCTTGGTGCTCCGGTGCCAAGATAGGGATATAGGTTCCGTCTATGGCCCCACCACAGTTAGGGAATCCCATTGCAGCAAAGCCATCCACTATGACCTGCACATTTCCCAGGGTCACTACCCTTGATATCAGCAGATCTTTGATTGCGTGGGCTACTTGCATCACAGCAGCCCCAACAGTAGATTTGCCCACTCCAAATTGATTCCCAACTGACCGGTAGCTGTCTGGCGTTGCAAGCTTCCACAGGGTTATCGCCACTCGCTTCTCAACTGTGAGGGCTGCTCTCATCTTGGTATTCATGCGCCTCAGGGCAGGAGAAAGCAAGTCACAAAGTTCCATGAAAGTGCCCTTACGCATGCGAAAGTTTCACAGCCACTGGGAATCGTCCCAGACCTGCAACACTATGCGCTCCCACCAGTCTGTGCTTGTTTCCCGAGCCCAGAATCGGCGTTCCACAGCATGAACCTGCCCCATTAGCACCATGATGCATGCATTGGCAGGGCCCATGCTTTCAGAGAAATCTGTGTCCATGTCCTGATCACTCACGTGACCGCGCTGACGTCGCCTCCTCGCCCGGTATCGCTTTGCCAGGTTCTGGTGCTGCATATACTGCTGGATAATGCGTGTGGTGTTTAATGTGCTCCTAATTGCCAAAGTGAGCTGAGCGGCCTCCATGGTATGGCATCCGCACAGAAAAAAGGCGCGGAATGATTGTCTGCCGTTGCTCTGACGGAGGGAGGGGCGACTGACGACACGGCTTACAGGGTTGGCTTCAGGGAGCTAAAATCAACAAAGGGGGTGTCTTTACATCAAGGAGTATTTCAGGCAGGACTTCACGGAGGATTCCAATAAGAAATGGTGCACCTAAGTTATTGTTCTTATTGGAACAAGAAGGTTAGCCTGGCCTCTGATTGATACATGGCTAGATTTACCTTGCTGCACTTTCTCTGTGAGTGACTGCAGTGTGACCTAGAGGAATGAGTCCCCTAGACAGGGGAGGAGGCAAATGAGTACAAAACAAATCTGGTCTATTTCTTGTTTTGATCCACTCCATCTATCTTTTACATCTTTGGCTGGCAGCAGATGGTGCAGAAGGACTGCATGCCATCCACATCTCATGGCTGCTTGGCAGCAGATGGTACAGTACGACTGCTAGCCATCCTCATCACTTGCCTGCCCAGCAGAAGATGGTACAGTATGACTGCTAGCAATCCGTATCGCCTGCCTGCTCACCATAAGACGGTTCAATAGGACTGACTGCAGGACTAAAGAGAATGACCTGGTCAAGTCACTCCAAATTTAGTCCCTGCGCCCATGTCTGCCCAGGTGCTGCCAGCCGACGTGGCCAGGAGCACCTCGGACACGACGAGGACGGCTACCAGTCATACTGCACTGTCTGCTGCCAGAAGGCAATGGGTTGCTGCTACTGTGTAGCGAAGCCGTACCGCGTCTGCCAGCACCCAGGAGACATAGGGTGACGGTTACCTGAGCGGGCTCCATGCTTGCCGTGGTATGGCGTCTGCACAGGTAACTCAGGAAAAAAGGCGCAAAACGATTGTCTGCCCTTGCTTTCACGGAGGGAGGGAGGGAACGGGGGCCTGACGATATGTACCCAGAACCACCCGCGACAATGTTTTAGCCCCATCAGGCATTAGGATCTCAACCCAGAATTCCAATAGGCAGCGGAGACTGCGGGAACTGTGGGATAGCTATCCACAGTGCAATGCTCCGGAAGTTGACTCTAGCCTCGGTACTGTGGAAGCACTCCGCCGAGTTAATGCACTTAATGCACTTAGAGCATTTTCCGTGGGGACACACACACTCGAATATATAAAACCGATTTCTAAAAAACCGACTTCTATAAATTCGACCTTATTCCGTAGCGTAGACATACCCTCAGATCCAGATCCAGGTTTAAGGCAAGGTTCCCAGCTCAAACCTATCTCTATAATGGGCCAAATCAAAGCTCTGGGGGCCAGTGAAAAGCTAACTGCTTGTTTTGTGTCTGTACATTGGAGATATACACAGAAGAAAGCCTAGTGATTGCCTAGCTGAAAATTTGGCCCTGAACTCAAACACCCCCAAATCTGGGAAAGTTCTGATTTGGATCCAGTGTTTGTACCCCTGTGACTGAGAGTGTTAGGATCTCGTATGTTGGTTTTAACCATTATAGAAACATAATTTGATTCTGTTCACAACTACACTAGTTTTACACTGCTGTCACTCTATTGATGTAAATTCAGAGTAACTCCCCTGAAATCAGTGTACATGAGATCAGAATTTGACCTGTAAAGTTCAGCTACGTAATTTGGATTTGGTGTTTGGATGCCGGGTTTTGATTCAGGCCCAGCTCTATAAATAAATAGCATTTCACGGGAAAAGAAAGAAATTAGTTGCATCACATAAATCCTTTGAGGCATTAAAATGTATAACAAACCTATGGATTAAAAAAGGTGATGGCAGCTTCAACTTCAAGAGTCATCACACCCTACAAAGAAGCCTCATTCTCAGGATTGGTGCTAATAAGACCCGAGAAGCAGGTCTTATTTAAAATGATAAAAAGCTCTTTTTGGGAGACTCAAGAGACATGACCACCTAGCTACGTGAATGGAGTTGCATATAAACAAGTGGAAATCCATCAGAGGACCAAAGAGAAAGTCAATTGCATCTTTAATAATTGGGACAAAGAACTAATTATAAAAATATGGGCAGCTAGTCTTTGGCTACCACAAATAAAATGACAAAAATCTTTCCAATTAGAGATGCTTGGTTTCTAAATCTCTTGCAGCCAACATAGAAAGTCTTCTTGCTCTCTTGCCTTTCCCAAAGTATATCATTATTCCAGCAAAAAACTATGCTAAGAGAATATTAATGCCTTGATCTTTTTCTATAGCCTATACAGTGCAATAAAAAGCACCATCTGATTATGCAATATTTTTCACTGAGGAGTGTTTGGAAGTTCTCTTGGGGCACTGAAGATTGATGTCTTTGGATGTTGTATTGCCGTCTGTGTGATTTGGATTGCTTTCTATGTTTCAGTGCAATCCTGATGGACATGACTGACCTCACCAGGTGGCGGTCAGTCCAGCAATCGTCAACTCTTCTCATGACACGGTTGATTTGGACATCTCTTAGATCCTGTGTTCTTACAATGACAATCTAGGAGGTGCCACTGATTTGAGCGAGGGTGTTTTGTACTTGTTGCTTTATCTAAAGATTGTGTTTGTGATCACAAGGTCATGCTCTGCACATTTGCTGAGTAGAAGGATGCCATTGGAATTGGTCTTGCCCACTTCTTCCCTCTATTCCATACGTTAGAATCTCAGCCAACTCTTGAGTTAAAGTCCCCTAAGAGGATTCTCTTATCTGTTTTTGGACTCAATGACAAAATTTTATCAAGGTCAGCGTAGAAGGATTCTTTCTGTTCTTCAGCATCAAGAGTTGGTGCATATGCACTGATGATAGTGCCAAATGACTTATTGACCAATTGTATGCGGAAGGTCATAAGGCGCTTGTTGATGCTGATGGGGAGCTTAGTCAGGCGGTTGACTAGAAGGTTTCTGATCGCAAAGCCAACACAGTGTATTTGCCTGTTGCTTGCTGGTTTTCCTTTCCAGAAGAAAGTGTAACCACCGCCCTCTTCCCTCAAGTGGCCTTCATTTGTACGTCTTGTTTCACTGAGAGCAGCAATGTTGATGTTATACCTTGAGAGTTCTCAGGCAACAATTGCTGTTCTTCATTTGGGTCTTTCACTTTTTGATCCGTCTAGTAGAATACGGACATTCCAAGTTGCAAGAAACATTTTTGTTTTTTGACCGCATTGGGAGTGATTCCTCTGGACATGGTTATCCAGTCAGGTCTAGTGGGATAGTCTATGTTTGGGGCACCTTTTCTACCCCCTTCCCTGTATGGGGCTAAAGGCTAAAAAGGCCTGTTCAGTCATGACCGCTGCTGCCGAAAATGCCCCCCTATCCCAGTCCAAGGGCACATGACGACCATCTTACGGTCACCACCTGTGTGTGGGTCTTTTACAAGGGACTCCTGGTGATCACTTCACCTATCCCTATCGCCACTCGCCCATCGCCGCAGGACTTTTATGGGTAGGGGTGGGGGAAAAGTTCTTCCTGTGAAAGAAGCCTGCGCGCAAGTAGTTTAATGCGGGGGAGCTGATGTGCACCAGCAGCCACACAAATCTTGGCGGAAGAGGCACTTCTGTCCCATGGCAAGGAGGTCCAAGACGACTGGGGATTTCTCTTCCATTGCAGCCTTTGTCATCCTTCACAGCCATTGAGAGGTGATCCTGCTTCATCTGCCTATTCTGCCATTGAGGTCTTATACTGGGTTGTGCTGTGCTGGACTGCACTTTGTCTGGTACCTCGCCTTCAACCTTATTGCCATGGGTGACCCTACCAGGAGAACAGGATTCCAGACTGGCCATATGCATACCTGGAAATGACAAAACAAGTGTTGAAGAAGACTGGGAAGCCCTAAAACAGACCATCCATGAGGTTTGCAAGGAATCCATTGGCCTTGCTACCCACCGCCATCAGGATTGGTTTGACAACAACAACAACAACGAGATTACAGCCCTTTTGGACCAGAAGAGAAAAGCTTTCTGCGACTGGCAAAACCAACCACTATCCAGTCAGAAGCAGAGCTCTTTCCATCAGCTCAAAGGTGAAATTCAAAGGAGGATCGGAGAAATCAAAAACAAATGGTGGGAGGACAAAGCAAAAGAAATCCGAACATTCGCTGACAGACATGATATGCGGAGCTTTTTTTGTGAGACAAAGACGCTGTATGGACCAAGCTCATGTGGCCTTACATCTCTGATATCTGAAGATGGTAGTACCCTTCTTAAAGATAATGAATCCATCAAAGAGCACTGGAAGGAACACTACCAAAAGATTCTAAATCAAGAATTGACTGTGACTGATGACACCGTCGACTCCATCCCTCAGCACCCAATCGGGGAAACTCTTTCCAAACCTCCGACACCTGAGGAGTTCTGCAAAGCAATTAAACAAATGAAGAACAATAAAGCACCAGGTCCTGATGGCATACCAGCTGAAGGACTGAAAGTGGGGGGAGAAACACTGACTAACAAGCTTCACTTGCTGATCCTCAAAATCTGGTGCACCGAAGAAATCCCTGCCGACTTACGTAATGCTAACATCTTTGCCATTTTCAAAAAGGGAGACAGCGCTGACTGTAGCAACTATTGAGGCATTGTCCTCCTCTCCATCACTGGGAAGATCCTTGCTAGATTCTTACTGAATCACCTGCTCCCTCTTGCAGAGGAAGTACTTCCAGAGTCCCAGTGCGGCTTCAGACTCTCATGAGGCACAACCGACATGATTTTCACACTCAGGCAGATCCAGGAAAAATGTCAAGAACACCACCAAGAGCTGTATATGGCCTTTATCGATCTGACCAAAGCCTTACACCTTTGTCAGCCGTGAGGCTCTGTGGAAAATCATGTCAAAGTTTGGCTGCCCAAGCAAATTTATTACCATTGTAAAACGCTTCCATGTCCAGATGACTGTCTCCATCTTGTGCAGTGCTCTTCCTCTGAGCCCTTTGTCATCTGAACTGGCGTAAAACAAGGTTGCATACTGGCACCCACCCTTTTCTCCATTTTCTTAGCAGCTATGAAAACATTAACCCAAGACCATCTACCATAGGGCATTGGCCTCCAATATCAGATTGACGGCAACTTCTTCAACCGTTCTCATCTCTGAGCCAGAACTAAAGTAATATCGGCAACATAACTGAACTCCAGTATGCAGATGATTGTGCTGTAGTTGCACACTCAAAGGAGGATCTACAAACAGCCCTTAATTGCTTCTCTGAAGCTTACAAAAGCCTAGGGATAACTCTGAATCGGCAAAACAAAAGTTCTCCACCAGCCAGTCACTGGTCAATCATCAGATCCATCAAGGAAGATCTATATCAACAAAGAAGAACTGGAAAATGTAGAATACTTTGCCTACCTTGGCAGCCATCTCTCACAGAGAGCAGATATAGATGTCGAGATTTAGCACAGAATTCGCTGTGCCAGCTTTGCCTTTGGCAGACTGTCTCGCTGGGTGTTCAGCAATCACAACATCAGAACACATACCAAACTGTTAGTTTACAAAGCTGCGGTAATCCCAACTCTCCTCTATGGCTGTGAGACTTGGGTGACCTACAGAAAACATCTGAAAAACCTGGAACTCCAGCACCAGCGCTTTCTTTGGAAGATCCTCAACATAAAGTGGGAGGATCATCGCACTAATGTCAGTGTCCTCACAGAGGCCAACATCTTCAGTGTTGAGGCCCTGACTATCCAGCACCAGCTGAGGTGGGGCAGGCACTGTGTGCGCATGCCTGATGTACACTTACCAAAACAACTGCTGTACGCCCAACTCACCAGAGAAAGGAAATGAGGAGGCCAAAAGAAACGCTGTAAAGACACCCTCAAGATAAACACAGAGAGATGTGGCATTGACACCACCCACTGGGAGACAGCGGCCCAGGATAGGGATAACTGGCGAAGATAACTTGTCAGAGAGGGAACGTCCACTTTTGAGGAAAATCGCCTTTTTCTGGTCACAGAAAAATTCCAGAAAAGAAAGGAAAGAAATCTGTCACACAGCAATTGCAGCCCAATCCTGTCTTCCAACATCACCTGCAATGTCTGCCAATGAGCCTGTGGCTCAAGAATCAGACTTTTCAGTCACCAAAGGACCCATGAAAAATAAAACTTGTGAAAGAGATCCTCCTCGAGGGATCACCAACGACACAATATTACACATAATTTTATGAGGTGGGACTTCTGATGTCTTTGTACTTTTGATGTCTTAGGTAATATTTTTGCATAATGTTTGGTTATACTACTGTTCAGCGGTTGGTTATTGCTTTGATTTCATTTTGTTTTTTCCTTGTCATTGACTTCAGTGGAGTTACATTAACATGCTAATACAATACAGAACCAAGCCCACAAAGAAAATTTGAGTAATATTAAAAGGAAAAAACAAAAAGAACAGTTTATAGTTACATTAGTAAAGGGAAACATTAATATTCAATGACTTACACACATGTTCTGTGTCTTCCATTTCTGTGACAGATATGGCAATATCTGAGAAATATTACGGTATTAAGTTCATGTAACATTCTGGTATTGTATATAATTCTGTGGGTGAGGATGACCACAGCTCCTCCAGGAACTAAGAACAGTGAACCGTAATTAGACAAATTTACTCAGATTGTAGTAACACCTCCAGAGAAGCAACACCACCTGGCGAGGCTCACATATACTAGTTCAAACTGGATTCTCCAGAGACCAACAGACAAAGAAAGGACTTTTGGCTAAATAGCCTGAGTTTAAACTGACTCAGCGTCTTCTTTCTGAATCAACAAACAGACAGGACCTTCTGTTCAAGGGAAGGAGAGACTCTGGCCTACTGAGACCCCATAAGACTGATGAGTGACCTCTGGTAAGCTTTCAGTGTGCACATAGGAACTTTTATTGTTTTAATATGTTTTCTCTGTAATGCTTTCACCTTAAGAATAAATGTGCTTTCTTATAAAGAGCTGTGCAGTAATTCAAAGCTGCTGCAATTATGTTGGTCATTACCTTTGAAGAGAAAGCAAAGTGCAGGTATTGGCCTACCTAGGCAATCTAGCTTGCTAGGGATATCACAGTGTAGGCATGAAACTGTGCAGCCTGGAAAAATCCCAGTCAGGAGGGAGAGAGACACAGATCTCTTCCCAAGAGAGGTAACAGCTGAGGAGCCAGGAGTCTATAGTAGATGCTCTTAAGGGACTGCTGAGGAGGAATACAAATGTAGTTGCCCTTGTCTCTAATAAATGGACTCCAATCTTCAATAGATTCGCCCTTGTGACGGGGTGGACTGGCCCCACACTGGGAATGAGAGGGTCAACCCTTCCCTGCTGGCAGAAGAAGCCACACCCCTGAAGCTCTGCTGGGCATGCTTCAACAGCGAGAGTCAAGTATAAAAGCCTGCAGAACTGCTCAGTCAGGGCTGGTGGCTGAGGAAGGAGGACACCCAGGAGAGGCTCCAGCCCAGGAGCAGTGGCGACTCGTACAGCAGGGAGCCGAGGGGCCAGGAAGTGTGACCAGAGACTGGCAGCTGTGGGAACCCCAGGGAGCCCCAGGGGCTGAGGAACCTGAAGATCCTGATGCCACAGGGACTGCTACGGTTGGAGAACTGGTAGGAAGTGACCCAGGAAAGGGAAGGGAGTGGTATCTCCCACCACTCTGAGGGCAGCGTGTTGCGGTAGGATTCCCTGCTGACCCGGGGCGGATCACGCCATCAGTGACAGGGCCCTGGGTTAGAGCCTGGTGAAGGTGGATGGGCCCGGGCTCCCCTACTGGGGGTCTCTAACCCCCCCCACCCCACCCCACCCCACCCCTTTGTGACGACATAGTTCACCAACCTCTCTCTTATCTCAAAGGAGATAGATGAAGTCCAGCTGCTGGGCCGCACTATCCTACGAGGGGAAGAGGACTTAGAGGGACTCTGGCCCTCAGGCCACACCGCTTTAGGAGTGCACTGTAGAGACTCTGGCCGCGAGGCCACACTATCCCACAAAAAGAAGAGAGTTTCGGGAGACTCTGACCATTGGGCCACGCTGCTTTAGGAGCACACTGTAGGGACTCCAGCCGCTAGGTCACCCTATCCCACCAGGGGAAGAAGATTTAGAGGGGCTCTGGCCATTGGGCCATACAGCCTTGACTACCAGGGAGATTGTAGAACCGGCATAGAAGCCGGGAGGCGGGGTTAACTCCCCCCCCCCCCCCCCGCCAAAATCAAAGGAGTTGACGAGGTACAAAACCCGCCACAGCCCTATACATCATTTCTAATGATGGTAAGTCCCTTCATGAACAAAGCCCAATATTTATCTCCAACAGATCCTTCCCTTCACAAAAAGGAGGCATCTACACTTATAATATTTCTAAACATTCCTGTGCACCAGCACCACTGGACTGGTGCTACCAGTCCTGGAAGTGGTAGTGTAGACAGGACATAGGCATTTTTAACCTATGGGCTCTCTCTAAACTGATTGTACTACAGCTTCCACTATTGATAGTACAAGTGGAGCTGTTTAAATGTACAGTTAAACACTTGCACATTTTCCTAGTGTAAATGACAAAAAGCTGTGTCTTTAGTCCAAAGGAGAATATGGTTCCCTGTCTTCCTAGTTCAGTCACTTTGCCTGAGGGGAATTATGCAGGTGTCTTAACCCCCTCTGTCCCTACTGCACTTAAGCTTTCTTGTCTGAGATTCTTATCAAAGGAAACCATTTGTCTTCAAGCATGGTCATTGATTGCAAACCATTTGTCCTTACTCCTTCCCCAGAGACAATGGCCTCTTAAATGTTGAGTTTTCCACATACCTAAATCAATTTGTTTTTCCAACTGGGACGGTCGCTTTGGTTTAATTTTGTTTGGGATGGAAGATTCCCTTGCATCTCCAATATAAAATGTTTCATAGATTTTTATAGAAACTTCTTTCTCAATTTTTGCCACATAACACTGCCTACTTTCATAAATCTTTATGTTCTCCTCAGTAAAAATCGATGCCTAATTATTAATATATATTGATACGTGTTTATGAGTAATAAAGGATTTAGTGTGTGCACATACATATACACAGAGTACGGCAGCATGGAGTAATTTAGTCATTTTATGCCATGGGATGCATTATAATGTTCATAAATTCAAATACTAAAAGTTGACACAATCCCATTTTCCTCTATCCCAGATACAATGAACAACTCTACAACTAAAGATGAATTAGAAGAATGAAAAAAAAAACCCAACTGTGAGCACCTGTGACTATGTAACATTATCAGACACACATGGAGTAACTAGAGACCAAGAATATGTTGGGGTAGCAAGTGTGAGCACCACATTGTGTGTGAGTAAATGGCCTCACTCCAAAAATGAGACACTTTTTTTTAATCATCCTAAAAATCCCAGTTTCTTTTATAGGGGTGTGGGGAAACCATCTCTTTTCCATTGTTCTGCGTTTTGTGGAGTCATAATGGATCCCAATATAACACATGTGTGGTATCGCAATGGAGCTGATGGAATTAAAGAAGCCTGTTAGCATTTAACCTGAAGTGCCATTTTGAGAAATACTGAGAGTTCTTCTTGAACTAATGGGTCCTAGCATAATTCTAACACTTTTACCAAGGCATCATTGAAACACACTGGTGTCTTTCAAGGGCAAAGCACACCATTTAAAGATTTACTTTTTTAAAAGCCACTCCTTACTATCTTAAAAACAAATGAATCCTGGTTCTTAGGACCTGCAGCTTCCTGTAGAATTACCCATTCTTGGTAATCTTCTTAAAAAAGGAGAAGGTAGAGAGCAGAAGAGATCCAACATATTTCTAATCACACTGGTTGTACTGATAGGAGGAATATAGGCCAGAAGGTATAGAAGGTGGAAAACTGGCAAATGGAAGTGAGTTAATGGCTTCCATGCTGTGGACTAGATTAAAGCTTCTTCCTATGTATACCTAATGGTAGGAGTTAGGTGCGCATAAATAAGAAGCGCAGAGTGGGTGTGGAAGGGTACAAGCACAGAGGACAGAACAGTGTAAATAAGCCCCATGAAAACCCAAATAAAGAAATGTTTAAGTTGTCCTTGTTAGTGCTGCACTCTTTCTTGCAGCTGGAGTAACTAATGTTAGTAGGGACTTTCATCAGATGAAACACAATGTGAGAGGCTAAAGAATTTACTACTCTACGCACCACCACATCTATAGCATACTAATTCTAGTCAAGGCTTGAATATCTGACAAAGAAATGCATTTACAGTGCACTAGGACTGCGGGATCTCTTTCCACTACATCTTTAAGATTTTAAAAACTGCAGGACATGTTCTGTGAGCGCAGCAGACCTGACAGCACCAGTTTCATTTAAAACCATTTTGTCAGCATCTGATTCAGATATATATTTTTTTCACTAAGGTTAAGGCTGAATGTGAATCTTACAGTGAGCAGATTACTGAAAATGTTAATGCCCCATTTCTCTTTTTGATATACATCTATTGCATGCCAGTTACATTATTTACAGAGAAAATTCAGTGGGCTAGTGACAGGCTTATCTATCTTACATTTCCTTCATATCTTTATAGGACTTGCTTTAGTTTCTTATTGCTCTGAGAGCCACAATATTATGCCTGCTTCTTCCTCTGTTAGCTTGGATGTGCTGGCTGGCAGGTTGGGGACACAGACCCCTGCCTGCCCACTCCTCACCTCCCAGCATAGGAGAAGGTGTAGAAGCCTGTCAGCTGCTCTCTCCATTCTTCCCTGCCCACCCACCTCCACCCCTGCACAGGTGCTGGTTATGTGAGTACAGCAGGATTCACAATTGAGCCCCAAATTACCACCCCTATTTTTGCTTTTGCTTTGGCCAGTTGAGAGGTGCTAAACTTGAAAGAGCAGGTCAGAGGGGCATGGAAGTGGGAAGGTGAGGACAGTTAATTCTGTGGCATGCCTCCCTCTTCAGAGGACCCCACACCCACGGAAGCCTCTCATTTGCAGCATTTTGAAAGTTTGGGTGTGTTCCATCAAGCTTAGCCCCACCCATGGAAGGAGTGAAGCCATGAAGCAGCTGCACTCCACAACATGATCCCATCCACAGCGATTTTGATCTAGTCCCTTTCCAGAATATAACTATGCTTTCAAACACTCTACAGCAGAGGGAAAACAATCAAATACATTGGCAGCTATCAGTGCTAGCGTAATTTCAGTGGATGTCAGGCAGCAATTAATAGGTTACTATTTCCACACATTGGAAAGCTTTTGCATAAAATAGAGCAGAATGAGTAACCCAATGTTACCAAGTTTGGCAGAACATCGTTCTTTAACTCTTTAGAGAGGACTTGGCGACACACAGAAGTTGCATCAGTTTAAGTCGATTTGAAAACAGAATCAGTGCAACCCCCTGTGCAGATGGTTACATCAGTTTACAGCTGGTTTATATGGTTTCATCTTGCACCTGTAAATTAAATTGATATGGTGCAAGCTAAACAGAGGCCTGGACTTCACTTAAAATTTAGGTCGACAATACTACGGCACTCAGGGGTAGGAAAAATCCATACCCCTGAGCACCAAAGCTATGCTGATCTAGCTCACAGACTAGGTGCAGCTAAGTCAATGGAAGAATACTTGGGGAGGTGATGTTCTTATGGCACTGGGGGAAAAACCCTGTTCTGTCGCTGTAAGCTGCATTTACATTAGGAGGTTATGCTGACGTAGCAATTCAATTTGACATGCAAGCCATTTTCCCCCTAGCACACCTGTGATACAACTGATGTCTACACACAAGAGTTCTAATAGTTCATAGACTTTACAGCCATCATTTATTGGTGTGCTCAAATTACATCCAAGGTTCTCATTGGGGGAAAGCTCACTGCAGTCACTTGCACCCCACTGATCCTTTGTCAATTCTTGGTGGCTCTTACTTTAGGGGGAGCCAATCATCACATGCTGCCACTCAGCCTCTAGCATCCCTCCCCCTTTCGGGGGTTGAGGTGAGAGGAGACATTGTTCCCCACAGCAGCTCCTCCATCAAGCACATTGGTGCAGTGGTTCCCGCCCCAGGTAGCGTCCCACTTCCTGGTTCTCATTTGTCCCCATGGGTTTAGACACAATGCTCCCATCGCATAAGGAGATGCCCTTGGGATGCCCGCTATGTTACCTTTTTGATTTGTAAATCAGCAAGTCCTGCACTGGGCACCTGACGCAAGGAAGCGCTAGCATCCGCTTGGCTGCCTTCACCCCACACAGGCTATCTAAGAGTTTGGCCAACTTAATACAAAGATCATCCAGGAACAAATTGGCCACCAAATCCTGTGGGTCAGCATCTCTGACCGTACTATCCCCACACCAGGAAACATGTCCACCAACAGTCTAATATCCTGCTTAGCCTTCCAAATCAGTTCGCGCCTGGACCACGTTCCAGCTTGTTCTCCCTTAGGTGGATAACAATGATGTCTGGTGTTTCAACTAACAAGGCCTCCATCAGGCAGCCACACATGTGACTTATAGGCCCTGGATTGTGAGTGTTCTATAGCCTGGATCTCTCATGTACCCAGGCCCAAATGGGTAGCTCCTGTTGCGGACTGTATATGGAACAAGTGGCAAACCCAAGAATGACATTCCTCTCCTAAACACTCCCACAAATTGGAATTCAGTTAGGAAGGAATGGTCCCTGTGCAGGAACAGGGGACCCTCGCCGAGTGGCTGTTGAGTCACTTGATTGTCCCACCAAAACCTGACGCTCTTGTCATGTGAACTCCCCAGCCCAGATGGGGACCACCACCAGAACGGGGAAGAACTCCAGGAATATGATGTTCTTCAAAACTCCAGACTCCTTCCTCTCCCAGGCCACTCATGGGCACACCAATGACCCCTGAAATACAAATCAAAACTTATCCCATTCACTACGTCCAAATGGACTTGCAGGTCAGTCTCTAGCATGTAAACATCCCTCCACCCTGTCATAGTGAATGACAAAATGGTGCCTAGTCACCAGGTCTTCCTTCATCTCTTTCATGCCTCGCCACTTTGTACTGGATCCTGAAACTCTGAACAAAACCCTCCCATGAATATATGAGATCCTCCTTCTTAGGGTAGTTTCTTTAAAGGGCGGCTAAACCACTCAAGTTAATTGGCGACATTGCCTTTTTCAGCCATGTTGGCCCTGTCCCTATTCCTCCCAGTCTTGGACTGTCGCCCAAGACTCCTGAGGAAGGTGTGCTTAAAACACAGTCAGACTGAAGACACGTGCCTGCCTCCATGTCTGCATTCATGAAAACACTTCCCTGTCTCATTGCATTCCCAGCACAAAAGCCTCAGCTGGTCAGGCATTGGTGCCTTGAGCCTACTCCCCCCTTTCACAATCTCACCCCAGTGTATGGCTGTTAACAGCATGAGAGCCTGTTAAAGGCCCCCCTCCCACTCCAAGCTATGCATTCCAGACATAGTTCTTGATCAATTTTGTCCCAGCACAGGCAGGGGGACAGGTCTGCCCTCATTCTAAAGTGCTCATCATACAAGAAACATGAGGTGGGCATTTTATACACCCTACCTATAATAGCTAAAGACTTCTGCATGGGCCCATACATTGTTGGGTATAGCTGTCCCATCACCCTCTTGTAGGTGATGCAGGCCAAAAGCCAGTTGTCCCAAATCCTCTCTACTTTGGGGCACCTTGTCCTATCTGTTCTCCTCCTCTCAGCCTTAGTCCCCTCTTCCAGTATAAGTTCCCTGAACAGCAGGTAAAATATGTCCATATACTCCACCCGTCATAGGTTCCCATGTGTTAACTGGGGAAGATGGGCCCCCCAACCAAGCAGAAGCAGCTACATACAAGATCGCATTCAGACCAACATAGCAGACCTGCTGGGTTGCTGCAATAAAGGCTATGCAGTGGGGATGGGAGCTGAGGCTGTGAGGCCAGCAGCTGTGACACCAAAATCTGAATGGCCACTGGCTGAGCAACTGGTGGTTGGAGGGCCAGCAGCTGCAGGGACCCTGTGCATTGGGGACCCCCATACCCTATTCCTGCAGACACGATGTGTTCCATGACCCCCCATTCATATCCCCCCTGTGTTCCCCCATAGGTCTGATCCTGAAGCCACCCGGAGCCCCACTCATCACTCCCATCAGAGAGCCCGAGACCATGCGGCCTCACTAGGGGGAGTGTGTTGAACTCCAAACACACCCACTGAGCTGGTCATACCTCCAGGGCCTGTCCCCTACTTTCCCAGTGGTCCCTGACTGTGAACTTACCCTGCTGCAGGGACTGGGGTGTCTCATGTTGCTCTTGACCATTGGCTCAGAGCTCTGAAAAACAATCAGAAATGGACTGTATCATCTCCATGAGTTGCCCTATCCCTGGCTATTTAGGACACAGTTCCCTTCATGGCCTCTTGCTCTTTTCTTTCTCCTTCCTGACCATTCTAGTTACCTCTTGGTCTGGGATAGGCAACACATGGCCCCCTGCATCAAGCAGCTGCAATGAGTCTGTTAGCCAGTCCTGCTGCCCCACTGGGTCTTGGTCCTAGCCCTGCAGCCAGCAGGCCATATGCCTTGCATTATCAAGCAGGTTTTGGTCACTGCCAAACTGTTGCCTATGACCCATGTGCTCTGTGTGCTTTGGTCCTCGTTGACTGCTGGCAATCAGCAATCGGGAAGTGGCCCAGAGCGGAGGGCTCCTATTATAGCTCCAAATTTCATATCAAATCCTGCAATATCTTGTGACTTCAAATCCTGTGCCAAATCCCACAAGACCTCAAGTGGGCATAAAGGCCTGCAAGGCCCAGATTCCTCACCGTCACAGGCGACACCAAAACTCACCCTTCACTAGGCTTGGGGCCCTCAAGCAGACTTGCTTCAAGAAAAACTAACCACTGTGTGGTTCTCTACTGTGCATGTCTCCACCTATGCAGCATCCGTGTGGACAGAGACCACTGGTAAAACCATCAAAAATGGTGCAAGCAGCCCTCCCACTACCCTCCCATGGTATAACAGTCACTTCTTAGGTAGCCTTTTGCTCTATTCTCTGTACTCTGCTGCACAGGGGTTAAGCTGGCCAGAAGCCATTTACCTGTACAAATCATGCTGGACATGTGTGGCGCTCAGCTGCAAGCTATTTCCAAAGCAAACAACTTCTACTTCTCAGTGTAATCACCAGAACATGTCAGATAGAGGTCAGTATACAACAAGTAGGACACCAGCTGACTTCAGGTTGCTGAGTGGGCTCTGGTATCTTGCTTGACAGCAGAGGAAGTCCAGGCTGCATTTGATCATTTATACTGGATAGCTGGATAAAATGGGCATCATCAGGAATGGCAAGAAGTTAAGGGACTGAAGATCCTTTGTATTAAGATCTGGAGCCAAAAAAGTCAGTCCAGTTCAGTGTGGACAATGTACTCCTTTTATAAAGAGCTAGACTGAATTGTGGGACTCACCCCTACAACTTGTCTGAGGTGCCTGTTGGCAGCTTGAAGGCACCTTGGTGCATTAATGAGAGACAAGGAATATGCAAAGGACAACACCATTTCTGTGAACTGGAGGAGCTAACAAGATGATAAGCTAGACCAGGAGATAGCAGACATGTTGCCTAGACCTACAGGTTTCTTTGGAGTGGACCCAGGATCCAGAAATGGTTGTCAAGCTGGAGGAATCAGTGGACAAGGGCCCTTTTCAGGACGTATGCAGCTTTTCATTTTAAAATGTGCCAATGGTGGTTTCTTTTGCACGGTCAGCGGAAAAACTTAATATAAAATCTTGAAGGTGACCTCTTCACTATTAAGGTAGAATAACATTACACGTGTGGGCTGTGTATCATTCACATGTGCCCATTTCTGGATACAGGAGAATGTGAAATTGCAGTTAAGGTTTTGCGTTAGAGCAACGTTTCTCAAACTGGGGTCTGCGAACCTCTAGGGGTCCGTGAGGTTACTCCAGGGAGTCCGCGAGCCCTGCTAATCAACTCCTCCCCCTCCCTCCCAGCACCTCCCTGACGCTGGGGAACAGCTGTTCAGTGACGTGCAGGAGGCGCTGGGATGGAGGGGAAGGAGCAGGGACGGGGCACGCTCGGGCTCCTTACCTGCTCTGGCTCTGCATGGCTCCTGGAAAAAGCTGCCAGGTCCCTGCAGCCCCTAAGCACATGGGTGGCCAGGGAGGCTCCGCGCACTGCCTCTGCCTGAGTGCCGGTTCCGCGGCTCCCATTGGCTGCGGTTCCCTTAAGTGTCATTCAATTAAGTTTTTGTTTGAGTCAGTTAATGATTCTACTTTCCTCTAGGTAGCTGTGGCAGTACAGAAAGTTATAGGCAGCCCTGAGTGAAACAGGCTCAGTGCAGCAGCAGTAGCTAGAAGATGGACAGCAGCATGGTATTTCTTTAAATTCACACAGTTATGCTGTGTAGATATCATTATTCCTGCTATTCAGATAATCTAATGAATTGCCCAACAGTGGTACAACTCACAGCCGTTTATAAACAAGTACTTTTAAACTCCATCTGCTTTCTTTTAAAAAATGCCTTGCAAACAGAGTCATAAACTTTCCTTGTTTAAACAAAAGTTTGAGCTCTGTGCTATTTATCAGCATTGCACAAGATGCGCCAGACGCCCAATGCACAAGATGGTTCAGATTTGGTTCATAGCGCAGCTTGAGCAAAATGCACTTGGTGGTCTCAGCTCAATGCACATGAGCACTAGACAAACACTAAATACTGCAGTTAAAGAAAGAACAGAAAGAGCGTCCCCACGTTGCCCTTTTTATTGTCCCTGCAACTAATTTGTAATTTACCCATTGGCAACGAAAAGTTAAAATTTGAGTAGTGATGAATGCATTGCTTTTAGAGTCATAGAGTCGAAGGCTAGAAGCAACCACTCGATCATTCAGTTTGACCTCCGATGTGTCACAGGCCTCCAACCCCACCCAGCACCCGCACACTAAACCCAACAACCAAAATTGGACCAAAGAATTACTGCCCACCAGAGACTAGACTGTTATGCACCACAGAGAGAGAATAGAGGGACCGAGGTGCACCAGTGCCTGAGACCCCCACAGTGGCAGGGAGATCCTTAAGTGAGATGTAGCCAGATAATCCTGGTAAGTGACCCACACCCACATGCTGCATAGGAAGGCGAACCCCCTTCCCCCTCCAAAATCACTGCCAATCTGACCTGGGGGAAAATTCTGTCCCAACCCCACATACTGCTCTGAGCATGGGAGCAAGAACCAGCCAGCCAAACTCCTGGGAGAGAGAATGCTCGTTGCCACCTCAGAGCCCTGGCCCACCCTGTCCAGAGGCCCATCTGTTGCCGCGGCCACCCCGATGCTTCAGAGAAAGGAGACAAATAAAAAAACCCCACCAGAATACACTGTGGGCAGGGGATGGGGGAGAGAATCCCTTCCCGACCTCTGCAGGTGGCAGGATGAAGCCTTAAAGCATGATCTTTTAGGAACGTAAGACATAATACAGAAGTGAACCCCACGGCTACCAAAACAAGGAATCCCTTCAGACAATCACACTCATACATTTGTCCAGCTCTCTTCAAACTAACTAAATTGCTTGTCCCCACTTATTGGGAAGCTGTTCCAGAAACCTCACCGCTCTGAGGGTTTTTCTAGCTTCCAGACAGAGTTTGATCATGGCCAGTTTATATCCTTTTCTTCTTGTGCCAATGTTGTCCTTTAGCTTAAATAGCTTTTCACCCTTTCTGGTGTTTACTCTCTATAAACACATCAGAGAGTTAATCACATCCCCTTTCAGCCTTCTTTTTATGAGGCTGAACAAGCCAAGCTCTTCCAGTCTCATCTCAAGATGGGCTCTCCATTCCCCTGATCATCCTAGTAGCTCTTCTCTGCATCTGTTCCCATTTGAATTCATCCTTCTTAAACATGGGTGAGCAGAACTGTACACAGTATTTCAGATGAGGTTTTACCAGTGCCTGGTACAATGGCATTAATACTGCTCTCTCTCTCTACTGGAAATGCCTCACCTGATACATCCTAGGATTACATTTGCCTTTTTCACAGTTGTATCACATTGATTTAAAAATGGTCAGTGATGTAGAATCCACTATGATCCTTGGTAAATTGTTCCAATGTTTAATTACTCTCACCATTAAAAATGTACAACTTATTTCCTGTCTGAATTTGTCTAGCTTCAACTTCCACTCATTGGATCATGTCCTGCCTTTCTCTGCTAGATTGAAGAGCCCATTATTAAATATTTGTTCCCTATGTAGATACTTATAGACTTTAATCAAGTCACCCCTTAGCCTTCTCTTTGTTAAGCTAAATAGTTTGAGCTCTTTGAATCTATCACTATAAGGCATGTTTTCCAATTCTTTAATCATTCTCGGGGCTCTTCTCTGAACCCTCTCCAATTTATCAACATCCTTCTTGAATTGTGAGCACAAGAACTGGACACAGTATTCCAGCAGCAACCAGTGCCAAATACACAGGCAAAATAAACTCTACTCTGCTCCTTCTCAAAATTCTCATTTATGCATCCCAGGATCACATTTGCTCTTTTTGGCTACAGCATCACACTGGGAGCTCATGTTCAGCTGATGATCTACCACGACCCCCAAATCTTTTTCAGAATCACTGCTTCCTGGGAGAAAGTCCTCCATCCTGTAAGCATGGTCTACATACTTTGTTCCAACATATATACACATTTACATTTAGCTGTGTTAAAATGCAAGTGTTACTTGTGCTCAGTTTACCAAATGATCCAGATCAATCCGTATCAGTCAGAGGCAGATTATTGGTTTGTGGGGCCCTGGGCCAGAGCAAGTGGGGGCACCCGCCTTCAGTCCTTCTTGCCCTCCCCCTACCCCCTGTGCTCCTGCTGGGGAAAAGGGGTCAGGGCATGAGGGCTTGCCCACCTCCCCACCCTCGTCCGGCACTCCTGCTGGGGAGCTGGGTGCGGGGGCACCCATGTTTCCAGGGGGACCTGCAGTTGGCCAGGGCCTCTAGGCAGGGCCACTGCCACTCTTTGGCTCCTCAACTTGGAAAGCATTGGCACCGCCAGCAGGGGCACAAAATGAAGGGTGGCAATTTCATACCATGCCACCCTTCCCTTCATTCTGCCCTGCTGCTGGAGGCAGCGCTGCCTTCCAAGCTGGGTGCCCGGTCAGTGGCCACCACTTCCCCAGCTACCCATCTTGGAAAGCAGAGCTCCCACGAGCAGGGGCACGGAGGGAAGGGTGGCGATACCATACCGTGCCACCCTTTCTTCTGGGCTGCTGCTGGTGGCGCGGTCATCTGAACTGGGCGCCCGGCCAGAGGCTGCTACTCTCCAGCCGCCCAGCTTGGAAGACAGAGTCACCGCCAGCTGTGGCGCAGAAAGACGTGTGGCAATAGCCGCCCTTCCTTCTAGACTGCGGTGGGGGTCACACTGCTGTCCGAGCTGGCGGCCTGCCCAGTGGCCACCACTCTCCTGCTGCTTTGAAGGTAAGGAAAAATCAGACATTTTTTCATATTTCCAAAATCTGCCCGGGGGGAGATTGGAGGAGCAAAAAAGAGGTCAAGTCTGGGAAAACCCAGACATATGGTAACCCTACTTGCAACCCCCTACACTAGCCTTGCAACCCCCTCTTGAGTTGGGACCCCCAGTTTGAGAAAGGCTGCACTAGGGGATTCCCCAACAACCCTGAGGTCCAACACGGCCAATAATTTCTGGTGGACAGTTTCCCACAACTTCTGCCGAATAAGTCCTAGATTTTCAGTGACCTTTTCCTCAGGGTTGGTGTCCACTTAATGGTAGACTGGGTGGGATTTGTTCTAGAAATGCTAAGAACACCAAGCAGGGGTCTTTGATTAACCATTGCATTTGCTGTTTCTGTTTGGGCCAGAATAAAGGATTAAGGTCACTTGTGGGCCAAGTCAGGTTCTGGTGAAAAAGGAATTATGAGGAGGCCTTCTTGGTCCTTTCAAGCCTTCAGTAGGTTCATGTGGTACACCCTGTCTCTCTTTTCTCTTCCCTGGAGGGCGGATTTAATAATCAACTGCCCTTGCCCTTTTTACACCTTGAATGATCCTTGCCACTTGGCACAGTTTTGAGGTTGGCACCAACAACAAACCCTGCCACTGGGCTTAAATTTTCACATCCTGGTCCCATTATTTTAGGTCCATTCCTGGTTCTACTGAGATTTCAATAGGTTCTCTCTCTCGAGTCTCCCACAGAGTCTCCAAGTTTTCCTTCAAACAGAACACGTATTGTACCATGTTGGTTGTTCCTGGGTCTGGCTCCTCCCATGTCTTGTGGAGGAGAGCTAGGATCCTGTGGGGCTGCCTCCCATGTAGTAGCTCAACTGGGAATAATAGGAGGCATGGGATCAACCAGGCTCAGTGATGGGGATCTGAGGCCTTGGCCCTCCAGCCGGTTCACCAGTTGAGTTCGGATTAACATAGTCCAACAAAAAGTATACAGTCCAACGTCCCCACAACAGAAAGGGTCTTCAACTCACCTTTCATTGCCTGTGAGTGGCACACCTCTGGCTCAGGGTCTATAATGTCTTTATTCCCTCCTCCTCTCCAATGGAGGAAAAGGGGGGGTCTATGTCCCCTCCATGAAATGGGTGGTTAGTAAGGGAGCCCAGGCCCGCCCTCTCTACCGGGTTTATGGTCAAATGCCTCACCCATGATCCTCTAGAAGTTAGATCAAAGGGTTCTGTAGTCTTAGGGAAAAGCTAACCCCTCCTCTCAGGCCTGGGGTAGCAGCTGCTAGCAGAATCTCTCCTGCAGCCTGGACTCCTGCTGCACCTTTAGTCAGGATCTCCCCAGGTAAGTCTCTTGTTCTCTGCCGTCTCTTCCCCTTCTGAGCTGTCTGGTTCTGTGAGGTGCTGCGTCAGTACAAAGGTACCTCTCCTAGCAAAACAGGGGGAGGATGTGACTCTGGCTCATTCAGCTCGGGGGGCTTCAGTCCACTCCTGGTATCTAGTAATCTGGACATCCTCTCTGTTCTCTGGTGTGTCGGGGGGGTTGATAGGGGAACCCAGGCCTGCCCCTCCATGGTTCCAGCTCAGGGCCCTCAAACTAGACAAGGAGAGTCAGAGAGTTTGCTGACACTGATACTGACAGTGCCCTGAGCTCCTTCCTATCTTCCCTCAGGCCTCTGTAGGCTCTTCAGTCTGTTGGCCTGTTTACCTCTTTCTGGGGTGTTGTTCCCAGGTAGTTCTCTAGCAGGCTGCTGACTGGCATTCCTGTCTCCTGCCTGCTCACTCCTCTTTAGCCACCCCACAGGTCTGCTTCCCAGCCCTTTTATCCTCCCAGCTACTGTTAGCCTGCCAATCAGCAGCAGCTGGCAGTGCCTGTATTAACCCTTTGGTTGCTGGGCTAGTGTGGGAGTACATACAACCCACGACAGGCCCCCTTTGAAACTCCTCCTCAGCTTGATCAGGTTCTGCAGGTGTGGTGGGGCAGGATCACCGTGGCCCAGGACTGCTCTCTAACACCTCCTGGCCTGGTGTGGGGTTATACACCCCATCAGAGGCGTGCTAAAAGGTGCAGCCCCTGCAGAGCCTCGGGCACCCAGTGAAAGGATCAGATGCTTTGGAGCTGGCACATCACCTTGGCCGTGATGTCCTCCTGTCTCAAGAGGACACAAGATTTTCTGATAGCATTTGGCTCTAATGCCTGTGGATGCCTTTCCAAAAGACGTGCTCTGGCTCAGCCACATGGATGGGTTTGATGGAGGAACCACTTGGTGACATTCTATGGCCTGTTTACAGAGGCGACCCATGGGAGGGTCACAAAGGGTCAAGTGCCCCTCCCCAGGCAGCCAGCCTGGGTGCGGAGAGGAAGGGGAAGTGCAGCGCAGCTGACTGGGAGAGTGCCTGGCTGCGGCAGCAGCGGGCTGCCCTCTGCCCTAGCTCAGCTTCTGGGGACAGGAGCCGATTCTGAGCATGCCGTGGTAGGGGGGCTCCAACTTGCTCAGCCGCTGTCCCAGAAGCTAAGCCCAGGCCGGAGGCAGCCTGCGGGTGCCGCAGCCAGGCATGCTCCCAGGCATCTGCTGCGTTGCACCAGGCAGCGTCCGGGAGGGGCTCTGTCCCATTCCCTGCCCGGCTCTGGCTGCCAGGAAGAGCAGCCGAATATGCCAGGGTGCCAGGGGAAAAGGGGCAGCAAGAGGACAAAGCCCTCCCCACATAACGTGAGGTGGAGAGGGGGTGGGGAGAGCAGGAGGGTCCTGGGCTGGGGGTAGGGAGGAGACACATGGGGAGGTCAAGTGCCCCCTAGATTACGTGGGGGGCGGGGGAAGGAAGGGGCTCTGTCCTTTTCCCGCTGCGCCTGCCCTGGCACGTTCGGCCCCTGTCTCTGGCCCCGACGGAGAGTGAAAGGAACAAGACCAGCCGCTTCTCATGCCAGCCACGGGGGGCCACTGTGGGTCACTGCTCTGTGCAGCATGGCGGCTGCCTGCAAGAACCCGGCTGGGGAGGTGGAGGCATCCCACCCCCTTTGCTCACCACCAGGGCCCAGCTGCCAGGGACAGAGCCAAGCAAGCCACGGTCCCCCTTCCCGCCGGCACGATTCCGGCTCGCTCGGCCCCTGTCCCTGGCAGCCGGGAGAGGAGAGAGTGGATCTCTCTCAGGCAGCCACCGTGCTGCACAGAGCCAGCGACCAGAGCAGCCACCTTCAGCCGGCATGGGAAGTGGCTCCCTCCCGGGGCCTGGCTGCCCCTCAAAGCCTCGACTGGTTTCAAACTTAGCAGGGATTGGTGCTCCGTAAAAGGTGCTAAGTGCGGTTGGCTGACAAAACAAATGGTTAAAAATAATAATAAAAAAAGAGTAGGTGCCCTCCCCCCCCACGAGCAAATGTTGAGAGGGCCGTTAAGAGGGACCGAGTGCTCTCAATAACAGAGGTTTGTAAACAAGTGTGAACAGTGAAGACAAAAAGCATTGAAAAATGATCGCATTACAACTCAGCCACTAGGCTCCCCAGCACAAACCCAGCCCTAAGGTGTTAACCCAGTGGGGGTGCCCTGTTTATGTGTGAATCCTAACAAAAATGAACAGCTAACCACTGTTCACTACAAGGGAACAAACCCCTCACAAAGCTATGTGGCCCCACCCGTATGTGCCAATGTTCCCTCACACACTTCTCCAGCAGCTGTACAGGGTGTGAAGTTGTCCCTCACCACAGGCAGATGACATCCTCTGCCTCCCTGCTGTGCCAAGATGTGTGCGCATATGGCATCCCTGATATCCCTCACCCACTGGAACCAAGACCAATGTGCACAGGGGTGGGATCCAGTTGCCAGCACACAGTTTGTAAACCAGTCTTGTCCTGAGCCTACTTAGGACAGAAGTACTCCCCTGGACCCTCACAAATGTTATGGCGTGAACAGCAAACAATGATTATGAACAATGTCACACTGGCATCCAGACAAGTGTGTAAGGAGCGACAATGAGATTTCAGCCTACCAAATGCAGACTCCACCACCATTCTGCAGCTAATGAGCTTGTAACTGAACTCTTTCCCCCAGAGTCTTGATGTTGGGATACAGTCTCATGAACCAAGTTAGGAGCAGGTATGCAGGGTCCCCCAGAATAAGAGCTGGCACAGCTCAGTATCATTTCTGGGGAATAAAGCTCCTTCTTCCTCCTTCAAGTACAATCCTGATCTCCTCAGCACCCTGTGAGCATGAACCTTTCTAGTGCTTCCCACATTTGTATTCATGAATTTGCCTCTGTGGTCCACTAAGCCTTACAGAATGAGTGAATCAGTAACCTTCTCAGTTCACATACTTGCCCCTTGTGATGGACAAAGTACTGGGATATGGGTGCCATCAATGGCTCCTACATGGTTTGGATACAGCATCCTCTCAAATCCAGCTGTTATTTCTGGAATTAGTCTTATAGCAACCTCCCATGAGTAGATCACAGTGTTAATGCCTACAGTTCTGCACAGTCACAACCCTGACAGTGGACTTTCCAACATCGTACTGGTTTGCAAATGCTCAATAGCTGTCTGGTGTTGCCAGCTTCCATGGGGCAATAGCCACTCACTTCTACGCTGGCATGGCTTCCCTGAATCACAGGTTTTGGAGCTGGAGGTTTGGTGCAAGCACCTCATACACCTGCTCCCTGAAGGTCTATTTCCTCATTACAGAATTCTGAAGCCACTACTGGTCATCCTAGGTTTCCAGAACAATGTGAGACCACTGCACTATGCTGGTTCTCCTGCACCAGAAGTGACAGTCCACCCAAGGGCACACCTTGTCAATGCCAGCATTCACCATATCTGTACCATGGGAACTGAACTAATTGTCATTGACCCTCAATGGCAGCCATCTTCGATGTGTCAGAAATTCTGTCCAAATTCTATCCAGCAGCTCACTGACCACCTACTCAACTGCATAACCTGGTGTCCTGCAATAAGAAGCAGGAGCGGAACCAAATCATCATCCCATTGCTCCATGTCTTCCTTCCAATATGGCAGGATGGAGACATGACCAGGAACTGCCATAGGCAAATGTGTGAAGGCAGGGCACAGTACCAACACCACACACCAAAGGGGTTCCTAGAGTGTCTCCCTGTCAGCCCAGAACCCTGGGATACTGCTCCTGAAATGGTAGCACTAATGTCGTGTAACAGCAGCAGAGTGGAGGCAGGTAGACAGTGTTATGCATATGTGGACGCTGGGTGCTCACACGGGGAGCATGCATGAGCAAATCCAAGGTCCAGTAACTAACTATGTGTCAGTGTAGACGTGGCCTACATTTGCTTGGAGATTTGTAAGGTAACTATCAAACGGATTGGATTTGTGTACAGTGTCTCATTCCCAGTAATACTCTATTCTATATATTTACTGCTCTGAGAGTGAAAACAGTTTTCCTGAATTCATTCTTTGTGCCTACTAGTTTTGGGACTGGTCCTACTTTCCCTATGCCCCAAAGACTCTCCCTGTGGGAGTTTTGAGTGTGCAGGGAATGCAGAATGAAAATCTTCACCTGTAGAACATTTCATATGATTTCAAGGTTTGTTGCAAGTGTCAAGAGTTTATTGTTCGTGATTTTCTTTTGTGATCATATCATTGTAAAGTCTGCTCTTCTCCCTAGAGAATAAGCATAGAGTGAACATTGGCACTCAACTTGTGTGTTATCGGGAGATAACACAAATGTATTCACACTGTAGTTTATGGCTTTTTTCTTTCAGCTGACATTGCCTCCTATGGGAGCAATGGTTTCTAGCTATCAGGGGCTCAGTGGCATGGTTTACAAAACTGCCATGCTTTCGCATTGTTAGTGGGCATTGTCCCCATTTATTTACACAACCATTGCTTTCCTAAATGATCAGACCCTAAAACAGTGATGTGATCGAAGGAGCTTAAGGAGGCTTGTGGGAGCCCCTTGTTAAAATTTTGCCATTAAGCTAAAAAAAGATTTATAGTGATTTCCCTACGTCTGGTGGATTTCACCATCTGTCTGAATACTGCTAAATCATCCCTGTTAGAGAGAACTTATCCCAGGGGCTCAGAAATGTCCTTACGAAGAGCAAGGCTTTTGCTTCTGAAATGTACCATATTGCATCAATTTTTTAATAGTTCCTGGAGAAGATTATCGCTCATATACTCCCTGCAGTCTCCACTTCCACTCACCTTCCACTGTGCTATACTAGAGAATCTAGAGAGCTTTTTTTCCCCCCCAAGAATAAAATATAGACCTTCCCAGCAAACACATTTCACATAAATTGGTTTGCTAAAATGTGGCCTGCCTTTTTAGTTATGGCTCTGAAAAAGCAATTTTTTTACCTGAGCAAAAACAAAAACAAAAAAATGCTTCCCCAGTCCCTCACTCCTCTTCTTTGACAAAACTCCTGAGTCCAAGGTTTTGTCAGAGGCCAGAAGGGAAACTTTTGTGGTAGCCTCTTGAAATACTGGCAGCATGTCACAAGTATAAAATGAAGAGGCAGACCATATTCTTCATGTTTGTGCAAAAGAGATAGCTACATATTCTGAATCCAACAGTTGTTTTATGTATCGGTCACCACTTCAAAGCATGTTTAAAACACAATTTTTAAAGCCACACGCATTAAAATATCTGTATGGTTAGACGACATCTGCAAGAAATCAATCTTGGCTGAGGAAAAAGAGGGAGAAATCAATACTTGTTTATATAAAATTACAAAATACAAAATGTATATATTTATATAAAAAATTTGATGGTCTCACTCACACCTCATGTTTCTCTTTTCTTCTTAGATTGTAAATGCTTTGCATCAGGGACTATGTCTTCATATGTTTGTAGAGCACTTATTCCGATAAGACCCTGATCTCAATGGGCTACTGTAATATAAATATTAAAGAACAACAATAAATTAGGAGATTTAAGAAGAAACTGCCAATGAAAACAAAAAACTTAATTCACAGAAGAAAACCTTGAGTCTCAAGCCAACTCCCCTAGGGGGAGTAAACAGACAGCCTGAGGATATAGGCCTTGCGACACGTCCTGCAGATCAACAAACTCTGGTTCTGTTGGACCAATGGGGGAAAAGAGTTCCAGAGTCAAGGGCCCTCTCCACTTAGAATACTCTGCTTCCAGCTCGGAGAGGTACTAATTGTTTCAGCAAGAGCTCCCCTGCTGATCTCAATTGTTAATAAACAGAAATAGTTTATTATTAACTACTCAACTGAACTTCATAAAACTTTCATAAGGAAGCCTGAAGAAACTCATCGGTTTCAAGTTTTGTTACCATTCCAAAACCTGAGACAGGTTCACAAACCATTTGACAGACCTGGGCCGAATTCTCCCGTGAACCTGGGTCTGGGAGGAAACTATGAAGGATTAGGTAGTTTCTGGTAACCCATCTGAAACCAGGTGAAAGTTGGACTCTTGTGTTGAGATTTCTCTTATGCTTTTTTGTTCAAACCTCACAGCGAAACTCCCCCATGCAAACTGAAACTTTAAAAGAGGTTCTCTTGAGCTGTAATTGAAACTGTGAAGTTTTTCACAGCTCTGGTACTGAAAGTTATTTTGAAACTAAATGTCAGCTTTTGCTGTAGTTTTCACCTTGATTGTTTTACTTAATATACTTGCTTAATATTTCCATGCTAAATTTTCAGCTTCCTTAAAACCAAGGCCAGTAACAGCCTCTGCCTTTAACAGACTGTCTTAAAACAGATGGAACAGCTTCTCTGCTCAATCTTGCTGTATAACCTTAAGAGAATTGTTTTCCTTAACACGTTCATTATAATTTGGTTTAATTATTAATTGTAGTAAGTGGCGAGCCAGATTAATTGGACTGATTGATTATATTTTAATTATAACCTTAAGTGTACTATTGCCTTGTACCCTTGTAAATTAGCTGATATGTATTTCACTTATATTTGTTCGATAACGGCTTGTTTAATCTTCTACTACATTTATAAAAGATAAACCAGGTCAGTGTCTCTCTCAAAACTTTGATGCAGACAAAGTAACCTGTGTAGAGGAAAAAGGTGACAATTACAAATCATTCTTAAGCCCATCCTATATTTTAATTACTGAAAATAACATCCTATTATTTCTACAGGAGTGTAACAAACCATGGCAGCATATGTACAGACCTCTCAGGCATGACCTGGAATTGAACATTTGTACATCAGCTCCAAAAACACAGCCCCCCCTGCAACTTGAGCTGACGGAGAACCTCTCCTGGGAAAGCAATAGGCCGATATACTAATTTAGGCAAGCCCCTGGAGGGAGAAGTGAACAGATGCACTAAAGCAGTACCTAGGACCCATACTGCACAGGCAGTTGCTACGCCCCACGGTAGGAAAGGGGTTAATATCTCCACAAGAAACATTTAAATATTTTCCTACATTAAAGTTTCACATTACAAACTTTGTTTCCTCCCCCCAGGATGCGCCTCCCTCCCTTGCACTTCCTGGGCCATCCTGCACTGCACCTGCAGCACCCCCGGGGTCACCCTCCCGAGGGTCCCCTCCCCCCCCCAAGTTTTAGTTAGGGGTATATAGTAAAAGTCATGGACAGGTCACAGGCCCTGAATTTTTGTTTCCTGCCCGTGACCTGTCCATGACTTTTACTAAAAATACCTGTAACTAAAATGTAACCTTAGGTAGAATACATCTGAAGAGGCTGAAAGGTTTTTTTCAGTGCCTTATTATCCTGTACATCACTTAGGGTCAATTCGTGAAGTCCATGTGCAGATCGAACTCCCTTTGAAGTCAATAGGAGTTTTGTCCAAGTCAGGACTTCAGGATTTGGGCCTCAGGGTATAAATGCTGAGAGCCCCCAAGTTGGACAGCAGATGGTGCACAGGCAATTGCAGCAGCAGCAGACAGGTAGACATCAACGAGGTGCAGAACTAAAACTGAACGTGCAGAGGAAGAGGCGCAGCAGTGGCTGTTTCAGCTCTCTCAGGTAGCCAAGCAAATTGGTGAATGAAGCAAGAGGAAAGAGAGGGCAAAAATTGACATCTGCTTGCTTTCTTGAGGAAAAACCCATCTGCTCCAGTCGCTCTCTACCAGGGGCGCCTGGGGTACTCTGGGGTCTGTAGCCAGTATATGTACATTGAATGGGGTAAAGGTGGCTTTCTAGACTATACCTCTAGAGTAAGGCCTCCATACTTGGGATGCTGGGGCATGGATTTCACAAGCAGAGAGTAGCACTGGGATTGTTTGTTGGGGAGGATTGTGGGAGGTCTCAGCAGGACACTTGTCTTGAGATGAAAGTTACCGAAAAAGAAGGGAAAACTAGGATGCGTGTCTTTGGGAAGGGGAGTGGATCCTAATGCTCTGCAGCTGGTTGGCAGGAAGCCATGAACAAGTGTTTGTGGGGAGCAGTGGAAAGTGGGAGTAAAGTCAGGAGCAGGCATTCATTGGGGAATAGGCAGTGGGAGCATTTTTGCCAGCTGGCAGGTGGTTAGAATCAAGAACTTGCCATTGGGGACAGTAGGGGTGGGGTTTAGCAGCTGGAAGAGTTTGTCCACACTACAAATGAAACTCAGAGGACCCTGTTACATAACTCAGTTAAACACATCTAAGGCATTACATGATTTATAGAACATGGTTGAGGTCCTTTCCACCCTAAACTTGCAATCATGTTGTGAAGTTTCCTGACTCAATTGTATTTATAGCGTAGAAGGCACCCAAATTGTGATTATGATTCAGAATTTGTTTTAGATTTTTTGTACATCTGGGTGATGACCTTCCTTCACTTCCTCCCTTTCTTCCCTCACCATTCAAAGAGAATAAGAATTTCATTTCCCTACAGCCCTTTACTGGGTTGGAAAAGCCCATCCTGGTGTACATGCTCTTCTCCTTACAGCCTTTGGCTTTACCTACCTCCATGAAGTTACTCTGCATTCTAAGCTGGTTCCTTCCTGCAGGTTTCCCAATGCAAAAACCATAGGACCCTTAGGACAATGTCATCAAGAGTAAAATTCCATGCAGGGAGAAAACATGGTAAAGTTGTTAAGAGATATTTATTATTTGTATTACTGTAGAGCCAAGGGGCCCTAGTCCTAGACCAAAACCCCATTGTGCTAGACGCTGTACAGACAACAAAAAGATGATCCCCGCCGTGGAGACCTTTCAATCTGAGAAATAGATTTGGATAACTGGATCATACAATTTATACCAGTAAGTGCAAATCATGCTAAACACTTGTCTATGACAGACAGCAGGCATCACTCTATAGTGTATTAAATAGCAGATGGAGGTTAAATGATGAGTATTATATGTATAATATCAAAGTGGTTATCCAAGGGCCTATGAGTCAGGAAAAAAAAAAAAAAAACAGTTACTCACTTTCTTGTAACTGTTTTCTTCGAGATGTGTTGTTCATGTCCATTCCAAATCAGGTGTGTGTGCACTGTGCACACAACAGCTGGAAGATTTTCCTCTAGCAGTATCCATAGGATCGGCTTGGGCTCTCCTTAGAGTTGTGCCTTCATGGCATTTAATATACGCCCTGCCGACCCACCACCCCCTCTGTTCCTTCTTGCTGGCTACTCCGACAGAGGGGTAGGTGGGTGGGTATTGGAATGGACACGAACAACACATCTCGAACAACAATTACAAGAAGGTGAGAAACCTTATTTTCTTTGCCTGCTTGTTTATGTCAATTCCAATCAGGTGACTCCCAAGCCTAAATTCCGGAGGCGGGGTTGGAGTTCAGATGTCCACTGACTGGAGCACTGCTCTACCAAACGCCGCGTTGTCTCTGGCCTGCTGGATGATAGAGTAATGCGATGTAAAGGTATGTATTGAGGATCATGTCGCTGGTCTGCATATTTCCTGGGTGGGAACCCTGGTGGGAGTGTGCTGTGAGCAGAGGAGCAGACATCTCTGCCACTCTCAGATGCAGGACGTGATCCACGATGAAATTCGCTGAGAGGAGACTTTCATCCTGTCTACCACAGCCACAGTTGAATTGACTTTTGGAACAGCTTCGTTCTTTCTATGTAAAAAGCTAGAGCTCTCCGGATGTCCAACGAGTGAAGCCTCTGCTCGCTGTCACTTATGTGGGGCTTAGGATAGAACACTGGAAGGAAGATGTCCTGGTTGATGTGAAACTTGGAGACAACCTTCAGGAGGAAAGCTGGGTGGGGCCTGAGCTGAACCTTGTCCTCATAGAACACTGTGTGAGAAGGCTCTGATATTAGGGCCTTGAGCTCAGACACCCTCCTAGAAACACCAACTTGTATGAGAGGTAGAGCAGGGAGCACGTCGCCAGCGGTTTGAAGGGTGGCCCCATCAGTTTGGGGAGGTCCAGATTAAGGTCCCAGGCCAGGATCGGTTGTCAGCTTTGTGGATATAGTCTATCGAGATCTTTCAGGAAGCGGCTGACCATAGGGTTGGTAAAGATAGAGCGGCTCTCTGCACCTGGACGAAAGGCAGAAATGGTGGCCAAGTGAACCCTTATTGACGATATGGACAGCTCCTGCTGCTTAAGATGAAGAAGGTAGTCCAGTATAAGTGGTATTGAGGTGAGCATCAGGGATGGACAGTGCTGTGCCGACCAGATTGAAAATCTCTTCCATTTGGCCAGGTAGGTAGCCCTGGTGGAGAGTTTCCTACTGCCAAGGAGGACTTGTCTGACTAGATCCGAGCAGAAGAGCTCCATTAGGTTCAGCCACGGAGCTTCCACGCCGTGAGGTGCAGCAACTCGAGATTCGGGTGCTGGAGATGGCCATGATCCTGAGTTATTAAGTCTGGGAAGAGTGGCAGGGTGACTGGGGCTTCCATGGACATTTTGAGTAGAGATGTGTACCAGTGTTGGCAAGGCCAGGCTGGAGTTATCAATATCACTGCAGTTTCTTTCCTCCATATCTTGAGGAACACCTTGTGAACAAGAGGGATAGGCGGAAACCCATATAGGAGATGGCCTCCCCATGGGAGGAGGAACGTGTCTGCGATGGAGCCCGGGCTGTGATTCAGGGAGGTGCAGAATTGCTGGCACTTGCTGTTGCGCCACATGGTGAACAGATCTATTTGGGGAAAGCCCCACCATTGAAAGATGGAGTTTGCGACATGCCGGTGTAGGGACCACTCATGGCCGTGGAATGACCTGTTGAGATGGTCCGCCAACTCATTCTGTACTCCCAGGAGGTACGATGCTTGCAGGTGTATCAAATGAGCTACACAAGTCCCACAGCATGAGGGCTTCTTGGCACAGGGGAGAGGAGTGCACCCCCCGTTTGTTGATCTAAAACATCGCCGTGCTGTTGTCTGGCATAACTGATACACATCTCCCTGCCAAGTTGGCTCAGAAAGTCTGATACGCTAAACGCACTGCTCTCAGCTCTCTGTCGTTGATGTGGAGAGCGAGCTCCACCTGCGACCAGAGGCCTTGTGTCCTGAGGTCTTCCAGGTGCACAACCCAGCCCAAGTCTGACATGTGTGTCATCAGTGAGAGGAATGGCAGAGGACTGGTAAAGGGGACTTCCCCACACACTACCTGCAGGTTGAGCCACCACGGGAGGGAGTCAAGGACCGGGGGAGGCCGAGTCACAACCTTGTTCACACTGTCCTGAACCGGCTGGTAGACTGAGGCTAGCCAAGATTGAAGTGGCTGGTGTCTGAGCCTGGCCTGTTGCACAACATAGGTACACATGGCCATGTGTCCCAAGAATCATAGAATCATAGAATTTCACAGTTGGAAGGGAACTCAGGAGGTCATCTAGTCCAACCCCCTGTTCAAAGCAGGACCAATCTCCAATTAAATCATCCCAGCCAGGGCTTTGGCAATTCCTTGCTGTGGTGATGGGGACCCTCCTGCCTATTCTCAGGATAGTAACTCCTCGGCGGGTGCTGTGCTCTAAAATGCCTCCACCCCAATGCAGGGGCGTGACAGCCAAGGGACTTTAGGGTGGCCCTAGAGTCCTTGACGCTGTGCAGGTGGGAGTCAGTCTTTTCCAAAAATAAAGTCTGACCTTAAAAGGGGAGGTCCTGGATGGTCTGCTGGACCTCATACAGGAGGCCAGAGACCTGCAGCCAGGAACTCCTCCTCAGGGCCTCCCCAGTCGCCATGGTGCATAAAGCCATGTCTGTTGCATCCAAAGCTGCATGCAGAGACACGCAGGAAATTAGTTTACCCTCCTCTACTAGCGCAGAAAACTCAGCACGAGAGTCTAGACACAGGAGTTCAGTAAACTTTGTCAAGGCCCCACATGTATTAAAGTTATATCTGCTGACCACTACCTGATGGTTAGCGATGCACAGCTGCAACCACCCTGTTGAGTAAACCTTTCCCCCAAAAAGGTCCAACTTTTTGGCCTCTTGACTTTTCGGGGAGAGCCCCTGGTAGCCCTGGCGCTCATACTGATTGGCCTTGTTCACTACCAGAGTGTCCAGCGGAGGGAGGACAGGTGTATACAGATTTGTCCCCATTAGAGGGGACAAAAAGTGTCTCCGTTCATACCTTTTTGCAGTGGGTGGCAACAAGGACGAGGTCTGCCACGGTATCTTAGTGGCTTCGCTGATGGTTTTGATCAGGAGCAGCGTGATACAGGATGGCCCAGGATGGGAAAGGATATTGACCACCACCTTCTCTGTTTCAATATTGAGGTTCTGAGCCATCCATCTCAGCAGCTCCTGTAAGACCCTGCTGTCCTCCAGGGCTAGGCAGCTGATGTGCCGGCCACGCCTCATCCAGGGAGAAGGAGGACGAAAGGCTGACCGGTACAGGAGCCTGCTCTCTGCCCTCGGCTCCTCTGGGGTCCCAAGGAGCAAGGACCTCCAGTGCCGCAGTCGGTGCCGCAGTCAGTGCTGGAACTGTTGACACTGGTATGCAAGTCAGCTGGGTCGCCGCTGAAATCCCGAGTGCTGAAAGTGTGAGAGGCTGCCCAAAGGACACCGAGACCACCAGTGCCGATTTGGAACTGTGGCTCTGCCCCTGGCTTTCATGATAGGCCCAGGGCGTCCAGAATGGCCACTGAGGAGCTTGCCACTAGATTGGCCATGGTGCCAGGTAGGGATGGCAGTCTTGGCAGGAGCAGGACCTCCTGCTTATAATGGAGCATGAAGACTCTGCTTCCGACTCTGAGGTCTCTGATTGAGACAACCAGGAAGGAGCGGAGCCCCTCAGTGCCAGTGACAGGTGCCGCAAACTGGGGGACCGGAATGGCTCCTCCATAAGGGTGGCCAGTGCCGGGGGGGGGGGGGGGGGAGGGGGGATGCGCCAGGGATGGTGCACACATAGTTGTCATCATTGCCGGCTTGTCCATGGATTGCACCGGGGCCTGAACCACTGCCAGCTACCTCTCCTGCCTTGGAGGGGAGGCTGGTGCCATAAGTGCCAGAAGGCCCAATGCAGCCTCAAACGCAGCCAGCATGGAGGGGAACTGCAGGTCTTCTTGTTGGCGGCCTGGCAAGTGAGGAGGGTCTGGACTTGACTGAACCCCCGCTGGGGCAGGAGTTGACATGACCTGTGGTGATTGGGCACGGCACCGGATGGTTACCGACTGCCTGATCCTTAGACCTGGTCAGGGAACGGCCTCTGAATGACCTCTTCTTTTTGTGAGGCACCAGGATTTGAGACTGGTGCCTCACAGAGGTCAGGGTTCTGTGTGCAGAGCCGTGGTGGTGCCAAGGATCTCTGGAGGAGCCCTTTCTCGGCACTGGCTCATGCATCGAGAGCGTCAGCGCACCGTACACTAAAGGAAACAGTGCTTGGGGTTGGCTCCCCGCACTGGGTTTGGCTCCCTGCATTGGGTTCTGACTGAGGCTGAAGCGCTGCCTCCATGAGCAAAATACAGAGGCACTGATCTCTGTCCTTTAGGGTCCTAGTGCGGAACCCTTTGCAGATCTTACAACGTTCTCTAAGGTGACCCTCATGGAGATATTTCAAGCATGAAGTGTGCGGGTCACTTCTAGGTATAGTCCTGCCACAGTCTGTACATGCCTTAAAGCCCGGGGACAGAGGCATGCCCCGGTACTGGGGGAATGTTGGGTGGAGGAAGAGGAACCCCCCCCAAAGGAAACTTATGAAGCTATTATGAATCTACACTAAAAAGGACGCTGCGAAGAACATGCGCTTGCCGAGGCAAGAGCAACAGGGAGTTCCATCTAGGTGTCACAGGCAGTAGAGAAGGAACTGAGGGGGTAGTGGGTTGGCAGGTTGACTCCAGGACATCCACACAACCCTATGGATGCTGCTGAGGAAAAATCTTCCAGCTACCGTGCATGTGGCGTACGCACACCTGATTGGAATCGACATGAACAAGCACTCAAAGAAGAGGCTTATGTTCTGTTCTCAACTCTGACACTGACACTGTGAGAGATGGGAGAGTCATTTCATGTCTCACTGCCTCAGTTTTCCCATCTGTAAAAAGGTTTTATAGGCGTAATATAGGAATGTTCTGAGTTTTGTTCAATTAATGTATGCTAAGTGCTTTGAGCTATTTAGATGAAAGGTGAAATGAGTGAAAAATACTTATTCTGTAACTACCCAGAACAAGGACCATTTCTTTCTATATGTATGAGATACAGAACCAAGCTTACTGTTGATGCTTAACAAATAACTGAGATAAAAGTAAAAAAAAATTGTAAGAGCATAACTTTTATTCACAATGGCCTCAAGTGTTCTTCCATAATTTCCCTGTTACACAAAGATTTCTGATTTCCTCACCATTATCTTTCCATTCAAAACTGAGCAGAATTGTTATTTAAAAGACACACTTAGATAATTGAGACCTCACATTTAGGTTATGGTAAAAAGGGGGTGCATTTTTTCTGTCAATTCCCATATTAAACAGAAATTTAATGATTTCTTTTATTTTACATTTAAATTAGCAGCATTTTTGGATTTCCCTGCTCTTTTTAAAACTGAAGCAAAAATACTATGTACTGGTGAATGAGAACCTGAAATGAAACTGACTGGTTTCATTGCTTAATGTGAGTAAAATAAAGAAAGTAAACAAAAAATAAATGCTGAAAATAAAATTGAAAGTATTTTACAACTCTAAGTGTTATTTTAAAATATAAATTTTATTTTAAATTATAAAAGTTTTATCTTGGTAGTATCCCTTTAAAATTTCAGCCATCTTAAGAGCCTCACTGATCTGCAACAGTCCCATTTCCCCCCCCACCCTCACTTTTTCAAATGTAATTCTAAAATAGTTTCTTGTTCCTTATTTGTCCTGTTTGTGTGTCACTTATACATCTGGATTCCATGCTTTTCATCTCTCCTCTTTCCCATCTCCTATACAATATTTCTTTCAATAACTCCTTTTCAGACACCTTAAATGTTTCTTGTGTTCAAAGATACAAAATCCAAGGAAATGCTTTCATAAAGATTGTATTGGAATTACAAACACTGTCAGATTCTGATTTCTATGATGCCACTGTATATCCAGACTAACTCCAAATTTACACTGGTGTAACTAAGTGACCCATTAGTTCTACAGGATGACTCTAATTTTCATCTACTACCATCATTGTAATATAATCTCTGTAACGAACAGTATTTGTTTCAGGATCTACAGCAGCAGACAGCATCTCCTCCATTTCTTCCTGTGTAAAAGGTTCACCTGCAAGAGGACAGAAGTGTCAGTTTGTCCTGATACTATATATTACTCAATCTTATCCAATAGACTTAGTGTTTGGACTCTCCTTTGAAATCCTTTTGGTACTCAGGCAGAAGACAGGCAGACCCAGGACCCAATTCTTTCACTTACACCAGTTACTTGCAGTGTTGTTGTAGCTGTGTTGGTTCCAGGATAGGAGACACAAGACGGGTCAGATAATATCTTTTATTGGACCAATGTTGTTTAGTGGAAGAGACAAGCTTTCAATTTGCACAGTGCTCTTCTTGAGGTCTGGAAAAGGTCACTTTGTGAAAAGTGTTCGCCCATGGGTGATTAAAAAAAATGATATAAACATAAAATAAGGTGGCTTTGTCTTTTCATTTTTCTAGAACTTCCTGGAAATGGGGAGTGATTTCAGAACAAAAGCTCTAGTCAATCAGGATGAATTCTTATAGGCAGCATCTTTTTTCAGGAACACAGAAATGGCCATACTGGGTCAGACCAAAGGTCCATCTAGCCAGCACCCTGTCTTCCAACAGTGGCCAATGCCAGGTGCCCCAGAGGAAATGAACAGAACAGTTAATCATTCCCTGTTGTCCGTTCCCAGCTTCTGGCAAACGGAGGCTAGGGACACCATCCTTCCAGGAAACCTTCCACCATTTCACTAGCACCAGTGCAGTTAAACTGGGATCATAATAGTGGGACTGTTAATGTAGACAGGGCACAGCCATTTTCACCATGGCTGTACCCTGTCTACACTTGTTCTCTCACTTTTGCCACCACTGGTGGAAGAGCGGCACTGAAATTAGTGAAATGGCGGGAGATTTCCTAACAAACATTAGCTTCTGATTGTCCAAGAAACAGTAGATCTTTCCTACATTAGCGTAACACATTTTCCAACTAGTTACAGGTATTTTGGAGAAATGATTTTACTTCTTATCCCTGCACAGGACTAGCATGCCTGTGGTGAGCAGTGCAGTGTATGTGTTAAACTCCTTCCTCCAACAGCAGCTGCACTAGAGATGTTTAAAACTCTCCCATCTAAAACTACCATAGTTTCAGAGTAGCAGCCGTGTTAGCCTGTATTCGCAAAAAGAAAAGGAGTACTAGTGGCACCTTAGAGACTAACCAATTTGAGTATAAGCTTTCGTGAGCTACAGCTCACTTCATCGGATGCAAGTGAGCTGTAGCTCATGAAAGCTTATACCATAGTTTGTTTTCCCCACATATTCAGTCATAGATTGACCTTAACACCAAAGGCAAATTAGGTTGTAGATGGAGCAGTATTTTCTCTACTACTGTCCTGTTAGGGACTCTATCTTCTGTTTTCAGACATGCTGTAAGAGCTTGAGCTTGCAGTCACTCCACATGCTACCAGAAAGAGTTGTTAGTACTGTAATTCAACAGTGTTGTCTGCATATTCAGACTTGTGGGAGAGAAGCTCCTAGTGGAACCTGAAGGGAAAAGTGAATTATCAGAAGATACTGCTCCCTCATCCCAAGAAATGTTCAGGTGTGCCTCAAATCCATCATGGAGAGCATCAAGGCTAACTGGGGCACTGAAAAAAGACAGTTACATCCTCCAGATCTGAAGATCTCAATCTATTGGTTCTCTTCCAGGAAGAAAGGATACAGTGAAAAATAGAGGCACATTGGCACAGAAGGACCATCACTGTCTCCAAGAGAGGGAGAGCCTAAAAGAGGGACCAACATTTTGAATCCACCCAGCATAAGTGCCAACTTCTTCTGGCGCTGGTTGGTGCTCGAACCCCCTCTGCCTCCAGCCCCGCCCTGACTCCACCCCTTCCCAGCCCCCTCCTACCCCCATTCCAACCCCTTCCCCAAAGTCCCCACCCCAACTCTGCCTCCTCTCTGCCCCTATTCGACTCCTTCCCCAAATCTCCGCCCCAGCCCCGCCTCTTCCTCACCTTCTCCCCTGAGCATTCCATGTTCCCACTCCTTCCTGTCCCTCCCAGCACTTGCTAAAGCGGTTTGGGGGCAGCAAGTGCTGAGAGGGAGGGAGGGAGGAGCAGAGACACAGCGTGCTGGGAGCAGGTAGAGGAGGTGGTGAGGCGGGGCAGCAGGGCAGGGAGGTTGGCTACCGGTGGGTGCAGAGCACCCATTAATTTTCCCTGTGGGTGCTCCAGCCCCAGAGCACCCACAGAGTCGGCATCTATGCCACCCAGACAATTCCTAGATCCATCATGGTATTTCTTCTTCCTTCTCTGTGGTGGCACTGACTCTTTCTGTTTGGAGAACCTCTCTGGGCCCCACACTTGAGGGCAAAGAAGAACAGAATCTAGACCTCCACAAATATCAAGCCCAACTGAAAACCCTGATCCAAGGAGAGGTCAGTACATTAGAGGCTCCTTCAGTGCTAAGAGAGAGACTCCAGAACGGAGGAAATTGCCCTGGCTGTACCATCTGGTTCTTCTCTGGGAGGAGGCACTGTCCAAGTCCACAGCAGTAAGGATGTCTTGGCACTGAGAGACTTAGATGATGGAGCATAGCGTTCCACTGAGCTGGTGCCAGAAAAAGGGCAAACCCCGGCACCAAAGTCTTCTGTTTTCCTGCTGCAGGTGGCTTAAGAGCTGATGAAGGGCTGCTGTGTCCCTGCATGAGAATAGGGCCCTGAACCAAGGAAAGGCCTGGGAGAGTCAGGAGTGAAGTATGTTTGTCTTTTTGAAGTCAAGGCATAAAGAGCTGGTATGCCAAACAACCCATACAATAAATACAAACACTTCAGGCAACAGATATGTGCATCAAACTTTGGAAAGATGGAAGTGCATAAAAATACACTGCTTAATCTGGTCTTTTTCTCCGATTCTTTCGGGTTGGACATAATGCTCTTGAACCAGAAAAGAGATGGTCCTGCAAGAAAGATGTGCATTGGCACAGAAACTACCTAAACAACTACAGTTCTAAACATATTAACAGGAGATCTTTGGTTAAAAAAAAGTAGCTCCTCATACACAGAACATAGCAGGACCCTATATCTACAGGTAGCCATGGAAAGGAAAGAAATGAAGGGGTTGGAAACTGTACAACCTTTTATAAATTTGACTGACTATTTGATGCCACAAGATGGTGCTCATCTGGGCACTGATTTTCTAGAAAGTTCTGGAAGCTCAGTGGTATCAGGGTGCCTGTCACAAGTGGAAATATGCAGATTCCATCTCAAAGAACTGTTCATGATTATTATTAATTTAATTATTAATTTGAATTATTTTTCAAGTACCAGAGGGGTCTAGGATATGGTACAAACAGTTAAAGAGATAACATCCTTTCCCTGGAGAAGTTGCAACTGAAATGTTTTGTTCTGCAATGTTTACTCAAGTGTATTCTTTTATTAAATATATGTTTTATATGTTAATTAGCAAAAATCTTTACCTTCTTCAGTCATATATTTGACTAACTCCTCTTTAGTAAGATGTCCGCATTTATTCGCATCTAAAACCTAAAGAAAAGAAATAAATAAAACCTTTTTGTTTTTAACCTTATGGAGTCAAGATTCAATAATTATTTTCCCCTTAACTAGATGCTTTAAAATTGTGGTTACAGACCTCAAATGCACGTAAAAGTACATCTTCTGGAATAGGCCGGTATCTGAAATCATTGAATTAGGACAATTAGTGCCATGACTTGAAGGGCTATGCAGTTTTGGAAGCAGGACCTCACAACAGTAACAAAACAATACACAATAAATCCTAAACACTAAAGAAAAAGGAAAAACACTTAAATGAAAATTTACTTAAACACACTTGCAGCTTGCAAGTTATGTGTGCTGCAAGAATACATATGCAAGGAAACAATTTAACCTAATCATGCAGAACTACATTCCACTGAAGTCAGTTGGAGTTTTGTATGCAAAAGAACTTTGCAGCATTGGATATAAAACTGTGGGGTTCACAAAACTTTTAAGACACTGCCACCTTTTTTTTAAGAATAAAGGTAAGTTCATTACAGGTAATACTGTTACAATGAAGGACAAATGAAAACACATCAAGGCCACCTGTAAATGCAAAGACCACTGCATGCCTCTGAATACTGTATGTATAGCCTTCTACTTCCAGACCAGTTAACCTTTTAGACTGCTAATCATATTTACTGTGCATGGTAGTTATTTTGTTAACACATTAATATGAAGCTGATTTATGTGTTATTAGAAACATGCTATGTCTACCCATAAATTAAACTCAGGTTTGCAAAAACCTGATGATTAAAGACCTTTATTTTGATAAAATCTCTTTAGAGACACACAAAATCAGATGAATGGGAAGTTTATTTTGATTCACACTATACAAGACAAGAGAAGCGACACATCATAATTCACAGTGACTATAAACTATGTGATATTATTTGTGTGGTTTTAGTGACTGTAAAACATTTTTAGATTAAATCAGTTTGAACTAAAATACTCATCACTATCAAACTTGGGTAGAGTTAAAAAAAAAAAATATATTTACTTTTTCCAGTTACATAAAAATATCTTTGGTCAAAATTAGCCACCCATGGATCTGAACCACGCTACAACACAGAAAAAAAAAAAATCTATTTTTCCATTACCTTCTTTCCATTAATACTTTTGTCATCATTGGAAGAAATTTTTCCAAACGAATATACCCAGTAGGTTCTTCTTCTTCTACCTGATATTAAAACAGAAGGATAGTAAATTTAAATCTTAGATGACACATTAGAAAACTAAAAAGAGAACCAGTTGGCTCTGCATTAAAATAGAAGGGTTAGATTTTGACTAGTCTAGTCAAAGTTGCCAGACAGGAAAGAAGTGGTTGGATCTATAAGGCCTCACTCATCCCTGAGTGGCCATTTTTTTTCCCCTTGTCAGGTGGCATGGCTACACGCCAGCCCATACGCAGGGCTGATCATAAAAGCTCAATCTAGCCTATAATAAATAAATAGTAATGATACATTGTATGAAGTACTTAATTGATTAAGCTAAGTGAATATTACTGGGTTTTGTTCTCAAGAGTGTCAGGCAGAAAATTTAGCATCTAACCAAGGCCATGTTTACACTATGAACTAGGGGGTATGATTCCGCTGCTCATGTACACAAATTTTTGCTCACTCTCATGGAGCTAGTGTGAGTATAAATAGCAGTGTAGCTGCAGTACCATGGAGCAGTGGCAGTGGAAGCCCGTCTTAGCTAAATACATACCCACTGGTTTCAGGCAGGTTTGTATTCAGCATGGCTAAGCCATGCCCTCCACTGCTGCTGCCCATGCTACTGCAGCTACACTACTATTTATAATCCTGCTAGCTTGATGAGTGCTAGCCCAGGTATGTATATATGAGCAGGAGAATCGTACCCCCTAGCTCATAATGTAGATGTAGCTCAAGAGAGTGTGCCAAAGAGTGTGCAATAATAGATTTTTCACTTTAATTTTCTAAGCAATTTATGTTTTGTTTTTTTTTATAACTCACTCATCACAGCATCTGAGTGAAATACTTGTGATCAAATAAAAAAAAAAAAAAATCGAAAGGAAGAGACTATATCCCCAGACAAGCTACAGGACAATTATAGTGGGAGCTTTGAACGACTCAATATTGTCCTCTAGTGGTTAGAAATTTGCGCAAAATACTCAGTAACTGATGCTAAGTTATCACACAAAGTGTTTATAAACGATACAGCATACAGTACTCTCTCTCAAAGACTGAATGGTTGTTTCCAGATATTTTACAGCCAGACAGTGCTGTCAAGGGAGAGGCCGAAGTGGCAGCCGCTCTCGGTTCAAGGCAGTCAAACAGACAAAAGGGTGGTGAAAATGACAAATACCATATATACAAAGAAAAGACTTTTCTTGCCAACCAATTATATTAATGAAAGATTTTCTACACACTATAGGAAAGACTACCGGGACCTCACTGCATTCCTACGCTTCCATAGGGGTCAAGCAGCATGAACAAAAAGAGTTCCTAATTGTTCAGGAACATGCCTGTGTTGAAAACTTCAAGTTTCACTCCTGAAAGGAACACTCTGGGCTACATTGTGCCCATACAAAGGTGGGCACAGAGCAACGGAGTTAAAACCAACCCCATATGGGGACGAGACACACTCAATCCTTGCACTCTTAGCAGGCAAGAATGGAAGAAGTCTAGCACAGGCAGTGGTTCTAAATTCCTCGGGAAAGAATGGGGCAAGAAGGCTCCTGCTGTCCTTTTCTGCATGATCAGTGGAGATGAGCCAGAGGAGGGATCACCACATGCAGCACCCAGTTAAAGCATGTAGCAGGAGCTGCTGCGTTCACTCTGTGTTCTGAGAGGCATTTTGGTTGCCTCAGGGGCAACGCTTCTAGCAGCAGCCACCAATGAACAGTCCATCTTCATTCCCCACCCCTTCAGTTCAGACAATGTCTTGAAGCTACTGTGTTGCCCTCTGTCTGCTGTGCCTTATAACAGAGAATCTTTTGTTAGAAAATGAAGCTGTTCTATACACGAATAACTCTGTAATCATTACAGGGTTGTTTATTTTAATGCTGAATACACTGCAAAGATGCAATAAAATGGATGGCAAAAATTAATTTCCCTCTCATGACATAACAGTTAGTCAATAAACTGAACTATTTCATGCTTCACAAATATTGAGACAATGTCTGTAGTAAGGATGTTTTATGAAGCACCTATGTTCCAACGGGCTGTAGGTTAGGAAACCAAAAAGACAGAAGTAGTAATGTGGTAAGTATTTATAGATACTATACAGAGACATCTTATATTATACATTAACTAAGGTCCCAAAGGGCTCATAAAGATCATACTGCAAATAAATCACGTTTAAAAACCAGAACCATTAGGCCTGATCCAGCAGGTGCTAAGCACTCTCAATCGCCATTTCCATCAATGGGATTTGCAGCTGCTCACCACAGGGCTAAATGTGGTCCTAATTTTCAGACTGGGAAGAAAAAACACATTAGTAGCAAATAGCCGCTTCAGAATCCACGACGTAACAAAAACATGTATTTGTGACTTACAAAATAAAGTATTAGATTTGTCTCTTTGTTGGTTTACCGTTTGCATTTTATCCCAATAAAGCATTTCCTGGTGAAAGAAGTGTTTCATCACCGATAATGGACCCGCTACTGTGAGGTGATGAGCAACCTCAACTCCTACTGATGTCAAAGTGAGGGAAGCACCCACCAATTCATTTGTACTGTAGGCCCAGAGGTGTCTTGGGATTTTCTCTACTCTAAAATGCAGAAAGACTGAAAATAGGTTCTTTCCTTAACACTGGACAGGTGGTAATGAGAGGCCAAATAAATGCTTTGCTTTAAGTCCTTCAAGTTTTGCAGATGTTTATCTTCATCTTATCCACCATCATGGTCACTCCTATCTTAAAATTGCTTTTTCACTAAAATTTCATCTTCTTGCCTGTATTTTTTGCTCTATTTATGGGGGCTATGACAGTAATAGCTACTGCAGGGTGAAATATTTAAAGCATTATACTCATCTATCTATTCAAGGTACTTCTAGGACCTCTATTACCATAGTATCTGAACACTAGCGTCTTGTGAGAATTATTACACTAACCCCCACTGTGACATAGGGCAGTACTATTTTCCCCATTGTACAGAAGGAAAACTAAGTGATTTGCTCAAAGTCACACAAAGTCTATGGTGGAAAAGGTTTGGACCCAAGGTCTCCAGAGTCCCAGGTCAGTGTCCTAATTCTTGACCATCTTTCCTCCATCTCCTTCCATTTCTCTTTTGTAAATCTTGGGCCAGGGTGCAGAGATTTTCATTTATCAGTAAACGACAATCCATGTGGGTTTTTTTTTTTTTGTATTATTTATATTTTGGAGCATAAATTTCTCTTTCCTCAGACTGTCTTCTACTTCTTGGTTGAAGATAGGAGTTGGGGAACTCTGCTAATAAGGGGAGCAAAACCACAGCAGGCAGGCTGTAGCAGGCAAGACAACTTTCTATTCTGCTGGTTCTTTGCACTCTCTCTTCATCTAAAGAGCAGAGAGTCAACTGAGCCAGGGAGTGGAACCACTGCTATGTGAGACTCTAGGGGGGATGGAGTTGGCATACGGATAAGAGGTAGGGATAGCAAAATTTTCTGGGTGGGAGCCAAACTCCAGCATCATGACATATGGGGGTGTGTGTATATATAAGGACACACACACACACACACACCCACCCCTCTCTTCAGGCTACTTCCAAGGGATCTTTCCTTCCCACAAGGTAGCATTTCAACCTGATATCACCTGCAAAGAGAAGAGGAGGCAGTCGTGGAAAATATTTCTGCTGCTGTGTCCCGCACTCTAGCTCCACCCTATGCATCGTCATTGTGGTGACCCCAGTTTCCTACTAGGAAGTGGAAATAGAGCAGGGACTGAGCGGACAAATTACAATCTAAAATCAAAGTATTCAATAAAAAAAATAAAAAACCATTGGACTGGTGTTTACCAGTAGAAGTTCCCTGCACACAATTCGGGGAGTGGGAACTCGGACTTATAGGATGAAGGAAATGAGCAAGAAAAGATTACTGACTAGTTACTGTGCATCTTCAAGAGAAAGTTTTGGACACTCACACTCATAGGACTGGCATTTCTGGAACCTTCTAGAAAGCCATGTCTGTTGGGGCTACAAAAGCATCACCTCATGGCACTGAACATTCAGCACCAGGTTATATACAGAGCTGCAGCTTCCAGCTATCTCAATTTTTTGTTGTCTGCAGCAGAACGCACAGGAACTAAGTTGCTTGTTCAGACCATTGCATGAGTACTCAAAACCTCTTGTTTTGTAAATAGCTAAACTGTAGGGTATTACTCCCTTTAAACCTGAATTTAGACTTGTGAGATGCAATTTTTAGTTTCAAAATGTATTTAGTCCAAATTCTGCTTACTAGTTACACTAGTACAACTCCATTAATTTAGAAAGAAACCAAACCCTTTTAAATGTTATTTTAAAGAATAAAGATTGCATAGCAACTTTAGGAGAAGACAATCCTGGGAGAAAGGATGAAGACTCAAAGAGAATCAGGAAAAAAGGGTTGGAATGAGGAGGTTGAGCCATACAATATTGGTAAAGGTACAGAAGTTCAATGCACCAATACATTTTTAGCATCACCATAATCAAGGAAACTGGTTTAATAATCCTATTGTATCTCACTTTTATACTGTTCAAATAATTGTGACCTAGCATTACAGAAAAGGCAATACAATGTTTAAAAGCCAGTTTAAAACAAAACAAAACATTAACGTTATTACAAACCCACGAAAAGGGGAAAAATCGCCATTATGGGTACAACCATATCCTTAGCTCCCCCCATTACGTTGAACTGCTGAAACAAAGAACGTCGCACTGAAATAGACTAAATAATGCATCAGACGTGTGCAATATGTAGGAATCATAGGGGATAAATGAAGAATACATGGCAGGTCTAACCTCAGAAGCTCTTTGAGGTTAAAGTCACAACTTCAATGCTATTTCATGAGTTAATTGGTATTACTTGTTCATTCTGTTTGGCGTGATTGTGTCAAGAAGTTAATTCAGTTTGAGCTTGTGTTACCTGATGAGTTTGGAACTCACTTTTTTATTTTTCCATCTGCAAAGGTATATTTTTGCTTGGTTCTTGACAAAGAACTCCCCCACCCTCTTGGCGCTGGGTCACCGTAACCATCCTTGGTAGGAGACAAAAGCATTTTGCCTCCCAGATCAGGTTGGCAGACTTGAGGCCGTGGGGCTCGCACTTTAAAAATATCTGCATAGGCAGCGCTTTGAAGTTGCGGCTTGGGTTGGCGCTTGGACTCTGAAATCTATGGAGGTGGGTGGGCTTCAGACCCCAAGTTCCAGCTTAAGCTGTAACTTCAACGCACTGTCTATACAGCTATTTTTAAAGCCCTGCTAGCCCAAGTCTGTCAGCCGATGTGTAGCCGGACCTGGAAAGATTCCTTTTTGTATTCTATCAGTGTTGCTCCCATATCAGCCTTAGGGGTTGCTCAGGGCAATCTGAGGGACCCCCTTGCTGAGTGACCTGTCTCCATAACATTTCCAGCCTCTGGGAAACAAGCTAAGGTCTCCCACACAGCAATGCAGAGATTAAAACTTTTGCAAATTGTAAGATTGAAGAAAAATTACAAGAGACAAACCGCTTACCTCTGCGAGCAGATCATGTAATTCGCCCTCACTTGGGCAGCATCCTAATGACCTGATGATTGTACCAATCTCTCTGAAAAAGAAAAAAACATTTTGGTCAGTAAATCTAGAGTACAATAAAACCTATGGCAGAACCAGCTATCAACCCAGAGCAAGTGTGTGTGTGGGGGGGGGGGGGGGGGAGAGAAGGAGGGAAGAGGAGGGTGGTGGTTTATAGTGAGGCCTTAAAACTAAGATCCTCTTTGTTTTGTGTGGACATTAAAAAAATCTCATGGCACTTTTTGAAAGAGTATGGGTTTGCCCTGTGGCCTTAACCCAAAATCTGCTCTCCCCCTGTTGCAGTGCAGTGTGTTGTGTTGTATGTAGGTTGCTTCCTGACTGCAGTTCTCTTTCTCAGTATGGCTGGATTTCAGCAGGGTCTATATTTATACTGTATACCATAGTTAATAAAGCTCTTTGGAATCCATTGAGATGAAAAGTCCTATATGAAGGTAAAATGACATTAAAGTTATCCATAATATATTAACGTTACTAGAGATCGAAGGCGGGTGCAGCATTGTTGAGTGAGCTTCAAAGTTGAAAACACCACTACATGGTCAAGATTACCAGCCTGGCTCTATGTTGCATGCACACATTAGTGGTTCATGAGTGGAAGACCTTACTAACAAATCTAGCGCACTTGTTATGAAGTTCCAAATAAAATTTAGGACCAAACTAGTGATGCCTCAAATAGAAACAAAAATTAAATATCAAGAGATGCTATCTGAGAAATTTAGAAGGGTGTCACAGTGTACATATGAATTCACCTGAGGTTTCTAGAGGTCAAAGATGAGCAAACTGGTTTCAACTGATTAAAAAAAAAAAAAAAGACAGACCTGAACCACCTCAAACTTAATTTTTCCCATTTTGAAATTGTGAATTTAAAAAAATGAATCCATCCATCTTTGCACTTCCCAGTTGCATCTTAGGCCTTGCCTATATTATAAATGCTTTGCCAGTATAATGACAGGTTTCAGAGTAACAGCCGTGTTAGTCTGTATTCGCAAAAAGAAAAGGAGGACTTGTGGCACCTTAGAGACTAACCCATTTATTTGAGCATAAGCTTTCGTGAGCTACAGCTCAATGCATCGGATGCATTGAGCTGTAGCTCACGAAAGCTTATGCTCAAATAAATGGGTTAGTCTCTAAGGTGCCACAAGTCCTCCTTTTCTTTTTGCCAGTATAGCGATACTGGCATTGCTATACTGACACAAATCCCCACAGTGTAAGTGCTAACACAGAGCGTTTTTCTGTCAGCATATTAACACTTCCTCCATGAACAACGTTAGCTATAGCGATAGAAGAGTGCCTTTGTTAGCATAACTGCGTCTGTATTTGGGGTTTGGCTGGCAAATCTATGTCAACTAAGGGGTGCGGTTTTTTCATATTTCTGGTGTGATGTAAATCAAGAAACACAGGAACTCGTGTGTGTTTCTTGAAATTTTTCTAGTCCAATTCCAGAGCAAAGAAGTTCAGTTAACCTTGCATAAACATCCATGCTATAGGATTCTTAAACTTTTGAGGTTCATCCATCACTGCCAGTGCATCTAACAGACAATTAGAGTTTTCTAGTGGAAGTTGTATAGATAAAAATCAAACACTTACAAAACAATCACATTATTACAGTAACACCCAAAATGTGTTAGGCACCATAAGGATGTAGAGGAAGACAGTCCCTGATTTGAAGAGCTTACATTCAAATTGCACACACGATGAAAAGTAACAGCAGCAGATGGGAATAGTAGAATGGGTGGACCAGGGTTGTAAAAATAAGGCCATGTCGGTTGTTTTTGGTGTCCAGGATTAAAGGAAGCTAAATACCAGGTTCTAGTGGTGGCATAGAGTAAAGAAGCTTTAGAGACCCCAGCTGAATCACTATCTTTCCCTGCCAGCCTCCCCCCTCCACTTGGTGCACCATCTTTGGCTTCTGCTAGCATAGTTTCTAGCACACAGAAGTGATGGTGAATCTAAGCAAAATGCTAACCTACTTGATGCATCTGAGTTAGTGAATCACAGTTTAATGCTCATCTACTTAATCTGAGTTTATACTGCAGATGAAATATAATCCTAAATGTCATATTTATCAAATAAAAAGTAATATTTTGCAGGACAAACTTTGCAGTAATCACAAAAAAAATCTCTTTGTAATTTATATTGTGAGGAGAAGAAGAGCAGAACATCTTCCAATGCAAAGCTTGTTTCTTTTTAGTCTCGTACGTGCATGCTTAAAGGTCAGGCAGTATATTGGTATTGGCTTTCTGCAAATAGGTTAAAATCTCACCTTCTCTTCAAGGGTACCTGATGTTCCAAGAGAGAATATTCATAATACTTTTATGACCATGGTTAAGAATTGTGCAGTACTGCCACCCTCTGACACAACATAATCACCTACTATTCTGAAGGTTATAAAACAGGGAGATAAAAGAAATTGCATTTATGAATCAGGAAGGATGCGTGAAGAAATACTGTTAATGATTTTTATAGGGTAATAATTTTGACATGAAGTAGTGAGTTTGTTACATTTAATAGACTTTCTGACCTCCCCTTTCATATCTTACGGTTTATCATCTCAAGAAAGAAACTGTCAAGGAAAAGTTTATTCATATCATTTCATTGTCCCAGCGTTTCCCTCAAAATACACATCCGACATACAATTAAAAAAAATGAAGATTTTAGCAAACTTCATGGCTGGTAGCATGCTTTGACCACTGTCCATTGGTCATACTGACTAACATTGTCTCATTGTTCCTTGTACTCCCCTGCCTGTCCGTATCTAATCTGTTGTCTCGTCTTATACTTAGCTTTAAGCAACTTTGGAGAGGGACGGGTAATTTTTTGTGTGTGCATGCACATGTGCAATGCCTGTCACAATGGGGTCAGGGCTCCTGGGCACTGAAGTAATACAAACAATATAGCAGAATATACAGAACCAAATAACAGTTAAAATGAGCGCCTAGTAGATAGAAATAGCAAAAGGAAAAGGACGACTAATGTAAAAGCTCTTTCCTACCCAGGCCAGGAAAGACAGCAAGGTGTAAGCTGATTTCCTCATTGGTATTCAAAATGAAAGAGCACACTTTTCTCAAATACTTCTACAGAAGTAGGAGTAGCTACAAAGGCTATGGCTACTCTACAGAATTTACAGTAAATGTGTATTGCTGAAAAATTACTGATTTAGGTCACCAGAATATTAAGAAATTTAACAAAGACTGTGCAGACAATATAAATAGATGACTTAATTACATAACTTTTTCCCTGGCTCTAGATCAATGAGTAATACTAACTAAATCATTTTTAGATGGTTATATCCAATAAATATTGGGTAAACGCGTGGAAAAAAAATCCAATTTCTCGTTATTGCCCCTGACCCTACAAACATGCTTAAAGTAGGTGGTATGTGAAAGTAATGGAAAATACTCACTTAAAGATAAGCATGTATGAAAGTGTTTCAGCATAAGGGCATGTTTCTTTCAAAATAAAGTATTAAAATAGACATCCTTGGATTCAGGAGAGATTATTTTCAAGTACTCTTCACAGATTTTTTTTTTAATTGGGTTCATGTCCCCCCAGTTTTTTTCCTTTCTTTAGGTTGTATAAAAGAAGGCTGGAACATTTTCAAAAAGGATTTTTCTCTGGTTTTACTTTACAAATATTAGGAATGTCAAGTCTTCTCCTTCCTAGTTTTGCTATAAGGCTTCTTGAGGGGTGATTCTTCAGAAATGTGTACTGTGAACCCTCATCCCTCAACTGGAGAGGCTGGGGTGCTGAATCTTAAAAAAAAAAAACCTCTCTCTCTAGTGTTTATTGGACATTGACATTAAATAGGGGTGGGAAAAAAGGGTTTTAAAAAGTCTGCAATAAAAATCTCTTCCACTATCAATTTCAGTCTTTCAGCCTCCAGTCTCTTCTGATATCAATTTCTTTAGCTCTCCAGTCACCCTAAGCTATATTTACACTGGAGAACTGAACTCCTGGTAATTGAATTGATGACATTCCACTAGTGAAGAAAAAAAAAATTGTTCAGTGCATCCACACTAGTGAAAATATAAAAAGAATAATGAAAACACGACTGAAAATAAATGTTAATGATAATGGCCTATCTCTGAAGTCTCTTCTCTGAAACTCGATCCTCTGTTTATTATATAAAAATATATACGTTAAAAGAATGAAAGGTTGCAAAGCTCTGAAGACAGAAGGATTTATTTCCTCATGGACTTTTCAATGGTGCTTATCACTGTAATATCTAAGTGGTTCACATATATTAATAGGTTTCAGAGTAGCAACCGTGTTAGTCTGTATTTGCAAAAAGAAAAGGAGTACTTGTGGCACCTTAGAGACTAACAAATTTATTTGAGCATAAGCTTTTGTGAGAGCTGTAGCTCACGAAAGCGTATGCTCAAATAAATTGGTTAGTCTCTAAGGTGCCACAAGTACTCCTTTTCTTTTACTGTACCCCGTGATACCCTCTGTACCCACATATCCACTACTATCATATGATTATAATATGTTTTGTACAAAGTATACCTTGTGAAGTATCATTTGAAAAGTCTTAATTTAATGAACCTCATTATCCTGTTTAAATGTGTATATCATTATATATGAAGTTAAAAGACTTTGTTATATGCTTGTTAATGAAACATGTTAAGAGTCTGGGAAACTCCCACTGACTAGCTCTTCAGTAGCAACAAAAGAGTGACCAACACCCAGCCAGGTGTTAAGTAACCATCACTGGCCATTCACCAGCATGAAGGATGGTCAGCAGCTCGTGTACACAATGGAGGTAGCCTAACCCCCATGACAGCATGGATTTTTCCAACACCTGGAGGCAAATATAAAATAAGAGACAGTGACATCATCAGTTCACCTCTCTCCTCCCCCATCTCAACATCTGGAAGTAAGTTCATTTGGAAGACAAAGAAGTCTCCTTGAATTGGAGGGAAGGGATGGTCCTAAGTAGAAGGCTTTCTAGTTAGTGTGAACTGAAAACGGGCTGCAATGTCCAGCAGGGTGAGAAAAACAGATTCAAATCTTGCTTAGCCTGATAAAGTTTAGGATTTAGTATGCGTGTTTACTTTTATTTGTTATGTAACCAACTCCGATCTTTATGCCTATCACTTAAAAGAAAATCTCTCTAGTTGTTAAACTTATTTTGATGTTTAATCGAAACCAATAAGTTTGTCTCAAGTGCTTGGGGGATCTGCTCAGCTTAGAGGCTGGTGCATGTTGACTACCCTTTGACAGCACGAACACATTTCTGGGTGCAAGGCTGGGGCAATTTTCTGTGGTCTCCCTGTATTCACCTCATGAGTGGCTTGAGAGTGCATTCATATAACTTTGGGCATGCCTCCAGAGAGCAAAGCCTAAAGGGGCTGCTAGCAGAGCCGAGTAAAAGGCACCGTTAGTGAGAGAATTAAGGAGACGCAGTAATTCCACAGTCCAAATTGTGCCTCAGGACGTCATACATCCCCAAACCAGGTCCATCCTGTACAGTGAATGAAGCACAGGTCCTGTGGGAAAAATAGTGTGTGAACATATAATACAAGACTATAGCATAATGCATACACACAAGGGAACCAAGTTTGGGTTGCACAGGCAACCTTAATTCTGGTATTTCCTAACTTTTAACTGCATCATTTACAATCTTAGTGTTCTTTTAACACTTGTGCGTTTGTGTAACTTCCTAGGTTTTTAAAAAAGCAAATTAAAAAATTGACGTTCCATCTGTGGCTTCATGTTGACATCTAAATGGATCATCATCAAGGTTGGACCTTTAGATCCACAGTGCAGACCTCTGCCACTTGAGCTACTGGAGAAACTAATTACAAGAGTAAGTTGTCACCCTCTACATGGACCAGCATTAGAGGAGGAGGAACCATACTATGCAAGTGGATTTTATAGATATTTACTGACAGCAGGAATACTGAGACTTGGCAACCCCGGTGTGACCAAAGACACCCTTGTATTCACACCCTACACACCACTGTAACAATCTTTGTACCAAATATCCCTTGTAAGGTATCATTGGAAAACTGATAACTTGCTGGTCAACAATATCATGGTGAGATTTATGTAGTAACATTATATGTAAAGTTATGAATATAACCTGACATCATGACTGAAGGGTGTTCACCAGACAAGTCTGGGGAGTGGATAAATCTGTTTCTCAAAGACAAGGGATAAACTGACCCCTCTAGTCAGGCATCATCAAAGGTGATAATCATCTATCAAGTAGCCATTCTTTGGCAACAAGGGATCTATGAAGAGATCTAGCTGCATTTTAGCAAACAGCAGCATGGAACCTCTTTCACCACCAGAGTCATAGAATATCAGGGTTGGAAGGGACCTCAGGAGGTCATCTAGTCCAACCCCCTGCTCAAAAGCAGGACCCATCTCCAATTAAATCATCCCAGCCAGGGCTTTGTCAAGCCTGACCTTAAAAACGTCTAAGGAAGGAGATTCCACCACCTCCCTAGGTAACGCATTCCAGTGTTTCACCACCCTCCTAGTGAAAAAGTTTTTCCTAATATCCAACCTAAACCTCCCCCATTGCAACTTGAGACCATTACTCCTTGTCCTGTCCTCTTCCACCACTGAGAATAGTCTAGAACCATCCTCTCTGGAACTACCTCTCAGGTAGTTGAAAGCAGCTATCAAATCCCCCCTCATTCTTCTCTTCCGCAGACTAAACAATCCCAGTTCCCTCAGCCTCTCCTCATAACTCATGTGTTCCAGACCCCTAATTATTTTTGTCCTTGTCTCCATTCTCACAGTAAGTATGAATTTTATCTAGGGGTAACCCTCATGAAAATGCATTTCAGAGTGTGACTGAACTATAAAAGTGAGGGGCAAAAACACCCCAAGCTCCCTCCCCCATCCATCTCTTGCTGTTTCCCCTAAAATGACAAAAGAAACCAGCCCATTTGACTTTGGGAGAGATCCTGGTCATTTGGTCAGCCTTGTTGCTGGGAGCATGTGGTAAGAATTTTATCTTGAACTAATATTAGTTTAAGTTTTAGGACTGTAAATCATTTTATCTTTATTTCTCTCGTAACCATTTCTGGTTTTAATGCCTTGTAGTTGCACTCACATAACACCCATCTCTTTTTAGTTAAACAAGCTTGTTTTATTATGTAATCAAAACTAATCCAGTGTTGTGAACTGTGTGAGTAATGCCATTTGGGAGAGTAAACGATCATATATTGATCCCCGTAGAGGGGCAATGGACCTAATATATCTGAACTATGCAGGAGAGGGCTGGACAGTGCAGAACACGTGTATTTGAAGGAAACTTTAAGACTGGGAGTGTGTTGGGGTAACCCTGTAAATAGTAACTAAGGCTACTAGAAGCTAGAATGTATCTGGTGTTTGCTGACAGGCTGCTGGGGTCAGAACTGGCAGACCAGGGCTCTGGCTATACAGACACTCAGGGTGTGACCTGCATGCTGGCAGGCGGTTTGTGTGCAGCTCAGGTAGGAGCTACAGTAGCAAAGCATTGTGAGATACCCTTGCCCTGCAACCTGGGGTGACACAGCCCCTCACTGGTCTGGACTGCACCGCAGAACATCATTCTTGGGTTCCATTTCAGGTTCTGGAGGGGTGTGTGCTTCGGTGGCTATAAACCCTTCTGCCCCTCTTCCACCCAAGCCTGACATTGTTCCAGTCTGGCCCTCCCTCTCCCCACCCAGCTTGTCATCTAATCTCAGTCTTCCCCTCCCTGGGCTCCTCATCCCAATCTCCTTGCCCAATCAATCCCAGTTTCTCCCCAACTCCAGCTCCTCTTTGCCCTGCCAGCCCACTGCCTCCTAATCCAGTATCAGTCTTAAAATCAGTGGGACTACACACACTAGTCCAGTTAAGCATGTGCATAAATGTTTACAGAATCAAGGTCATGGTGCATTATTTCAATTTTGTTTCTTGTTAAAGTGGTTTAGGATTTAGGGCAGTGTTTTTCTCTGCAAAAAAAGTCATAATATTTCTCTGAGAAAAGATTTTCAAACCTGACATCCACAGTTTTATTGCATTCATGGTCAAACACTTCAAAAGCATCTGTAATCTTTTTCTGAATGTCTGCTATTACAGCTTCTGCAAGACACAAAACCAAAAAAAAGTTTCACCAAGCTATTCCAATGAATTTTATCTCTAATTTAAGTATCATCTGAAGAAAGACTCAAATACAGTCTCTACCCTAAAATGGAACGATTCACTTCTCTGAATTTCCCCCTATTCACCCTAGCTTTAGGTTTCACACATTCCATTCTACCACCAGGTCTTATGTCTGTCTCTTTCCACTCCTTTATTTCTTTAAGCATCTTACTCTTTGCCTCTTTAATCTTATCCCTCTTTGTTTGAGGATCCCTTTCTTTTTTGGGAAGGGAGAGATGAAAGGACTTCTCTTTCTCCTTCTACTTTCTTCCTCTGTTCAAAGGGCCCACATCATAGCAACAATCCCTCCATCTGTTGAGGGTAATGCATCTATCCCTTTAGTGCCCTCTTTGCATTGCTCTCAGCAGAGTAGCTGTTCCTCCTGTTGTCCATCTTTTTCCTCCTCCCTCCTGCAATTTATTTCTCTTCCATATCTGTCTCCTTCCCTTTTAATTTGTCTCTCTCTCTTTCATAATTTTTTTCTTCCTGAATCTACTTATGAGGCATTTTTTGTTTTGATTTTTTTGTTCCCCCACTTTGATCAATTTGGTAACTTCTCTTTGGACCCTCTCCAGAATGTGTCTGTTCACACAGATGCACAATTCCCCAAAATGGATGCAATAACTCTACTGGGTCTTCACGATGGTATTGTACATAGGTAAAATACTTTATTTCTTTGTGTATATTAAATGTTTTTTGATACAACTTACTGGCCTAATTCTCCTCTGTCTTGCTCCTTGTGCATTAATTTATATCTGTGAAAATAGGTATAAAATGCTATCACAAGTGTCTGAGAGTAGAGAATTGTGATTCGGTAGAATTTATATATATTTTACTTGGTTCTCATCCAAGGTACACGTACCCCTCGGGATATGCAGAGGTCTTCCAGAGGGTACAAAAACTCATCGAGGTATTTGCCTAGTTTTACAACAGGCTACATAAAAAGCACTTGTGAAGTCAGTATAAACAAAAATTTCAAGACAGTAACTTGTTTATACTGCTCTGAAATTTACATAATGAAAAGTTATATTCCAATTGATTTTATTTTTACCATAGAATGAAGCAAGCAATTTTTCAGCAATAGTGTGCTGTGAAATTTATATTTTTATATCTGATTTTGTAAGCAAATAGTTAAGGGACATGAAACTTGGGGGCAGGCAAGGCAAATCAGACTCCTGAAGGGGTTTAGTAGTCTGTAAAGGTTGAGAGCCACTGTTCTACACAAGTGTAAATGGCTATAAAAGGCAGGAGAGGATCAGGCACTAACATCTTATTTGTCTTTACTGTAACTTATTACCAATTTGGCTTCTTCCATTGTCACTACATTACAATTCTTCATCAGTGTATAGTCTGGTCTTCAGTTAGAGCCTACAGGTCTGATCAAGAATACACTAAACGCAATGGAAAGACTCCCATTCAGAGAAATAGGTTTGGATCTGGCTCCAAACGCATTACTTTGCATTTGGTGTCTTACACCTTCTCTACCCTACAAAACTAGACCACGTAGCAGCACCTTTTCAAAAACTAGCTAAAACCATGAATGTGGTTTGTACTTGTATCCACTTAAAACTAAAGTGTTTTCATCATTGCTTTCAGCTGTGGTTAAAACCTAGGTGGACCTAATCCTAAGTGGTGCCAAGCACTTAAAGTCTGATCCTCAGCCTACTGAAGTTAATGGAAGTCTTTCCACCGACTTCAATGGCTCCTGGATCAGGCCCCTACTGAGCACCTGTAATTCCCACCGAACTAAGGCCAGGTCTACACTAACAAGTTATATCAACCCAGTTAATCACTCAGGGGTATGGATTTTTTCACACCCCTGAGTAGAGGCACCAACTTTCTAATTTTCCCAGGGGTGCTCGACCCCCCCATGCCACCCCAGGCCCAGCCCTCACTCCACTTCTTCCCCCAAGTCCCCACCCCACCTCTTCCTATGCCCGCTCCACCCCCACCCCACCCCTTCCAACCCCCTCCCCTGAGCACATCCTGCCCTTACTCTGCCTCTTCCTGGCCCTCCTCACAGAACCTCCTGGACACCACTGAACAGCTGATCCTCTGCTAGCATGAGGAGCTGGGAGGGTGATGGAGGAGCTGATCAGCAGGGCCCACTGGTGGGTGGGAGGTGCTGGGGAAGGGACAGAAGCTGATCAGCCAGGCCACTGGTTGGTTCCCGAGTACCCACTATTTTTTTTTCCTGTGGGTGCTCCAGAGCATCCATGGAGTCAGTGCCTATGTCACTGAGCAACATAGTTAAGCCTACCTAACACTGGGTGTAGACAGCACTAGGTCAATCGAAGACTTCTTCTGTCGACCTAGCTACTGGCTCTCAAGGAGGTGGATTAACTACAGCAACAGGAGAACTCGTCCCATCAGTAGAGAGAGTGGCTACACTAAATGGCTGCAGCTGTGCTGCCATAGTGGTTTAAATGTAGAAATAGCCTCACTAGGTGTTCAGCTCTTCTCAGGGTCAGGCCTTTAAACGCTATACTACTCCTCTAATGTACGCAAATTTGTGTGTATATGGAGGAGCCTTACTAGGTGCAGATTAGAAGAGCTATGAGCTAGTCCTCTGTATTTAAATATTTTTTTAAAAAATGATATACATAACAGGTGCCCAAGTAGAACACCAAGGACTTTATTTTGAGGAATATGTATTCAGAATTATAATGTGAATATACAAACTGGAAAAGGCACAATGTGTAAAAGCACTGGGTAGTAATGGCACAAAATAGATTTTTTTTTATGGCTTGAATGAAACCTAGGATCTATAGGGTATATGAAAATTCCATTGCATGCAACTAATTCCCAGCAAAGTCACACATAGAAAAAAAAGAGACATTATCTGTTATATCACTAAAATGCTTCACATACTTCTCAATTTTTTCCATTTTCTCAGGTTCAATTAGTTTTAAAAACACTTGAGCAACTGGGAAAGAAGATGCCTTAAAATTCATTCATCAAATGTTAAATATAAAAGCTATTTGCAGACCAATTTCCCCTCATTTATTATCTTTGCCAGATTTCCCAATATTTTAGGATTTTTAAACTTATTCCTATGAGAGCTACACAAAGCTCCAGACACTCCCACTTTTTGAGAATGGTGGGAATAGAGATTCCCAAATTAATTTTCCTGGCTGCTCTCAATCTGGATTTTTCCTCTTTAGAGGATCCATGCTGTTCTCTACAATGACGAGGCTGTTTAAGCCCACCCCTTAGCAGCATATCTGTCCTGTTCGTGACATTATTTCTTCAAAGAATTATTGCTGCAGTCAGGGCAGGGAAGAGAAGAAAAACAAACAGATGTGGCTCTGCCACCATCAGAATGAGAACTTTAAAAGTGGCTCTTAAAAAAAAATCACTATATTTTATCATTAGACATAAGCTTTTTCTTCCTTTCTTTTTTCAAGGCCAGTTGCTCTGACAGTCTATGCAATGGAGCCATGGCAGTTTCAAAGCCTGTCATTCCTTTTGCAGAACGGAAAAGTCACAGTTTGAAGAAACGGCATCAGGACGACCGGCAGGCAGGTTGGACCAAGATGAAACAGCCCCCTAAAATGCTAGGTAGCGGTAGACGCGCACAAGAAAAGGTCCAGTCTCAAACAGCCTGATGAATTTGTTATACAATGTTACCTTCTGAAGTGTTCTTGCCCCACATACAAAATGTTAAATTATGGCCGGATTTTCAGAATCACTGAGTGTCCGCAGTGTACTGAGTGATGCAGGTTGCTCAGCACCCTTGAAACCTCACAGAATTAATTTCTTTATTTGCTTAAAATGCAATATATTAACTTCTTACGCTGGTTATTCACATACATGAATTGGGAAAATAGGATATAAATTATTCAGATGTGTATCTATATTAACAATTAACCTAATAAAGTCACAAGTATAATGTAAATTCATAATTGTAAAGCAATTTCCCTGTATCTCACCTACTAATTTCACTTTGAGTAACCTGCAGAGAATTAAAAGGGCCTCATGCCTCTAGAGAGCAACAACATGAATAGCAATTTAGAAGATCTAGTCAATAGTTCATTGTCACTTTGTCCATATGTAAAGAGTTACTCCATCTCCTCCTCATAGTTATACCCAAAGTATTATATTTTTCCAGTTCTTGACATAATTTTCTATTTACAGTCTGTTTATTAGAGACAAACATATTTCTGTATCCTGGCAATTTGGTTTATGAAACATTCAGAGTATGTGAAAGCAATGTGAGAGAAGCTGTGGTTGCCACTGGTACCTAGAGGTCTTTTAACCCCCATTTTGTTAACACAGAATTAAAGTTACCCAGTGGAGCCTTGCCCTTCCAGCATGGTGAGTTCATCAACACTGAAATCTTAGAAAATCAGGAATTGAAGAGTTAAGGCAATACAAACAAACTTCTGAAACCCAGTCTATACAGAGTTAAGGTACAGACCATCCCCACAGTTCACCCTTAACTCCTCCTCCTGGAGCCAACAATAGCTATTTGGAATGGTTCAGTAAGTGGGGGGCATAATAAGTAGACATAAGAAAAGACTAAGAGAAAGTGCATTGTTTGTGTTGGGTTCCACAGATATACATCAAAGCTGTAACTAGGCACTTTAGCATCCAGGGCAAGCAAGCATATCTGCACCTCATACCAGAGGCGATGCACGGGAGTCATGTGCCCCCCTAGATTTTTTGGTTGTACTCCATCAACCCAGACAGGCTGGGTGGCACGCTGAGGTGAGTTGGGGGGGGTCCTCCCCATGCCCTCCCCCGCATAGGGCTGGCCTGCCTGGCATCACCAGCCCAAGCTACCCCTGTGGCTTTGCACCCTGGGCAGCTGCCCCACCCTGGCTGAGATAAAGCTTAAGAAGCTGAGATCAGTTTGGGGAGGATTTAAAGCATAGTCTGAGCCCCAGGTGAACATAAAAGAAGTTAGAAGAACCAAGCGATTTTGAAAACAGCTGATTTTAGGGAGAGTATCATAAGAATCCCTTGCTCAAATGATCCCAAATTTGGAGCACAAGCCCTACCCAGTGGCGCTGGAACACTTTTTATAGCGGGGGTACTGAAAGCCAGTGAAACTGTAAAGCAGGGATCCCAAAGTTTTTTTACCTTGTGCCCCCCCTTCCAATGGGGCTGGCAGCTGGGACCCCGGGCGTGGGGCCAGGAGCAGAGCCCTGTGTAAAACCCGAACAACTCTAATCCCCACACCCATAACCCTACCCCACAGGCCCATGAGGCATAGCATGTTTTGGCGCTTTTAGAATAGTCATCCTTTAAACAATAAGCAACTCTCAACCTTAACTATAAAGAGATCCCATTGTGCTAGAATACTGCACTTTGGAAAGTCATTTGGGATGAAGGACACAATAGATTGCAAAAAAATATTCTTTAAATCCTTAAAATCCAGAAGACTACATTGGATTAGAAGCCAGAAGACTACATTGGATTTCATGCAATTACTTTATAAGAAACAAAGTTTTTAGAAGTATGACTTTTGTATACGTATGTATCTTAACTACTAGAGTTCTGCTGACAAGAGTTGGTCTATGGTAAAACACACATGGTCTGCCTAGTGTACAATCTCAGATTGACCTCTCTGAAGTGCTGGTTTTGGCCCCTTTGAGGAAATCAATGTAAAGCGGAAAAAAACAGCAAAAGGATTAAGAATTTTAAAAATTGGTCTTAAAATAATTTGTATATACAATAGCACATCTTCTGCACATGCCTGTGTCAGGCAATGAATGTCAACTTTTGGTATGTTCAGCTTTTATCTAGGGCCATCTATGGTCTATACTACTACAGCATGTGAGCATCACACCACAGACAGAGTGTCCATTTATTGGCTAACACACAAAGCTCATCATGTGTTATTACTTATGTATCATCATTTATTAAGACTGGCTACTAGAAGCCCATGTGCTACATGGCACCTGAGTTTTCTATATGCCTATAATGGAACATTACTCTGCACTTGTACAACATCCCTCAACTGACATATTCAATGCAGTACATTTATCAGTTAATTAATCCTCATAAAAGCCAAATGAATTGGTTGTTTTACAGATACAGAAGCAGAGGGACAGACACTACAAGGAATAATTTCAAAAGTAGCCTCTAATTTTGGGTGCTGTACTTTAGCTACCTAAGTCAAAATTTCATACGAGTGCTAGAAGTTAGGCATCTGTCACGGGGGTGACGACTCACCAGTGCAGTGCTTCCTGTCGGTCGTCCTGCAAATTAGCTCTTCCGGCCAGGAACGCCCTCTGCAGGCCGGTATCTTGCCTGCCACTGGCACCCATGACCCTCCCAGATCCCAGTGCTCTTCTAGATTAGGGTTCTGCCCCCTGGCTGTACCCCCTCAGTCTGGGTCTCCCTTCCCAGGGGAACCCCCAACCCCCTATCCCTCCCTTACCCCAGTGGCTACTGCCAGTCATCGTCTAGCCCTCGCTCCCTGGAGCAGACTGCAGTCTATGAACCACTCATCAACGGCAAGGGGGGGCTGGACCAGCTGCCTCTGCCTATCTCTGGGCTGCCCCTCTGCAGGCCCAGTACCTTTTCATAGGCCTTTAACTAGGCCTACAGCCTGGGGTTTTGCTAGGCTGGAGCTCCCCAGCTCCTCTAGCTTTCCTCAGCTCTGCTCCACTCAGGTACCCTGCTCAGCTCCCAGACAGCCAAGTCCTTCTCTCTCTACAGATAGAGAGAGTCTGAATCCTTCTGGCCCACCACCCTCTTATAAGGGTCAGCTGGGCCATGATTGCACTGGCTACAGCTGTGACTGCTTTCCCAATTAGCGCAGCTTTCCTCACTGCAGCCTTCTCCGGGACTGCTTTATCCCCTTCCGGCAGGAGCAGGGTTACCACCCCACTACAGCATCTAAATCTATACTAGAGTCCCTAAGTAAGTGGCCTTATTATTTCAGAGGTTCTGAGCACCCACCATTACCACTTACTTCATTTTGAATTGTGGGTGTTCACAGTTTCTGGGGGGGAAAAAAAAATCCGACTCTAGATTTCTAAGGCTGGGCATCCAGAATTAGAAGCCACTTTTAAATAATGAACTTTTCACACAGCAGGTCCATTGTAGTGCTATGCTAACCAGTAGATCAAGCTCATCACCTGCACTCCATTTTGCCAAATTTTATTGCAAATGTCATTGATTATATATTTGTTCCCACAACATAAAAGTACTTCTAAACTGGAGAAAATCTAGGATGTGAAAAAATTAGCACACAGATATGGAATGAAAACCCAAATTCTTCTGAACAGCATATTAACTACAGTTGGAGAAAAGATCATTTGTATGAGCACTGCAAATCCCCTTTAGCATTGTGAATCTGATACTTGGCATTGTTCAGAAGACAAAATATTATTGACAGCTTTCTACCAAACCTGCTAATTTCTTGTTGAATTAGTGAGCTAGAGGTAGAGTTAATCTGCAAAATTTCTACACTTGTATGCACTATGGAAATAGGAAAATCTCTCTCTGCAAAAAAATCCACAATTGCCTTAAAAGTCAGCCATGGCTTTGTCTATAAAAATGACTGCATTTTGTTGTCTACTTCAGTCTCAAATATAAACTGAACCTTTAAGCTTGAAAGTTTGCGTGTATACAGTCCATAATCAAGTATCAGAGGGGTAGCCATGATAGTCTGTATCCAAAAAAACAATGAGGAGTCCGGTGGCACCTTAAAGTCTAACAGATTTATTTGGGCATAAGCTTTCCTGGGTAAAAAAATCCACTTCTTCAGATGCATGGAGTGAAAATTACAGACACAGGAATAAATATATATTAGCACATGAAGAGAAGGGAGTTACCTTACTAGTGGAGAACCAATGTTGAAGGCTAATTCAGTCAGGGTGGATGTGGTCCTCTCCCAATAATTGATGAGGAAGTGTCAATACCAAGAGAGGGAAAATTGCTTTTGTAGTGAGCCAGCCACTCCCAGTCCCTATTCAAGCCCAAATTGATGGTGTTCAGTTTGCAAATGAATTGTAGCTCTGCAGTTTTCTCTTTGAAGTCTGTTTTTTGTTGAAGGATGGCTACTTTTAAATCTGTTATTGACTGTCCAGGGAGATTGAAGTGTTCTCCTACTGACTTTTGTATGTTACCATTCCTGATGTCTGATTTGTGTCCATTTATCCTTTTACATAGAGACTGTCCAGTTTGGCCAATGTACAGGGTAGGGGGCATTGCTGGCACATGATAGCAAATATCACATTAGTAGATGTGCATGTGAATGAGCCCCTGATGGCGTGGCTGGGTCCTATGATGGTGTTGCTAGTGTAGATATGGGGACACAGAAGGCAGCAAGGTTTGTTACAGGGATAGGTTCCTGGGTTAGTGTTTCTGTGGTGTGGTATGTAGTTGCTGGTGAGTATTTGCTTCAGATTGGCAGGGGCTGTCTGTAAGCGAGTATTGGCCTGCCTCCCAAGGCTTGTGAGAGCGGGGGAAATTGAGTGGCTGTAATGTGCAAAAATTATCAAAATTAGAAAACATGCAGAAAACTGCATAATCTATTTTAAAACTGTGATACAGGATAGCACTTAAGTACATGTGTAACTTAAAGTGCATTAGTACTCCCATTCAGTGGTATTACTTGAAGTTACACATGTGCTTAAGTGGTTTGCTGCATCAGGGCCTAAGCAGTGTATTGATTCTACATGCCCTGAGAAGACCTAAAGGACACAGAATTAGATCCTCAGATATTTAGGGACTTAATTCCCATTGATTTCAATAAAATTTGGGAACCTAAATACCTCTGAAGTTCTGGGCCACAGTGCTTAAAATTTCAATAGCAGCCAGCAACCTGTGCATTGCTAACTGAGTTCTGGTCTACACTACAAACTTATATTGGTATAACTTTGTGACTCGGGGGTGTGGATTTTATGAGGGAAAAAACAACACACCCGAGCAACATAAGTTTAGCTGGCATATGTTGGTTGGAGTGCTTCTCCTGCCAACATAGCTACCACTGTTTGTTGGGGATGGTTTAATTATGTTGACAAGAGAGCTCTCTGCTGTCTCTCCCATGGCTACACAAGAGATCTTATAGCAGCGCAACTGCATCAGTACAGATGTGCTGCTGTAAGGTCTCTAGTGTAGACATAGGTAACACACATGTGGAAGGAGTCAGAAGAAGGTATGTATCACACTAATTCAGGCTACCTGTAATCAGTCTTGCCAGCTTTTGTGATTTTATTGTGAGTTTTGCAATATTTAGTGCTTTTCTTAAAGCCCGATTTTCTGGAATCATGGCATTAAAACAGAAATTCAGATTTCATCTTAGACACTCTGGTAACCTACCCCAGACCTGAAGAGCTCTGTAAAGCTTGAAAGAGAGTCACTTCCACCAACAGAGGTTGGTCAAATAAAATATATTACCTCACTTACCTTGTATCGCTGATTGAAAAAAGTAGTACATTTCTAGCCTTTAATGTTACAAAGAAAAGCTGGGAAATGGATGTAAGAGTAACCTACAGGGTCAAAATCCAGAAGCAAAGAACCACCACCCTGGATTATTTTTGGCTTAAAAATTGTGATTTAAAAAAAAAAAAATCTCATGATTTTGGGATGGGGTCTCACTCATGGTTTCTGAATGTCTGTGTTGGCAATATTCTGTATTTGATTTTAAATGTAATGTAATCCTATATATGAAATGTTAAATTGCAAAATACAGGTAGGGGAATGAAGTTATCAAGGGTGATTACATATTTCAAACAGTAATCAAACTACGAACAAAAGCAATTGATAACCACTGGAACAAGCTACTAAGGGAAGTGGTAGATTCTCTATTTCCTGAAATCTTCAAATCAAGACTGAATGCCTTTCTGGAAGATATGCTTTAGTCAAACCCAAAGTTACTGGGCTCAATACAAGTTGTTACTTGGTGAAAATCTATGGCTTCTGTTACGCAAATGATCAGATTAGATGATCTATCTATTGGTCCTTTCTGGCCTTAATATCTATGAATCTTAACTTCACTTCCCTCTCCCCCACACCCAAGACCATCTTTATTATATCAGAAAGACTGATCAATTACATGACATTCCTATGAAGATATAAGGATGTTCAACCCTTGCCTTTTATATGATTACTGGAAGAAAAGAGATCTATTTTCACTAATTCTATATTAGGCTCTAGTAGGGCACCATCTGACATCTTGCTTTCAGGTTCTTGCAACAGCAGTAATGAGATGTTAAAGCTTGGGAGTATTGACATGTTATGTCAAAGTGTAAGGAAGCCACACACAAAAAAGAAAACATTGAATTAAGCATCATGAAAAGGGAAAGAAAACAGAACGACAGAAGGGAAAATACATATAACAGAAACAGTAGAGAGCAAAAAAGAGCAATAGTAGAATCAGCTGAGTATAAAATACATTTTCAGAATACCATTAGGAAAAAAGTAGCTGTACAATAAAGAAACAAAAGATAATGAGAATAGGCATGGACACTATGGTCCTGATCCCGCAAACATTTAGGCACATGCATAACTTTGCTCACACAAGTAGTCCCATTAACTTCAGTGAGACTATTCTTGTGAATAATTATTTAAGTTAACAGGATGACTTGTGCAAATAAAGTTCAGCATGTACACAAGAATTGGCAGAATTTGGTCCTATACTGTCTCTTGCTGTGTACATCCATAAAACACAGAATCAGGAACTTAAACTCAGATGAAGGAAAAAAGTTTAAAATAATAGGCCCCAAGGGAAGCACTAACCATGAAAACTAGTAGAAGCCTACAACTAAGAATTTCTGGGAATACCCCAAAGGCTAATTTGGCAATGCAATTAATATTACTGTGCTCTTTGAACCACAATATACACACTGTAATTTCTATTTTATAGTGCAGAGCACTGCTTAATTGGTGAAAAACTAGGGACAAGATTTTCAAAAGTGACTAGTATAACTGGCCAAAACTCAGGAGTTTTGCTTAACAAATTTGCTTTTGTACCAATCTGGAAGTTTTGTTCTGAAGACACCAAAATATGGCATTTCTAAAACAAAATAGGACATCAATATTCTTGTCAGTTTTATTGCTGTTATTGAATGAATAGCAGTTGTGAAACTGACAAAAATGTCAATTTCATTCAGCTGCTTCTTGGCAGGGAGCCAAGACTTTCAGCTTTGCTATGGTCCCTGTCATGGACCTGGGAGTCCTAGGACTCACTCCCAGGGTCTGTGGCAGCCCTGCCATGTGGGCTTCCTAGCGTTTCAGCAAACATGTTGTCAAATCTGTAACAGATTTGGCAAGCCTTCACTTCAGCAAGTCAGCATTTTCTGACAAAATGTAGCTTCATTGTAAGATTTCTATCCAGCTCTAGCAACTAGTGATTTTAGATGCCTCAATTCTGAGAGCCCTAATTGATTCCTACCTAGAGTCTGCATAAACACTTCACCTGAAAGAGAAGCAAACCATTCCCATTCATCTCAGCATAGGATTAATTCTGAAGACTAATGAGGCAAGTCACTTCACCATACTGTTTCAGCTCATCATTGGTAAAAAGGAAATAATACTACCTCACAAGAGCATTATGAGGAACAGCAAATGCACAGCAGCACATCCTCACTTCATGGGCCTCCCCTCATCTCAGATCACAGCATTGCATGGGGTTTTTAGCTCTAGTACCACCTACTGGGGCTCTCCCTTGGGTCTGCAATAGCCTTTGAGCCTGTATCTTCTCCTGTCTCCGCTGCTAGGTGTTCTGTGGTTTGGCCCTCCAGCCAAGTCACATAAAAGTCTATACCCCTTCAAGGGTAGCACAAATAAGTCCAAACAAATCAAAATAACAGCCCTTCCACCCCCTGAGGCCTCATGGTAGTTCCCTTGTTAGCTCTATCTCAAGGCTTCACTTGCAAGAGCTATCTTGCTTCTGTAGTGTGTACATACTATCATTTCCTGTTATGCCCCACTCCAAAAATTCTCCATACCAGAGACTGCTTTCTTCTACACAACTGTGCTCCCTCAGTCTACTTATAAGGCCTAGCTCCACCTCCTCTGGCCAGGAGGCAATTATTTAATTACCCCCCCAGGCGCAGAGCAGGACTAAGTTCTTTCCCTTGTCTTGGAGGTGATGGGGGTTAAGCTCCATCACAGCAAGATTTTCACAAATGCTAAAAAAGCAAGTTAGGTGCCTATCTCCTATTGATTTTCAATGAGAGTTAGGCACCTGACTCACTTAGATACATTAGAAAATCCCCCTGAATGGCTTAAAATCTCTCTACTTAGATGGGCCCCATTACTGTATTATCTGGGCACCTCAAAATCTTCAGTGTATTGATTCTCACAACCCTCTGAAGTAGGAAAGTATTATCTCCATTTCACAGATGGGGAACTGAGGCACAGAGTGACTAAGTGGCTTGCCCAAGATCTCAAATGAAGTTTAGAAATGCAGGGAACTGCACCTACATCTTCCAAGTCCCAAGCTAGTGCCCTTAACCATTGGACTATCTTTCTCAAAGGAGATATTATTATTCTTAACTAGACCTATTAGAAATAATGTTCTGGACAATGTTCAAAACTTGAGAAAACAAAACTGAACAAAAGGTGCTGGATTTCTTCAATATCATATTGATTTGTCTTCAGAAAAAATATTCTCATTGTGAAAACTGTGCAGAATGAGCATTAATAACATTAGCTACACAATCCACCAGGAACTCTGACCATCTCCTCTGTCTGGTCTTATATTGCCAAAATGGTGCAAAAACCCAATATCCTAATAATGATGGCCAGAAAGATATGGAGCCAAAAATGTTACTTTCCTGTTACTTTTAGTTGGCCAGAACACTAGCTAGAACTTTTCCACTCAACTTTTTCTAAGTGGTATTATGGGTCAGTAGCTAGACTTCCTGATTTTTAGTCATGTACCCTAAGTTCTGTTCCCAGTTCTGCCAATGATATGCTGTGTCACTTTGGGCAAAGCTGCTTAGCTGTTCTGTGCCTCAATTTCCTTACCTGTAAAACAGGAATAATAATCATACAACTCAAAGTGCTTTTACAGAAAAGGCTAAGTATGGATGAAAACCACTACATAAGAACTAAGTATTGTTATATTAGAAGATGTGGAACTAGCCACTGTAATTATTTTGAGACTGAATTAATGCAACTCACTCTACCAAATTGCGGGAGCCAGAGGTCTACCCACAAACTACACATGCTTCAAGATGCAGTAGCTAGTCCGCTGGGCAGACCAATGAAAGTACATCACAATACTCTGCGTGCTACACTGGCAAATTCCAGTTATTATTAAAAGTCCTGGTCCTTATCTTTAAAGTCCTATGTGTCTAAATGAGGGTCAAGCTACTTCAAAGACCCTCTTCAACTCACCATTGTAGCTGCTTCAACATGAACACTGACTGATACAACCCAGAGTCTAATTTGCTGGTGAATGCTCAGTAAGTAGAAGGCTCTTAGCTGTGGAATCTGTTATGAGCAGAAATCAGGATAAGACCACGTCTTACTACTTTCAGGTCATGATGCAAGACTTCTCCCTTTTGGTAGGCATTCCCCTAAGATTTATGCATAAAGTGGCCCTGACTACAGGACCAAGTGAACTATATAGATTTAACTACTCATTTATTAGCCCCATAACACTGAATGGAGGGAGAAAAAAAAATCAGTTCTTTATTCTGAAGGAAGGTTGATGTTTTTTCTTAATTTATGTATGGTGCCTACATACGACAGTGATGGGTTCTTTAGAAATATATATAACAATAATTTCCAACTTCTCATCACAACTATTAACAACAAATATTTCTGTAGAACTGCTCTATTGATCATACCGTTTTTCATAATTAACAACAAACATTACATTTTTTACTACTGAAATTTGATTATTTCAAATACAATGTTTAAAGTTTGCAAATTATGAATAACAACTAATATTAGTAGGGCGTGAAAGGAAAAATAAGGGTTAAAATAAATAAAAATATTGAGAATTATGGGAAATCAAATGTTATTGTTCTTTTATCTTGGGATATAATGAGGTTAGCATTCATGATGTTTGAATATTCTGGTTATAAATCATACTTATGGTCCATTAAACATAGCCTCTGTTAATGCCTCCTATACTGAAATACCATGAGCATTATCACTTCATTTAAGGATATCACACTGGTGACTTTTTCTTGGCAGTGGTTACTAGCTATATTTGAAAATGAAATATAACAAATTGTTCAGGCAGAGGGAACAGCTGACTGGTTGAAACATCTGATTCCAACTACTTAAATCCTCTGGAAACACAAAGTCAGATCCCAAGAGGAAATTGGTTGTTTGTTCATCCAACACAGATAAATTGAGTTGCATACAGTTTACTATGAGTGCCTTTCTACTGCGGTAAAACAAAACCACTGTCTACTCTCCACGGTCATTAACAATCCCATGACACTTTTTGTAAGGTTTGCCCTAGAGTACTTGTCCAAATGCAATCCCCTTCATCTCAGACAAAAACACTTCAGTGGTAGATTTATTTTCATCATGTATGGTACTGTATATAGTTTGTTAAATCATTTTATGAATTAAGGTGATATATATAATATTTATTATGGTAACAAAGCCCTGCAAAGGGCAAGGTTGTTTTTATTTAGCAAACCAGGAGTTTCACAATGACAAACTGAGCAAGACCATAAATCCAAAAATTAAAACTATAAAGGCAGATTTCATCCTTGGTTCACATGTGAGCTGATATTGGCTTTTAATTCTGGACTGTGAACTCCCTGAAGTTAGTAATGATAACTGTAAGGTGATGCGTGGTGACAGGAAACAAAAGCACAGTGGCCGGATAACATAGGGGGGACGGGACCCTCTTGACCCCAGCAAAGACTGTGAAGAAACAAACCTACCAGGATGCTCCTTCCACGTGTTGGTCTGGGCAGGTTTGGTCTTCCTGCCTTACACCATCTCCCAGCGTCCCTGTGCACCATCTCCCTGCCCTGCCCCATCTCCCAGCGTGCCTCCCCCGGCAGTATCTTTATCCCTCCCCCGCCCCACCCTGTCACCAGGCCCCCGGCCCGGCTCAGGCGGGGTCTCTGGGCTTTCGAGGAGCCCGGGGACCGGGGGTGTTTCTAGTGCATGGGGCTGGGGGAGGGCTGAGCCGCTGCCGGGGCCGCTCTCTGCTCCTGCGGTTTCTTACCCGCGGCGGCTCCCTCCTTCTCCTCCGCCATGTCGGCCCCCAGCCGTAACCATGGCAACGCGGGGCGCCGGCGGCTCCTGCCAACCCGGCCGCGCCCGCGCGCTCCCAGCTCCCGCCAAACCTCGGCCCGGTGCCTGCGCAGCGACCCCGGCCCGGCGCCTGGCAGCGCCTCCTCCTCCCGTCAGCTCTGGGCCTGAGGGGCAGACGCGGAGGCACCGTCGTGGGCCCGCTGCTGACAAGACCCTGACCCCCGGGGCGCCGCTGCCCCGCGCTGGGGCCGGCTGCAGCCATCTCCGGGTCCGCTCGCTGAGCGCAGCCCCTGCCTTTGCAGAGCGGCGCGGGGACCAGGCCAAGGGCGGGGAAGTGACTTGTTCGAGGTCACAGAGCTGCAGGGACCCCCAGGGCACCTGACTGTCCATCCAGTGGTTCTCAAGCAGGGGTCCATGTAGCCCTGGGGGTACCCAGAGGTCTTCCGGGGGTACATGAACTCATCTAGATATTTATCGAGTTTTACGCGTGGCTACAGCAAACAGCCTAGTGAAGCCAGTACAAACTAAATTTTCACCCAGACAATGATTTGTTTATACTGCTCTATATACTATACACTGAAATGTAAGGCCGGTATTTATGTTTCCAATTGATTTATAAATATAGGGTAAAAATGAGAAAGTAAGCAAGTTTTCAGTACTAGTGTGCTGTGACACTTCTGAATTTTTATGTCTCATTTTATAAGCAAATAGTTATTGAGTGAGGTGTAACTTGGGGGTACGCAAGACAAATCAGACTCCTGAAAGGGGTACAGTTGTCTGGAAAGGTTGAGAGCCACTGCCTTAACCCATCATACAAACTTTCAGCACAGTTTTGGGGTACAGTTAAAGGTCCACATACACTGCAAAGCAAAAATAGGTCACTGTTGTTTACGTTGCAGTGGGAATGGTTCCATGTCTATGCAGCAGCCCTGGAGGAATCTCCTTTTAGGTCTAATTTAGTAACCACTGAAAACCACAGCTCCCATTAATTTAAACAATAATAAATAAACTTGCTTCCCTGCGTTTCTCCCTAGCCCCAATGCTTATGACTCTTCACAAACACTGCAACTACAATCAAACAATATAAAAACAAATAAAATATTTTAAAATGGGGATTCCTTAGAATCTGACCACTGTGTTTTATCTTCTTCAGGAGAGTATAGGCCAATAGAGAAGGCAGCACACTATCTTTTGTGTAAAAGTTTCAAACTGCTGGCTACACCCAAATACTGAATTTTATTTGTGGAATTTTGTTTATTTATGTTTAGTGTTGCTATTGGTATAGTGGTAAATATATGTTAACCCTCATACATTCTTTACAAATTATGCTGATTTAAAGGCAGAATCTGCACCACTGATGATCAGAAGAAAAGGCCATGGGCCTGGTTAATTAAGCTGCACTGAGAGTGGTGTGTCTTGTTATTTTGGAGTATTATTTTTTTTAAAGTGAGGAAAAAAACATTAATATCCCTAAATAATCTTAAGTTAAGGATGCACTGAGATGCATCTATAGTATTCATGTAGGATTTCACAGCAAGCACATTCATTATAAAAGCCCCAGAACTAGACCCTGGTCCTTGCCCTCACTGCTTCTTTTTCTAATGTAGAAGTACAGCAAAAGCAGAGATAGGTGATTTTTTTCCTAAACATACAGCTATTGTGTGTTCAGAGTTCATGCAAAATAATTGAAACTTGAACAGCCAGTTCAGCTATAAAATTGAACAGAAGCCAGACCTCTTTGCTTGATAAAAGAAATGTTTTTCTAATACTGTAACATGTTATTTGCTGAAATGACCACACCATGTACCCTTTGCATCAGTTATTTTTGTCTTTCCTTTTACTCAAGCATAATGTAAAATTTAAGAAATGGGCATGATAAGAGTCCTAAGACAACATATAATTAGCCTACTGGGACAACATTTTTATGTTCTCTGAATAAAATAGATGCTTTTGAATGGTTATGAATGGATTGGAAACATTAGGGCAAATTACTCTAAATATTACATACATGCATACAGTCTCTCTTAGTGCAAAGCACCACAGAGTCACATCACAATTAAAAGTAAACACAACAGATGGAGGTCTTTGGCCAGCAATCTTCCTCCACAGTTCCTGATCTTCACACAGCCTTGAGAAAAATGCCATGATGCATCCCATCCAGTTAGCCACATCGAACCATGTTTGCCATGAGCACTCTCCTGCCACTGGCACCGGGCATCAGTCCCTGCAAACTTGTTTCAGCAATCTTCCTCTGCTCATCCCACCCACATGTCCTGCAAACTCAAATTTTCTTTGATCATCTTGATGATATCAGGTATCGCTTCAGGTATGCTGTAAATTTGGGCAATTACCTCCTCATTAGTCAGGGGTACACGGTATAGCTAATGTACAGCAATTGTCTGTAGAATTTCAATTTAAGAGACTTTCTGCCTTCAGTGTCCTGTTTCCTAAGGTCATGTCTACACCAGAGCTAACAGCGGCACAGGTGTACCAATACAGCTGCACCACTGAGATCTTTCATGTAGCCGCTCTATTCCAATGGGAGAGAGAGCTCTTCCCACAACATAAACCAACCGCCCCCCAATGAGCGGCAGTAGCTATGTTGGCAGGAGACGCTCTCCTGCCGTCATAGCAGTGTCTGTACTAGTGCTTCTATTGGTGTAACTTATGTTGCTCCTGTGTGGTTTTTTTCCCCCACAACCCTGATCAACATAGTTATACCTACAGAAGTGGTAGTGTAAACATAGCCTAAGCATCCATATCTCACAAGCATTCAGCATCTTGCTACAGACGAGATGGCAGCAAATTTCATTTTACACTTCATGGTAATTCCTTTGCTTCTCCAAATGTGGCTGTGTCGCTAGAGCAACAGTTGTGATTCCAGTTCTGTGTCAGATCTCTAAGTGATGTTTACCATCCCTCGTTGTCACACTACCTTTGTGAAGTGCTCAATGCACTTCAAGGCCTCCTCAGATTTGGGTAGGAATATTTTTGCCTTTTCAGCAGACTTAACTGCCACCATTGTCTTTGTGTGTGATATTTTAAGACCTAATTTCTCTTTCCACCACTACTCTCTAGCAGTTCTGGCACCTCTTCTTGCCATGATCCCATCCTGTGAATGTCAGTGAAGCACAGATGACTAATTTTTCAATCCACCAACAGATACACCATCCTGTAGGTTTCCATCAGGGCATTTCTTCAAGATAACAGTTGAAGAGGGTCAGTGATAGCACGCAGCCCTGTCTGACACCTATCCTCAAGTCAAACCAACTACTTTGCTCACACCCCATAAATACTGAAGCCATTGCATTTCCATAGAAATATTGTATCAGCCTTATTACATTTTCACCAACTCTATTCAGCCCCAGGATAGCCTGAAGAGATTTGTGCCATATGCTGTCAAATGCCTTAGCAAAATCCAGAGGCATGGGCCACCTGCCCATCTCCATCACTTTTTCCACACAGCACATACCGATTGAATATTTGCTCCATTGTACCTCTTGGGTCCAAACCCAGCTTGTTCTTTAGCCAGAAAGTTCTTTATCTTGGGCACAATTCTCTTCAGGATGATGTGCAATAATATTTTGCTCGGATATGTCAATAATGAGATAGCTTTGTCCCCCTTTGTAGGACTAGGGACCATCAGGGATTGTGTCCAAGTCTTGGACCATTTTTCAGACTCCCAAATCACATTGACAAGCTTATGATATACCAAGATGAATGCCTTTCCACCACTTTGAATTAGTTCTGCTTGTATGTTATCCACTCCAGGGGCCTTATTGCTTTTCAGTGTCCACATCACATCTTCAACTTTGTAGACTGGAGGAGGAGTCAGGATAAGTCAAGCTTCTCAAGTAGATCCCCTCTGCCTCTCACTTCCAACTTAAAGTTCATTTTGATCATATTATACAGTTATCAGCAATACTTACCCCAAATGTTGAGTGAAATGGTATTTTCCCTGCTAGGAAAACCTTTCAAAAGAGTTTTGAGGGTTTGGAAGATTTTGCTAATGGCATTTGCTGCAAAGGATTCTGTATATCAATCCACTGTTGTCCAAGTCAATCTTCTTTTGGCACTTTAATCAGTGCATCTATTTCTCACGTCATATGAGAATATTGCTCCCTTGCAGTTTCATCCATCTTCTTTTGTTCTCTTAGCTTCCTTCATTGATCAGACAATTTGATAATATTCTCCATGTGTGTCTTTGTCTGGAGTGGCTCACAAGCAAGAATACCAACAGGGCAGACTGTTAAGAAGGGCACAAACCCCAGACTTATTGTGAGTTCTGTATGTAGATTTCACCAAACAAGTGTAAACTCCTTAGGCACAATACAATTGTCAGGCTGCCTTTGTTAGAAATCACAGGCCAGAGATGAGAGGCAGGAATGAGGCAAAGAGGTGATGTCAGAGTCTCCAATTTATACCTCCATGTACCTGGAAAAATACTGTCTCAAACATGGAGTCGTGAATCACGTATTCTAGTGCCTTGCTGAGTCAGGAGGCATCCATTGTCTGTGCTCTTTGAGGCGTCTTCAGGAGGGGACCACTGGAAGAGTTGATATTTCTTAATGACCCATCACCACATGGCTGGCTAGTCTCAATGTAAATCTGTTTTGTGGGTGTTATCCAGGAACACAACATATTTGAGACAAACACATAGCAAAGTTTCATGACTTCATACCCAGTGATAATACATGCATTTCAACAAGACAGTATTGTTCAACAGATCACAACTTTTCCAGTGATACCTTACAAGGCACACTTTGTATAAGATTTATTGCAATTTTGTAACAGTGGTATTATATTAGTGCAGACAGTCATCTCCCTTTTTATATGGCATCACAAAAGCCTTAACATGGATTCACAGACAGTACCCTTGGGCATTCTGATCTATCTTGCCACCCAGGCAAGCTGAACTGTGATAGATGGTCACTCTACACCAAAGATCACAAAATATTCAGGTTACTCCCAGTCCCCAAAGGACCAGTCACATGCCCCAGGTCAATTTGTACCTTAGATCTCACATCAAAAACAAACACTCATTTATTTTTCTTAGTTAATACTTGGTTTACTATAGGATTGACTACAAGGTTAAAACAGGCAAACACACACACACACAAATGAGCTGCAGTCTTAGGTTTCAGATGGCAATAGAGCTGCTGAAGTAAGCCAGCTCTATAAATCCTTTCGGGCTAATCCAGGTTAATCCTGGGGATCTCTTGTTTATGTTTAGGAATCTTTGCCCCTTGGAATCCAAACAGCATAAAAAGACTTAAATTCCTTCTGGTCAGAGATTTTTATCCCCATCTCCCTAGAGTCCAAGCTCATGGGATGAGTGCTTCTGGACATCCCCCTTCATGGGTGTGCTGGGAGTAATAAACAAGGTCCTTGTTCTTTGATATCTTACAATGGCCCATTTGGATTCAATAGGCCTTCCAGATGGGCTGGAGATAACCCATCTTCATGGGTGCAAACCAGTATTTCACACTTGGTGATGTTTCTTTCCTGACTGGATTTACAGTGCCAGAGCAAACATTTTTTTACAGTTACAAAATAGACACTTAAGTATTGCCTTATAATATGGGTTACAGATACCATAAGTGAGATTAATGCTTGCAGCAATTTATAAGCATTTCATAAAGTAGAATACCTATTTTAGCTATACTAAAAACACTCTGGTAAGCCAGACTGGTTTCCAGCTATGCATTGGTCAGTGTTCAATGAGGCCTGGGGTCTTGGCATGAGCTGGCACTTGGTCTGCCAGCGTCAAGAGATCCAAGGTTTTGTCTTTAGGATCTGTTTCCCTAGGAGTTCATCCACAGCCTCCGTAATGCAGCAGGAGATGTTGTGGTCTGTCTGATCTATGCTACCAGTGCACAGAATTAAATATTACTAAAAAATAAATTGACCTCATTAGGAGTGTGAGCCCATTCCAGCTGAAGTTGATGAAAGTTCTGGGGGAGGTGCTTTGAGGAGGGTGGCAGGACAGAGGAAAAAAGGGACTCTTTGGACAGGAGAAGGAGGAAGAATCCCAAACATAGCACTCTGAAATCAGTCAAAGTTTACCTCTGCCTTAACTATTAGTGGTCCCACCTCCCCACCAAAATAGAGCTCTCAATTCACACTGGGAAAATGACTAGGAGGGTTTCTGCAGTGGAGCTGCATGATGGGGTAGACTAGGTTTGGAGGCCCCCTGCTGGAGGGCTCACAGCCCTGTCACACCCCACCCCAGAAAAGGGCAGAAGAGAAGTCCTCCAAACTGCCTAGAGCAGCTGTGTGGGACACAGCCAATCACAGCTGAGCAGGCTAGTATAAGAGTAGCTGTAGGGCCAGTATGAGATCAGTTCCTTGCTGGAGCTGGAAGAGCATTGAGTGAGTGAAAATTGCAGGACCTTGGACAGGGCAGTCCTGCAAGAGAGAGCAGGGGGGTCGGGGGGGGTTCTGGGCTGGTTGCTTGGACTCCATAAGGACAAGGCCCTGAGGTAAGGGTGAAGATGGTGGGCCATGGGGAAGTGGTTCAGGGAATTAGAGTAGTGGTGTGACTTAGATGAAGGGACATGGTAGATGGCTGCTATCTACAGGGTCCCTGACCTGGGACCTGAAGTAGAGGGTGGGCCTGGGTCCCCCTCACCCCATTACTCACTGGGGGAAGTGGCCTGGATTTTGATGCACCCCAGAAGGGGAACTGAACTTTTTAGTGTCCCAGCAGGAGAGCTGGGGCCTGAAACACCCAGAGAGGGCCAGGAAGTATGGTGCTGAGACCAGTGATAGCCTCTGGGACTAATTAAGGACTTAAGCCCAAGGAGGGTACAGGGAGAGAAAGTGCAGGCCTGCACACACTTGACCAGGTGCAACTTGTGAGAGGTGAGTGCACCCCATTGCAAGCAGTTATGCTTGAAACTAAGAAATGGTGAGAAATCATTTCAAAACTAACATAGGGACTTTTCCATTGCCTTCTTTCCCTATACCCAGCTCTGCAATTTCACTTTTTCTGTTACTCCTCTTTCCCTGGCATTTTCTCCTCTGGTTGCCTAATTCAATAAAAGACTTACAGATACTGTCCTGAATTCAGAAGCTCCAGAGTGCTTATCACATTGACCTAGCACAGGGTTGGAGAGCCTTTTTTCCCTATCAGGGGCCATTGACTTGTATACAGAATCAGTTGGTGGGGGGGTCACATACAGTCCCATGGGTGCGACATGGAGACTCAGGGCTTCCCCTAGGCTCTAGGGTGGAGCCAGAAATGAGGAGGTTGGGGAGTGGGCTCTGGCCTGGGGCCATGGGGTTTGAAGTGCAGGAGCAGGCTTAGGGCTGTGGCAGGGGGTTTGGGCTCCAGGAAGGAGTTGGTGTTCTGCTCTTGTAGTTAGCCAAGAGATTGAAGCCTTGAACGTTCAGCACCTGTTTTTCTCCTGAATGTTCAAGGCTTCAATCTCTTGGCTAACTACAAGAGCAGAACACAGTGCTGGATGTCTCTTAAAACAGGGATTTGATTTTTTTTTTTAGTTTCCTGGCAATATGCCTTGAAAAATGACATGTAGAAAACTTGTAACGATTATAGTGATCAAGAGTTCGACCTAAACTATGACACTGTCCCTTTTAAACTTAATGCACAAACATCTCACTCAAGAGTATGAGTGGGTTGAAATTACTAATCATGTTTTGGCACAGACAAATGCTAAAGGAAACCTGGAGCAACTAATTGAACAGCTTGGAATGTCAGCTGCTACACACAAGATTTTTAAGAGTTCTGAAAAGAATGTACTCTTAAGCTTTTTTAAAAGGAAAAAATGGTGTCAGAAATGTAGAGAAATAATGGAAGGGACAGCAATGGAAGAAGTTAACATTGTTGATATAAGAACTGAATCCACTAAAGTTATTGGTGTTACTCTTAACTCTATGCATTTGTGCCCAGAGATTGCATCACAAACAACCCTCAGAGGCTCCCACATTCCAGGGTCCCCTATTATACATACCCTGGGTGGTACTTTCCGTACAGACTCTAGTACTATATTTTGAATGCTGAACAAAATTTTAAGTAGATATGTTCCTAGCGGTATTTAGTAGTCTGAAGTACAGACTCTCTGGGTATGTCTGCACTGCCATATAAGACTGTGGCTGGCTCAGGTCACCTGACATGAGCTCATGGGGCTCCAGCTGTGGGGCTATAAAATTGCAGTGAAGATGTTTGTGCTAGGAGCTGGAGCTGAGTTCTGCAAGGGGAAAGGGTCCCAGAGGCTGGGCTCCACCCCAAGCCCAAACATCTACACTGCAATTTTATAGTCCTGCAGTCCAGGCCAGCCACAGCTGTGCCACAGGTCTTTTATTGCAGAGTAGACATACCTTCTGTGGCCTTGTAGATTCCTCACTGATGCTACACCCCCACATGGCAACCTCCATGAGTAGCATTTTAGATAACTTTTGGCTAAGTCTGTCTCATCCTAGTGGATGATGATCTGCCCTCAGTTATTCATGCCTTTGTCACCTTTCTGGCGCACTAATATATAAGCCCTCAGCACTTAGGATATTCCAAATAGTACAGAATGCTGCAGAGGTTCTTAATAATGGCTACCACAAGCACATCAAACCTGTCTTCTGGTCTCTACACTGGCTTCCAGTAGACTATCATGTTCAAGGTCTCAGCCACTTTTCAAAGTGCTCCATGGCCTAAACTACTGTCTAAAAGGTCCAAGATGAAGATCATGGTCCACAGTTTTGCTCCTCTGGCACAATGGAGTGCTCCATAACAAGGCTAAAACTCATCTGTGCAGGAGATGAAACTTTTGTGGGGGCCAATCCAAGAATATGGTGAATGATCTCCCGGAGGAACTAATGACCATCACAAACCTCATCACTTTCCACTCCAAGTGCAAAGTACATTTCTTTGACCTTGCCTTCTATAACAAATAGACAGCAACATTAAAAAAAAAAGAATAGCCACCTTACTAAAATAACACTCCACTGCATGTTCTCTTTCCCCAAGGAAGAGAAGGAGAGAACCACCAATATGTGACAGTTATTCACATTGCTTAATGCCCTACTAGAAGGCACTCAGTTGCAATGGTGACAAGCATAGTATAAAAACCTCTATACAATAGAATGGCTGCTGTATTTAAGCCCAAAAACTTCGTTCTGAATAATTGTCATAGAAGACATTGACTTTGGAACCTCCCTCTGTTGGAACAATTACAATTTTAAAAAATCCACACAGCTAAGGGCAAGAAAAAAAATCTATGCATTCTCCCTCATGGAGAAAGTGAATTAGTAACCACTACTAGAGGCAATAATAAAATTAAATACCTATATTCTGTGCAGAACTGGCTTACCTCAATTAAGCCAGACACACATTAGACGGCTGATATGTGTTTTTAAATATGTGTATTGTCTTTAAATGTTTGAGTTTACACCTACTGTACCTCCTAAAAACCAAAACAAACTAGGGAGTTTGTACGACATTCTTCATTCCTGGAAGACAAGTTAGTGATCACACAGATTTGGGAAGGAAACAGCTTGAGACTTAATAGTTGAAGGGGAAAAGATCTTGTGGATCCAGGTCCATTGAGAAAGGCTGGCCTTGTGAGGAGGAAATACACAAAATGGGATTATAAAACCATTTTATGCTGTTTCAGACTAAAAGATTCACTGCTACCCTTCAGAATAATCCATGTGAACAGGGAATATCTCAGCAGGAGAAATTAAGTATAACTACCATTGGCTTAGTTCACTCACTGCATTTCTGGCACCCTTCTCCATGCTCTTTCCATTCTCCTTCTCCATTAATTATGGTGTAGCCACAGTATGAAGAAAGCTGTTCATGGCATAAAAATTGGAAATAGTTATACCTTAATTGACAGCTTTAGGATCTATGAAATGGATGGTTAATTTTAACATTAACAATTGTATTTATTCTGCATCTACAAATAAAAAGGCAACCTCTACACTGCTGGATAAAATATTGGAAAGTACTAACTATGAAATGGATTTAGGGATTCTGGTTAGCAGTAACATGGAAGGTGGGAACACTGTTCAATTGCAGCAAAGGCCAATAATGGTATGATAGGGGCCTGCATTAAATTATAAACAAGACAAATTATACAGTTGTACAAGGTCATGGTGAATCCCCTCTAGTAATACTACACTGAGCATAAATACCTTACATTCATATTAATTTACAAATTCTAGGAAAGCATAGAAAGGAGCCACTAAACTTAGCAAATGGCCTTTGCCTACTCTGGGTTCCATTCTGGGAAACCTTTAAACATGTGCTTAAGCCCTATTAGGCCTTAAGCACATACTTATGTCCTGACCTGGGATGCTGTAACCCTAAAAGTCCCTTTATGCCAGCTGGCAAAGGGCACACTCAACACACTGTCAGAATATTTAGTCAAACAGTGTCTTATAGGGTATAAGAACTGGTGACACGCTAGTCAAGAATATCCTTGCTTGGTGTGTTTATGGGTTGTGTATAAAGAGTTATTTATGTATGTGTGCTGGAAATATGTTCCTAAAATACGTTGTGGAGAGAGTTGATAAATAAGCCTGTCTTGGGCAAAGGAATGTGGATCTGTCTGGGTCAAGGTTTATAAGTCAGACAATGAAAGTACATTTATATATAAGGCAAGCAAAGCAACAAGTTAACAAGCAGCAGAGGTAACAACTCAGTGAGCACACTGAGAGACATACCAGAGTCTGAACCCTCAGGAGGTTTTCCTAGCTCTTTAAGCAAAGGCAATGGACTCTGGCAAATATAAGCGGAGCAAAAAGTTAAGTTATCCATTACTCAGGGGATAAAGAAGACAGCACCCTCTAGTTCTCAGAGCACTGGATCCTCCTGACAGAAGGGCTAGAAATGCTGGTAACTTGACATAAATGAGAAAGCTGTTTAGGCAAAGATTGTAGTTTGATAAAGTGAGTCTTAGACACTAGAAAACATGGTTTGTAATCCTGTCTTTTCCTTTGCTTAGTATCACTTAAATCTATGCTCTTTATTAATAAACTTAGTTTTACTATGAAGAATATCTCAGTGCTGTAACTTTGAAGTAAAGGGTGAGTCCTCAGCTAGACCAACAGGATGGTGCGAATATTGTCTCTTTGGAGTCAGTGAACATAATTTTGTGAGTGTCCGGTGAGAGGGACTGGACAATACAGAGAGATGTCTCTGGGGAACTCAGGCAGAAGGGTTCACTGATTGTTACCTATAAGGCCAGGTTTAGATGAGTGGTGTCTCAAGGAATTAGCTGTTGAGGGAGGCAGACTGGTGTGGCAGAGAGCTGACACACAGTTTAAGCCCCAGCAAAGCTCATTCTTGCTGAGGCAGAGAGAGAGCGCACAGTGGCTTATGCTTCTGGGTGCCCTGAGGAGAGCATATCAGATGCTTTCCTGAGTTGGGGCCTTTATGACAATAGGCTCAAGTGCTTAAAGAACCAGTCTGCTGTGGAAAAAGGACTCTAAAATAGGCATCATGGAAATGCCATGTTTGTTGTCTCAGTGAGACATACCAAGAAAAGCTCAGTTCACAAGTAAATGGATGTGTTTCTAGCTGCCAATTCTGCAAACTCAATCTAGGATCTGAAGGTCAAGCTGGGTTTTTTTGGGCTAATGCATCACCACTTGTAATTAGTAGTCTACAGGCCAAATTGTGCCATTAGTTACATTATTGAAACCTCATTGCTTTTTCCTTTGTCAGGTGTAACAGAGGATAGAATTTGGCTCTGTAATCTAACGTCACCTACTTAATGATTCTGTTGATGATTTGCAATCCAAATTAGAACCCAGCTCACTTGAAATAGTTTGGGTTCCAGCTCTGAGAGATCTGATATGTGGAACCAATCAATTTCAATAAATAAGTACCATAAGTAAAGAGTTTTTATTCTCAAAGTCCAAACATTTGGAATCCTCTGTCTCCAGATATACTGTCAAAAATCTACCTTCTAGGAGTTTAGGGCAGGGCATGGAAATGAACAATTACTTAGTTACCAATAGTATCTCAGAGCATAAGTGCGATTAGAGGTTTAACCATGACAAAGTTTGGTCACGTGCTCAGGGCTGAACTGGTTGTCAAACTTGGGATGAGAAGATATTTCTCCCCCTCCCCAACCAGAGCATAACAGTGATCTTGAGAGGTGGGAGAAGCTTTGCTTTCCACTGGACTCTCAGACCAAGCCCTTAATTTCTCCATAACCACATGGCTCATTGCTGCTTTACTTTAGGCATTCACAAATGGCCTCTGTGTTTAGTCGTAACCCAAAATGGAAGGATCAAGAGCTAAATAAGCTTGAGGTTCCCCCACCATTCTCATTGTGCAAATGCAACGAAGGATAAGACACAGAAGAGCATCAATGGCACTTATTTCATGGGGATTAGATAATCTTTTTTAAGCAAGTTAACTAGAAGCTAGAAAACACACTACAGTGCCACCTGTAAGGTGTCAGAATTCCAGTTCCCTCTCAGTCAGGCTTCTGGTGAGGGTATGGTACAGAAACAGCCCTGCTGGATAACTTCCTCCCATCCTGTGACAAGTTAAATATATATCCATACTTATACTGCTAGAACTTTCAGCAGCACTTGAGCATATTGATTTCTGAATACTTCTCTCCCCCTTCTTGTCAACTGTTGAGACTAGCCCACTTGCACCTTAATTGAATTGGCTCATTAGCAGTGACCACCCACTTAGTAAGGGAACTCATCTTTTCATATGCTGTGTATTTATACCGCCCCACTATGTTTTCCACTCCATGCATCTGATGAAGTGGGTTTTAGCCCAAGAAAGCTTATGCCCAAATAAATGAGTTAGTCTCTAAGGTGCCACAAGGACTCATTCTTCCTTTCTCACCCCACAAAGAAATGTCTCAGATCCTTCACCTCAGACTGAGCCCAGAGAGGAGTTATGGGTAAGTGTTCCTCTACCTTCAAATGTCTCAGTGAGTCCCACAAGACTCAATCCTTTTCCCAATATTCTTAGATATCTACATGAAGTCACTGGGAGAGTTGGTGAGACAACATGGGCTGAAGTGTCAGCAATATGCTGAGAACACCATTCCCTCTCCTTCATATTAAACATGAACACCATTATCTCCCAGATTTCTCTATGCCTATCATGATCAGCACTTGGATAAAAGCAGCCCAGCTGGCAAAAGCTGGACCTAGACAAAACAGGGGTGATAGTAATAGGCAGAGGGAAACACTTGAATGAACTTGCCCCCTCACTAACATCCCTCACTGTCAAGGGCTACTACTGAGGTTCCTCAGCCTTGGGGTCCTTTTGAACTCTATTCTAAGTAGCCATAGCAGCAAAAACCTCCTCTTCAACCTGCAACTATCCGGATGACTATGCCCCATCCTTTAAGACACATGATTATTGTAATTCACTATGTCTGGAAACTAAGCCCTTGAGAACACTTCAACTGGAACAAAATGCAATAGCTCATCTGCTTCGCAACATAGGCTGTTATGAGCACTTCACCAGTCCTCCACTCTCTGCATTGGTGCCCCATTGAATATAGAATGAAGTTTCCTGTACTAATAATCAAAGCCTAACTATCTGAATGATTGCCTCTCCTTCTATGATCTCCTATAACACCTCTGTTCTACCAAAACAACGAAACTGTCAGCCCACAGAGGAAGCTCATGACTGAGGCAGGTAGAACTTTCACAGGAGCTGGACTTAGACAATGGAACTTACTTTTACAAGGGAGTCATAACTAAAGGCAAAGGTCATTCCTTCAGCATAGTTTTCCTTCAGTAACTTCTTTACACTCACACCAGACACATACAACATAATCCAACTTTGACAAACAAAAGAAAACAAATCCTATAAACTAATCAAACTATTACTTGTACAGACTTGGAAGGAAGAAACAGACAAAGATATACTGTTATTGAATGTGTGGCTTTTTAATATGTGGGAGGCACTCAGATACTACAGTGAAGCAGGCCATATAAGAATACAAATTGATAGATACAGAAAGATAGACGGATAGTCAAAATAATCAGCTTTGGTTTGTCAATTAAGCAACCATACTGGAATGGGACTTTAAAGGACTGGAAGAGGTCTGTAATATTTGATGAATATTACATGATCATCTGTTTGATTGTTATTCTATTGTTTGCTCCATGAACACAAGGGATTGGATCAGACATAGGTTAGGCTGCATGTGGAAAGGAAAGTGAACACACTTCTCACTTACTGATAATTAAAGGGCAAAGCAAAAAAACCAACTGCTTTTAAATCTATCCTTCACCCCCTGGTGGGGGCATATAAAGTGGTGTCACCAAGTTTAAGAGACACAGGGAAAGACAAATAATTTAGAGATGGATAAAGAGCTAACCGTTAAAGCATGTCAGGGAGAGAGGCAGAGACTGCAGGGGTGCAGACTGTGCCCTAGTTCCAGAGGTGGGGTTATCTAGGACAGCTTTAGGAAGTCAGATAAGATACATGTGTCAACTTGTGTTAAACCCTTCATTCTTACGCTTTCTTCCTACTGTTAGATTAAATAATAAAAGATTCTTTTAAGTCCCTGTATTCACACACTGGTCAGTTTCCAAAGGGAAGATTTGCAGAGCTCAAACCCAGCCAGGTGTGCTGAGCAATCACAGTTGTTACACAGGGGGCTGCATACCAGCACGCAGTCTGCAAATGTTTCCACACCAAGGAGAAAAAATCTTGAAGCCTGGAAGGGCATGCAGTTAAAGAGAGACCACCAAAAGGGTCAGAGATGCCCCTAACTCTGGATTAGGGCAGTGAAAATTCTTTTCACTTTTGAGGGTAGGTACTTTAGGGTAAAATAGTTTAAAAAAGTCACACTCACTTTTTATATAACATGCATACAATTATTGAAAATCATTCTCATAGCATGTGGAAGAGGGTTTTTTTGTTCTTTCTTAGGCCTTTTATTAACATGTTCTTAGATATCAATATATCGCTGCATTCACTATATTGGTGATTGTCACAGAGCACAGACTCACCAGCGGTGCCTCCTGCTGGTTGTCCTTGGGATTTAATGTTCCAGCCTACAGAGCACCCTCTTCAGGCCAGTGTCTTGCCTTGCTACTGGTTCCCATGTCCCCAGTGCCCCTTTCACAGGGTACTGCCCCCTGGCAATACCCCACAGTTGTGAGTCTCCCCCTCCCAGGGGAACCCCCCCCACAATCCCTACCTCACCTCAGTCATAGGCTCCTGCCAGTCACCAGCTAGCCCCCATGCCCTCAGGCAAACTGCAGTATGAGCCACTCATCACCAGCAAGGTTGGGTTTGGACCTGCTGCCTCTACCTACCCATGGCTGCCCCTGCAACCCCCATATCTAGTAGACCTCACCAGGCCCACAGCCTGGGGCTTTCCTAGGCCAGGGCTCTCTTGGCCTTTCCCTAGCCCTGCTCCCAACTGGGTCCTCTATTCAGGTCTCAGCAGCCAGATCCCTCCCTCTCAGAGCTAGAGAGTGCTCTTCTGCTCCTGGCTTTTGTAAGGCCCGCTGGGTCTGTTTGGGGTGTGGCCTGCAGCTGTGGCTGCTCTGCCGATCAGCCCAGCCCTTGCCCTGCCTCAGCCTTCTCCCAGGGCTATCTTAAATCCCTCTGGGCCTGAGCGGGTGTCCACTCCACTACAGTGATCATCTGGAACATAACAAATCTGTGTACAAGAAAAGCCATAGATGTAAGCTCTTCCCATGGATTTTACCGTTTTCCCCAGAAGTTAGGTTTTCATATTTTTTTTAAAAAGCTAGACCATCTGTTTTTGCAAGATATTTTTCCAGAATATAATTTTATGCAGCAATGTTCTTTTGATTCTGCAGACAGACTGAAACAATAGTACAAAGAGATAATTCCTGGTTCCACTGAAGTCAATCTGTAAGACACATTGACTGTAATGGTACAGGATTTCGGTTTGAGGGTCTGATCCAATGCCTATTGAAATCAATGAAAGGATTCCAATGGGATTTGGGATAGGCTTCAAGGGCTCAATCTTGTTTCCATTAAAATCAATGAAAAAACTCAGACTGACTTGAATAGCGCAGGATAAGTGAAGTGTGGACTTCCTCATTCATCTCAATTGGGTTTTTAGAAGCTAATTTTTACCACTTCTATTTAAAGGTTAAAATTATAAACCATTTCAGGATGAATCCACTTGTTAAAAACTAATAAGTTAACTTGCTTTTCCAATGTCCTGACAGTCTTTTCATTTGGCAGAGCATTGTGTAGGAACAACCTTTAAATATGCAAAGGGTAGACTATTCTATTTGATATTCCTTTGCATATTCAATCAATTTTAAGGCTTGCCTACATGAGGAAATTGACCAGAACAGCTATTGCAAAATAAACTATTCTGCAATAGCTAGTCCAGAATAGCTCCATGTATAGACATGCTATTCTGGAATAAAAGTCAGTCACTTCAGAGAAAAGGTTTACCAGTATAGCTATTATAAGGTAGACCAGGCCTTAAACCTAGTCTACATATAAAAGTTAGGTCAACATAGTAACAGTGCTCAGAGCTATGAAAAATTCACACCCTTGAGTGTTGTAGCTATTCCAACCTAACTTCTGCAGCTAGGTCAGCATTTCTCAAACTTCATTGCACCGTGACCCCCTTCTGACAACAAAAATTACTATATGACCCCAGCAGGGAGGGAGAAGAGGGGTCAGAGCCCTAGCCCTGCTGCCCTAGGCTGAAGCCCTCAGGCTTCGACTTCAACCCAAGGCCCCAGCAAGTCTAACGCAGGCTCTGGCGACCCCATTAAAATGGGGTCACAACCCACTTTGGGGTCCTGACCCATAGTTTGATAACAGCTGAGCTAGGTCAATGGAAGAATGCTTCCATCAACTTAGCTACTGTCACTCAGAGAGATGGCATTCCTCCAGCTAAGAAAAAAACACTTCCCTCCCAATAGGAAGCATCTACACCACGGCATTACAGCAGCATAGCTATTGTACCACAGTTGTGCCATAGTGTCGGAGTTGCCTCAGAGATGAAGATAAAATAAACTGCTGCTAATGGACACTCCAGACATATTATAAAAATTGTCCTAGCAGAAATAGTTCATTTTAATGCCCTGATAAAGCTATATGAATTAGTCACCTTTTGTGACTCAGAATTGTATCTCATTAAAATATTTGACTAGGGCCAAACAGAATAGAAATAAAAACAAAATCTCTGGAGAATTTATACAGTAGTTCCACAAAATTAGAGTGGGTCAGGGATTCTGTCACAGATTTCTACTGTCTCTGGTGATCAAATTGTGCTCAATCCTGAAAACACATGAGTAGTTATATTGACTTCAGTGGGACTACTCGAATGAGTAAAATTACTCCTGTACGCAAATATTTACAGAACTAGGTATATATAGGAATATTGTGATCATGTGTGTTATACAGGCAGGAGGCAAACGAGTAATCAATGCACATACACGTTTTAAATTGATAATTAAGCTTTTGCAGTGTTGAAATACAAATCTAATAATCCACCTTGGATTAAAGGTTGGTAACCCACAGAGATTAAACACTGCTTCCAGTTTTATTTTAAGTGCACCATGATTTACTATCACTATTTACTATATAGGGATGCCTATATAAATATGTCTAAAAATGGTTTTGTTTACAGTATATGATAGCCATTTAATTTTTTTCTTACTGTTCAGGGTTTGCAGTTTGTTTAACTGTGTGTGGCTGGTTATTAAACTATATAATGAAATCAACACTTTATTTTGCCTGCTGTATAAATGATCCGGTGGTACCAAAGTATCATCTGGCATTGGTGTTTGTTTCATCTCAGTCTCTAAAGATGCATTTACAGTTATTGGTAGTTTGTACTAAATCAACCAAAGAAACTGAAAGCATAATTTCAAGGAAGGATGGTCATGTAGCTAAGGCACACAGTTTGGATCAACTTGCCTAGAAAGCAAGAGAAAATAGAAGAGGGAAGTGTGGCAGCCAGATACCACTGAGTAATGTAAGAGTTAATGTCCTTCATCTGCAACCATTTAAGGGGTGCATAGTCTGTTACTAGATCAAAGGCACCCCTAACAGGTAATAGCCTCATGCTCCCCCAGCTCATTTGTTGGCCAGCGCTCTTTCTCAGTGATAAAATACTGGATCTGTTGTGGCTGCAGCTTCCATCTTAGGTATAGTATTAGCTGTTCCAACCTCTGAAAGTTTTGTGACAGTATGCTCCCAGTCTAATGGTGGAGGCATCCATTTGAAGTATAAAACAGGAGTGAAAAATCCCGACACCATAGCACAGGTTGTTGACCGAGGATATCCTTTATTAGGCAAAGGCCTTGTTATACTCAGTTATCCACTGGACTGCTTGGGGTACATTGGCCTTCACGAGGTTTGTCAATGATGCTACACGTGTCATGAAGTGGGGCACAACACTTTGGTAATAACTGGGTAGACCCAGGAAAGCCTGTTCCTGTTTCTTGGTGGTGGGAACTGGGAGTCTTCCTGTGTAATCTTGCAGTGGTTGAACCCAGACAATTCCCTATGAGACACTGGATTTCCTGCATCCCAAACATACCTTTTTTTGGATTAGCAGTGAGTCCTGCCTCCTTCAGTGATTGCAACACAGAGGCCAGGTGTAGCAGATACAACTGCCAAATTGTACAAAAATGTCATCCAAATAGGCTGCTGCGAACTGACTGTGGTGGCATAGGACATAGTCCATAAGTGTATGGAATGTGGCTGGGGCCCTGTGCAATTCAAGGGGAATGGCTGTAAATTGAAAAAGCCCAAGATATGTGGCAAGTGCTATCTTTCCTTTGGAATCTGGGTCCAGGGGTATTTGCCAGTGCCCTTTTGTTAAATCAAATGTGGTTATAGACTTAACTTTCCCAAGGTGGCCTATGAGTTCATCAATGTATAGCATTGGGTAGGCATCAAATGTGATACTGAGTTAAGTCTCTTGAAGTCCACACAAAAATTGAATGGCCCCCATCAGATTTGGGAACCAGAACCACCAGGCAACACCAGGGGCTCTTGCACTCCACAATGATTCCAAGGTCTAACATGGCCTGTACCTTCTGTTCCATGGTTTTGCGGAGCGGCTCAGTAACATAAGTCTCATGTTCTGGGTTTACTTCTGGGCTGGTTTGGATTTGTCGTTTCATAAGATGTGTTCACCCTGGCTGGATGGAGAACACCATGTCATAGTAGTAGGTCAGTAAGTTCCTTACTTGCTAGCGTAAGAGAGGAGGAAGTTTTTCTGCTATTGGCACATTTTCAGTGCTTGCTGGCTATTGTATTTGGGGACCCAGATCCTCAGGGAGGTCCCTGGGAATCTGTTAATAACCTTTCTTGAGCTCACCACAGTTTTAACATATTTATGTGGAAGATTTGCTAATACCTAACTTAACTAAGTGAACTTAAAATCAAAAAGGTTTTATCTCACCATACATTTACAGCAATCTGTACTGGCTGAAAAGCCTCCAGCCCGGACTCCCTCCCCCACAAGTTTAGTTCTTTAAGAGTTGTTGATGTCATGAACACAGATGAAGGAGGATAGTGAAATCAAGCATTTTCCTCCCTCTTTATAACTCAATTTCTTGTGCTAAAAACATCCTCATGGTGACAAAACAGTCTCTTGTGGATGTGCAGCTTAAACCATCCCTGTGATGGAGTGTAAATTTTTTGTTTACCCCGCCCCCTGCAGGAAAATGGCTGCTTAAGCAGCTGATAGCCCTTTAACACCTGGCTTAGCTGCCAGTGTGTCTTTGTCCCTGAAAAACTGGTTTGGCCTGCTTTTCTTAACCTTGGAGCACGTTATAACAATGTAGAGTCTTGTAACTTTACATACCATGTTGCCACTCATATTTTACCAGGACAATAATGTTCAGCAGATTATGCCTTTGCAAATGATACCTCACAAGACATACTTTGTACAAAGTATATCATCACCTTATAAAATGGTGAATATGGAGAGAGGTTGTCACAGATGGTATGTTGGGGAAGAGTCAACACAGCTTTTGTAAAGGGAAATTATGCCTCACCAATCTATTAGAATTCTCTGTGGGGATCAATAAGCATGTGGACAAGGGTGATCCAGCTGATATAGTGTACGGGACTTTCAAAAAAACCTTTGACAAGGTCCCACACCAAAGGTTGTTAAGCAAAGTAAGTTGTCATGGGATAAGAGGGAAGCTCCTTTCATGGATCAGTAATTGGTTAAAAGATAGGAAACAAGGACAGGAATAAATAGTCAATTTTCATAGTGGAGAGAGGTAAATTCCAGGGTCCCCCAAGGATCTGTACTGGGACCAATGCTGTTCAACTTTTCCATAGATGATCTGGAAAAAGGGGTAAACAGTGAGGTTGCAAAATTTGCGGATCACACAAAACTACTCAAAATAGTTAAGTCCCAAGCAGACTGCAAAGAGCTACAAAAGGATCTCACAGAACTGGGTGACTGGGCAATAAAATGGCAGATGAAATTCAATGTTGATAAATGCAAAGTAATGCACATTGGAACACACAATCCCAACTATACATACAAAATGATATGGTCTAAATTAGCTGTTACCACATGAGAAAGAGATCTTGGAGTCATTGTGGATAGTTGTCTGAAAACATCTGCTCAATGTGCAGCAGCAGTCAAAAAAGCGAACAGAACATGAGGGATCATTAGAAAAGGGATAGATAATAAGAAAGAAAATATCATAATGCTATTATATAAATCCCTGGTATGCCCACACCTTGAGTCCTGCATGCAGTTCTGTTCACCCCACCTCAAAAAAGATATTCAAATTGGAAAAAATACAGAGAAGGATAACAATAATAGGGGTATGGAAAAGCTTCTATAAAAGGAAAGATTAAAAGGATGAGGACTGTTCATCTTAGAAAAGAGATGACTAAGGGGAGATATGATAGAGGTCTCTAAAATCATGACTGTTGTGGAGAAAGTGAATAGAGAGGTGTTATTTACCCCTTCACATAACACAGGAACTAGGGGTCACTCACTGAAATTAATAGGCAGCAGGTTTAAAACAAACATAAGGAACTACTTCTTCACAAAATGCAGTCAACCTATGGAACTTCTTGCTAGGGGAGGCCAAAATATAACTGGGTTCAAAAAAGAATTAGACAAGTTCATGGAGGATAGGTCCATCAGTGGCTATTAGCCAAGATGGTCATGGATCCAACTCCATGCTCTGAGTGTCCCTAAACCTCTGACTGTCAGAAACTGGGATTGGACAATAAGGGATAGATCACTCGATTTGCCCTCTTCTGTTCATTGGCTGTGAAGTATCTTGTACCAGCCACTGTCATAAGACAGGATATTGGGTTAGATGGACCACTGGTCTGACCCAACTTGGCCATTCTTATGTGTATGCCTCTCCAAGATTGTTATCTCCTCATTGTTTCCGAGCCAAATCAGAAGGTTAATATCAGGAAGAAGGTTGTCCTGAGCTGGTTTTGTTGAGCTGCCAGCTGGTTTGTCAGACACCAGGCCTTCTCAGCTAATGGTCACTGTTTCCAGGTCTTCTAGGGTTGCGATGAGTCTTCACAAAGTTCAGACGTGGCAAATGGAAAGATGTCAGAAAATCAGGCTGGAGCAGCATCTGGATTCTCTGGGTGATGCAGCAGTAATGAGGAGAATGTTGCCAATCCCGTCCGATTACCACTTCCCATGGCAAGTCGGGGGTTACACCAACACAAAGTGTTCTGGCCTGGTTCCCTTTATTCAAATGCACCCAGGCCATAAGGTAGCTATGAGTGTCCCTGTGGACAATGGTCACTTGCACTAGGTCATCGTCTCACAACTCTTCCAGATCCAGTAACATCTCCCTGACCAAGGTCTGGGAGCACCCAGAGCCTATTAGTCCTGTCACCATCTGGCCCCCAAGTACCACGGGAGCTACACATGCCCAGCAACAGCTTTCATCGGTTTGGCCAGAGACCCCCCCATTCTACACAACCACACTATGTGAAATCACACTCCATGACAAGGTGTGAGTGTCTGACATGCCCCAGCTTCCCACAGTGGAAAGAAATGATTGGGGAGGCCCCTTGGCCAGTTCCTTGCCCTGCTTCTGGGGGAGACTTTGTGCACTTCCCATCTCATGGTTCTTGCAGTGGTGTTTTGGGGTGCCTTTTGGGTTCTGGTGGAAGGGTAGCCCTCCTTTCAGGGCTTCTCCGGGGCCCCCCAGCCCTTTTCGGGTTGACTCTTCAGGAGGCTGGGGCCAGGTTTCCCCAAACCTGGGATGTTCATTCTGGCTGAACCGTCCTGTCACCATAAAGTCCTCAGTGAGCTAGACAGCAACTGTCAGTGTGGTGGGGTTGTGTTCACATACTCAGGTTTGAATGGTGGTTGGCAAAATATCTAGGTCCTGTTCGAGTACCACTGACTCCAGAATCTCAACTGGAGAGTAGGATGCTGGCAGGACCCAGTGGGTGGCCCCAGAGGTGCCGACTTTCTAATGTGCTGGGGGGGGTGCTCCCCCCCCGGCTCTGCCCCAGGCTCGACCCCACTCCATCCCTTCCCCCAAGGCCCTACCCCCACCTTCCCCCTTCCCACCGTGACTCCACCCCCACCCCACCTCTTCCTGCTCTGTTCCTCCCCCGAGCATGCCCCAGCCTTGCTCCTCTCCCCCCTCCCCCCGTGCCTCCTGTATGCTGAAGAACAGCTGACTGTGGTGGGCAGGAGGTACTGGGGGGGTACTGATTGGTGGGGCCTTTGGTGGGCAGGAGGTGCTGGGGAGAGGGGGGAGCTGGCTGCCAGTGGGTGCTGAGCACCCACCGTTTTTTTCCGTGAATGCTTCCAGCCTTGGAGTACGCAGAGTTGGCACCTATGAGTGACCCAGTCCTTTAGCCACTGAGCCATAGCCTGGGGTCATGCCCCTGATTCTGTCCAGAATTGGTGCTGGTGTGTTTCAGGTAATATCACTAGTTGGTCAAGGACAGTGGCTTTCAGAGCATCATAGTTCTTTGCAACTTCATCATCTCGGTCCTGGGCTTCCCCACTCAAAAAGGGGATACTCACGTGACCCACATGGTCTTCTCCCATGGAGTGGCATGGATTACCTGATCAAACGTAAGAAGATACACCTCAGTGTCATCAGCAGGTCCCAATTTGGAAAGGGCAATACCTGGGGATGACAAAGTCACTTCAGAGTTGGAGCAGCCATTGACCTGTTCCAGCACTGCCTCCTGAAACTGCTGCTGCCATTGCTGCTACTGCAAGAGTTCAAGCACAGCTGCTGCTGCCGTTGAGTGGCGTGCTGCCCTTCCAGGAAAAGCCACTGCACCTCTACCTGGGCCTGCTGCTCAGCTAGAAGACATATGAACTCTTGGTTCCCCTTTACAGAAAAAGAGGGAGTCGACTCCACTTCTGGTACTAAGTTGTGGCAGGCAGGGCTGTTCTGCAGTGCCCCCTTCTGTGCCACACATGGTATTGCAGCCACTCCCTGCCTTAGGCCATGTCTACACTATGAAATTAAGTCGACCTAAGTTACGTCGATGTACGGCCGCTGCAGTAATTAAATCGCTTTTGTATGTCCACACTATGTTCCTTGCGTCAGCAGTGCACATCCTCACTACCAGCACTTGCATCGATGCAGAGAGCAGTATACCATGGTAGCTATCCCACTGTGCAACTCACCACCATCTAGCGTAGGGTGTTTTGGGACGGGTTTGCAATTCCACAGGGGGGCAAACAAATTGCACAGGGGTGACTCGGAACCTGGGTTCAACATCCCATGATGCAGTTTTCTCCATCTCATCATTCTCTGGGCATCCGATTACCTTGTCAAAAGCCCCACAAACCCGCATGTCCGCCATCTCTGCGAGAAGCATGGATTCTACACTGCTCTTCAGTATTGTGATGAATGTTACAAACACAATCTGCCTGATCCTGCAGTATTCCCAGAGTCGCAAGATAGAATATGATGATTCCTTGCAGGCTGCCTTGCTGTGCGCCATGGAAGGAAACAATTCAAGGTTGTTGTTGGCATTGATGGAGCAGCTGCAGACGGTGGACCGCGGGTTCTGGGCCTTAGGAAAAAGCACCGACTGGTGGGATCGCATCGTTATGCAGGTATGGGATGACAAGCAATGGCTGCAGAACTTTTGGATGTGGAAGGCCACATTCCTGGAACTGCGTGTGTAGCTCACCCCAACTCACCAGCGCAAATTGAGAGCTGCACTCACAGTAAACAAGCGAGTGGCAATTGCTGTGTGGAAGCTTGCAATGCCAGACTGATCAGCCAGGAATCAGTTTGGAGTTGGGAAATCCACTGTGGGGGTTGCTGTGATGCAAATGCACAGGGCCATTAATCACGTCCTGCTACGAAAGGCTGAGACTCTGGGCAATGTGTGGAAAATAGTGGATGGTTTTGCAGGAATGAGGTTCCCTAACTGTGGTGGGGTGACAGATGGCATGTATGTCCCTATTTTGGCACCAGACTACCATGCCATGGAGTACATCAACAGAAAGGGCTACTTTTCTATGGTATTGCAAACACAGGTGGATCACTGGAGTTGCTTCACTGATATCAATGCAGGATGGTCAGGGAAGGTGCATGACACATGCATCTTTAAGAACAGAAAGCTGCAAGCAGGGCCTTTTTTTTCCAGACCAGGGGATTATCATGGGCATGTTGAAATGCCAATACTGATCTTGGGAGACCTGGCCTACCCCTTGCTCCCATGGCTTGTGAAGCTGTACAATGGCCACCTCCACAGCAGCAAGGAGCGCTTCAACAACAGGATCAGCAGGTACAGAATAACAGTTGAATGTGCTGTTTGAAAGGCTGCTGGCACTATCTACTCACGAGCTTAGACCTCAGTGGAAAAAATATCCTCATGGTCATAGATGCCTGCTGTACACTTCATAATATCTGTGTGACAAAGGGGGAAAGGTTTCCGCAGGGGTGGAGGGCGGAGGTGGAATGACTGCTGATTTTGAGCAACCAGATATAAGAAAACCTGGATTTGTGCTGGAAATGGCCTAACCTGACGATTACTTTAGATAAGCTATTACCAGCAGGACAGTGGGGTGGGAGGAGGTATTGTTTCATATTCTCTGTGTATATATAAAGTCTGCTGCAGTTTCCACAGTATGCATCTGATGAAGTGAGCTATAGCTCACGAAAGCTCATGCTCAAATAAATTGGTTAGTCTCTAAGGTGCCACAAGTACTCCATTTCTTTTTGCGAATACAGACTAACACGGCTGTTACTCTGAAACCAGATATAAGAAGAGCTCAATGGGTAGGAGGGGGTGCTATATGGCTCAGGAAGGCTTTGAAGGACCATTTTAACAATGAGCCATAGTAATGTGTGTTGCTGTAGTGTGCTGTGCCTGGCATTGTTTTTCTGCAGCCCAGTATGAACCTTGTAATGAGTGCTGTGTGTATGGTAATATAACATTGCAAATGCCCCTACTGCTATTATCTGTGAATGATGTCAGCCCCAGCCACCATACCTTGTGAACTAGTAAAGATGAATTAAGTTTTCATAAATAGACTTTTATTCCGACCCATGCAAACAGACATATTTAAAACTGAACAAAACTTGCAGCATGTCTGTTTGCTCCCTGAGAAGCGCTAATATCTCTTGCTGCCCGTTTCTCCAGTCATCACTATCCCTGTCCATTGTGTCCTCAGGCATCATCCTCCAAGCCCTCTGCTTGGTATCCAAAACACCAGGGGCTTGCAGGATCTCCTGGAACATGCCTTCCCTTGTCCACTTCTTTCTCCACTTTATCTGGCTGAGCTGCTCTGCTGGTGTGGATAGAGAGACCTTCAAGGCCACATTTGCAGCTGTAAAAGAAACAATGGCTAGAGGTACTATTGTGAGGGCATTCACTCCCCTTGATCCACGCAAGTCACAAGCACTACATTCTCACATCTGCTTGGGATTCAGAGGCACAGAGGCATTCTCAGCCATGGTGAGTATGGCCCACAGGGGTAGTGGTGGGCAGCTGAGACAATAAAGGCGGGGAGGCCATGAGTATTTGGATAGGGCAACTGAACTGAATACTGGCACAATTGTCCACAGGCAGTGGTGACTTTAGCTGATATCTCACTCCTGAGGGTAATGAAGGCTGAAAGGGAACAGCTCCTGCATGCATCCAGCTGCAGATTGGGTCCATGTGTTGCTAGTCAGTGTGCTGCAATCATGCCTGCTGAAGTAATTGCAGAGTTGCGCAGGAAAGTGTCCTACCGCGGCAGAAGAAATAAGGCAGCCTTCTCCAGAAACCTTCGGCAGGGGATTGCAGACTACCTCCAGGAAAGCTTCCTTGAGATCTCTATGGAGGATTCACAGGCCATCCCGGTGCACATAAACAAACTATTCTGCAGAGCTCCCTTTGCTTAACTGTTAAGACGCAGATAACAATTCTACCTCTATTGGTTATTTCACTACCTTTTGCAGCATGACTAAAAAAGAATAAATGAACAGATGTGTCCGAGCAATATCAAAGCAAACTGCATACTTACCAGAGGTTACTCCCTCTGCTTCAGGCTCACCCATGTTGGACTGCTGGCTTGACTGCTCAGGTGTCAAAAAGAGGTCCTGACTCACAGCACCACTGGATCCCCCAATCGCCAGTCCTTCATTCTCCTCCTCCTTTTCCTAGTCCAAAACCTCATCCTCAGGGTTCACTGTAATGGCCTGTGACTACAGCTCCCCCGAAGTATCAACAGGGCCTTTGAGGGAGGTCTCCACCAAGGATGGCGTGCAGCTCCTGGCAGAAGTGGCATGTCTGCAGCTCCGCACCAGAGTGACTGTTTGCCTCCCTTGGCTTCTGGTATGCCTTCTGCAGAAACTTAGCTTTCACACGACACTGCTACATGTCGCTTTTGTAGCCCTTCTCCCCCATACCCCAAACAATCTGCTCATAGATGTAGACATTTCTACGGCTGGGTTGGAATTATACCTCCACAGACTCTTCTCCCCACAGACCCAGGAGATCCACCACCTCCTGTGTACTCCAGTTAGGAGCGCGTTTGCAGCATGGAGCCAACATGGTCAGCTGGGCAATTGCTAGGTGAGCTCTCCATGCCGAGCAAACAGGAAATGGAATTTAAAATTCCCAGGGCTTTAAAGGGGAGGGGTGTTTTCCTGTGTACCTGACCACCAGGCAGCAGAGTTCTAAGCAGTTACCGGAGCAGTCATGGTGGGGCATCATGGGACGCCTTCTGGAGACCACTAAAGTTGACATAAGTAATTCAGTGTCTACACTGACATTGTTCGACCTAACTATGTCGAACTAAGCGCTATGCCTCTTGTTCAGGTGGAGTTATTAAGTCGGCATAGTGGGCGAGTTACATTGGCAGGAGCAACACTGTTGTGTAGACGCTTACACAGTTAGGTCAACATAAGCTGCCTTGTGTCAACCTAATTCTGTAGTGTAGACCAGACCTCAGTTTGCAAAGTTTGGCCACCCGCTCAGGGAAGGGTGGCCTGTGCTGTAAGCTTGGCATCAATCTCTAAACAAAAATAGTGACTCAGGATTCAGCTGTCTGCGCTTGTGAACAAAGAAAAAAAAACCTCTTCAAAATGCGAGTACTTAGGGCCAGGCCTGGTTCTGAGGCATACTTCCCCTGTCCCAGTCTGAGCCAGCTCTGCCCTCAAGCAAATGCAAGCAAACCTTCTCAACTGGCCTGCTGGTTCTTGCTTGGTATTTCCTCTTGACCCTTCTAGGCCTCTGGAGCAGTGGTTCTTCCAGTAGGTACATCAGTTCATCTGGATATTTGCCTACTTTTACAACAGGCTACATAAAAAGCCCTAGTGAAGTCAGTATAAACTAAAATTGCATACAGACAGTGACTTATTTATACTGCTCTATATATTATACACGTAAATGTAAGTACAATGTTTATGTTCAAATTGATTTATTTTATAATTATATCGTAAAATGAGAAAGTAAGCAATTTTTCAGTAATAGTGTGTGGTGAAACTTTTCTATTTTAATGTCTGATTTTATAAGTAAGTAGTTTTTAAGTGAGGTGAAACTTGGAGGTATGCAAGACAAATCAGACTCCTGAAATGAGTACAGTAGTCTGGAAAGGTTGAGAGCCACTGCTCTGTAGGATTGTCTTGTTGGTCATCTGGTCTGGGTGGATTTTCCTTGGGCAAAGAGTGTTGGAGTGCAGATGCCTCCAGCAGGGGGCAGAGAAGGTCTGATAGACCTCATCACAGGGAGTCAGTGGCATCTAAAGGTATGTCTACACTACGAAATTAGGTTGAATTTATAGAAATCGGTTTTGTAGAAAGCGTTTTTATACAGTTGATTGTGTGTGTCTCCACACAAATGCTTTAAGTGCATGTAGTCGGCGGAGTGTGTCCACAGTACTGAGGCAACCGTCGACTTCCGGAGCGTTGCACTGTGGGTAGCTATCCCACAATTCCCGCAGTCTCCGCCGCCCATTTGAATGCTGGGTAGAAATCCCAGTGCCTGATGGGGCTAAAACATTGTCGCGGGTGATTCTGGGTACATATCATCAGGCCCCCCTTCCCTCCCTCCTTCCGTGAAAGCAAGCGCAGACAATCGTTTTGCGCCTTTTTTCTTGAGTTACCTGTGCAGATGCCATAGCACGGCAAGCATGGAGCCTGCTCAGCTAACCGTCACCGTATGTCTCCTGGGTGCTGGCAGACGCGGTACTGCATTGCTGCACAGCAGCAGTTTATTGCCTTTTGGCAGCAGACAGTGCAGTATGACTGGTAGCTGTCGTCGACGTAGTCCTGGGTGCTCTTTTAACCGACCTCAACGAGGTCGGGGTGCCTGGGCAAACATGGGAGTGACTCAGCCAGGTCATTTCCCTTTTCTCATGGTGATTGAGTCCTACCAGCAGTGCACTGTCTTTTAATCAGCAGCCAGCAGAAGATGATGGCCAGCAGTCATACTGCACCGTCTTCTGCCAAGCACCCAGGAGATGATGATGGCTAGCGGTCGTACTGCACACTCTGCTGCCAGCGAGATGTATAAAGATAGATGAAGTGGCTCAAAACAAGAAATAGACCAGATTTGTTTTGTATTCATTTTCTCCTCCCTCCCTCCGTGAAATCAACGGCCTGCTAAACCCAGTTTTGAGTTCTATCCTTGAGGGGGCCATTCAGTTTCTTGCAAAGCCACCCCCTTTGTTGATTTTAATTCCCTGTAAGCCACCCCTGTAAGCCATGTCGTCAGTCGCCCCTCCCTCCATCAGGGCAATGGCAGACAATCATTCCGCGCCTTTTTTCTGTGCAGACGCCATACCATGGCAAGCATGGAGCCCGCTCAGATCACTTTGGCAATTAGGAGCACATTAAAACCACGCGCATTATCCAGCAGTATATGCAGCACCAGAACCTGGCAAAGCGATACCGGGCGAGTAGGTGACGTCAGCGCGGTGATGAGAGTGATGAGGACATGGACACAAACTTCTCTCAAAGCACGGGCCCTGGCAATGTGGGCATCATGGTGCTAATGGGGCAGGTTCATGCGGTGGAACGCCGATTCTGGGCTCGGGAAACAAGCACAGACTGGTGGGACTGCATAGTGTTGCAGGTCTGGGACGATTCTCAGTGGCTGCAAAACTTTCGCATGCATAAGGGCACTTTCATGGAACTTTGTGACTTTGCTTTCCCCTGCCCTGAGGCGCAAGAATACCAAGATGAGAGCAGCCCTCACAGTTGAGAAGCGAGTGGCAATAGCCCTGTGGAAGCTTGCAACGCCAGACAGTTACCGGTCAGTTGGGTATCAATTTGGAGTGGGCAAATCTACTGTGAGGGCTGCTGTGATGCAAGTAGCCAACACAATCAAAGATCTGCTGATAGCAAGGGTAGTGACCCTGGGAAATGTGCAGGTCATAGTGGATGGCTTTGCTGCAATGGGATTCCCTAACTGTGGTGGGGCCATAGATGGAACCCATATCCCTATCTTGGCACCGGAACACCAAGCCGGCGAGTACATAAACCACAAGGGGTACTTTTCAATAGTGCTGCAAGCACTGGTGGATCACAAGGGACGTTTCACCAACATCAACGTGGGATGGCCGGGAAAGGTACATGACGCTCGCATCTTCAGGAACTCTGGTCTGTTTCAAAAGCTGCAGGAAGGGACTTTATTCCCAGACCAGAAAATAAACGTTGGGGATGTTGAAATGCCTATAGTTATCCTTGGGGACCCAGCCTACCCCTTAATGCCAGGGCTCATGAAGCCATACACAAGCAGCCTGGACAGTAGTCAGGAGCTGTTCAACTACAGGCTGAGCAAGTGCAGAATTGTGGTAGAATGTGCATTTGGACGTTTAAAAGCGTGCTGGTGCAGTTTACTGACTCGGTTAGACCTCAGCGAAACCAATATTCCCACTGTTACTACTGCTTGCTGTGCACGCCACAATATCTGTGAGAGTAAGGGGGAGACGTTTATGGCGGGGTGGGAGGTTGAGGCAAATCGCCTGGCTGCTGGTTACACGCAGCCAGACACCAGGGTGGTTAGACGAGCACAGGAGGGCGCGGTGCGCATCAGAGAAGCTTTGAAAACCAGTTTCATGACTGGCCAGGCTACGGTGTGAAAGTTCTGTTTGTTTCTCCTTGATGAACCCACCCCCCGCCCCTTGGTTCACTCTACTTCCCTGTAAGCTAACCACCCTCCTCCCTTCGATCACCGCTTGCAGAGGCAATAAGTTCATTGTTGCTTCACATTCGTGCATTCTTTATTAATTCATCACACAAATAGGGAGATAACTACCAAGGCAGCCCAGGAGAGGTGGTAGAGGAGAGAAGCACCAAGAGGGGTGGTGGAGGAGGGAGGGACAAGGCCACACAGCACTTTAAAAGTTTAAAACTTATTGAATGACAGCCTTCTGTTGCTTGGGCAATCTTCTGGGGTGGAGTGGCTGGGTGGCCGGAGGCCCCGCCACCGCGTTCTTGGGCGTCTGGGTGAGGAGACTATGGAACTTGGGGAGGAGGGCGGTTGGTTACAGAGGGGCTGTAGCGGCGGACTGTGCTCCTGCTGCCTTTCCTGCAGCTCAACCATACGCTGGAGCATATTAGTTTGATCCTCTAGCAGCCTCAGTGTTGAATCCTGCCTCTTCTCATCACGCTGCCGCCACCTTTCAGCTTCAGCCCTCTCTTCAGCCCGCCACTTACTCTCTTCAGCCGGCCACCTCTCCTCCCGGTCATTTTGTGCTTTCCTGCACTCTGACGCTGTCTGCCTCCACGCATTCGTCTGTGCTCTGTCAGTGTGGGAGGACAGAATGAGCTCAGAGAACATTTCATCGCAAGTGTGTTTTTTTCGCCTTCTGATCTTCGCTAGCCTCTGGGAAGGAGAAGATCCTGTGATCCTTGAAACACATGCAGCTGGTGGAGAAAAAAAAAGGGACAGTGGTATTTAAAAAGACACATTTTATAGAACAATGGGTACACTCTTTCACTGTAAACCTTGCTGTTAACATTACATACATAGCACATGTGCTTTTGTTCCAAGGCCGCATTTTGCCTCCCCACAGCGCGTGGCTAGCCCCTTCCCCTTCCCACCTCCCCGTGGCTAACGGCGGGGAACATTTCTGTTCAGCCACAGGCAAACAGCCCAGCAGGAATGGGCACCTCTGAATGTCCCCTTAAGAAAAGCACCCTATTTCAACCAGGTGACCATGAACGATATCACTCTCCTGAGGATAACACAGAGAGATAAAGAACGGATGTTGTTTGAACGCCAGCAAACATACACTGCAATGCTTTGTTCTACAATGATTCCCGAGTACGTGCTACTGGCCTGGAGTGGTAAAGTGTCCTACCATGGTGGATGGAATAAGGCTGCCCCCCCGCCCCCCGAACCCTTTTGCAAAGGCTTTGGGAGTACATCCAGGAGAGCCGCAAATGCCAGGGCAAATTAATCATTAAACATGCTTGCTTTTAAACCATGTATAGTATTTTAAAAGGTACACTCACCAGAGGTCCCTTCTCCGCCTGGCGGGTCCGGGAGGCAGCCTTGGGTGGATTCGGGCGGTACTGGCTCCAGGTCCAGGGTGAGAAACAGTTCCTGGCTGTTGGGAAAACTGGTTTCTCCGCTTGCTTGCTGTGAGCTATCTACAGCCTCTTCATCATCATCTTCCTCGTCCCCAAAACCTGCTTCTATGTTGCCTGCATCTCCATTGAAGGAGTCAAACAACACGACTGGGGTAGTGGTGGCTGAACCCCCTAAAATGGCATGCAGCTCATCATAGAAGCGGCATGTTTTGGGCTCTGACCCGGAGCGGCCGTTCGCCTCTCTGGTTTTCTGGTAGGCTTGCCTCAGCTCCTTAAGTTTCACACGGCACTGCTTTGGGTCCCTGTTATGGCCTCTGTCCTTCATGCCCTGGGAGATTTTGACAAAGGTTTTGGCATTTCAAAAACTGGAATGTAGTTCTGATAGCACGGATTCCTCTCCCCATACAGCGATCAGATCCCGTACCTCCCATTTGGTCCATGCTGGAGCTCTTTTGCGATTCTGGGACTCCATCATGGTCACCTCTGCTGATGAGCTCTGCATGGTCACCTGCAGCTTGCCACGCTGGCCAAACAGGAAATTGAAATTCAAAAGTTCGTGGGTCTTTTCCTGTCTACCTGGCCAGTGCATCTGAGTTGAAAGTGCTGTCCAGAGCTGTCACAATGGAGCACTCTGGGATAGCTCCCCGAGGCCAATACCGTCTAATTGTGTCCACACTACCCCAAATTCGACCCAGCAAGGCCGATTTCAGTGCTAATCTCCTTGTCGGGGGTGGAGTAAGGAAATCGATTTTAAGAGCCTTTTAAGTCGGAAAAAAAGGGCTTCATCGGGTGGACGGGTGCAGGGTTAAATTGATTTAACGCTGCTAAATTCGACCTCAACTCCTAGTGTAGACCAGGGCTAAGAGAAATGACACATGTGAAGATCAAGCCCACTGAAAACAGGATATGGCATTGCTGTCCATCTCTTAAATATTACTGCAGCCATCCAAAGGTGAAGCTGCTAGCAGACATTGTGCCTGAATATTCATAGAACAAAGTAGGCCTTAGTTTTTATCGTTGTGATACAAATGACTATGCATTAATCAATGACTAATCCAGCTTCTTGGAAATTGCCATGCTGGAAAGTGTAACTTAATATTTATTTAGGCTTTCCCATGGTTACCTGTATGCACATTACAGTGGCAGAAGTCTTCTAAAAGTAGGCATCATGCTGGTTGTGTAAACCTATAGCATAGGGTGGATCCTGACTTCTGCTTCAAGGGAACACTAGGCACAAAGGGCTTGTTCCATCATGAAAGCAGAAATGCAAGAGCTGTACCTGGCGCTCATGAGACTACCATGAGGGACTGTTGCTACCATGCCAGCCAATGCACCATGGCCCTAAAAAACATGGCTTACTAACCAGGGGCCATGCCCTGCATAGTCAGCTAAGGCATATGATGCAATCTGTATCATATTCTAGCTAGGGAATCATACCAGTCCCTTTCACCTGCCAGCATATTGTGGCTGACCACATGGAACCATCCGACCCTGCCCTGGCAGGATTGTTCTTAAAACAGATGTTCGGCTGCCTGCAATTCTCCCCCTCCCAAGGTCACAATGAGACCTGAAACCAGGGGAAACACTGACTTCTGAATTTCATTACAAAGGGGTTGCCTCTACAAAGATGTGGGAAAACCTGCTACCCCCTCCAAACCATGTGAAAAAGATCAGTGGGCTAATTTCTAGTCTGAAGTAAGGGTTCCACAGATCTCAAATCCAGGCCCACAACTCTCACACCCTGGCCATCACCAAGCAGCTCACCCAGAAGTACTGGAAGTGAGGGGCTAGCAAAACTATGACCCCTCCCAGAGGCACTGCCCACAAGGATCCTGACTGGGGACGATGAGCAGCCCCACTGATTGGCTGACCATACTGTTTAAGCCAGAAAGAGGCACAGGAAGTTGTTTGACCAGCCAAGAGACTTTCTGATTGGGCTGGACTCTTGTTTGATCCCTGGTTCTCTGAGCCTGACCCTGATTCTGGCTCTGACCCCTCGCTTGGTTCCTGATTCTGGCTCCGACCAGTAAGTCAGACAACCCACCTCCTGGTCCTGACACCCATTCATTCAAAACTTTTATGATATCCTGCAACATGCTAGTACAGTGAAGTACTACTATAACATGTTCTTCCTTTTGAATAAGGGTGAAATGCCAACTCCTTCTGTTTTAAGAGCTCAGAGAGCAAGTTTGCATGGTTATTAATACTCTTTACACTGTGCACTGTATCTAGAAAAGATTAAAAATGGCTAACAAATATCTGCCAAGTTGCTGATGAATAGTTCTGGTAGCTATGGAGATAATACATGTGACTTTTCTGATCTTTTGTGATTCTGAGATCTATCTCCCTTTTTCTTACCATCAGAAGCTATATTCTCCTGAATAATCTGGCAGTCACAATTCCTGTAAAAATTTCAGAGGTCCAGTCACCAGAGTGTTTGGAGCTCTCCCCAGCAAAGATGGGTCAATATGCCCAATTGACCCAGTCCCTGATATGATTTCAGTGGCATCTCCTTTGGGGGGAACAGATAGCTACAGAGAGAAGAAACAGAGCTGACTTTTAAAGACCTATCTTTATCTTTCTGTCTATCCAGCTGATGCTCATTACCATAGTATCTGAGATCATTTATCAGTCTGCAGCTGTTAGCCTCCCCACTGACTTGAGAAACCTAGAAATCCAAAGAAGAATCTTAGATTTAATTTTTTTAAAGAGTCAATTTCCATCTCTTTTCTTTGTAAAGATAGTCTTGAAAAGTAGAGCACTAGAGTTGAAAATTTGTTATTGACTTCTAAAATTCACAGGTTATTCAGAGCCCCCCAAGGCTGGCCTTTGGGTCTGTGAAAAGTATGGTCACAGTTGGGACCGCCCCAGTGCTGTCAGCAAGCAGCCAGGTGTCTCTTGATTTTGGGGAAGATTCCATTCCGATTTTTGGCTCTGAAGGGCAATGCCAGGCAGGCTGCTACTGATGACACGGGGGTTGTCACAAATTCCCTTTGAGCCTGTAGCTGAGCCAACTCCACTGCTGAGCAGCCAATGAACTTTATGGCCATAACAAAGGGCAGCTCAACATCATGACAGACAGCGCAGTATAGTGGACTAGATGCAGGCCTGATGATAAGGGACCCCTGCATTCTAATCCTTGTTCTGCCACTTTCTCCCTTCTGTGGCCTTGGTCAAGTCACTTCACCTTTCTACTTTGGTCTCCCCACTCTGTACAATGGGGATGATAGTATTTACCTGACTCATGGAGAAAGGATAAATAATAATTGTTTATAAAGCACTATATACATTCTGAAATTCATAAGAGTACACACAAAATCCTCCAGTGGCTGGAGCCATGAGACAATTGTCCCTTGCAAAACTTTTTAAAATGTAACCAAATATGACAGACCCTGGTGCATGCATCTGGACTCCACTCCACAGCAGGAGTTGGGATGGACCTAATCATCACACATATACGCATTTCCTATATAAAGTGAGTTTAACTAAATTAGGGTGACCAGATGTCCCATTTTTAAAGGGACAGTCCCGTATTTAAGCCCTCCTGCTGGTGTCCTGACTTTTTCTTAAAAACAGGCAAATTGTCCCGTATTTTCTGTTTCCCCCTCATCAGTACTGGTGGGCCCTGCTGCTGTTCAGATCCCTGCTCGCCAGCTGCCCGCCCACCAGTGGTGAGTGGGGGGTCCAGTGGCTGATGATGTGGGGGGGCGTGCAAGGCTGGTGGCGGGGCAAAGATGCAGCACGTGGGGCCGGTCGCTGGTCCATCAGCACAGCGCTCGCTGCATGCCAGCTCTTGGCCAGCAGGGCCCCGCCGCTGTCCCAGCCAGCTCTGGCTATGCACTGTTTCCAGCCAGCACTGGCTACAAGCTGCAAGGGCTGGTGAGTGCGGGCAGGCGCCAGGTGGCAGCTGCTGGTTACATGTTGCCTCTGCTGCCAATCCATCGGCCCTTTACATGCTCCCTCTCTTGTAGTCCTCTCCCTGCTTTGCCCCTTCACCCCCTCCCATCCCGCTGCTCCTCCATATCCCCCCCAGCAGGGCATGTCGGAGTGCCCAACTCACCCCAACAGCTTGGCCGGCAGGCTCCTTCCTTCCCCATTGCCTCTGGCTGGGCCGGTGTCCTGGGAAAGCCCAAGACCCTTTGGCCCAGGCGCTGGCCAGGAGAAGCCAAGCCCTGCATGTGCCAAAGATCCGCACAGCTCTGGCACGAGGAAGCCCCTCTGCTCATCAGCTAAGCTCTGGAGTGTGAGGGAGGTAGGGGGAAGCGATTTCCAGCCTGTTCATGCCCCAACCTGTTGGCTTCACAGCAGCCCCCGGGGCAGGGGCTTAGCACCCTCTTCACCCACCCTCCCCACAACCCTGGTTCTTGCCCTCAGGGAGTGCAGGGCTGCTCCGTCCCCCAGGCACCCTCCCTTGCTGAACCACGTCTCTGGCCACCTTCACTGAAGCCCCTGCAGTCAGGTTCCCTGGGCCTTGGTGCACAATGCATCCTTAGGGCTTAACCCCTTCCTGCCCATGTTGTAGCCGGGGGACAGGACGCTGCTGGGTTATGTGGGTGGCCAGCAGAGGCCTGGAAGTGTTAGCTGCCTTTCGACACTGTACGGGCAGGAAGGAACAACTGCTTCCAGCCACACGGGGAAGGGGGGAGTAGAGATGAGCTCTGCAAAAAGATGGGCCAGGTCATCCCTTTTCCCCACCCCTCCCCTGCCTGTGGCTGGAAGCAGCTCTGGTCTCTTCACTCTTGCACAGTGCTGAAAGGCTGCTACTGGCCACAATCTGGTGTGAACCCTGGCAGAAACCTGGGGGGGCGGGGAGGCGAGCATGTGACCCTGTGTACCCCCACCACATGTTGCCTCAGGAAGACACAGCACCAGGTATTAGGAGAGGCAGGTCCGTTTCAGGGGCCCAGCCCAGCATGGAGGGTGGAGAGCACTGGACAGAGAGGGTCGGGTAGGTCGGCCACCCCCCTCTCCCCCTGTGAGAGAGGTGTACGGGAGTGTGTGTGTGTCACCTTTCCCTGTGTGTGTGGGGGGGGGATTAGGGGTGTGTGTGTCACCCCTCTCTGTGTGAACCCTAAAGCAGGGGTGGGTATGGAAATTATATGGTGGGCCATGAATACTCACGAAATTGGGGGTTGGGGTGCGGGAGGGGGTGAGGGCTCCAGCTGGGGGTGCGGGCTCAAGGGTGGGGCCAGAAATGAGGAGTTCAGGGTGCAGGAAGGAGCTCTGGGCTGGGGCAGGGGGTTGAGGTGTGGGAGGGGGGAGCTCCAGGTGGGGTGCAGGCTCTGGGGTAGTGCTGGGGATGAGGGGTTGGGGGTGCATGAGGGTGCTCCGGGCTGGGACTGAGGGGTTCGGAGGGCGGGAGGGGGATCAGGACAGGGGGGTGGGGCATGGGAGGGGCTCAGAGGTGCAGGCTCCAGGCGGCTCTTACCTCAAGTAGCTCCCAGAAGCAGCAGCATGTCCCTCCTCCAGCACCTACGCGGAGCATGGCCAGGCGGCTCTGTGCCCTGCCCCGTCCACAGGCACTGCCCCTGCAGCTCCCATTGGCTGCGATTCCAGCTGCAATTACATGTATAATAAATACTAAACAATAAATAAATAAAGCCATCTACATATCCATGTGTCCATGATCTAGAGCTTCAGAAATCCAGAGCAAATGTACAAAAGGTTATCTCTGGGACTAGGAGAGACAGAGCAAGTTCAGTGTTGAGCAAGACAACAGCACCTGGGTGGGGGAGCAAAACCTAAGATAAGAACAGAGAATAAAACAGAATGAAACCATACCAGAGGAGGAAAAATTAGACAAAACAAGAGAGAAAACTTGGAAAGAAGAACAGAAACTGGAGAAAATAAAATGGATAAAAGAGAGAAAAGCTGGATATGGGATAGAAGACAAAAAAGATCAACTTTCATCCTGTCAGCACCATAATGTGACAAAATGGTTTTGAGCCTTGAAAAAGCAATAAGGAAGAAAGTGGAGGATCTAGCAATCGTAATATCAAGTCTGAAATGCTGATGGGTAAGGCCCAATCTTGCAAACACTTATCCAAGTGCTTAACTTTACTAATGAGTAGTCCTTTATAGTTCAAGGGATAACTCCAACAGTGCAAATCACAGTTTTCCTTGTCTACACCAGCAGCCTGTGCTGCTGGAGCTACACTGGTGGCTGCAAATGATGTCTGAAATTCGTGGCAAATCCACAACGTGGAGAAGGCCTTGAGCTGCACATTAGTCATAGCCATGACTTCCATGACAGAAACTCAACTTTTTGTAAAAAAATAAGCGTTTTTGCCATGGTGACCAGCCTGTTCCAGAGCAAGACTCCACCACGAATTTTTACGAATTTGGCTCCATATGCCTAGAGTAGCAGAATATGAGGGGTTTTATGGTTTTAAACTCTTAGTAAAGTATTATTACATAGTTTAAAACAATTTGTATTATAGATTCACTGTTCCATTCACAAGGAGTGATACTGAATACAGGTTATGTTGAGCAAGTACAACTTTATGAAACCCTGTGAACTGTTCTATGTGCCTGCATTGCTTGCAGCCTAACGCACCACATATACTGTTGACACTCATGTCCTTCAATAGCAGCCCCTGCAGAGAAGGTGGGCTTTCTGACTCCAGTTCTGGTGATCAGGAGACATATAGGATATTTATGTGACTTCTCTTATTATTTCCCATGACAAGCAGCTCAATATAAATTAAAATATCGTGTGCCAGGGCTTTTCCTTTTTTTAAATAAAATTAAGACTTTCCCCTTTTTGTTGTGACAAACAACCAGCTGTAATGAGAAGGCCCTGGAGAAAAGGCAGGAACATTAAAATGTTAGTTTAAAAAAGCAGATTGAAGGAATGCAAAATGAGTTAAAGAAAACTGGTTGACATTCAGTAATGCTGGCAAGGCAAGTGTAGAAAAGCAATGTGGGGGGGATGTATTTGTTTAACATATTTTTAAGTGATTTTAGGGCTCATGAAAGGTCTTGATTGATGGCCTGGAAACTGAAATGCTGTTTATCTACTACACCTGAAATTCAAGCTTCCTCATGCTGTCTCCATCACATCATTGTTTCAACACTAACCTGGAGGTGAGGGGGTAATTAAGGCCCGGATCCTGCAAGCAGCAACTTTGCACAAGGGATGGGCCCTGTGGGGGCAGATTGCAGGATTGGGGCCTTAGGCCCCATGGAGACTGATTCTTCCCTCAGTTTACACCAGTTCATTGTGTATCTCACATGACTTCAATGGAATTACCCCTGATTTACATCAGTGTAAGTAAAAGGAGGATCAGGCCCCATTGTCTATTAAATTCTCTCTGTTGAGACTCCCAACATGAGTGTTATTTGTGTTGGTGTTTTCATGTGAAGTGGATAGTTGTTCACTAGGAAATGGACTTAAACCTCCAACTCATTTCATATAGGCCACTGTACAGCTATTAAATGCTAATGATTTAGGATCACTGCCACTCTAATCCTGAGTTAAACCTGGCACCTAAATGTGCAAGGAAAAGGGAAATTATGTATAATTATGATATAGTTGGACTAACTATAAGGGTAACAAACCACTGAAACTAATTAGAAATGTAAGGATATAAAGAAATTTTAAAAATGCAAAGAAACTAAGAAGGAGGAATATTGGGAAAGTTATAAACACAAAAAAAGAAGTACAAGGAGACACTAAAAGAGCAAAAACAAATGAGTGAGAAACCGCCAAAAACATGTAATCGCAACAAGTGTTCTTCAAATAAACAATGGACCAGATTCATTAACACTGATTTCTGATTTACTGGAAGTTGCTAAGGTATGGAATTAGGTACAAACTCTCCTTTTGTCATTTAACAAATTGGAGAGTGATCTGTAGAGCTAATCACTATAGTCCTGCTCCTCAAAGATATTTAGGCACTTAACTCCTATGGAATTAAAAAGCATTGGATATTGTGAAGGGTCCATCCTTGCCCCAGAGCTACATAAAAGTAATAAAAGATTAAGGAGAAAGTGTTTATTTTCCTGAATATCAAAGAACTGCTCTCTGAGTGCTTGTGCACTCATTGCATTTGACACCGACCAGCGTGTCACCATTTACATTATATTTCTTTTTCAGAAGCTTTTTGTGTCTCATTTATATTTGGAGTTTAGCTGTCTCCTTGATTATGTGTCTCTCTATATTAGGGCTTCATAGTGTTTCCCATCCCCAGAATATCTGATCACCTTCCACATTAAACACATTGGCAATAGCAAGGTCTGTAGTAGACTTCATGACATCTCTGCCTTTTCTTCCTTTTGTGGTAAAGTTTTCTTTTCTTTAACTATTAACTTCCTTGCTTTTATGTAAGTGCTTGGGTTTGTTGTGATAGGTATGTGCACTGTTGTCACTTAGCAACCTTAGTCATTTTAAAATTTTATTTCTGTATCCTATACTTGATAACAGGATAGATAAGTCACTGCTCTCATGGGAGTAACATGCTCCTTGAGTCTTGCTTTTTATTTAATAGCTGGTCATCACTTACCTTCCTGGTTGGGAAAGATTCCAGGAAGCAAAATGCAGTTGTTCTGCCATATGCAGGGACAGACAGCTGGAGTTTTATGTTTTGTGGAGGAGGACTCACAAAATCAGGAATTTCATTTAGGCCCTGACCCTCAGCACAAGCATAGGGATCTGAGGCAGTAAATAAGGTCGCTTTAAAGAGTAAATAATGAGAGCTGATGGTTCTGGAGAAAACCTTTTGGCCTGATGTTATTTGAAAGGGTAATTTCCTAAAAATGTGGGCCTGTGAATGGGCATGGGCAATTGTTAATTAATAGATTTTGAAACACCAGTACTACTTTTCAGGGAAATCCATCAGAAAAATTTTTGCCCATTTTTCTGAGATGCTGTGAGGTTGGTTTGTTTGGCTTGTACTGTTTCTTTAAAGAAGCATGACCTGATGGGATATCTGACTCAGGTTTAAAAAAACTGCTACAGCAGGATACCTTCCCTCTGTTAAGACTGCACTCCTAGAAGTATCCTTAGACTATGGAGTTGGAACAGCAAGGTTAAGTGAAAGTTCATTTGTTCTGATATTTGCTGCTGTGTGTATACAGATATTTGTGCTGTATTTATTCCCTTTTATAGTAATATCCTGTAGGAAGGACAAACTTCACTATGTAAAGTGCCGTTGCCTAAAATCTGGAAATTTCTGATTATTATTTTTTTGAGAATGTTATTCATTCATACTACCACAGATGACTTCTTGATGTAAAGATGATGGTATCAAATAGATTCTTGTAGTGTTATTGATACCATCTATGCTTTTATCACCATTAGACGTGTGTGTGATATGTCAGGTCTCTCTGTCTTCCAACACCTGTTGTGGAAGGTAACTAGGATTAATGGATCAGATTCTGAGATGCAGTTATCAAAAAGTGCACTAAGATGACTCAGGAAAGTACAGCAGGGTATAAGGTGATTTTGCTCCTCCCTAATTCTGGGCTGCTTAGGGTTGTGATGTCCCCAGAGAGCTGGTCTAACTTATTGCAGCCTTGCATGGTTGCCTGTGAGTTGCACAGCCCAGAATAATCAGAATACTTTTGTGCTCAAGCTACTTTCCTTCTCATTCTGAACATTTCCCCCCTACACGAGGGACTGTGCAGGAGAGTAGTTTGTAAAGCTGCCTACATCAGCCCTACACATCTCCAGAGCTTGGGGAAATTACGGAAAAAAAACTTGGCTAGAAAAAAATCAGTTTCCTTCTGTTGAAATATATGAAGCTGTGGGAATTCTATTGCTTGGGTTACTGAGCACATGTAGAGTAGGAAAACAGCCAGTTTTAAAACCCATTGGCTAAAATGTAATGCACACATTTTTTAAACACCTCTTACTTTCTCAGTCTAGACAATCCCACAGCTGAGGTTTGGGCAATGTTATTAGTTGGTGGTAGTAGTGCTAACAGCATGCTAAGTGCTTTGGAGCTTTTTTTTTTTTTTTTTTTTAAAGAGACCCAAAAAAAAGCACTCCATAATACGCTTCAGGGAACAATTCTATTCCTGTATTAGGGAGGGAGCTAAATTAGATGACCTAATAGATCTTACATTACATCTTTAACTTCTGTGAACTCCAGCCACACTAGCTAAGCATAGCAGCCAGATGTTTCTTCTAAAGTCTTGAACAGTGACATACAACATAGCTGACACTTGACTCTGAAGCCTAATTATGACTATTTAACCCTTCACAATGTCCAATGCTTTTTAATTTCATAGGGTCAGCTCAAAGGTATTTAGGCACCCTTTCTAGTGGATGAAACAATTTCTACTTCTCCACTCCTTCATACTGTCTGTGATCTCAGGAAGGCAGTTCTGTATTTTTGAAGCTGACCCATTGTGTATTCTTCTGCCTCCACCTTATCTCACCAGACTGCCATTCCGTTTAAGGGTTTTACCAATAGATCCTACAGCTAGGAAGCATCAAGGTTATTCCACATAATTCTTTCGAGTCTGGCTCCCTGCCTCAGTTAGCATGTAGAAATATCACTACAGAAAGACCTAAAGAAACTTAGTGTCTGTTTCCACTGAGTTATGTGGCATCACATGAAGTCTTATGTGATAGTACTTAGGATAATATGAAGTTGTCAGCTAAAGCTACTGTACCATGGCTTTGAGTAAAGTCACAAGAAGCCCATTATGGTTAAATAATTGGAAAGGACATACATTTTTCCAAGGCCAGCCTTGTAAGCTGTTTGAGTCCTTGAACCTTGCAGAATGCTCTGAATCCAGAAACAGTCTCTGTCAGTCTTCTGCCTATTTCCAGAGCATGAAGAATTGTTGAGCCAAACAGATTATTTCACAATGGAAACATTCTTGTCTCTATAGTGGCAGACGACCAGCTGATGCTGGTGATGTCCTGATGGCCCTCTGACAGGATGCCATGAGTGATGGTGACTCTGACTTGTATAAAGAGGACATGGTTCTCCTAACATGAAGCATTAATAACTTCTGCAGCCATTCCACACACAAATCTATCAAAAATGAGCTGGGTAGAATAGCTGAAAAATCAGATCCAGAGCTTCATTTTAGTCCACTGTGACAAAAGCCAAGTGACATGGGGCCCTGAGAAGGGATTGGTGCATCTTGAGCCCTACTGGAAACTGTTGAAGTACAAAAAGGAAAGTGATGGCAATGGGAAGACTGGTGCCAAATTAAAGCCAGGGGCTTGATTTTCACGATTACCAAGCCCCCCTCAGCTCCACTTGAAATCAATGGGAGTTGTTATTACTCAGCACCAGTGAAAATCTGCTCCAGGTCCTCTGAACAAATATAAGGCCCTAATACTGCATGGGGCTTCTGCATTTTCCTGGCTTCTAACCAGACTCTTCTATTCTGCAGCCCAACTGCTGGTTCCAGCTAGTCAATACCCTGCACCTGCCACTGTCAGGAGCATTCCTGAAGGAACGTTCCTTTTTTAAGCAATAAAGTTCTTTCCTGTACAGTTTCACTGCCGCTCTTTTGGCCACCTGGAGGCAGAGAGCTACATAATGCTGGCTGATGCTGCTTGCACAGGAAACACTAAAGACACAGTGTAGAGGCTGGCAGAAGCATGGACAACTGAGGGCTTTGAAGGGAGACACTTAATTCCTGAAAAGCTACAGATGTTGGAAGAGCAGAGCCCTCCTGCATAAAGGAGAAACTTGGGTCCCTCTGATGGGTGGATTTGGATCTCGTTCTCCTGACCGTACCAGGCCTAGATTACTTGAAGAAAAACTGGCAAACTTTTCTTGGTCATAATTTGATCGGTCTCATGTTAGAGGCTCTGAGTTACCGGGAAAATGTGGCCTGTACTTAAATACAGGGAAAGTAGGTTACACCCATAACAGAAACCACACAATTATAGTAAGGGGGGAGGAAGGAGATTCCTGCTATTCTAAAAGCAAGCAGGATGTTTTGGGGACAATATTTTTCCTTTTAAAGGGAAAGTTGCTATCAATATTTGGAGGCAGTTGAAATTAGACAATTTAGGACAAGGGGGAGGGCGGGAAGGGTACAAAGATAGAATAGGAAACTAGGATAATAGGTGTGGGGAACTGTACTTTTAAAATGCTCTGACAAGAGCCAGTTGGAACCAGTTATGATGTTCTGCAGAGGCTCACGTTATAACAATGCTGATCAGTTAGAACTCAGACACTGAAAGAAGTGGACCGGTGTCAGAGTCCATAGCTCTGTGATCACTGAATGCCTCAGTAGGAAGCAGGGTAAAGGTGAGAATAGCGGGGGGGTGGGGTGGGGGGAAGTGGGGTAGATGGGAGATAGCAGAACTAAGAAATGGTAGCCATCCAAATAGATAAGTGCCCCTGTTGTCTGACTGTATGGAAGATGTAAGAAGGGGATTGAATTGCTACTGGACACCTATGACCCCTGCCATGTGCCTGGCAGAGTGACATACATAAACGTGGATCTGTCTAGTCCAGGCTGTGCGTGGGACAGGGTGCTGAGCAGACAGCATAGCTTCCATTCACTTAGGGTCCAGTCTAAAACTTGTTAGTCTATTGAATGATTGATTGGGCTCTCTAAGCAAGAACTGCTTAACAAACAGTACATGAGGGTGTGAGAGCTACTGGATATGTCCTGCTACTCCTTCCATATCCATGTTTCTTGCTGGGTGGGGGGAAAAGAGACCTTCCAGGAACATGGAGGGCAGACAGCAATGGAAACTAAGGCCCACGGTCAATGGGAGAGAGGAATTTGAAGAGACCAAGGGAGTTTAGTGTAAAGGAGATGAGGAGAAGTGAAAATTGACAAATGAAATAATGACTAAAGGAATAAATGTGTACATAGCAATATCAAATGGGAGTAGGCAGCAGTTGAACTGTAGGAGGGAGTGAAATAAGTTTTAAAAAGACTCGAAAAGTACCTTTTGGAGGGGTGTCTGGGAAGGAAAAAATAAACTAACCTTAAAAATGAATACAGAATAAGTAGAGGGGATAATAGACACAGAAAGAAATTGGAGTATGATGGTTGTCACCTTTCAGTTTAAATACACAGCAGTGTCTTATATCATGCAACAGAAGGGTATGGGACATAAGGTCTAGAATACAGAGATTTGTGAGTAGCACTGATGCTGCGTTTTTATATCAGTTATGTTATCTGAGTAACTTTGTAAGTTTTATGGTTGCAAAACAGTTTCTACTAGAACTCCCTATTTTCAGAGGTTCATAATCTTCCAAAGGTGAATGGTTTGGATAAGGAAAACCTCTGTGTTTGGCAGCCAGAAACTGGAGATGGTGAAAACTTGAGTAAAATCCTTTCAGCTGCCTGAGCTGCAGAAGAGAAGGATGAGGAAAGCATATTCCCCATTAATTACACTTTTTGTTTTTAAAATAGGGCTATAGTGCCCCCTCCCCCCACCCCAAAAAAGGGCTAAAGTTCTAAAACATTTACAGGACTCAGGACTAGTGAGTCTCTTGGTTTGGAAAAACATTGTCTTGATTTAACAAAATGACTGTATGGCAATAATGTATCTCGCATCAGTATGGTTCTACTCTTAAAAGTACAAAAAAAGCTACATGGGGCTCTATGTCTGTCTCAATTATTTCATATCAATTTTTTCAGTTTCTACAGGAAAAAACTTTTCCAACTGCCAATGACACAATCACCTGGGATTTGAAAATGAAACTGGGTTCTCTCCTCAGACATAATCACCAGTAATGAAGGTGCTGTAGACCAAAACCTGCCCTCAGCTACACCTGTGAAAATCTATTGAACATCGTTTTGCACAGGTGTAACTGAAGGCATAATTGACCCTACATTTATTACTGGCCCAAACTTAGGGCTTGTCTACACTACAACAGCACAGCTACAGTTGCTGCAGTGACATAGTGTGGATACAGTGTTGGAAGGGTTTTCCCCCCCACTATAGTTAATCCAGCACTCCAAGAGGCAGTAGCTAGTGGTGTCTATACGGGGATTTAGGTCAGAATTTTTCACAACCCTAAGTAATGTAGCCATATTGATCTAAGTTTTAGGTGTAGACCAGGGCTAAGTAAAAGTGGCTCAATGATCAGAGGTGCTGAGCAACCCACCTCCCAATGGGTGCTGCATGTGTTAAGCATCTGTGTAAAACTAGACTTTGTGTGTCTAAATATTACTTTAGGATCCTAACTTTAGACACGTAATTTTAAAAGTTGTGGGGTAAGTAAATCTTTTGATGGGCATGAAAGCTCTTAGCTGTTTTGATTCTCCAGGGTTACACGAGTGTAGAGCAGTAAGAAAGTGTTACTAAAGTTGGCAGACATGATTGAATACATAAAGGGAGCAGATATCTTGAGAAATGCAGATGCTTTTTTACAATTGTCTTCAGTGTACGACTATACCCTAAGTCAAAATGAGGGTACCTTTTAAATATAGAAGTATGTGCTGATGGGTGGATTAAGGCAGGATCTAGAGCCTAGGCTAGAAGGAGCCCATCAATATGTAAAGCTTGGATCTGAGGCTACGGAGTAAAAGTCCTGGTGGAAGCTATGATTTGTGTGTTTAAATGGGCAGCCGGATTAGGACATGAATATGGCTTTAGTTTACAGGGCCCCGCTCAATAGAGTCATGTGATATCAGAACTTAATTCATTTTATAGAAGTTTCTACGATTCTTGGTTGCAAAGAGAACCCGGGAAATGACTTGTAAACTGATGCAGTGTTGTCTGCAAACTTCAGGAAGGCATTTGAAACAATAGCTCTGGCTATGTCTACATGACATCCTTTACAGTGGCACACCTGCACTGATGCAGCTGCGCTGCTGCAGTGCTTCTGGTGAAGATGCTCTAAGCTGACGGGAGAGAGCTCTGTCATCGGTTTAGTAACTCCTGCTTCCATGAGAGGCGGTAGCTATGTTGGCAGGAGAAGACATAGCTCCTGCTTTCCTGCCAACATAGCGCTATCTACAGCAGCATTTAGATCTGTATAATTTATGTCACTCAGGGATGTGGATTATTCACATCCCCTGAGTGACTTAAATTATATCAAAGGAATTTGTAGTGTAGACATAGCCTCTGTAAGGTCTGAACTGCCCATTCACTTTAATAGGTTAATGCTGAACCCCCACCACCACCTTCCCCAGAACAGTAGTGTCACACCAATACTACCTCAGCAGAGTACCTGGGTTTGTCTAGATGAAAAGATTAAGGTTAGATTATCTCTGTTGGCTACCCTGACCAAACAATGACCTTTCCCCTCGTATAGATGCAGCCTAACGCCTTTTACCTCTCTTTAGCTGGTCCAGGTTAATACAAGGCACCCATTTTAGGATTGACTTAGAGCTACTAAATTGATGTAAAATATATTAACCTTCATCAACACTAGGGTAAAACGTTGTGGTAGCCCTGATCTTTTTCTCATCTTTATAGACTGTGTGTGTGAAGGAGCCGGCCCTTGCTGTTGCCACCTCAACGTGTCTGTGGGGGGATGATGTCAAGGCCTTTTGACTGAGTCAGCTGGGTTGGTGGGTACAGAGTCCTCTCCCACCAGGATGGACTCAATTTATCTGAAGACAGAGCAGTAATCTGAGGGCTTTTATAAAAACAAAAATTGTACTGCTTTAATTATACCACTTCCGTTTTAACTATACAACACCCTTAGAGTGGATGCACTGACACTGGTATAAAAGCTTATATAGCTTATTCTAGTTCAGGAAAGAAAATCTGCTATACCAGTATAAGGCACTTTTATGCTAGTATAACTGTGTCCATATTAGGGGTTATACTATCATAACTGTATCAATAAACAGTAACTGACTGAGGGCCTGTCTACGCTACCTGTCTGATCGGCAGGCAGAGATCGATCCGGCAGGGGTCAAGACGCGATAAATCGACCACTGAGCGCACTCCCGTCGACTCTGGTACTCCACCAGAATGAGGAGCGCAAACGGAGTTGACGGGAGAGCGTCAGCTGTCAACTTACCAAAGTGAAGACACCGCGGTAAGTAGATCTAAGTATGTCGACTTTAGCTATGCTATTCACGTAGCTGAAGTTGCATATCTTAGATTGACCCCACACGGTAGTGTAGACAAGCCCTGAGTTGTACCAGTATAACATTTCTCGTGTAGACAAGGCCTAAACTCTAAACTAAGCACCTTCATATTGGTATAACTGCCCACACTAAAAAGGGTTACCTGGTATAACTATGCTGATATGATTAAGGGGGTACTACTTTTGTGTGTAGACAAGGTCTTAGATCCAGGAGCTTGGCTCCTAGCATGCTTGTGTGAGCTCTGCATACTGAATAGGTGTAGCCTGTGGAGTCCGCACTTGGATTCTGATCCTGTGAGCCAATATGTGCAGGCAGACCCTTTAGGGAATCTAATTAAATAACCTCTCCCCCCACTCAGCTGGGGGGGAGAAGTAGATACGCCGGAGGGTAGGGATAGAGTCCAGAGTGACCTAGACAAATTGGAGGATTTGGGCCAAAAGAAATCTGATGAGGTTCAACAAGGACAAGTGCAGAGTCCTGCACTTAGGATGGAAGAATCCTATACACTGCTACAGGCTGGGGACAGACTGGCTAAGCGGCAGTTCTGTAGAAAAAGACCTGGGAATTACAGTGGATGAGAAGCTGGATATGAGTCAACAGTGTGCCCTTGTTGCCAAGAAGGCTAATGGCATATTGGGCTGTATTAGTAGGAGTGTTGCCAGTGGATCGAGGGAAGTGATTATTCCCTTCTCTTTGGCAATGGTGAGGCCACATCTGGAGTATTGCGTCCAGCTTCCCCCCCCCCCCCACTACAGAAAGGATGTGGACAAATTGGAGAGAGTCCAGCAGAGGGTAATGAAAATGATTAGGGGGCTGGGGCACATGACTTATGAGGAGAGGCTGAGGGAACTGGGCTTGTTTAGTCTGCAGAAGAGTGAGGGGGAATTTGATAGCAGCCTTCAACTATCTGAAGGGAGGTTCCAAAGAGGATGGAGCTCGGCTGTTCTCAGTGGTGGCTAATGACAGAACAAGGAGCAATGGTCTCAAGTCGCAGTGTGGGAGGTCTAGGTTGAAACATCACCCTCCTAGTAAAATAGTGAAGCACTGGAATGCGTTACCTAGGGAGGTGGTGGAATCACCATTCATAAAGGTTTTTAAGGCCCGGATTGACAAAGCCCTGGCTCGGATGATTTAGTTGGGGGGGTTGAGCAGGGAGTTGGACTAGATGACCTGCGAGTCTCTTCCAACCCTAATCATCTATGATTCTATGACATCCCTGCAGGCACAGAGGTTCATGGACATGGATCAGCTCACAAGATTGGAGCCTTCAGTTCGACAGACTAACTCTGTATTTTCTTCTTTATTCTAATGGATGATGTAGATAGGGACAACACAGCTTCCTGGGGCAGGGAGACAATACTCCAACTCACCCTTCTGGAAGGGGAGACTACAGCCTCCCTTCCCCGCTAGGCAACAGGTCAGGTTTAAATGGACACTGCAGGATTGTAGGCTGCAGTTTACTAGCTAGTCAGCCACGCTTCCACTGTGCCTGTCTATAATCCTTATCAATTAGTGCTGATAGCTACTATTTATATAGCACTTCGGGGCCAGGGCGCTTGGTGCTTTAAGGATGATGATACTTCCCTACCTTTGTATATTTCAGATGGGGGCCAAGGCACAGAGCAGGGAAGGGACTTGCCCAAGGTCATACCCAGCCAGTGGTACAGGCACAAGTAACATCAGTAGCTCTTTGCTAAGAGCACTAGTCGGGTTCCTGCTGCCCCGTGAAGGGTTCATACCTGCCCCTTTGTGGCGCTGGAAAAGCTGGGGGTTGGCAAGGTTGAATGCGCTGGGGCGGGTATTTACGGTAGTGGGGTTGGAGAGGCGCTCGGCGGCACTTACGGTAAATGGGGAGGGAGGGGGTATATTGCGTGCGCGGGCGGGGCAGGCAGAGCTGCGTGCTCGGCCCCGCGAGGCGCGTCTCTCCCTCGCGAGCTCGGTGAAAGGATTTGGCGCCAGGCGGGTCCGCTCTGCAGCTGCCGCAGCCGCACGAACCAGCCGCGCCACCCACCCACCCGCGTCCCACCGGGGCCTCGACCCAGCGCCGCCGCCCGACCGAGCCCAGCGCCGCCAGGCACCGCGCCGCCGCCATGAGCTGCTCGCCCGTCAACGTGAAGAAGCTGAAGGTGTCGGAGCTGAAGGAGGAGCTGAAAAAGCGGCGTCTCTCCGACAAGGGCCTCAAGGCCGATCTCATGGAGCGGCTCCAGGCCGCGCTAGACCAAGAGGAGGCTGGCGGGGGAGGCCCCGCCAGCAGCGCCGCCGAGCCCGGCAACGGCAGCATGGAGGGGGAGGCGGCCGAGATCGGCCAGGAGGGAGGCCCCGACCAGGCCGCGGCCTCCACCGCCGAGGACGACGACGAGGAGGGGATGGAGGCGGCCGATGGCGACGCCATGGAGCTGGGCGAGGAGAACGGCGAGCGGGCGGGGGCCGGGGGCGGCCCGATGGAGGAGGAGGCGGCCGGCTCGGAGGAGGAGGAAGAGGAGGATGAGAACGGAGACGACCAGGGCTTCCAGGAGGGGGAGGACGAGCTCGCCGACGAGGAGGAGGCCGCGGCCGGCGACGCCAACGGGCACGGGGAGCAGCAGCCCCCGCAGCAGCAGCAGCCGCCGCCGCTCCTGCAGCCCCAGCAGCGGGTGCCCGCCAAGGAGGCGCCCGGTAAAAGCGGCGCCTCGGGACCCCCGGCAACGGCTCCTGCCGGCCCGGCGACCCCCGCCAAGTACCAGCCGCAGCAGCAGCAGGACAAGAAGAAAGCGGAAGGCGGCGGCGGAGGCGGCCGCCCCGGGCCCCAGGCAGTCGGGGGTGAGTGCGTGGCCGGGCCGCAGCGGCCTCCCCGGGGCTGAGGGGCCGGGCGCGCGGGGGACGGGGGGGGGCGGTTTCCGGGGTGAGGGATTCGTAGTTTAGCACGAGATCCGGGCCCTTCCCCGCCGGCGATGGGGGGGGGTGGGGGGTCGGGATTCGCGCCCCCCCCCCCCAATCCCCGCCGCATGTGTCCCTGCGGCGGCTGCGCCGGGCCCCGTGCTGGGGGCGGGGGTCTCGGGCAGGTGGGGTGGTTGCGCGGGACCGTTGCGCCAGTCTGCGAGCGCGGCGGGGGGTTGAGGGGGAAGGGGTTGCCGCGCCGTGGGGGAGGGGCGGTTCCGGAGGGGCCGCTGGGGCGCGCTGTATTGTGCAAACGAACGCTTCGCGGCGTGACGTTGCTTCCGGCCTGGCTGCTCTTCGGGATCGCGCTTTTGGAACGCTGGGTACAATGGAGGCGGAATCCCCTTCCCTGCGGCCAGGCCCCATGCGGAGCGGCCCCCGCCGCCAAGCTGCGCCGGGCCAGGCGGAAAGGGAGGCGCTGCAGTTCCGTAGTGCCCTTGTGCGCAGCTCCAGTGTGCCCTACGGGGTGGGGGAGGGGAAGGAGGATGTAAATGATCTATTGAATGCAATGAGTTACTGGTCTCTTAGCTGCTTAACTTTCCTGGGCCCTGAACCCAGCAGGTGTCTTCTCTGTGCAGGGACAGTATAAATGAGCTCATATTATTTTTGCCACCTTTTTTTTTTTTTTTAACAGATCTGACAATTCATGAAGTAATTTTCAATAATTTTCGGACCACATCATTGTCAGAAGCTTAGTGCTGCAGCTAGGACAACTCTGCTTTTTTTGTTTTAAATTTTTTTTAAAATAATGTTAAGAGATCTCTATGCAGGACGCTGGTATTATTTTCTGGCAGCTAGGTTGTGTGCTCTTAAATTTTAATTTGAAACCTAACATTTAGGGAAATACTAACTTGTACAAATTAAAATGCATTTCTCAACAGGACCTACCTTAAACATATTTTTCATTTAAATTACTTTCTGTAGGAGATACTAAAACAGAACAACAAAAAGCTAGTGATAAAAAGAGAGGTGTGAAGAGACCACGTGAAGACCATGGCCGGGGATATTTTGAATACATTGAGGAAAACAAGTATAGCAGGTAGAGAAACTTCAAACCACTAAATAATATTAGAGGTCTATCAATGAAAAGCACTAAAAGTTAGGTATTAATTACGCTTTGTAAAAACCACTGTTAAGGAAAATACCAAAATTTATTACGTTGGTTTTTAGGGCCAAATCACCTCAACCACCCGTTGAAGAGGAAGATGAACAGTTTGATGACACAATGGTCTGTCTTGATACTTGTAAGTATTTCTGCTTTTTTGACTCTAGTGACAAATTCCCTGCCCTCCTCTTCACACACACCTCCTTATTTTTTTAAAACTAGCTTGCCGAACTGTAGTAGGAACATGCAGGTTGATTCTCATCAGTGAAAGTGACCTGTAAAGGACTTCAGAATTGGCTTGTGCCATTCTTCTGCTTTTTATGATATACGAAGAGAGACAGAAAGGCTTTACTTGGTTTTATTCCCTGTATGGTGCTTTTTTAAAACTTATTTTTTTAAAAAAAATATCATCCCTGGTTTTGCTGGTGAACTAGGGAGTGGGGGGAGGGGTTTCAGGATGTATATTGCAAAGGGGTACGTCAGGTCTGTAACTAAGACCTTTCCAAAATGTTCACCAATTACTGACAGGTGTTAACAAATGAGATTCAAAATTTGGGAGAAGGCATAAATGAAGTGGAAAGAAACTCAATGGGCTGGTTTATTTTGAGAACTTGATTATGAAATGGTACGTACAGGCTCTGTTATACTGTACAGCCATTCTAACTTAGGAGGGAAGAGGCAGCTTACCTTAATTAAAAAAAGTGATAAGAGAGTACATATTGTGATGAAGTAACCCTGCTTTTTAGTTTGCTTAGGCCCTATTCTGCAACGAGCAGTCTTTGCGTAGATATTAAGTTAGAACAAACCATTACTTGATTTCTGATTGGTTGTCAGTCATCAGTGCAAAGTAGAAATGTGTTGGTATGCATGGAGAATTCTTACCTACTTGTGTACAAACCTTGTACAGCTGTAAAGTCTTACCTATCAGTCATTTGTAATGTCAGCTGTACATTAGACTCAGAATTGGTTGAGCACTAGTATGTCCAGTTCCAACCATGTATGTGATTGACTTATGCAGAGTAGTAAATTTGTAAAGGGGAGAGAATTACCAACTTGTGAGCCCTTGGTGCTGCCCCTAAGGGTAAAGTGTGGGGGGGGAGGGGCGGGGGGGGTTAGTTTTTCCAGATATGATATGTCACTAGCATTTAATGGTCTCTGTGAAAAGCAGTACCATATTTTCTACAGTGCCTTGAGCCAATGGATAGTTACCGTGTCAATTTAAAAAGAAACCTTATCCAGTCTGTTAGACAGCTGCAAATTATATCCTTCACTTTCATTAAAGGGAGAACAGTTTAGATCACACTTGTCTAAAAGTAGCATACATAGTAGTAGTTTACAAGTAATGCTAAGGCCACATCTACGCTACCCGCCAGATGTGCGGGTAGTGATCGCTCTATCAGGGATCGATTTATCGCGTCTAGTGTAGATGCGATAAATTGATCCCCGATTGCTCTGTCGACTCCGGAACTCCACCAGGGCGAAAGGTGGAAGCGGAGTCGACGGGGGAGCGGCGGCCATCGATCCCGCGCCGCGAGGACGCAAAGTAAGTGATTCTAAGTCGATCTAAGATACGTCTACTTCAGCTACGCTATTCTCATAGCTGAAGTTGCATATCTTATATCGATTCCCCCCCCCCCCCCCCCCCCCCCCGGTGTAGACCAGGCCTATGATTACTATAGCTGAAAGTATAGAAGTGTTTCATATTTCAGCTTGTTTGCGTATTTTGACGACATTTTATCAGTTTCTGCTCTTTGTGGAGAAACTTTTTAAAACTGGGAAAATGTGGATTCACGGTCACTTCAACAGACAATATGGGTTAGGTGTAGTTTATGAAACTTATAATTTTATTTATTTTTTTTGGAAAGTGCTAGCAGTTAATTCAGTTTGATAGTGTTTCTTGATAGACAGGATTTCCTTCTTAATTGGAAACTGCTAGTCGTAAGCAGCTGTTTTTTAATGATAGAACTTTCAGAGTGCCTAAATAATAGCTGTGGCTTTATTGTACCACTAGTAGTGGTTTAGTTTTCTTGAACACAAGTAGTTATGCCACTGAAGTCCAGTCATTTTACACAGATGTCAACTTAATATGACCAGTGGAGTGAGGAAACACTACATGTGCATTGGTGGCCTGTATTTCCTAGAGTCCACCAGTTTTTAGATTGCATTATATTTCTACTTGTGTCAGCCTCTGGGCAACATTGATCCAGATTATATATTCCGGACACTTCCATACAAAGGGGTGTTAACTTTTCTTTTAAATTGTAAATGTTTTTATAAAACAGGTAAGCAGAACTGTGCAAGCTTATCTCTAATCAGTTTCACTTTCTGGTTTGTATGCAATAATGTGTGGAGGGTATCGGAAGTGTTCTGAGAACCGTGGATGAAAGTATTTATTAGTAGTACAAAATTTCAGTTGCAAACATTGTAGTAGTAGACAGGGTCATTCCATACAAACCGAGAATTCTGATAATACTAAGCACCTTAAATCTTAGACCTAAAGTATATGTGTACTGTTGAGACTTCTTAGTTTTAAGATTATCACAAGATGCAGCATGTAAAATAGTTCAGTTCCTTTGTGTGTGCATAGACTGGTTACTGTTAACTTTTAAATCTTATGTGCTGTTCTAATTAGAAGTGGGGAAGGCAAGTCTTATACATGGGCAGGATAATATATTCGCTAAATTTCAGCGTGGCTGGTTTCTAGTACATTCTTGGGCACTTCAAGGGCTGCATCCCACACCTCGCATCCCCATGTTACATTGGTTTGTTATGGCTTAAGATCTGCTTTTTTTGCCCTCAAGAGGCTTCCATGGTGTTACTGGCTTCAGTTTTGACATCCTCTTTGGGACTGAGGTTCCAACTGTGCACCAGGGTGGTGTTTTGTTTGTCTCTCTCTCCCTCCCTGCCCCCCCCTCCCCCGGCACTTTTTTCTCATTTTGAAGGATCATCTCCTGCCATGCTCTCCCTGTGTAAGCTACCTATATCTGATTTGGAGTATTTTATTTTAATTGTCTACATTACTAACAAGTAGCCATCTTAATTTCAAGCCAGTCACACACACACCCCACATATAGCTTTTGGTACTCCGTTTGTATCTTAATATTGTTGTATAAACTGTTAGCACCTATCCGTGTTTAAGGCTATTTTTGATGTCTGCCTGTAAACAGTTAACTTTGTTACACCATATGGTAAATAGAAATAAATTAAACGGTGACGTGTAGACTCACTAGCAACAGGTTTTTATATGAAATTGGGAAACATCAATAGATGTGTAAAACTGATTTGTAACACTCATCAGGCTTCCTCAGGACTTTCTAGTTGATCAGCTATCTGAAACCTTGAGCTGGGAAAGAACCACCAATATTCAGCGAGCCAGTTGGCTTATCGAAGTGTCCATATCCAGGAACAGGAGAGCTGTGTTCCGGTCATGCCTCATATGGAATAACTTACTGAATAAGTTAAATACTGAAAACAATACTGAGAACTTTCTGAAGTTAATTGTAACTTAAAGGTGTATGCCGAAACTTTTTAGCATGAGTGATCACTTTAGATAAGCTGTCACCAGCAGGAGAGTGGGGTGAGAGGAGGTATTGTTTCATGGTCTCTGTGTATATAATGTCTTCTGCAGTTTCCACAGTATGCATCCGATGAAGTGAGCTGTAGCTCACGAAAGCTTATGCTCAAATAAATGGGTTAGTCTCTAAGGTGCCACAAGTACTCCTTTTTCTTTTTGCGAATACAGACTAACACGGCTGTTACTTTGAAACCTGAAAGTTACACTGAAAGCCATATCCGGGCATCCAAATAATTGGCTTACTTTCATGAGTGCTAAGACCGCTTGTAATCAACAGCTTGGCACTTTTGAAAGTCAGATCACCTATTTAAGTACCCAACATTTGTTTTAAACTAATCTGTTTAAATTTCAGACGACATATGAAAAGCAGTAAAAAGTATGATTTTTATTATATTGACAGATAACTGCGACCTACATTTTAAAATCTCAAGAGACCGTTTTAGTGCTTCCTCTCTGACCATGGAAAGTTTTGCCTTTCTCTGGGCTGGAGGGAGAGCCTCCTATGGAGTTTCTACAGGCAAAGTCTGCTTTGAAATGAAGGTAAATCCTATTATTACTGTTTTAGTGGGGAATAATCTTGAGCATGTGTAAAGACTTTAATTATTGCTCATCTTGGTATAGCTGGAATTTTACAAAAATATAATTCCATTCAATTGTAGCTACATCAGATGGGATAAATCCAAAGCATAGGGATTTTTAAATTGTTCCTCTGGTCCGTAGAGAAAACTTTTTATTTAAAACATGAAAAATAACTTAACTGACAAAATGACTTCCTTTTATACAAAGAGTCTACAGAATGCAGCGATTTACATACGTATAGCTATGTAAACGTATGTATTTACATACGTGTAGCTTGAAAAACTTAGATCTAACGCCAACTAGCCAAGATAAGAGGATTGCACTTCATGCCACCTACAGTCTGAAGGAATAAAATGGTACTCTATTTAATTGTAATTTAACCCAGCAATCTCATTCCTGGCCATACCCAGTCATCTATGCCTGCCACAGGAGTTGGTAACTTTACCAGACAACTAATAGTCGGGACTCCGTCTCCTAGCTGAAGCCAGCATTGATCAGAGTGGGAAGGGGAAAGAAGCAGCAGTGCTGTAGATGGTCCACAACCATGTACAAAGCCAGCACCTCCCACCTGCTGGGAAAGGGGTGGGTGCTGAAGTTACTAGCAGGTGCTGGTCCTTGTCTTGGCTCACTGCTTCCAGCTTATGTCTTAAATTCTTAAGCCTTTTCTGTGCATGCACCCCAGGCACAATTCTAGTTGCTTTTTGTTCTCCTTTCATCCAGTGCCCTTAGGCCTCCTGGCTCCTGCAAGGGTTGGTGGGTGGGTATCTCCTTTTACCCAGGCTCCCTTAATGAATTATTCTTGGTGCCTGCTGCCATTGCCATTACTGTTCCAGCTCCAATTGTCTTGTCTGTCTTCAAGTCAGTGTCATTCTGCTTATGATTTTGAAGAGCACAGGATTCTAGTTGGTTTTCACTTGATACAGCTTGGCAAAGCTCTGAGCAGCAGCAAACATATGGCAGCTAGCTGTCTACACATTTATGGGGACTTAAGGGTGTTTTTTTTTCTTTGTAATCATAAAAGTAATATGTCTTTAAAGAAAGAATAGGTTCTGCAAAAGTTGATAACATTTGCCTATTAGTCGCTTGCTATAAAAGAAATATTGTTAAGCTTTAAACTGTCCTTGTATCAGTACAACAGTGTTTTGTTGTATCAAAACACTGGCTTAATTTCTTCATGTAATACTGCACTTTAATCTGTACCATATTGGCTAGAGTAATGTTAGTTCACTCTCTTATGCATGCAGGGTACTGACATATTACCATACAGAAGAGTCGAGTGATTGTGTGTGTGTATTCAACATAATACTAATTTTAAAGTTAAAAGGGCTCCTTGTACTTCAAATGCCCCAACCTCCCCATAAACAAAGTTCCTTGAAGTCACACACACCTTTACGTCCTTAGCCAGAAGATATAAGTACTTGGTAGCTGACTTGTAGTTCCAGAACGTTTTAACTCAAGACTACTTAACTCTTCCCCACTTCAACCCTCCCCTTCTCCCCCCCCCATACCTGAAAATGTGGTATGCTCCTATTCATACTTAATATTTTGCATCACCTCTTAATACAGGCTTCAAAATATTTCCTTCAGGAATTCGTCTTGTTTGAACCTGATATTTCATTTCACTTTATCAATTTTTGTTTAAAAACAGGTTACAGAGAAGATTCCTGTTAAACATCTGTATACAAAAGACATTGACATTCATGAAGTGCGGGTTGGCTGGTCACTGAGTACAAGTGGAATGTTGCTTGGTAAGACTTCAAAATATGTCAGTCAGTATTACTTAAACTTATCTAAAAGGCATTCAGCCTGTTTTTGATGACTGCTTTACTTCTTATGGAGTAACTGAATCTGTGTAGGCTTTTTTGCTGTTGGTGATGCCTCTTAACCACACTAAGATAGGCATTGTATCAAGTGATTCTGTGAAGACCGTGGCTTTGAAAGAAGAATACACTTCAGCCAAAACAAGCTGGTTTTTGAATATTATAGATGTAAGGGCTATTTGACTTTGCAAGAGCTGTGCTTCCCTCTTAATGATAAAAACATCAGCTGTGTAGAATAATTCTGTATAATCTTTGCTCTGCGTATAACCTGTGTGCCGTCAGCACAAGATTGTCTTGAAGAGCAGATTGCTAAGTATCTTGGCACAAGTCCAGAGAAAGAAACACAGATATTACACTCAGAATTATTAATAGGAAAATAAAGAATTGTGATGTTTCTACCAAAATTATTTCACTTTTGAAAGTGGGCAGGAGGAAAGAATACTCTGCTGGATGAAAGGAAATTATTCTTCTAGTATTCTGCTGTCTAAATATTTAAACACCCACTATTGTTAGTGAGGTGCCATTTTTGTAGATAATGTTTGAGTTCCCATCTGTTTCTGCTGCAGCAGCTGTAAACTAATATTTTTAAAGGTGTGCTGGTGCACAAACAATTAGAATTTAAGATCCAGTTTTAATACCTATGTCTACTGTGCTTGTTGAAATGTTCGCTATTGAACAAATGGTAATCTGGAGCAGTATCTGTTGATGGTATTGGCTCCTTCTAAAAGATAGTTCTTAGCTGCCACCTAATTCGTTTCAGTAAAAGTCAAATATCTTTTTAAAAACTAAAGGTGTAGTCCATTTTTACAGTTCGTAAGGTAGAATTCAATAATAAGCTACAGTACCTGGAGTGAGTAGAGAAGGTCAAGAACTTCAAGGATGTAATAAAATCTATGGTGTAAATTTTTTTTTAAGACTAGAAATATTTAAAAACAATGCTGAAGGACAGACTTTGAGTAATTTGGAATATCTGATTTCTTTGTTTTGATGTCTAGCTGCATTTTTTTCCTCTTATTTTGGAACGCCTACTAGATAATAGCCTACGGTGAAGCACCTGCAAAATGAGACACAGCACTATTCGTTTGAATATAAACTCTTTTTAAACTTTTTTTAGAATGTTTTAAAGTAAGTAATCTAGAACGCAAGATTGTAGCTAGTTGCTGTAGCTTTCCTCTAAGTTGTCTGGTCTTTCACCAGGTGAAGAAGAATTTTCTTACGGATATTCTCTAAAAGCAATAAAGACATGCAATTGTGAGACTGAAGACTTTGGTGAGAAGTTTGATGAAAATGATGTGATTGCGTGTTTTGCTGTAAGTTTTCGACTATTTCTGTGTTTTTGAAACTTGAATTTTCTGGCTTAGTTATGTGGGAAGGACTGACCTGATTCCAAAAAAAATGGAGCAAGATAGTTTATCTTAAACATTCTGGTTAATTTTCTTAGTGTTGGTACATTACTTGATGCTGCTTTAACTGAGTTAAAGCCATTTTCTACATGGAAGACATTTACATTATACAAAGTTTGATAATTTTTATCTACGTTTATCTTAAGGGCTGCATTTTTCTTATGTCTAGCAAAACCTTAAATAAGATAAGTTTGGTTACTTGTATTGCGGACAAAAGATGGAAACTGAGATTCCATCATGAAGTCTTGATAAAAGGAAACTTGAAGTGATTATATACAGAGTACTTGGGTTCCTACTAATTTGGTCTTTATACTAGTGCAAGTTAAACTAGTTTCATGTATTAACAGAATTTTGAAGGCGATGAAGTGGAACTCTCATATTCCAAGAATGGGCAGGATCTTGGTGTTGCATTCAAAATCAGTAAGGAAGTTCTTGATGGGCGACCACTCTTCCCACATGTTCTCTGCCATAACTGTGCAATTGAATTCAACTTTGGTCAGAAGGATGAACCCTACTTTCCCGTACCTGAAGAGTATAGCTTCATCCAGAAGGTTCCATTAGAAGATCGGGTTAGAGGACCAAAGGGACCTGAACAAAAGAGAGACTGTGAAGTAAGTGTGATGTTTTCTAAAGCATATTAATCTAACTGCAGTAATCAGATTGAAAATTTTACTACACAACTCATTTTGGCCATCTGTTTGGATGTTAGTTCTTAAAACGGGTAATTTACGATTGGCCATTCTATGAAGTTTACCAGTTTGTTTGGACCCGTTCTAATGTTTCTCCATATTTTAACTAAATGAACCAATTAAAGCAATAATTGGCATAATATGGCAGCATTTTTTGATAAGCTGCCAGTTAGCACAGCTTCTAATTTGGCTTTCCACTTAAACTATAACATCTAAACTGTGTCATAATAGGTGGTAATGATGATTGGCTTGCCTGGAGCTGGGAAGACGACATGGGTTTCCAAACATGCAGCAGAAAACCCTGGAAAATACAATATCCTTGGAACAAATACTATTATGGACAAAATGATGGTAAGTAGTGGCAGGACTGAGGTCTGTCGTAGACTTATAAAAGTTGAAAGGTTACTTGGATTTTTTTTTCATCCCCATACTATTTAGTTGATATTTAAGTTCACAAAGTATTGACTAGTTCCTTGCCTTTTGGGAGCCTTAAGGAATTTTGATTAAACAAAGTAAATATAGCATGAATTACAGCAGGCTTCTAAAGCTTATGTAGTATATGTTCTTAGTAGAAATCAGATTTCTTTGGTTGACCTGCTAGTTATGAAATGTCTGTCTATTTTTGTTCTAGTCCTGTATTGCTTTTTGAGGGTGGGTTACACCTCTAAATTCTGACATGGAATTTAATGTAGTAGTTATTGCTTTTGCATGATGTCTGTGGTGATTATAAAGAGAAATATTGCTCACTTGCCACAGCACACTTTTTAAAGAATTACCATTCCTTTTGTGGGATGATGTTAAGAACACCAATTCAAATGAGTTTTGAGGGGTTCACTTGTCTTAAAAAAATTAAGTCTTCAATGTCAGATAAAAGCACTTAACAAAGGAATAGGTCAGCAACCAGATCGGTACTACTATAACTTTGGAAAATATGTTTCTGTAGGTTGCAGGTTTTAAGAGGCAGATGGCTGACACTGGAAAACTTAACACACTGTTGCAGAGAGCTCCGCAGTGTCTTGGCAAGTTCATTGAGATTGCCGCTCGTAAGAAGCGGAACTTCATTTTGGATCAGGTATAAGCTACAGAGTATGAAATTAATTTTAAATTAGAATGGAAATAACTAAGTGGGATTCAGGTTTAGAATCTAGCAGCTGTTGTGCTCTACCACTTTTCCTGCTTACCTCATTGAGGAGGCCAAAGGTTGAATTGTACGACAAGCATTTTTAATCACTTCATATATCATCTACAATTTTTCCAAAATTGTGGGGTGTTGAGGGAAATAGTGTTCACATCCAAAAAGAGTAAGATTTTGTAAAGTTGCACCATGCTACATCTTTCCTTCCACTTACATGTAAAAGTCATTGCAAGCTCTTGTAGAGATGAAATTTATACACCATAAGTTTAACTTCCTTTAGTTCTGACAATGACAGCTACGTGTAGTAAGTTACTGCATTTTTTTCAGACAAATGTGTCTGCAGCTGCGCAGAGGAGAAAAATGTGCCTGTTTGCAGGCTTCCAGCGCAAAGCAGTTGTTGTTTGCCCAAAAGATGAAGACTACAAGCAAAGAACACAAAAGAAGGCAGAGGTGGAGGGAAAAGATCTTCCAGAGCATGCAGTTCTCAAAATGAAAGGCATGGAACATAATCCTATACTGTGTTTTAGGATGTTGAGTATCTGTTTAAAGGGATAATGTAAATTTTTAGAATTCAAATTTGCTTACCTTAAAACAGTTACACTAAAACCTAGAAACTGGAAGACTATCATAGCTTTGTAAGACAACACTATATTGTGTGTTCCCTCTGCTGCAGTCCTTAACACTACTCAGTCATGCTGATATGCTCCATGCAGATGCACAAAGCTGTCGTGGCATAAAGTGCCCTATTAAAAAAAAACATTAAACATGCTTGGCAGACATTGATGTTTGCTCTGAGTGCAGGGTTCAAAAAATTAATAGGCAGAATATTTTCTAGCTTTGGATAGTGTTAGCAACTTCTTGGTGGACTGTTTGCTTCACTTACCACTCCTCAGTTTTGTCTTCATATTCAGTGATTCGGTTTCTGGAATTTTGTCCCTGCTGTTGTAGGAGGAGTGAGTAAAGGGTTTTATTGTATCTGAATGGGTATTCTGAACATCCAGGGTTTTCTCCTTTATAGGAAACTTCACACTGCCGGAGGTAGCAGAATGTTTTGATGAAATAACCTATGTAGAATTACAGAAAGAGGAGGCTGAGAAGCTCTTGGAACAATATAAAGAAGAAAGTAAAAAATCTCTTCCTCCTGAAAAGAAACAGAACACTGGATCAAAGAAGAGTAACAAAAAAAGTGGTAAAAATCAGTTTAACAGAGGTGGCCAGAGAGGACGTGGAGGATTCAACATGCGTGGCAACTTCAGAGGAGGAGGTAGGCCTAGAAACAGACCTGTTAACTTTATAGGCGTTTCTGGCTTTGGTGTTAACCTTTGACTGTAGCTGTTTCATTACCTTTATGCTGGGGAAAGCTTGACTTCAACTCCAACTCCAGATACACTTGAAGAGGAAGTCAAGGCATTTAAAAAAGAGTTTGCTAACTAACTTACATTAGTCCATAATTTAGAGGGAACTAGAGATCTTATACTGTATTCATATGGCTTGTCAAGGGCACTGCTTCTGAATTTTCACATTTGGATTTGGTGTTTTGGTTTTGTACTACATTGATGTGTCTCTAGATGTTTTACTCAATTAGATCAGAAATTTCCTATTCAGGCATTCTTTTTCATTTGAAGCCAGTGGGCTTGAAATCCAAATCCATTAGGCAAAACAAATCTTCCTTAAAAATGTAGTAGGTGTAAAACATAGGATTTGAGATATGTCAGCTATATCAGACAATAGTTCTCATATAAGAAAGAGCTGTCAAACAAATGCATGTTTTTTATTTTTTCTTTCCACAGTCCCAGGGAACCGTGGTGGATACAACAGGAGAGGTGGCAATATGCCTCAGAGAGGAGGTGGTGGCGGTGGTGGTGGCAGTGGGGCAATTGGCTATCCATATCCTCGTGGTCCTGTCTTTCCAAGCAGAGGTGGTTACTCAAACAGAGGAAACTATAACAGAGGTGGAATGCCCAACAGGGGGAATTACAACCAGGTAGGTAATGCATTCTGTAGGTGTGCTAAAGCTGACTTACCAGGTATTTAAGGCAATTTCTTACTTGAAAGGTTACAGTAGTAATTTACAAATTTGCAGGTTGAAGCATGTTGATTCACAGTTTTAAAAACAACTCTCCTTTGATAGTGGTATGGTGAGTTTTTGTGTTAAAAGGCCTGTCTACTTTAATATTGGTGCAAGCATCTAGAATGCTTGCTAATACACATGGTACCAAACCTTTATTAAATGTGCTTAGAGCTAATGCATCTGGTATAATTGGCAAGACTTTACGCCTTTGCTTGCTCCTGTTAAATCAGAAATTTAGAGCTCTTGTGTTTGCAGTCTAAGCGCACTGCAGCAGAATTTTTCATTATGTTCCCACGAGATTTTTTCCATGTGTTGTGAAAGCTAGAAGCACTAGTCTAAGCAGTTCACTATCTGCTCTTCCACCGCTAGTTCTTTGGTGCCCAACAGCAGTTAAGGCAGTTCATGGCTTGTGTGCCCCTGCCACACCTGAGGAGGAAAGGTAACAGTTAACTGATTTAATAGAAATGTTGACATAGAATTGCTAAGTGAAAGGGACAGCACCTGTGTAAAATGCTCCTGAAAACATACATAACTGAGAAAGCATTTTCACAACTTTAATAGCAGTAACCCAGTAAATGAATGTACTTGCTTTATGGAATATCTGGAGGCATATGTAGGCTCAAAACTACAGGAGCTACCATATCCAGACTACCAAGACTTGAAAAATAACACTAGGGACTGTGTTCCATGTTTCACGGTCCCTGGTAGCTCCCGAGATGTACAGATATGCAAGGCTCTCCTCACATTATTGCAAGTAAAGTGAAATGTAACTGAAAGAGTAACTTTTTACTAAGAAAAGGGGTGCAAAAAGGAAATACAAATTTTAACTGCTTCAAGCACTACAACCCAAAGTGTACACTGCTCATGGTTTGGGGGGTGGCCATGGGACCTCTTATGACTGGCCATGTCACTTGTATGATGTGGGAGGACAAATGTATCCCAATTTTGGGGGCTGATCTAGTACATGATACATCTGTTAAGCACAGTGCATTCATTTAGGCAGGTTAGTGAGGATAAGTAGTGAAAGCATTGGTTCCTTGTTATTCCAAATGGCAAATAGCAATATCTATTGTCTGGCTGTAGTAAGTCATCCAGATATTCTTGTAATGTATTAATGAAATGCTAACTGAAAAGCAAAAGAACAGGTGTTCAAGCTGAAACTTCCTCATCTAGACATCATGTTCCATAAGTATTTTGAGGATCTCCTAATAGCTGTTTGAGATCTGAACAGCACCAGGAACTTAATTGCTACTCTTTCTAATGGACAAATTTCGGTAGAGGCATTCAAAAGTTAGGTTGGATTATCTAGACTGTCAAAGAGCCAGCAGATGGAGCCCAAGCCAATAGACTGACTTGACAAACTTCCCAAACACTTATGTTAAGCCAGATTGCGGCATTTTTTCCAATATAGTGAAAATTCTTAAGTACACTTCCATAGTGTGTGGCTTGTATCCCAAACTCTGTGCACCACCTTTTCTCTCATTCATTCATTATTAAATGAACCATATCTTTGTCTGATCACAAAATAGCCTTGTGGTGACTGCAACAGTTGCTTACATGAAAGAATGGGAGCATTATTTGTATTTATAGTTGTCTTAATAGAATTAGCCAGCTGGAAACGAGTCAAAACTGGATTAGTCAGTTCTTCAGACCAGCAGCAGCAGTTTGAGAACTACTGGCTTATGAAACCTATCCAATCCAAAACCCTCACCAAATATAAATCTCTGAAACAATGGAGAGAAATGTAAGCATTTTAAGAGCTTTTCAGTGTCTTTGCAAGGTTTGTACCATGACAGGTGCATTGGTAAGTCTTGGATTCTCATGCATACCCTTCTGGAATGTGGCCTACAACAGATGCAGTAGTGTTCTAAAACACCTTCTTGTTACAGAATTTCAGAGGAAGGGGAAATAATCGTGGCTACAAAAACCAATCTCAGGGCTACAACCAGTGGCAGCAGGGTGTAAGTAACCTCTGAGACTTTTCTTTAAGTCCTTAGGAATTGGCTCATTTACATGTGTGAAAATGCTGTGCAAAGTTGTCTCAAAGTCTAGGATATATGCTGGGCAAAGTCTAGGATATCTTGAATTTCAGCTGTGGCTCATTGGTTGTCATGTCTGTCAGTATATTTGGTTTCTTCTCAATATGGCATTACATTAAACAATATGAAACTTCCTGTTTCTTACACATTTCAGATATTACTGCTAACTGAAAAGTTGTAATCTTCCCTGTTTAGTTAGGTGTCATCTAATTTCCTTGTAAATATTTTTAATGTAGGAAAGTGAGCTGTGAGTAATGTCTGGTTACAATTCAAAATTAATTATTTATCCCATCTATTGCAGCAATTCTGGGGTCAGAAGCCATGGAGTCAGCATTATCACCAAGGATATTATTGAATACCCAAATAAACGAACTGATACATATTTCTCCAAAACCTTCACAAGAAGTCGACTGTTTTTCTTTAGTAGGCTAACTTTTTAAACATTCCACAAGAGGAAGTGCCTGCGGGTTCCTTTTTTAGAAGCTTTGTGGGTTGATTTTTTTTCTTTTTCTTTTTTTTGTACATTTTTAATTGCAGTTTTAAAGTGATTCGTAAGAGAACCTCAGCATTGTGCACGATAAGAGAATGTGTCAGTATTTCAGGGTTCTACATTTTATCTGTAAAATGTGACTTTTTTTTTTTACCACAACAAAAGTAAAACGTTGCTTTGTACCTGGTGTCTTTTTATTAAAGAATTTTCTCCTTTTTCCTCCCTCCCCCAATTTCTAGGAAACAGTCGTGAGTCATTGTCACAATTGAATAGAAATGTTAGCAACCAGATTCATGTGGAGGCTCATAGTGGCCCTCATGGATATCATGAGACTATGTAATGCTCATATTACACTCCATCCTCTCTATATGGTTTCTGGGTAGAGGGAGTGGGAAAGCAAAAGTTTTTGGCAATAACTAGAAAGGTTTTATAACATTGAAGTTCAGCAAAACTGGGTGCAAAGAGGAAACCTGGAGCTAAATAGTGAAGGTGGAGTGCATGTAGAAGAGCTCTTAAAGTGTAAAACTTGGTTGCATTAATTGTGAAGGCTCAAACTTGTGAAGGTACAACACCATGAATTCTTTTCCATTTGTTCTGCATTTTGATTCTGAAAAGAAGCTGGCTTTGCCCATTTCTTATTAAACAAAACTTGTTGTAAATCCAGTTGTCTAATGGGATCTATATGAAGTTAGCTGTGTGTCTGTATAACCCTTTTCCCCCAAAATACTGTATACCTAGTGTGCTTGTAGTAGTTACTCCACCATTTTTGTAAGCTAATGAAACTGTGAGTCACCCATTTTATATCTAATTTTTAATCATGTCAATTCTCAAATGGGTGTATCTCCTTAGCCTGCTGATTCCTTTTTCTCTTTAAAAAAGTAGGTGGAGAAATTTAACTTTAGACGTTTGTTTGCAATAAAATAAATTCATTTTACTCTTGTTTTGGGATTCTCGCCATCAAGGTCTAAAATCCCTTTTAAAACTCTTCAGAGGAAGAAGAAAATGTACAAACTATTCTGTTGGACAGCTCCAATTCTTTACTCTGTACACTCTAAAAACACTGAAGTGAAAACTGGTGGCTGCTATAGTAGAAATATTGAAGTGGGATTTTCTTGCTTGTAAACTTGCTTGTAAAGGAACTACATTTCAGTCTCATAAGACAAATGTTAACCTAGCTGACAAAGTCTTTCATTAAACTTCCATATGACAGTAAATTGTTCCGAGCTAACATTACCATATGATCCTTAAACCCTCCACCGATCTTGAAGGAAGAGTCTTTTTTTAAAAAAAGACTGCCTCTTAACTAGTCTATCAAATATTTGAATGTCCTGGGGTTGAGGAGACCTAATGTGGAAAATATACATCCCATGTATAATTCCACAGTCTACTTCACTAATATGTAAAGATTTAGCCTTTGATGTGGATTGTACTGACTGCTGTGTAAATCCGTTTAAAGAAATCCCACTCTTTCTGTGAAATAGAAAATAGGGAGGGAAGAAAACCAAGGCCAACTCTAACAGCTGTGTTCAATTAGAAGCATATATACAATTGTTGTAATGTTATTGCTAGCTAATTCTTGGCCTGCATAGGCCATATTATATGGGCAAGATAGATACTATTGACCTAAAGCTAGAATTAATACACCTTACCACTAGAACAAAGAGCTAGGGACTTGGATCACCATGTTCTAGTGTTTAAAACTAAAAACCATTATAGCAGAAACTGACGTCCTCTGTCCCCATGTAGAGGCAGTGTGGTGCACTTGAACAAAACAGTTTTAATTTAAAATGTCACTTGGCTAGTAAAAGGAGTCCTGTGTAATGCTGAAGTTTGAAAATACTTCAGTTGTTTCATTGTTAAGAACTTGTAGCCATAGCAGCAGATGACAACTGAGTACTAATAACCCCCCCACACGTGCGCACACACACTCTTCCCTGAGGTGGTGGTAAGTAGTAGTAATAAAATTGCTTTGAGGGAAGACAAATTTATTAATCATTAACCAATTTTTCCCATAAAGACACTAGTCACTGAAGCCAAATGGGAACTCTGTAACCACAGTATCCCTCATTGACTGGGAATCAAGCATTTTGAGTGGTCTGAGACGAAACCATTTTTCTCTAGTACTGTTTAACTTCTTGTTCTGTCTCCATGTTTTGCTATATATATGATTTTCCTTCTATTGGTCTTAAATACAAAACATCAGCATGTATTTTAAAAGTAGACATATGGATTGTTTTCATTTAGAAAACTAGTCTGATTATGTAAGATACCTTTGAGCATGCTGCAATTTCAGTAGTATTGAAGACTACATATGCAGTAAAAATGATTTCTCTAAAAATTCTTGCAAAATTCTGAGCTGTAGGAACAAACATTTCTAATTAGCTTAAGATCTGAGCATGGGTATAAGAGGTGCTGACTCTTGACATCTCTTCTGATTCTTATAGCTGTGCCATTTGCACTATTAATCTAGATTTTTAGAAATCTCCATCAAAAAATGCAAACTTGTTTAAAACTTACAGAAATTCATTCTTTACTTTGATTACAAAGTTCTAGTCTTAAATAGATTTTTATTAGCCAGCAAAGGAGAGGCTTTTTCTATAGTTTTAGGGGATCTTGTTGAAAGTTCAAAAAATGTGTATGCATTTATTGGGCTGGCTAAAGTAGTGTATGAAGCTGGAATGTTAACTGGAGAGGGAGAATGGAAACTAAGTTGGATTTAAATATAGCTAGGTCATAGAGACTATTTCTCATATGACTGTTACCACACTTTCTGCATTTAAATTTCTAGTCTGAGTAAAGAAATTAAAGAGAACAAATTCATGAGAGATGGAAAAGAGAGAATGTAATTATTACTCCCCCACCCCACCTCCCATTTACTGGTCTCTTGGGTTACAAAAATGTGATTATTTCCCTCCCTTTGCTTCCAAAATGACTTGCCAAAAAAAAAAAAAGGCAAAAAACACATTTGTCGCTTACCTGTGACTAAGGAAAAGCAATAGAAAATTTGTATGGAGTTGGGTCGATAGATTAAAGTAATAGTGTTTCAGCAGAGTATAAACCACAGCTGTATGCTGTCACCAAAGAGGGCTTGCCATCTGGCATATTAAGTAACCACCGGCATGTTATAAGGCCTTGTTTACACTAGAAAAAACAGTGCCCATTTTATAGCAGTTGCACTGCTGCTAGCTATGTTGTGAGTACTCATAAAATGGGTTCCTATTTTACTTCCATGTCATGAAAAGTACTGGAGCTGCAGTGATGGTGTAACTGGTATACTTAATAGTGTGTAGACAAGGCTTCATTGTACACCTGTTAGCAGTTCTGGTACCATACAGAGTGTCCAAGCTTTAATGACTTGTCTGGTAAAATTGCTGGAGTCTTCTCTGCACTAGCACTTCAACTGTAGCTACCAGCTGCTGTAATATGGGCACTCACTTTTCTGGTTTCAATGTACCCTGAGGTTTTGTCTTCTGTACCATCAATGGAGGAGTTCCACTTGTGTCAGAAACTGGGATTGCCAATATAGAGAGAACTTGGACAGCCACCAGCATTTTCTAATGCAGCCATAGTGGTAAAGCAATTGTAGGAGACATCCCAAAATACTTGGTGTGGGCACCCTGTGCCCTGAAGATTTCACAATGGGTGGCTCTAAGAAACTACTCGCTCTTTAACGTGCTGGGGAAGTGGTAGGTGGTACTACTACACCACACTTTTATAGCAAATCTAGTAGAAGTTAGTGTGAAATAAGCCTTTTTGAAATTCTGTTTAAAATCCTGACTTGGACATAAGCTCTGTGTGTGTTTCTTTTTTAACTGAACTCTGATAAATAGGAAACTAGATTTTTTGGGACCACTCTCTTGCTCCCAACCCAGACTGGTTTGTCTCATCTGCCCTATTGGGGCCTTGTATACACTATGGAATAGAACCATTACTGAGCATAGCTGTCAGCAAACAATTCAGGTGACTTGGAGCTAAACACAAATAGCTCACTGACCAGGGTTTGTCTTGGCCTATGCTTACTGGTTAAATGTTCTGTTACAGTTCTGTTTGTTTTCTTGTTTAGATAAGGACTAAGCTTGCTGGCATACCTAATGGCAGCAAATCTCTTCTTCCTTTCTCCTTTTTCTTTTATCTTCAGTTGACTTGTGGGAATTAATGTAGTACACCTTTCATTTTGGTATAAAACACTTTGTTGGTTCCTGAAATATACATAAAACATGTTGCTTTTGAGCGAGTCTGTTTCCCACTTGCTTCAATGGGGGGGGAGGGGTGGATTCAGTCCAATTCTGCGATCTCAAATCTGTACTTATTGTAACAATCCCTCTCTCCCAAAGAGGCATGAGTCCTCTGGTTTGATAGACATGTCTGTTGAAGTCCATACCACTTCTTAAAATCCCAGCCCTTTAGGAATCTCTCAGTTAATGTTTTCTAATGGCACAACTTCAAATCCGGTTAGGAGAAATCAAATTAAGTCCATAACAGAGCATGTATTTCTTAAATATTACTACAAGGCGTAGCAGCCTGAAGTTGGAGTGCCCACTGCCACTTAAAAGTGTGCTAGAAGCCTAGTTTGGGTTAGTGCCAGTGGAGTATGTTTTAAGAATAACAAAAGGTAATGTAGTCCATTAGTGGTAGTTTGAGGGGAGAGGGGTATTAGGAAGATGCCAGGAAAAGCTTATGGAGAGAAAGTTGAAATTGAGGAGTGCTGCTTTGCAGTGTAAAGGTGTTATCACACCAGCTATGGTGGGGTTAAAGGAAGCATGCTAGCTCTTCAGCACACAGTCCTTTTTTGTGATGCAAAGTTCACTTAAATCCTACACAACTGGTTGCATGTGGTTGGTTGGGAGGAGGAGAGGGTATTTTATTGCAAGATCGATTAAGCCATGGTGCTTCCCAGTTTTATATAGCTTCTTCTCCTTCATCCACTCAGAGATTGAGGCAGCAGCTGTCCATTCACTGGCCTTTTGGGGGCTGTAACAGTTGTACAGAATCAGCCAACTGGAAAAGTGATTGTGGACAGTAATGAATTTTCATTTGACCTCTTGCCTGTAGTCTTCCATTTCACAAACATTGGGAGTGGCAGGAAACCACCGGAATAAACACCAAGCAGCTGCTTGAACACTTTCACTTAGTGAAGTAGCTACTGTAGTAAAATTCTTAATAGATATTTTTGAAAGTGGAACACCAGGAACAAAACCCTTTTTCATTTCAACAGGTGTTTCCCAGTAACCTCTTCTTTACCACTCCTTGTCCCAATATTGTACAAGCCATTTTTTAATCCTTTCTGGTTAAGGAGAGGAAAAGCAGTTGAGCCAATTCTTTGAAAATAAGTAAATAGTATTAAAATTGTATGAGATAAAATAGCTCTGACAACTTTCTTTAAAAAGAATACCTTTGCAAATGTTTTATAACCACTGTTTACACTGTGGTAGGAGTGGTGGTAAAGATGAGCAATCACAGTATAAAAAGAATTACTTTGGACCTCATTGGATGGTAAATGGGGACTAAGGGTATGGTTATCACCTCAGTGGCATGATGCCTCTTACCCTGCATCTTCTAGAGGTGCCTTCATGTGCTGGGGGGGTCTCCACATGGTGAGTATCACCAACTGAGGCCTTGTCTAGGAAAAATAGATGAAGTTTACAATAAGAGAGCTAAGATGTTGTAAAATTCTAGTGTTGATGGGGCTACTTGTAGTTTTTCCTTGATGTAGCTGGTAATGGTGAACTATAATGGGAAGTCTAGGGTTTATCTCACCCCAACTACATTAAGGTAAAGCTGTGTATGCTTTGGCCCATCTATAGTAGGATTTTATGTGCTAGCTACTTCGGTGGAAAAATACCTTTTTGTAGTATAAAGTGGCATTAGAGTTTTTGTAGCTTTAAGCTGCATTCGTTCTTCCATGGGCTCTTTCACACTCAAAAACTTTCACAGTGTCCTATGGAAACACACTTGCAGGGGACAGGTGTAAGACCAAGGCTGGAGTGAGGGGCATGTTCTAAATATTCTGATATGAACATGGGTATCGGAAAGACTAGTTTAAAGTAATCAGTGCCCAGAATACGCCGAATAGACTCCCCTGGGGCTACTCACATGCTTAAAGTTAAGCATCTGTGTAAGTCTTCATACAATCAGGACCTAAAAAAGAAATTGTTCATATGGACTTCTTTATAAGTAGTCTGTATATATTCTGTTGTTAATTTGATTTTTACAAAGAAGGCATTGCTGTTCATCTTTAGATAAACTGGTAAAATACATCAGCCCCTGTAGAAAAACTTTGCTTTTATGACAAGAGTGGGGGAGAAATGTACCAGCTGCTTTTAGTAGTTAGAAATACTTTTGCTCTGGAAAAAACTCATGGATATAGTCACCACTGAATTTTGTTTTTAGTATTTTCTTAGACAAAAGTATAAGCTCCCTTAAACTGGCAAACTTTTATTTCCAGAACATGGACCTGATCCTATAAAAATTTAGGAACAGACTTATGCTCATTTGAATAATCTCATTGGCTTTGCATGTCTGTGCAGCATCAGGCTTTATATGTGTGCTTGTAGATATCATATACTATTGGTACAAAAAAAAAACCCCTTCCTATTTTTAGAAATATTTAGGTTGCAAAGTCAAGCACTGGAAAGATAAGAAATGCCAGATTCATGGTTGCCTGTATATCTTTAATTCTGCCCTTTGCATCTCCATCCTGTGCAGTGAATGAGACAGGGGTCCTATAGGAAAGATTGTATGTGATCATGTAACTAGTGACTATTATAATGCAATGCCCAAGGGGGCTGTAATGCTGGCATTTCCTAACTTTCAAGGGCTTGACTTTACAAAAATATTCTTTTAGTGTAGTTTCTTGTGTGAGATTTTCAGTCTTTATTTTTTTCTTTTAAAAAAAAAAATTATTGTGCATCATCGTCAAGGTTTGAATCTTGAATCTTCAGCATTGCAACACAGACTTAGCATACTTGAACTACTGGGCTAATAACATTAACAGGGAGCATCAGAAGAGTGTTATCTTGGGAGTGAAGTGGGGGAATCAACTGTTGGGGGCCAATGGGTGGTTGGCTTGAGTCTGGCCTAGCATGACTCTTCTCCAATATCTGGGCATTGAGGGAAATCTTGCCCCATGTGGTGTCCTCAGGGATGGAATAAGGGCAGCTGCGGCCATGTGCTGGATCGTGGGGAAGCCCACCCTGGCTCCCCCGGCTATAGCTGCCCGGCAGCTCCCAGGCATTCTCAGTGTAATGACTTCTGCTGCTTTAGTAGTGGCATAAGCCCAGTTTTGAAATATTAATGTTTAAGTATTATTTTGGCAGTTTGCTACCACCTGAGCAACACTATGTAAAGTGAGAGAAGGAAAATGGCAATTTTCAGCAGTTTACATCTCAGCAAAATCTTGATACAGGAAATCCACTTCTCTAGCTGGAGAGCTTTACCTGCTACAAACAATGGCATGTTGGAGCTTCTCACTATGTCTACACTAGTGCTCTGACAGTGGCACAGCTACTGTGCTGCTGTAGCGTCATAGTGTAGACACTTCCTATGTTGATGGAAGAAGTTTTTCTGTCCTAGTTAAACCACCTCTCTGAGAGGTGGTAGCTAGGTCAATAGAAGAATCCTCCTGTTGAGCTAGCCGCCTCCATGCCTTGCTTAGGTCAACCTAACCATGGTTCTTAGGGTGTGAAATTTTTGAAGCACTAACTAACATACATAGGTGGACCAAAGTTTTAGGTGTAAATGAGGCCTCTGAAAAAGGTCCCAAGAATCTTCTATAATGGAACGTGTTAGGCCCCTAAATTTAGGGATCTCTGCCAGCTTCCCCTATAATACAGCAAGAATTACACTACTACAACTAATTTAAAAATTAAGATCAGGAAAAAGAACAGTTATTTACAGTCCAGTAACTCTGGTTCTTTGAGTATATGCTAATGTGGATCCCTCTGTAGGTGACTGACAAGCAGTAACCTCCCTGGAAGGTGTGGTGTTTCAGCTGTATCAGTCAAATAGCAATTGAAGTACTGCTCTCCCAAACTTGGCATCTGACCTGGCTGTCATGTCAAACGCATAAAATTTAACAGAAGTCAGTGGATTGCTTCACATTGCAAGCCTTGCAGCTCTCAGAGTTTGGGATATTCCTGAAGCAGGCAGAAGATGCTGCATGTGTCCTGGTGACATTTCAGAGGGAGAGGCTAGCTGGAAATGCACTGTGAGGACCACTTAGAGGTTCTCAGATGAGATAGCTTGGCCTTTTGATGGGCTAGATTATAGCCACAAAGAGATGGGGAGATTAGAGCAAAGCTCTGGATGTGTACAGTATGCGCAGCTTCTCTTACCCTAGTGTCAAGTGTGGCTCCAGGAAGATGACTGACAAGGTAACTGATCAGTTCAGGTAGAATTCAGAGGCAATTTTGGAGATGAACTTGAGTGTGGTTTCAACCACTTGTGTCCCTATGGAAGGAGGAGTAAGCTCACTGACTGCTGAGGCGATGGCTGTGGCAAATTGAGAAACTTTTAATTTGTTTTTATAGAACAGTAGGTGTGACTTAGTTTTCTCTCTCATCTTGTATTGTTACTAGACAGAAAGGACCAAGTTAATTTCTTTTCTTGACACAAGACAAGAAATACAGCAACTGAAGAGAAGTCATCTGGTATGAATGAGCTATCAGAAACTAAAATCATTGGGGTGGGGGGACTTAATGCAAATCCCTAGACTGTTAAACAAGTCTATAGAAGTATCATGCCCTGGAGGGAATTGCATGTACTGGTTTTGATCAGTTTCAAGAGACTCAGCAAACAAATAACTGACCACAGTATAAAGTGGGCATCCTGATCCAGAAGAGAGGAGACAGTCTCTCACAATCCAAGAACTGATACAATACTGTGACCAAGAGGGACAGACCTTGCAGAAAGGGCTTGAAAAAGTTTAAACCAACCAGGGTCTCCATGTGGAAGATGATTGGCATCTGGTAAAACAGGCACGTGTATAAACTGTTCATTGTTTTCAAGATAAGTATTCTCTGTCATACTTTTATTCTAAATCAAATCTTCTGTTTTATGAAGGTTTGTTGGTCATTTCCCCCTGAGAGAGGACACCCAGTGTTGATCTAAACTCAAATTTGCTGAGGTGATTGCATTGGAGGGCAATAAGAATTACAGCCTAAATCCCAGGTCTGGAGGGAGAAGAATGTGAGTTCTTGTCCTGAGAAAGGTGATGGCTAGAGACCTTAGACCTGTTTGAGGTGCCCTCAATGAGGCCATGAAGGAGTCAAAGCTGAAATTACCTTGAGAGCTGTGACAATGGCCACCAGAAAAACCATGTTGATGGTCAAGTGGTGTATTGAGCACCCCAATAATGGGTCAAAGAGCAACTCCATGAGTTTTAGGAGGATGATATTGAAGTCCAAGGTAGGAGTTAAATCTCTAGCCAGCTGGCAAGAATGAAGGAGGCCCTTAAGAAATTTAGATACTAGTGGATCAAAGATCGAATATGATTGTACCAGAACATGACACACTGATATTGCTGCAACATGAATTTTGAGGAGTTAAATGCTAGTTGGGGATCTTAAGTATTGGGTCTGCTACTTGTACTAGATTGTTTTGGGGGGCCCATGTGGAAAATCTTTTCCATTTCAAGGCGTGAGTCTTTCTGGTGGAAGGTTTCCTGCTTTGTATGAGAACTCCCTGAATCTGTAGGGACCAATCTCTGTCAATAGCACTGAATCAGCTATTACCCAATTTGTCAGGTGCAATGACTGCAGGTCTGGGGGCAGTGTTTGACCTTGGTTCAGAGATACTATGTCTGAGCTGCTTGAGAGGTGAATGGGAGGCCTCCTGGACATTAGCAATAGCCTGATAGAGAGAACTGCCTTGGCCAATAAGGGGGGGGGTCTCAGGATGATGTAACCTTGTCCCATCTGATCTTGGGGATCAGGGAAATTGGCAGAAAGTTATAGGAGTTTTTGAGATCACCGATGGAGAAAGGCATCTGGTAACAAAGCCAGGTTCACACCCATCTGGGGCAAAAATTGGGCATTTGCTGGTGTCCTCTGGTAAACAAGTCTATTATGGGAGTCCTCCATTGGTGGAATATTGGCTGTATGATGGACTTCCACAACAACTATCCATTCTGCTAAAAAAGCTGGCTATGTCATTGTTGATGCCTGAGAGATGTAGTGCCAGCAGGGTTATTCTGTTGAGAACATCATATCTAGAGCCTGATGGCTTCTTGGCAGAGGGGAAGTTTGAGCACTTCCTTGCTTGTTTATACAATGCACTGTGGCCATGGGGACTTGCACAGTGGTGTTCCACAGAGCAGGCAAGAATGCTATGCAGGTCACTGTGATGCCTCTCAGCTATAGGATGTTCATATATAGTTTTTATAGGTATTGTTTCATATTCTCTGTGTATATATAAAGTCTGCTGCAGTTTCCACGGTATGTATCTGATGAAGTGAGCTGTAGCTCACGAAAGCTCATGCTAAAATAAATTGGTTAGTCTCTAAGGTGCCACAAGTACTCCTTTTCTTTTTGCGAATACAGACTAACACGGCTGTTACTCTGAAACCTGTCATATATAGTTTGACTGTCCTGAGACCCTGTTCCATGCACCATGATTCAGATGGGCATTCAAGGCTGTTCCTGAAGTGTCTGATAAGTGCCATTGTCAGGAAGGGGGTAGAGAATGGGTACCCCTTTTTGTATGTTCATTGGGTCTAGCCTCCAAGTGAGCTCTTGCAGGACTTGAGATGGGTCTGTGACTGTCTTGATCATGTGATGTCTGGATGTGTAATCTATAGACCTCTGCCAGAGTTGTAAAGGTTGCAGGTGAAGTCTGTCAAGTGAGGTTATGTGTGTATATATACGCTGATGTGTGGCTTAAGAGTCCGAGACTCACATGTATGCACGGTTGTTGGATTTGATTTTTGGTTGCTTGCCATCAACTAGAGCAACCAGAATCTGTCCTCTGGGAGATAAATTCTTGTCAAGCAGGAGTTGGTCACAGCTCCTATGCTCTCTGTTGTCTGTGATGGTACAAGGGAAACTTGTAGTTCACAAGGATTCCAAATTGAGAGAACAGGGAAAGGATGCATTCCAAGGCTGCTGCAGTCTCCTGTTGGGACCTACCTCTGATCAGCCAGTTGTCCAGTTACACGTAGATGTGGATTCCGTCTCCTTAAATACACTGCCAGGCATTCTGTGAATACTCAGTGCTGTGGAGAGTCTGAAGGGCAGAACCCTCTGCTGGTAAAGATTGGGACACTGTGAATCTTTGCTATTTCCTGGGGTTTTGGATGGATAGCTATATGGAAATACACAGCTTGAGAGCCATGAACCAGTCTTGAGCTTGGAGAGATGGAATAATGAAGACAGTATTATCCTGAACCTTAGACGGTGTGTATATTTGTTGAATTTGTTCAGATCTAGGATAGGATGAAGACCCCTTTCTTCTTTAAAATCAGGAAATACTGGGAGTAGAAACCTCTTCCCCTGAACTCTGATGGAACCTTCTCTGTGGTTCCTAAATAAAGCATTAAGACCCCTTCTGTTTGTAATAGGCTCTTGTGAGAAGAGTCCCTGAAGAGGGATGGGGAAGGGTGGGTGGCTAGGGTGTAGCCATGGGTGATGAGCCTCTAGACCCATTTGTACAAAATGTCATGGCAGACCACATCTGGTGGAATGGTACAAGGTGGCATTCAAAAATCATGCTCTCTGGACTGGATCTAATATGGATTCCCAACACTTCTGACAAATTTTGCTGATGTGTTATAGGAGTGTTGTGCATTGCTGTGGAGGGGAAAGGCTAGGGGGTCCTCTGCTGTACCTGAGTCTTTCCGTGACATGGTATTTGGTTGCCTTGGGTGGTATGATGGCATCCATTGTCTCCATGGGGGTTGATGATTGTACAGTGGTGATCTTCCCCTGCATCACAATAGCATTTGTGCATCTCACAATTACTACTGCCCTATCTGATTACATGTATCAGTATTTCCATTTCACAGATGCACAAGCCTACAGTCATACATATACAGTCTGTGCCAGAGCCAGGAATTAAATTCTGATCTCTGGCATCCTAGTCAAATGCCTTAACAGTAAGACCAGCCTTTCTATACTGATCTACAGGGAGATGATCTTTACTTATATATCCCTGCTGCTTCAGGGAGCCATAAATATACTCTAATTAAAGACAGATTGACCTGTGAGCAGCCTCCTCTAAAAGAATCCTGCTACTTGTGGGTAATTGGGGGAGGTAGCAGGCTATTTGTGACATCTGCTGAAGATTCTACTGTAGCAGGATTTGGTGGTGACATGTGTCAGTTCATGTTCATGGTGCCTGTGTTTGTGTGTTCTGGCAAAATCCAGGCAGCTATCCTGTATTGCCTCAGTGGGAATCAGAGCATTGCCCCATGTTACCATGTATATGTCCTATGGGAACTCTCTGTACAGTAAATAGGATGTTCCAGAGAGCTCTAGGGAAGGAGGACTGATCAAATGAGCTGCAGATTACAGCTAGTGGCTCCTATTCACATAGCAAAAGTGTTACAGGCTAGTTACAGGAAGACAATCAGTTTAGGCCCCTGGCAATTAAAAAAAAAACAGGGTTAGCAATCATATTAACCAAATATAACTAGCTTGTGTATAGAGGTAAACATCTTTAAAAAAATCATCTGTCACTAACTAGTTGCACACTTGATTCAAAGCTGTAAAGATGACAGGACTGAGTAAGCCCTCATGTTTGATGTAGAAGGCACTTAAGCTAAAATCTTCACACTTGATATGAATGTGGTAGCCCATATACAAACATGACACTGAAACCAATGATTTTCTAGAATGACAACTGTCATAGCTTTAATACAGCCAGAATTGACATTTGAAACAGATCTCATGTACAACACAAAACCTACAGCTACATGTAGAGCTAGAAGAACAGGAGTACTTGTGGAACCTTAGAGACTAATAGGTTCCCCAGCTTGTACAAAGATAGCTGTGCTAGCTCTCATTATAGAGACCCCTAGCTCCATAGTCTTAAATAGATAAGGCACAATAGGGTCTGGATTAGTAGGCTGCTAGTGCACACACCATGTGTGTTACTAGTGCTAGCTGTTAAGAGCGTGGCTCATTAATTTTAAATGTATTTTTTGGAAAAATAAAGTTAATCAATTGCCATGGTGATAAATAGTTCCTATTAGGATATAATAGGGAACTTACAAAGAACTCTTCCTAAGTATTTTGGCATAGGTTCCATAACCTCCAGCCTCTCTCTTCCTGTCCCTCAGCCCAGCAGCCCTTTCAGCAGCAGTACATTGTGACCAATCACTTTCAGTTTATTTTCTATTGTTGACACAGAAACAGCTGCAGCAGGCACTTTGAGACACAGATGATGTCAGAGTGCTTTCTGCTTTCTACAGTTTTCACTCTGAATATTCTTCCCCCTCTTCTGCCTGTTCCAAACCATCCCCCTTTTCACTGCAACTTAACTCATGCTCCTTTCCTTTCTTCACTCCCTCCTCCTGTTTTTCCACTTACTTCCCTCTTCAGTGTGTCCCCTCTTCCTTTTCCGACTTCATTTAGCTAACTCCCTCCCAGCAAAACCCCCCTTTAAAAAACAAAAACAAAAAAAAATAACCAACCACTCTGAACAATGATGATCTATTAGCTTGTATGTGACATCTGGTCCCCCCACCCTTTATCTCATCTAGGTTGTAAATTCTACAAGGCAACCAGCATAACAGACTGGTTGGGTCATTACAAAACCTAAACTTAATTTCCCCAATACTAATTTCTCCCTACTGTTACTCACACCTTATCAACTGTCTGTAATGGGTCACTCTCTTACCACTTCAAAAGTTATTTTTCCTCCCTTGATATCCTGCTGTTAATTGATTTCTCGTTAGATTGACCTCACACTTGGTAAAGCAACTCCCATCTTTTCATGTATTTATACCTGCTCCTGTATTTTCACTCCAAGCATCTGATGAAGTGGGTTCTAACCCACAAAAGCTTATGCCCAAATAAATTTGTTAGTCTTTAAGGTGCCACAAGGACTCCTTGTTATTTTTGCTGATACAGACTAACACGGCTACTACTCTGAAGCATAAGTGTTATTAAGCAATACTGTAATTCAAATAAATAATCCATCATGAAAACGAAGGTGTTGATCTGACCAAGATTTGTACATTTGAGTTGCCACATTGAGTTCAATGGGATGACTCAGGTGAGTAAATTTAGATCATTGAACAGTTTGCAGTTTTTGTTTTTACAACAGCTAATAATAAAATCATGGCTGTAGGGCCATGGACAGCTGCTGAAAAGCTACTTGGCAATCTGGGGGAGGAAAATGAGCAGTTTAAAACTGACACCACTGCTGAAAGGGCAGCAGGGAATATTAACACCACTTTCCTCCCAAAATTTGAATATAGATATATATGCAAAAATAGTGAAAAACTATTGATGTTTTCCTTTTGTTTCCCTTTCCTTTTCCCTCCTATTTTCTGTTAATCTTCTAGTAAAACATAATTTTCAGTTTAGTGGAGGAAAATTTTACAAAATCCCAACCCCACAGAAGTCAGTTATTTTAAAACAAATATAAAAAGGAACTAAATACAGTACTAACAGCAGCAATATGTAACCTTAGTCTGAATGTTTACCAATTACCCAAGGCAAGTCCAAAAAAGATACAATTCTGCACTACACAGGCATGTGAGCTGACACACCAGTCTTGTGTAATACTCTTTACCCCTACATTGTAGCATCGGGGTCTAACGTCCCTAAACTGACATAGCATAAGACAGAACTGAATGTCAATCTACACTTGAAGTTTCCTTGATTTGAATCTTAACTTGCTTACTTTTACTACTGAAGTTTTTGCTGGTTTCCCTTCCAGATGGCACAGTGTGTTCATTCCTGATAGCCCTTACGTGCATGTGGAGAAGGAGTTAAACATTTCTTTGCAAAGAAAGGTGTAAATTGTAATCTGTGATTGTTTTCTTTTTCTTAACTCATTTATGATCTTTCAGCCAGCAAACATGCTCAGCCCTTAATTAGGCTGTAATTCCATCACAATTCTTATTCTGTCAGATGAGGAAGAACAACTCAGCCATGTATTAAAATAGGAGTTTGCTGAGCATTATTCACTACTGTCAATTCCCCAGTGTCACTCCCAATTGCCATACTGTATGTGGTAACTGGGTTGGACAGAAACTGGGGGGGTGGGGCAGGAGGGAATCCACTACAGGGGAAATACTTTCCTTTCTGAACTGGATTAGTTGTGTATGGCAGCTGACTTATGAGTTTGTACAGATTCTCTGGTCAATGGAAGATTTAAGGAAGGAAGCAAAGGTTACTTGAGTCCTGCAGAGATTATTTCGTACTTTATACAAAAATCTCTTAAAACAAAAAGCTCTCTTCCTGAATAAAATCCATTTTACTGTTATTTTTCCCATACAGGATCAGAACAGGAGAATTCAACCACACAGGAAGTGAAGAGAAGGATGGAAAGGAAAAATAGGATTTTTTGGTCTGTTGGGAGAGTAATCTATGTTTACTTAATTTTTAATTTTAAGTAAGGGACACTGTAAGCTTGTCAATGCTATCACGGGTAATAATTTTAAAGAAAAAAAGTGCTTTGGCACAGACAAGGCGTTTCCTGAATTAGAATGCATTAAAAAAAATGGTGCACTGGTTAACATCCAGAAGGTTTTTGTGTAAAACTTCCCTCAGGATCAAGCGATTTATAAAGTTATTATAGCCCTGAGGTGCAAATAAATCCAAACCCCTTTCAGTCTACAGGGTAATAAGAAAAAAAGGTGCATTTTACTCACTAGAAAGGATGAACTACTTTGGACCAAAAGCAGTCTATGGGGTAATGCACTTTATAAAGAACAATACCGGGCTTGACTCTATGAGGTACAAAGCACCCTCATCACTGACATTAATTGCAGAATATAGATAAGCACAGCGTACAAACAAACAGAAACCCTGAATTAGAACGAAGTTTCAACAATATACTGCTAAACAATGCAATACCATCTCCAGGGGGTTGTAATACAGAACAATTCATAGTGTTGGTTTTTTTTTAAATAAATTTATTATCATTTCTGTATGTCATAAAAATGTAAATTGAGGGTACAGTTTCAAAACACCAATTTTACAATATATTGTGCATATTTTAAAATAAACTATTGACCCAGCAGTGGTTTATGTAATTAATCAAGGCAAGCAGGTACCTCTCTACCCAGTTATTAAACTGTAAATAGTACAGGCTACAGCAAAGAAGTGCTCTAAGAGGAAGACTGGGACTTATGAGATAAAGTATCCCAAACATAAGGTACAAAAGAGTAGCAAATAGCCCTCTGGAAGAGTTATTAGTAAATTATTTCATTTTTAGTTTAAAGAACATCCCATCTTTATCCTCAATTTAAAAGTGTCTATTAATAGTCTTAAAGCCAACATCACTAGTAAAAGTTGCCCATTATTCTGTATGTTTCACAGAGATAAGAGGGATCTTTACATTATTCATTTTGTTTCAGTCAACCAGATTAATATTTTTTATTATAGTAATTACTAGGAATAATTTTTCACATTAAACAACATGAAACAGCATAGAGATATAAACTTCATTTCATTTTAAATAATTTATAAAGATCTTGTTTAGATATGGGAAAATTATTTTAAAATTAAAAGCCTAGATTAATCTTTCATTGTAAAATAATGCCAAAACCTCTAGTCATTTTAGAAAAGCTACACAGCATTGTTCTAAACAATTCTGAAACACTTATTAAGCCCCAGCAATTAAACGTATCATTTTCAAACACAATGGGCCAGAAACTGGAAGGCCATAACTGATTTGTATATAAATGTACACAATTTTTAAATCTATACACAACCCTAACATTTGTTAGGGCCTACTTTAACAGACTGAGTAGTTTGAGTCCAGCAGGAAAAATATTGTGTGGGTTATCAGTTTTGTTCTCATCCCACACTTACAGGCAGAGCGTACCTTTGCACTTTCATTTTAAGATGCCACAGGTTGTATTTGACCGTTGGGTTGCTCTGTGATAAGCTAAGAATTGCTTCCTCGATTGCTGTTTTGTTTTCTTTCTGGATCAAACACACTACTTTCATATAAGATCTTGTTTCTCATCCCTTCTTGAATAATTCTTTGCTGGATCCTTAGTTTTGCATGATTGTATCTGCAATATATCCTTAAGGAAGAAAAAAAACAAAGTACATTTGAAAAAATCAACTGTTCAGCTAGTTAAAAATGTATGAACTGTAAATTCTACACATCATAACTGGACATTTTACAAGCATTTATGTAAATATTAGCACAGCTGCTAATTCTCTAAGGCATGGTTCTACAGCCACTTTCCACAAGGAATTATGTGCAAGCAGCTACAGAATTGGTTCCTAAACATATAATTCTTTTGTACTTTTAAAGATCTGGATTTGGTCCTGATCCTGCAAACACTTGCACACCTGCATAGTTTTAAACATGTGAACAGTCCTCACTGATTTCAGTGGGACTCCTTATGTACCTAAAGATAAGCACATCTTTAAGTGTTCACAAGATTATGGCCTAAGTTAAAATTTTAACTGGAAGTGGAAGGAAACAGACATGAAGAAAGGAAAGGACAAGAGGACTGCATGGTCTCTTGGGAGACTAAGCCACATGTAGCAGAATGCTTTTTTTAATTTAATTTTAATTAAAAATATGAAGTCCAATAGCTTAAGGTTTATGAACATCCTTGCAAAAATAAGTTTTGGTAATGAATTTAAAGGAGAGGAAGGAGGCATGGCTACAGTCATGAAGGGTCTTCCCAGAAGAGTATGAAAGGTAACAGAGGACAGCACAGGAATATATGTACAAATTTGCAACTCTGGTCTGTCAAAATTCAAGAAACATCTTGTATACCAGCATCCTAACGTTGTCAAAACAAAGCCTCCCATTCCAAAGTCAAAAGATCTTCTAACTCTACCTGAAAGACAGCAAACAAAAAACAGATAATGAAAACAATTATCCAGACTACTTTTATTTCTCTCAACTAGCAGAACAAAATCAAGCAGAAAAATTAATCTCTCTTGCTGAAGAAATTACAGGAAAACAATAAAAAACACTCACTGGTTGCTAAAAAATGTCCAAGGCCCACAACTAGAGAACCCAGTGACCCATAGAGTATTGACTCTCGTGCACAGGGAATATTTTGGACATCAAGGATTCCTAGGAGCTTAAAGGTCTAGAAAAAAAAAATAGTTACATTATGACTATCTTAATTCAGATAATTTTTAAAAAAAGAAATAATACATTAGAGTTGCATTCTCCATCCCTCTTTCTAATTTTCAGACAACAAACAAAAAAAAGTGGTCCCCTATAGATTCAGTCGTTAGCACAAAACAGTTAATTTGTTGTTGGTTTTATTTTAAATACCCCATAAGACTTATTATTTTCAGCTATATTTGTTTTTGTGCAAATAATACACTGGTCATACAAAACACGAGATTGTGAAAGTAGACGGAGCCAAATTAAACCCAAATCTATCCTGTTAGTCCACTGACTGCTACTGAATTATGTCAGGGATGAATTTGGCCCACTATGTAATTCAGTGATATGAAGTAAACTCTGAAAGTTTTACCAATATTCATTCATTATAAGCAATCATCAGTGCCTTCGAAAACCAGACTGGGGCTAATAAAGTGATTATACATTTGCTAACTAGTTCCATCACTTCAATTTAAAATCTAGAAAAAGGATACATTTCCATGCAGAGGCGTCAGTCTCAACTCTATCACAAGGCTGACTTGATCCCCCTTTAGTGTTTATGTGCGCGCAAGGGTGCATGTGTGTACACACACACACAGCGCCACGGTATCTTTCAGATTAGGGTTGTCTCCATGACAACTAAAAGGTGGTCAAACTGAGGAAGTGTTTTTCGAGATTAAGACTTAAAATGGCTCAATTCTGAGATATCTGCATCCTACCTGCCCAAGAGAGTCACATTACCCCACAAAATTTGAGACATAGGTAGACTCTGGACATGGGCTAACGCAAGAGGAAGCGTTCAGGAAAAAGAAAAGTAAAATGTTTTGTATAATTCAAAAGGTAGAGAATGATTATTTCATGAAAAAAAATGGCAAAAAACAAAACAAAAAAAACGGTGAAGAATATTCTTGTCATCCTCCAAACCCACCAAGGCTAATTTTCATCTTTAGGTGCCTAAATACCTTTTAAAAAAATCTGCCCTCAAGTAACTTGCTAAAGGTTATATAAGGTATTTGTGATAGAACTGGAAACAGAACCCCAATTTCTAAGTTTCTAAATTAATTGACTCATGTCTACCCACCAGACCATACAGGCTCAAACAAGTTGCTTTATATTTCTTTAATTGGCCAGCTGCAAAATAAGGAGAATATTTACCCACTCTGTAAAGTGATTGGAGATGTACAGATTAAAAAGATCTATGTTTTTCAGAGGCATTATCTTGAAGCATTGAAATTCGAAAAATTAGTGAGGAGGGCTTTGAGAACTAGTATAGTAAGCATTATATGCTTAGTCAACAGACCAAGGTTCTAACCCTGATTTTGACACTTAATTTACCGAGATGTTTTAAAGCATATTTTACCATCATTCAGCTTTTAGTTACGTTGTGCTGCACATGAACATGTGACTAAATCACACAGAGAACATGTGTATCTTTGTCAGGCAGGCACTGCAGGAGACAATTTGTTTCAGCAGCACTACTCACACCACAATCCTTTAACATAATAATCTGATGACCAGTCCATCCCATTTAAAATTGTAAAAAGCTATATACCTTCATTTACATTCACAAAGAACAATAGTATGTCTTTTACAAAATCCAAAAAGAATTATGTTTTTAAAACATACGTTCTTACAGAAATGCATATTTCAACCACAGAACAACCTTTACTCTGACCAAAAATAAAAATAAATAAATAAATATCGTTCTTGTCGGTAATCATTAACACAATTCTTTTGGGGGAAAAAAAGTGTTATATATGTAGCCGAGGGTTTCTAAGGGAATTGAGCGCCTACTACTCTTAGATCCCTTTGAAAAAAATCAAAGCAATAAACATTATTGAATATTGATTAGCCTCAAATGCTGGTCCATATACATAAAATTTACCCAAAACTGATAGCTATTCACTTTTCTATTACATTATTCTCCAACAGTAATTAGAAGTAACATTACCAAAAGAAAAACATCTAACAATTTGCAATAGATTATTTCAGATTTATAAAAGCCTCTACAAGCATTTCTAGAGCCTCTGCTCTGAATATAGTTAACTGATAGTATTTCCTACTTAATAGTATTCTTCCAAAAATATCTATTTAGATATCAAAATCAAGATGAAAAAATATGCATAAAAGGCCGCAAAAACACATGGCTCAGAGTTAAGGGTGCTATTGTTGTGATGAAATCTGCATTTCCTGCAGATAAAGAATGTGTTTGTTCATTATGAAGGTACATTTCTGTCTTTATTAATTCTCTTGCTTTTAAATCCTTAGGTTTTACATATGTTATGACCAATAGCTATGTTGTCACTTAGTATCTTTACGTTTTTATTTTTTTTTAAGTTATTTTTTAATTTGGAATGATACTGTTCTTGAACACTTTAGATATATCACTGAACAGGGCTTCATTCCAGCTCCAAAATATACAATGCCACATCCCATCTCTTTCAAGGAGTTTTGTTTTCTTAACAGAAAAACAGTCTTACTCCCTCAGTCCTCACTTTCAGTTCTATCTCACTCACAGGTCTCTCACAGCTTCCCAGTTCTGCCCCCTCTTTTGGGCAGCAGCCTCAGGGCTGTCTCCCTGAGGATCTGGCTCTTTGCTCCAGGAGACCTACCATGGGAGTTAGCTCCATCCCACTGTGGCTTCACCCTCTCTCAATCAATCACCCTTCTACCTCCTGCCCACTAGCGTTTTTTAGGGTCAGGTGTATTCAAGCCCCCCTTTAATTAGGTGGACTGGACTCACCTGCTCTGATCCAGGGGAGCTGGGCCTCCACAGGAACCAACTATCCTGTGACAAGATGGTACAGAAGATGCTATGCTATTGTATTACTTTTGAGAGACGTAATTTAGGTTCTTACGCAACACTTACGAGTAGTATTAGACAGCCAGCTTACATATGAGATTAGAGTTTGTACACAACTATCAAAATTTTTTGCAGAAAGTTTAAATACATAAGTGTCAGTTGATTTAGGACCAAATCTACTCATGCAACTGAGATAAAAAGGAGTTGGCCCTTACTCATGTATTCTCATCAGGAATAATTTCAACAGCTCATATGTGGAAAAATCATTTGAGTTGCTGTTGTTTTCAAAGACTGTATCCACACTATGTATATGAAAGTATGCATCATGCAGCAAAATAGTATTTCAACTACTGTTATACTGAAATAATTTGCTTACAACTCCAACTATAACACCAGAAAGTATGGATGTTACGGAAGCTGATCAGTTTGTCCAAAAAAAATATGAAAAGAGACAAGCCCATACATAATGTTTACATGACAAAATGCTCTGTGGAAAAATCTTTATTATTTCATTTTTCAGGTCATCCTTAGTTATGTTTAGTACCTTATTCCACAAGCAGTTCCACTGAAATCAGTAGGCCTACTAAGAGAACCGTATTGGTAAGGATAGCAGAAATGTCCCTATAAGGCTTCATTATGTAAGGTATTGAGCACCCTCAATATTCACTGATGTCAAAGGGAGCTGGTCAGCACCTCACAGGAGCACACTCCTTGTCACAGGATCAAGACATTCAATTTCCATTACAAGATTTTCTGTAATGAGGACATGCTACAGAAAAAGTAAAAACCTTTCAAATACACAAACTTCTTATACAAAAATTATTGCTTTACATAGGTCTGTATGTAAGAGAAGTAAACAATTTGTCTAAGAGGCTTTGTCTGTTTACAGATATTTCTCTTGGCAAAGAGAAAGCGTAGACTGCGTAGACGGTTGGTCCTTCATCAGTTGAGACTGAGCTGATCACAACACATCTTCCAATCTTCTCTCGCTCTGGCCATCCTTCGCCATGCTTGTCCATATCTCCTTGTTAGGAAATCACCCCACCTCTTTGGAGGCTGACTGCGTGGCCATTTCTGCTCTCACGGATACCACTTGGACATAGCTGCGGTCCATGTAGCTGTTGTCGCTGAGTCGGGCCATATGTCCCGCCCACCGCATTTTGCTGAGCCTGCTTTCAACAAAAACGTCCCACACTCCAGACTGCTCCCTACTTATATCGTTGGGGACATAACTGCAGAGTGAAATGCCCAAAAATGTTTGTTCCATTGCCCTCTGTGTGACAGACAATTGATGTTCTTCAATCTTTGTCAGCGACCGTGTTTCACTGCCATATAACATCGCTGGAAGCACGGTCAAGTTAAAAAGATTCGCACGAGTTGTTTTGCTGATCTTTCCTTGGAGGATGTCCTTGATGTCACTGAATGCACACTATTCAGTTTTTTTTCTGCACGACAGTTTGCCTTTCTGATCGTGGCACATGTTAACTTCCTGGCCCAAATAAATGTGTTTATCAACCTCTTGGATCTGCTTTCCTCCAAGAGTTATTTGGGTTCTTGGCAGAACATATGATTTCATGTATTTTCTTTTCCACCAGTTCATTTTTAATCCGAATTGACTACTTTTTGCGTTCAATTCTTTAAGCATTCTCTCAAGCTGGGCTGTATTTTCAGCTACCAGCACTATATCATCTGCGAATCTGAAATGGTTGAGCCACTCGCCGTTGATATTAATCCCGCCTTTCAAGTCTGCTCATCGAAAAACCAATTCAAGACAGGCTGTGAATAATTTGGTGAAACTGTTTCTTGATGGGGATTCGGAGGGGATGCAAGAGAAGTAAAGAATTAAAGTAAAGAGAAAGCATGTTAATTTAATAGATTAACTTTCTAGTGTACAGATTTTTGAACAGTCTGAAATAGACTGTCTAGTAGTACGAAGCACAGATTACAACACAGATGAAAAGGGGAAAAAGAATAAGGGAAGAAAGAAATAACATTTTTAAGGTGTTACTTTTCCTATCACTGTATATGACAGACAGTAAAGCCTTACACAATGAAAAACCTATAAAATTCTCAAAATATCAACATGAAAAATACTGGTCTTCAAAACTGTAGGAGAAAAGGTGAGACCACCATTTCTTTGGTTAATTAAAATAATTAATTAAAAACAGAAAGAGGACAGGAAAAGGTAATTTTAAGTTGTTAAATGTATGTTTCTGGAGACCTGAATAGCTGAATTGGTTGCCGAACTTTCTGAAGTTACCACAGTGCAGTGAAAAAACTTTCAAAAGACTTGTACCTAAAAGGTCCCCTTAACAACTATTCTTAAGTGAGGATGCCTCTTAATGAACGTTCATTTAGGCCCTAATTTTGCAAGCTGCTCTGCACAAGTGGCGGCCTGTGACTATCAGAGTCCCACTGACTGCAGAGCAGCTAGCAAGATCAGGGCCTTGGTTGACAAGACCAGCTGTTTTCAGGGTCCACTGCAACTATACATTGCCTGCTTAAACAATGTCTGCAGCTCAGGTTAAAGTAATCATTGTCTGAAACTAGTCCTAAAGCAGAGAACAGGGATTCTCAATTTTTTTTCATAGTTGTGGTCCACACAATAAGTTTCATGGACCATCTCCCCTTCCACTCTGAATTGTACGGACTGTGATTGCATAACATTCCTGTGACAATTAAATCACCTGATTAAGTGGAAAAGAGATATTAGGAAAGCATCTTTAGTACACTTCACCAGCTGGAAAGAAGAATGAAAGCCAGCACCATATGACCTAGCAACCTCTGTATTTCAGCAGGAAGTACTTCAGCATACCACAGATTTAGAACCTTTGTCCTAGAGTAGTTATATTCAATTAAAATTAACTGGAAGTAAAATTTAAGAGCATGTAAGAAGCTTCAATAAAAATGTAATGCATTTTAATACAAAAATATTTTTGGTAAACAATATGCTGCGTATGTGTACACAATGGTGCCATCCATTAAAAAAGAAGACAAAAAAAAAATCACAGGAAACCTTCAAGCTCCTTCAAATTCCCATGAGTTTTTCCCATCTGCTTTTCAATGGTTGACACTGCATCATGGCAATCACCAGGGTCTTCAGAATCTAGAAGAACCCTAAATCACATCCCATAGAAACATCTGTGGGGAAGGGGATCTGGCCATCTTCATTCATGTCTTCCCCCGACACACACCATCCTTTGGATAGGTTACCATCCCTCCAGGTCTTGTCCCAAACCTGGCAGATTCCAGGGGCTCCTTGGGATGCCCTGTACCTCATCAGCATCTTGAAGGTAGGGCAGCTCCATTGGAGCCTTGGTACAAAGAACTCTTTACCTTACAACGTATCTCACCAGTGCATGTTCTACAGAAAAAATAATTAATACAGCAGAGACTGTGACATATATTAAATATACAAAGGATCCCAGTCACCCAAAGAGCCACACCCAGATCTAAGGGAGAAGACAGTCAGGTCAAAGAGAGCACATGACACTTACCAGCATGTACCTTCTTTGCTTTTTAGTATTATTGGTTATTTTAGAATATTCACATATAAACTGTATGCATAAGAAATAGGCTTAGAAAGAGTAGATTTTATTGGTATGCATCAGTAAACATTGATTTCACTGTACATAAAAATTGATAAAAAATTCCATCAATAATAACTGAAATGTACAGTTAAGTAAATTATGAAAAGTGCTGCTTGAGAACTACAGTTTAATTTCAGGTACTCCTTTTCTTTTTGAGGATATTTACTGTGTTTATTTTACCATGCAATGTTGACAATTTGTGTTTTAACAGTTACAAAGCTTTAACTTTTTGAATTGCAACATCAATCATCATAAAATAATTATCTGGGCCTGCCCTAATTTCCTGCAATTGTGAACATTTAAATAGATACAACTTTTTAAAAATGCTTAAAAACCCCTAGCCATATGATCGGGCAAAATTATGAAAACCCAAATCACGGACTTTGACAGCCTAGGTAGGAGGCGATCGCTGCAACCGGGGAAAGGCCGGCCCGAGCCCGCGTACTGACTTAACAACCTTGAGAAGACCCCTGTCAAGGGCAGAGGATCTAAAATTAGCTTTGGCAGCCCTGCGGTGAGTGGGAGCTGGGCGAGGCGCGTCACTCCCGGCGCCTGCCCCGGCAGACCCGCAGTGACACCCGGCCGGGCTCCCTGAGCTGCAGCCCTGCATGGTGGGGGGTCCCGGCTCTAGGGCAGGGGCGGCGACGGAGCGGACGCGGCTCCCACCCAGGGCGCCGCCGCCTGTCTCTGCGCTCACTCCGCAAGAATCAGGCACTCGCCGGGGGCCGACGCCCCACCCCGGGGCCCCAGGGACCCGCCCAGGCGAGGGGGGGAGGGAGAAGAGCTCGGCCCTCCAGTGCAGCCGCCACCTCGCGCTGAGGAAGGGGGCGCGAGGGGGGACACAGCCACTAGCGGGGTGGGCAAGGCCCCTCCCCCACTTGCTCCGGGGAGGTGCCGGCTCCCGACGAGCCCAACCCACGAGGAGAAGGCGCCGCTCTGCTCTGCCCCCCCCTTACCTTCTCCGAGCCGGGCTCACCCTCCCCCGCCATGGCTGTGTGCTCACAGCGCCCTCCTCACGCTACCAGTAAGGCCGAACCGGGCCGTGTGTAAAGAACGAGAGAAAAGTGCCAGCGGAGCCGCTCTAGCCGCCGCGCCCCGCCTCATCTCTATGGTGCCCGAGATGAGCGCGCCGGGCGCCATTTTAGGTATAGCGCTGAGAGATTCCAGCAAAATCCTTTGTTCACTGAAATGGGTCACGGAGCAGCGCGGGGGCGCGCGCGCGAACGCGCGCGGCTCCCCCTTCCCCGGCCCAACAGCCGCGCGCGCGCACGTTCTCGCTGAGTCTCTCACCCGCACATACATAGGCAGCGCGCACGGGAGCGGGTTGGGCTGGGGCTGGTGTCCCCGAGAGACGTGACAGAGCTGCGGGAGGGGGGAGATGGAGAATAAAATGGAAGGCGGAGATCAGCCCTTCCCTGAGGCGGGGACACAGACCTAGGGGCCAATATTGGCCAGTGTTTAGTGTCGCCTCACAACGGGGGTGCAGCGGCCAGCAGTATTTCTGGACACACACACCCGCCCCAACAGAGACAAGCCTCCAACCCCTCTCAAGGGCATGAGTGGAAAGTGACACAGCCCCTTTCTACATCTCCTTTCCAGCCTCAAAGGCCCATTTCTGGGGTCTCTAAGCCCCAGTCCCTGCAGTAGAAGTTATGCCATCAAAGTTATCTAATTTGCAGTTTATGTAATTACGACCTTGTAATATGCTTGGTGCGCTGTACAATACATAAGATGAAGCTAGGCCTTGCCCCAAGTTAACAACCAGCTCCAACTCCTATTGCCACCAATGCAACCTGAATTACTAAGAGTGTTAAGAGGCACTAAAACCCAAAAGAGTAAACATGCTAAATATGCTGGTTGAGCAATGACTAAGTGGAGGAAGAGGGAAAGTGATGCATAACCCTATATAAATAACTGAATGATGTGAACACTGTGGAAGGAGAGGGATTATTTAGGGTTACAATGGGAAACAACTAGGAATAATGGGATATGATGAAGAGAAAATGTACCTTCAGAATGAAGTAAAGCATCCTGACAATGAGATTTACTAGAATAGACTCTTAACTTGAATTTTCAAGGCAAGTGCTGAAGTACTATTGGTTGGGACTTTCCAACTAAATTAGGCAAAATACAAGCAAATGTACAATAGGAAATGGTTATGAGGTGGTTCATACTGTAATTGGTCTTTTCCATCCTTAACTATTATTACATTATGTACATGTAAGCAGTGTCAGGATGAGCTCCACCCTGACATCTGGTGGTGAGGTGTGGCAAGTTGTAGAAAAGAACTTCAGGGGCCGATCTCATTTGCATAGGCACACCCACCCCGCCTAGAATGAGGCCATAGCTGCCCAAATGGTCACTTTGGCTGCTGTGGGATCTCCAGTGTCTCTGTTATTGGGGCAGGAAGAATAAATTGTTATTACCCTGATTATGGGAACTGTGCTTGGAACTGTACTTGGCCTTTTGTTATGATGGAGAGACTCTCCATCAACTAAGTAGCACTCGCTAGGCAAGGGTCATGGGTTCCAAAACTTTGTGAATTGAGAGAGGCTGGGGACAAGTATTAATACTTGGTGGCATAGGGCCCCTTGGTGAGGGCCTTACATGCTAACTGTACTTCCTCCTCTCTCCACTGTGGAATACCAGAGCTAATTCTGATTCCATTAGGACAGTTACAGGCTGCTGAGCTCACTTTGGGCTAGTGGTGCACTAGCACTGAGGCTCCCCTACTACAAGCTGAATTCACCAAAGAGCTGAACTGACTAAGAGCTGAAATCAGTGAGTGTTGTGTTAAGTAGTGGGGGAGCCTGAAGATATATTGTGGAGCAGTTTGCGGGATGGTTGGAGTGCCTTGTGGACAGGCTGGTGGAGCAGTTCATAGGACAGTGGGAGCTGCTTGTGGGACATGGAGTGGAGCAGTTGTGGGGTGGCGGGAGCTGCTTGTGGGGAGCGGAGCTGAGCGAAGCAGTTTGTGGGGCAGCTGGTGGAGCAGAGTGGAACTGTGGGGTGGTCAGCTTCAGATCATGTAAGGTGCCCCTTACCTCTCTCTTCCCCCACACCCCCCCATCTCCGCCCAGGTTGGGAGGTAAAACTCTGCAGATAAACTTTTGAACTCTGTGGCTGTCCTGACCAGGGACAGAGACTTTTGGGTCATTGGACTTTTGGGACTTTGGGTGATTTGGGGTTGCTGGACTCAAGAACCAAAGGGAAAAGGGCATGCCCCAATTTGCTTGGGGTGGGTTTTTTGCTCATGGGTAGTGTTATGAATCCTGTTGGTGGTGTTTCCCCACATAATGCCACATTGTTTCTCTCTGTTATTAAAAAGCTTTTTGCTACACTCAGACTATGTGCTTGCAAGAGGGGAAGTATTGCCTCTTGGAGGTGCCCAGCGGGGGTGGTATATATTTGTCCCAGGTCACTGGGTGGGGGCTCGAGCCAGTTTGCATTGTCTTATTGGAATGGAACCCCTAGATACTGAACCCGGCCCTTGTTGCTGCCAACTCTGACGGGCAGAAGGGTTACATACATATGAAAACAATAACAGTAGTATTTGGGGAGATAAACTTTTTAACCCTGTTGAATGACATAGAACAGAGTTTTCCAATGGGACAGAATGGAAATATTGAAGGATTTGCTTTAAGGAAAATAGAGGTTCACTCTCATAGACAATGAATTGTTGGGAGGATTCATTTTATAACACTACAATTGTATGGAGATTCATTTTAGGACATTTAAAAAAATAGAATCCTCTCCTTCTTGGTGATGAAGAACTGTGTTGTTTCAACAAAATATTTGTAATATTGCTTATCAGTTTTAAAAAAAATCTTCCCTCATTGAGGAAATACCACTGATTTAAATTTTCAGTGTTTGAGAGCCGAGTCTCTTTACTGGACTAAAAGTGTAGTCTACTCTTTGCTCTATTCACTAATTTGTTGTCCACAGAGTATGCTCAGAAAGAATTAATGGAATGTATATCACTAAAATGCACTGGTTAAAAGTTTCTTAAAAATCAATTCAAGACAGACAAGTATGGTTTGAATTCTGATAGGTATACGTTAGTTTTAAATATTTTCAAGTAGTGATTATTATTAGTTATATCAGGGATTTGGAGCAATCAAATTTTTGAATAGTGACTGCTCCAGCTCCGCTCCGCGCTCTGACTCAAGTTAATTTTTAACTAAATAAAAAAGTGCATACTGTAATTTTGAAAAAACATTATTTTTATTCAGACTTTTAAAACAATTTAAATATCAATGATACAACCTAGAATCATTCATAATTCATTCTGTAAAAAAATTATTGCAGCAATCAAGTCATCTTTCATAGCCTGCTGCAAATAATTTAAAATTAACTTTAAAGCTGAAAACAGTTGCTCTACACTAGCTTGAGTTGTTGGCATGCTCGAAGCAATTCTACAGGCAGCCTGAATGCATTGTGGGTAGCTGTGAATGGCCTCAAAAACAGACTTAACTTTTAGCCTACCAATAGACTCCATTGCTTCACAATCTTCCCAAAAATTTCTCTCGACTAATGCTTCATTACAATTATGAATTGCAGAAACTTGCCGGCGTCTTTCTTGTTTATCCAATTCCTTTTTGAAGGCGTCATCTTCTGAAGAATTGGTGCTTGAATTATCTCCATTTCCCTGTGATGGTTGAAGACATCTGAGGGATGGATGCTCGAACAAGTTCAGAGTGGAGATGGAAGTTTGAGAACAGCCTGCTATTTCTGAAGGATGTGAACTTTCCAAAACTGCAAATTCGATTGTTGACTCCTTTTATTGTGTTTCGTTTTCTTCAACCTCTTTCACCAAGTTCAAATGTAGCAATAGATTTTGTTTTTTGAGTCGTCGAGCAATATCAAGGAGCCCTTTCTTTGCCTTTGGTATTTCCCTTGAGGTAAGAAAAATCCGATACTGTGGATCAACATAAACTCCAGCAAGGAAATGAATATTGTCAAAAAGTTTCTCTTCGCGTTTCTGCATGGAGGATAGAATTCCTTCTGCAATTTGCCCACCATTTTCTTGCAAGAATTTTGACAGTTTTCGCCATTCCTTCATTAAAACTCCCAGGGTTACATCGACAGCTTGAAGATTCACGGTTGTTTGGTTTGTTTTTTCCAAGAGGTCTCACAGGTTCTTCTCTTCGTCCCATTCAGCTTTTGTTAACTTGAGTTCTCTTCTTCCAGCAGCAGCCACTTGTTCACAGTAAGATTGAAAAATGAGAAGCTGATCAATCATCGCAAATGTTGAACCCCAGCGAGTCCCAGTATCCAGTGATTGAGTTACCCCGTGTAGATCAAGCAGAACACTTTGAATACTTGGGGTTCGTAGTTTGACAACAACTTGTCAAATTTTTGCCAGAAATTTCTTCTCATGTTCTTTGTTCAATCCATCCCAGATTGCCAAAACTGAAGAGTGTGAATACCACACCTCATCAGTTCGACTTTTGAGTTGTCTCATGAAGCCATGTTGGAAGTATGAGGCTAGGGTCATTAACCCATTGCGCAGCAGCATCCATGTTGAGTTCGATTTCATCCATTCCTTTAGTTCCTTCATCAGGCAAAATAGCTTCAGTTCTGTCCACATCCCTGTTGTCAGGAGGTAGAAATGGTTTCATTGTCCTTGCTGAAATTTTTGACGGCACACGTCACGTTTGCTGCATTATCAACGTAGATGCGCAGCACTTGCATTTCACTGGTCCCAAATTTTTCTAAAATAGCTTTTACATGACTTTTCATGTATGAAGAATTGTGACGCCCTTCAGTGTCGATTATGGCCAAGGTTTTTACAACAGCTTTATCTTTTCCTTTTTCATAGTACTGAGCATTGATTGCAAGGAAATTTCTGCTTCCACGGTTGCCACATCCATTTTCAGGTAGCACAATTTTTGCTCCAAAGCTTTCTTGAGCTCTTTGCGACCAGACTCAGCTGTGCTGACAACTAAATGACAAACCGCATCGTGCCCCGTTGAAACGCCAAGCTGCCGACCCATTTCACCTGCAGTTTTTTGGAATCCTTTGTTCTTGAGCCTGAAGGTAGTGAGCAGTGTTGAACTCAAGCAAACCATTTCCATCAGCCCTTCAGGGAAAGTATTGGCATTCATGGTGACTGTAACCTTTGAGGACTTCAAATATGAGTCAAGTTTTGTTTGCTCAATTTTGGGTTTCTTTTCAGATGAAGCGCCGCAAAAAATCTTTTCTCCAGGAGTTTTAAAAGAGCCAGATGAACGTCGTTTAGCCGCATCAGCTTTCTGTTTTGCCTCATCTTCCTGGTCCTTTTTTGTAACCAGAGCCGCATAGTTTTCAGGATGGTTATGTTTTACATGCAGCCAAAGGCTGAAACTTTTCACGGCACTTGCTTCACTTGTCTTGAAGCTACATGGTTTGAGCTCACCATTCACTTCCTTTTCCACCTTGCATGTTGCCTATTTCTGTTTTGCTTTTCCCAAAAGCCCAAATTTGGGCTTTTCAAATTCAAAAGTAAAGACGTTGTTGAGATCCTTTTTTGTAAATCGGCTATCTATCTTGGGGGGCAGATTTGATTTTTTTGTTGAAGCCATGGCCAAATGTTCTTGTGCTGCTACCACATCCAAATGTTTCTTGTTATGATCTTCGAAAAACAGTGAACAAAAGCATTACATTTTTTTATAATGTACCTGCTTGTGATATCTTAACCACTTCAGGTACTTCGAATTTATTTTGGATTTTCTGGACAAAAATGATCGCATTTTCTTTTTACACAAAATTATTATTAAAGTATATTTTAATATTTTAACATGTTTCTTGCAGTTTTAATGAAGTAAGAAGTATTTTAATATACATAATTAATATAAATTTTTATTTATAAATTGCAAGTTAGTTTTTCTTGTGAAATTTTGTGGTAAAAATATTCAAAATATTTTCCAAGTTTTTAATTAATATCTCAAAAACGCTTTAATATAGATATATCAATGAAATTTGTATGTGCTGTAGCGTTAGTACGTGCTATCGCTGTTCTACAACATTAATTGTTGAGAAGTAACGAGGCTACACGTTACAAGGTTGAAAATAAACTTTAACGGGAAAGCGGATTCAAATTGCAAGCACTGTCCTTTTAGTAAAGAGAGCAAATTTTCGGAAATACATTTTTCCTTCATCAGGCTGGAAACATTATACAAGATAGAACCTCTATCTTGTATAATGTTTCCAGCCTGATGAAGGAAAAATGTATTTCCGAAAATTTGCTCTCTTTACTAAAAGGACTGTGCTTGCAATTTGAATCCGCTTTCCCGTTAAAGTTTATTTCCAACATCCTATCATACAACATCATTTAAATAAAATTATTTAAACTACAGGCATCGTAAACTGGGGGGACTGGGCCAATTTTATTTAATATTTTTTAAATCTTCGACTATTTAACAGATACGACCCTGGAATATGATTTAATGCTAAAACATGCATTAAAATGGTACTCTTAATTTATTTTGTATAATTAACTGTTTCTGAGAAAACTTTAAAAATTTTAATCTGCTTAGATGTTTAGAATGATACAAACTATTTTACTTATTACTTATTTTTCAACTTTGGAACCATACATTTTAAATGTAATAATAAATAATAACCAAAAATTATTAACTTATTCTGGAACATAATATTATCGCTTGTAGCCAGGGGCAGTCAACGACAAGCCTTTCTTGAAATATGAAATAAAAATTACCAACCGCAAGTTTCGGATGCCTATGGTTTAAATAATTTTGGATAATATGGTAGCACATACTAACGCTAAGACACAGACATAATTTCATTTACTTTATATTAGATATTTTTGAGCTGTTAATCAGAAATTAACTTTTCATTTCCTCCTTGAAGGGACTCTCGCTCCCTTGGGAAGAATTTTAGGACACGTGTTCACAGAAACGTTTTTCTTAAAATGACTTAAGGATTCACCCCCAATGTTGTGATGGACATTTTCCAATCGCTCTGGATATATCACCAAAATAACTCCTAATTTATGCAAAAATGTTTATACTGTATATTTATACGCCTGCTGCACGCAACTTTTTCAATAAATTTAAAATTACAAACAACACTATCAAAAGACTATTGAACAGATGATACATAAAATAAGTCCGCCAGAGTGATACAGGAGCATGTACAAATGAACAAATGTACCGGTAACGGGAGCCCGTGTGAGAAATGAGCTTAAGTGGTTAATATCTCTTGCAATATCTTCATATATCAATAAACAAAAACATTATTTTTTTTGCAATATACCTGTTTTTGATATCTTAAATGTTGCATCTTGTGTCTCACTTTTCCATAATCACAGCACTCAGTTCATCTCGTTGATCAGCCCTTACAAAAGCAGTATCAACACATAGTAATCTATCTAACTACTCTATGCGAGTACGTACTCACCTAACCTTGGCACAAGAGTGGGAGCAGTCTGCAGTGTTGCCGGATGTCTGATAATTATCTGATTCTTTAATAAAACATATCTCCAAAAAACTTTGTAATTTTGTATCTGTACATTAAATCTTGATTTCGGCCGAAGTGAGAATAACTATGACGTATTATGTAAAGTAAATGTTAATATAAATTGTTATACAATCTGAAATTTTTTGGCACCTTTAGGGCTTTCTTGCTAAATATAATTCATTTTGGATTGAAAATGAAAAAAAAACCACAGCTGGAGCAGTCAAGATTTTCTGTGCTCTGGCTCCGCTCCAGCTCCAGGCAAAAACCTGCAGCTCCACTGCTCCGCGCTCCAGTTCCGGGCTCTGCTCCAAAGCCCTGATTTATATAGTGCTGTAAATGTATGGCACTTTACTACAGGTAAAATATGTTAAACAGAAAACAAATGGCAAAGTCTCTGCCCTGAGAAGTTTGCAATATATACTTTTATTTTAAAATGAATTCAGTTTTTAAAAATAAATTATATTTTCATAAAGCCTTTTCAAACAATGAGGACTGAAATAAGGAATTATACAGAATAATATTTCTGAGATATTAATCATGCCATTATGAAGAAAAATAGATATAACTGTTACTCCTGATTAGATGCATAGAAATAAAGAATGTGACTATTTTGGAATAACAGAATGGGAAAATAGTTTTTTTTGCTTTAAAATACTGTAGTATCATCTACTGTACAATAATGTTATTATTGTCATTTATTTGTATTATTGTAGATCCTAGGAACCCTCATCATGGGCCAGGACCCCATTGTGCTAGGTGTTGTACTAAGCCTATGATGATATCTACCTTGTGTTTGATATGTATCAATTACAAATATTACTGGTAAGAAGAGACTTCACGGTATTGCACCTGTCCAATACAAAATCACTGGCTCCATGAACATCTCCAATGTCACAATGAAGAAGCTACTGTCTCACATAAAGGAGAAGTTAACCACATACCTTGCAGGAAAAGCATTCCAGCTGTGATGAAATGGGAATGGTCTTGATGTTTTCTCTGAATACTGTGTGGGTGCCTCAGTTTCCCCTATGCATTTCTTAAATATCTAGGTGGTGGGGTAAGGGTCCGTGATTGTTGCAGACACCTTGTCTCCTGGCAGTTGATGGCCTGGACCCCTCCCCTGCAAGGTGTCAACTGAAGGTGTTGGAGAACAAAGGGATCGGTGGCCTCCTTGCCCAAGAAGAGAGACAAAGGCCAGAGGAGGGGCTGGAGGGAGTTTCAGTTTGGAGCTGGCTGGGGAAACTGAGGGAGGCCCAGAACCGGGGTCTGGGCTCCCTATCCCCCAAGATGGACCTGACTGAGGGGTTCTGTTTTCTGTACCTACAAGCTGTTTTGACTGTGTTCCTGTCGTCTAATAAACCTTCTGTTTTACTGGCTGGCTGAGAGTCACAGTGAATCGCAGGAAGTGCGGGGTGCAGGGCCTTGACTCCCCAACATTCTGTGACAACTAGTGGCAGAGGTGGAATGTTCTGCACCCTGTGGATGGCGCTTCCTGCAGTTAGTGACTAGGAAGCAGTAAAACGAAGGGGGATTAATGAGAACTGGGCGTGCTGAAGGCTCAGAGAGGAGCGGTTTCAGGAGGCGAAGGAGCTACGCTTAACCCCTGGGAGTGTGTGACCAGCGAGAAGGATTGTTGCAGGAATGGGGTCCCCCTGGGGACTGTGGTGAGCGGTTCCAGGGGCAGAGGAGTCTGCGGCTTGACCCTGTAAGAGAGGTGGTGAACTGGAGAAGGGCTGGTACAGTAGGGGTTCTTCCTGGAAACCGTGGGGAGCTGAGAGCACACAGGCCTGTGAGTCCACAACAACTTGGGAACAGCGAAGTGATGGCCTATCACCATCTCGTTAAGAAGGACATTGTAAACCTGTGCAAAAAGAGAGGGTTACACATTGGAAAGTTCACCAAAACAGAGTTAATCGTGCAGCTGGAGGACGATGACTGCTCTAAGGAGCAGATTCCTGACCCAAATGGGGCTACAAGAGGATCTGGGAGCAGCTGGAGCGATAACCAGGCATCCCCAAGATTCCTGTCCCCAACCAGACGGGGGTCTTCATGATCGGGTTCCCCATCAGGGGATCAGAGATGGATGGGATTGGAGCTGAGTGCGAGAGAGCTGGAGGACAGTGAGAAGAGCGAGAGGACCGTGAGAGACAGCGAGAGCCCAAGAAAGAGCAGCAGGAGAAGCAGCAGGAGCAGCATGAACTGGCGATGGTGGAGCGGAGAGGCATAGCGGACTTCCCAGGGGATCCAGGCCCTGCTCCTATAACAGCCGAGGATTTGAATTTGAATCCAGGGAACCAATCGTCTGAGACTGAAGCAGTCAGTGAAAATGCAAATGACCTGGCTGGCAGGGGGGGCGGGGGGGGGGGGGGAGCTGTTAGGTTCAGGATACCTGCCTGTCTGTAACCAGCCCCTGGGGCTGAGTGGGACGAGGAGATGCTCCCCGCCCCCTGCACACCGGAGAGGGAGCTCATGCTGGCTCTGATCCTGTGACCAAAGCATGAGCTCGCTGCCTACCCCCACTGGGACAAAAAGGGCAGCACTGAGCATGGTGGGAGCTGAGACCCCAGCTGAGTGGATTGGGACACAGCCAGGGCAGGACAGCGGCCAACCAGGTTTGCCTTGTCTAGAGGTGCTTCTAGGAAGTGATTGCACAGCAGGGAGGGAGCTACCATGGACAGGGCTCAGCGGGGCTGTGACCCCAGGCCCAGCCAGCGAGAAGGAAAAGATTCGACTCCCTTCCCCAGAAGCTGAATTCCAGACCAAACCGCAGAAAGATCCCTCCTTGGAGAAGCTGAGGGAACTTGCTGGCCACAGCACTGCAAACCCCCTTGGGGAAGGCTGCAGGAAGAGATTCCTGTGGGAGAAGGGATTCCTGGACTGGGAATGGGCTCCCCAAGGGGAAGTAGAACTGTGGGGAATCAGGAGGCGGCTGGAGGCCCCCCAGAAGTACTGCTGCAGGCTATTGTAACTGGCCCACAATGTCCCTTTCTCAGGACACCAGGGGATGTAGCGCACTGGGCAGCAGCTGCTGCAGAACTTTTACTGGCCTGGAGTCTGTGATGCAGTCCAGCAGTACTGCAGGTCCTGTGATCCCTGCCAGAGGGTGGCGAAGGCCCAGGATAAGGGTGAAGCTCCCTTGAGACCCCTGCCCATCATAGAGGAACCTTTCCAGAAGGTGGCTATGGACATGGTGGGGCCCCTCAGCAAGGCGACGCCCAGTCAGGGAAGAAATACATCCTGGTGGGTGATGGATTTCACCACCGCTATCCAGAGGCGGTGGCTCTGTCCTCCACCGAGGCAGACAGTGTGGTAGACATGCTGCTGACCATCTTCAGCAGAGTGAGGGTCCCCAGCGAGGTCCTTACAGACCAGGGGTCCAATTTTATATCAGCCCTGCTCCGGGGCTTGTGAGAGAAATGTGGTGTCTGGCCTACCTGAGCCTCTGCATATCACCCTCGGTCCAACGGGCTGGTGGAGAGATTTTATGGGACCCTGAGGATGATGCTGAGGATTTTTATGAATCAGCATCCGCAGGACTGGGACAAGTACCTGCCCCACCTGTGGTACAGGGAAGTGCCCCAGGAATCCATAGGGTTCTTCCCTTTCAAGCTGCTGTATGGGAGGAACATAAGAATGGCCATACTGAGTCAGACCAAAGGTGCATCCAGCCCAGTATCCTATCTACCGACAGTGGCCAATGCCAAGTGCCCCAGAGGGAGTGAATCTAACAGGTAATGATCTAGTCATCTCTCTCCTGCCATCCATCTCCACCCTCTGACAAACAGAGGCTAGGGACACCATTCCTTACCCATCCTGACTAATAGCCATTAATGGACTTAACCTCCATGAATTTATCCAGTTCTCTTTTAAACCCTGTTATAGTCCTAGCCTTCATAACCTCCTCAAGCAAGGAGTTCCACAGGTTGACTGTGCTCTGAGTGAAGAAGAACTTCCTTTTATTTGTTTTAAACCTGCTACCCATTAATTTCATTTGGTGGCCCATAGTTCTTATATTATGGGAACAAGTAAACGACTTTTCCTTATTCACTTTCTCCACACCACTCATGATTTTATATACCTCTATCAAATCCCCCCTTAGTCTCCTCTCTTCCAAGCTGAAAAGTCCTACCTTTTTAATCTCTCCTCATATGGGACCCATTCCAAACCCCTAATCATTTTAGTTGCCCTTTTCTGCACCTTTTCTAATGCCAGTATATCTTTTTTGAGATGAAGGGACCACATCTGTGTGCAGTATTCAAGATGTGGGCATACCAGGGATTTATATAAGGGCAATAAGATATTCTCCATCTTATTCTCTATCGCTTTTTTAATGATTCCTAACAATCCATTTGCTTTTTGACTGCTGCTGCACACTGCATGGATGTCTTCAGAGAACTATCCGAGATGACTTCAAGATCTTTCTCCTGATTAGTTGTAGCTAAATTAGCCCCCATCATATTGTATATTTAATTGGGGTTATTTTTTTCCAATGTGCATTACTTTACATTTATTCACATTAAATTTCATTTGCCATTTTGTTGCCCAATCACTTAGTTTTGTGAGATCTTTTTGAAGTTCTTCACAGTCTGCTTTGGTCTTAACTATCTTGAGCATTTTAATATCTGCAAACTTCCTCGCTGTTTACCCCTTTCTCCAGATCATTTAGGAATAGGTTGAATAGGATTGGTCCTAGGACTGACCCTTGGGGAACACCACTAGTTACCCCTCTCCATTCTGAAAATTTACCATTTATTCCTACCCTTTGTTCCCTGTCTTCCCAGTTCTCAATCCATGAAAGGATCTTCCCTCTTATCCCATGACAACTTAATTTATGTAAGAGCCTTTGGTGACGGACCTTGTCAAAGGCTTTCTGGAAATCTAAGTACACTATGTCCACTGGATCTCCCTTGTCCACATGTTTGTTGACCCCCTCAAAGAACTCTAATAGATTAATAAGACATGATCTCCCTTTACAGAAACCATGTTGACGTTTGCGCAACGATTTATGTTCTTCTATGTGTCTGACAATTTTTTTCTTTACTATTGTTTCAACTAATTCGCCCGGTACTGACGTTAGACTTGCCGGTCTGTAATTACCAGGATCACCTCTAGAGCCCTTCTTAAATATTGGCGTTACATTAGCTATCTTCCAGTCTTTGGGTACAGTAGCTGATTTAAAGGACAGGTTACAAACCATAGTTAATAGTTCCGCAATTTCACATTTGAGTTCTCTCAGAGCTCTTGGATGAATGCCATCTGGTTCCGGTGACTTGTTACTGTTAAGTTTCACAATTAATTCCAAAACCTCCTCTAGTGACACTTCAGTCTGTGACAATTCCTCAGATTTGTCACCTACAAAAGACGGCTCAGGTTTGGGAATCTCCCTAACATCCTCAGCCATGAAGACTGAAGGAAAGAATTTGTTTAGTTTCTCTGCAATGACTTTATCGTCTTTAAGTGCTCCTTTTTTATCTCGATCGTCCAGGGGCCCCACTGGTTGTTTAGCAGGCTTCCTGCTTCTGATGTACTTAAAAAACATTTTGTTATTACCTTTTGAGTTTTTGGCTAGCTGTTCTTCAAACTCCTTTTTCGCTTTTCTTATTAAATTTTTACATTTAATTTGGCAGTGTTTATGCTCCTTTCTATTTACCTCACTAGGATTTGACTTCAACTTTTTAAAAGATGCCTTTTTATCTCTCACTGCTTCTTTTACATGGTTGTTAAGCCACTGTGGCTCTTTTTTAGTTTGTTTACTGTGTTTTTTAATTTGGGGTATACATTTAAGTTGAGCCTCTATTATGGTGTTTTTGAATAGTGTCCATGCAGCTTGCAGGGATTTCACTCTAGTCACTGTACCTTTTAATTTCTGTTTAACTAAACCTCCTCATTTTTGCAGAGTTCCCCTTTCTGAAATTAAATGCCACAGTCTTGGGCTGTTGCGGTGTTCTTCCCACCACAGGAATGTTAAATGTTATTATATTATGGTCACTATTTCCAAGCTGTGTAGTTACCTCTTGGACCAGATCCTGCGCTCCACTCAGGACTAGATCGATTGTTGCCTCTCCCCTTGTGGGTTCCTGTACCAACTGCTCCAAGAAGCAGTCATTTAAAGTATCGAGAAATTTTGTCTCTGCATTTCGTCCTGAGGTGATGTACCCAGTCAATATGGGGATAATTGAAATCCCCCACTATTACTGAGTTTTTTATTTTGATAGCCTCTCTAATCTCCCTTAGCATTTCATCGTCACTATCACTGTCCTGGTCAGGTGGTCGATAATAGATCCCTACTGTTATATTCTTATTAGAGCATGGAATTTCTATCCATAGAGGTTCTATGGAACATATGGATTCATTTAAGATTTTTATTTCATTTGATTCTACATTTTCTTTCACATATAGTGCCCCCTCCCCCGCCGCGACCTGTTCTGTCCTTCCAATATATTTTGTACCCCGGAATGATTGTGTCCCATTGATTGTCCTCACTCCACCAGGTTTCTGTGATGCCTATTATATCAATTTCCTCCTTTAAGACGAGGCACTCTAGTTCACCCATCTTATTATTTAGACTTCTAGCATTTGTGTACAAGCACCTTAAAAACTTGTTACTATTTATTTGTCTGCCCTTTTCTGAGGTGTCAGATTCTTTATGTGAATGTTTCTCGTCTGATCTGGCCCATACTTTATCCTCTTCCATCCTCACCTCCTGACTAAAACCTAGAGAATCTCTTTCAATAGACTCTCCTCTAAGAGAAGTCTCTGTCTGATCCACGTGCGCCTCTGCAGCAATTGGCTTTCCCCCATCTCTTAGTTTAAAAACTGCTCTGCAATCTTTTTAATATTAAGTGTTAAGTTCCTAATAAATCTAAACCCCTCCTCTCTACATCATTGTCTCAACGCATTGAGACTCTGAAGCTCTGCCTGCCTGCCTGGCCCTGCGCGTGGAACTGGAAGCATTTCTGAGAATGCCACCATAGAGGTCCTGGATTTTAGTCTCTTTCCTAGCAGCCTAAATTTGGCCTCCAGGACGTCTCTCCTAGCCTTCCCTATGTCATTGGTACCTACATGTACCACGACCACTGGCTCCTCCCCACACTACAGATAAGTCTATCTAGATGCCTCAAGAGATCTGCAACCTTTGCACCAGGCAGGCAAGTCACCATACGGTTCTCCTGGTCATCACAAACCCAGTTATCTATGTTTCTAATGATCAAATCTCCCATTACTAACACTTGCCTTTTCCTAGTGACTGGAGTTCCCTCCCCCGGAGAGGTAACCTCAGTGCGAGAGGATACCCCAGCATCATCTGGAAGGAGGGTCCCAACTATGGGAAGGTTTCCCTCTGTTCCCGTTGACTGCTCTCCTTCTCTGGGCCTTTCATCCTCCTTAACAGCGCAGGGGCTGTCTGACCAGAGGTGGGACAAATCTACAGTGTCCTGGAAAGCCTCATAAACATACCTCTCTGCCTCCCTTAGCTCCTCCAGTTCCGCCACCCTGGCCTCCAAAGCCCGTACACGGTCTCTGAGGGACAGGAGCTCCTTGCACCAAATGCACACATACGCCACCCGCCCACAGGGCAGGTAATCATACATGCTACACTGAGTGTAATAAACAGGATAGCCCCCACTCTGCTGCTGGGCTTCTGACTGCATTTTCTCCTACAGTTACCTAGGTTAATGATAGGGGTTTTGTTTAAATCAAGAAGTTTTGATTATAGTTTAGTTTTGATTATAGATTATAGTTTAGTTTAAGGGTTTTAAAGAATGGCAAGTATACCTTGCCCCCCTCCCAACTACCTCTCGAAACTCCCTGTTAGCAGTCCCTGGTCGCTTGCTCACTGCTTTATAAAGCCCTGGCCTTCTTGATAGCCCCGCCCCCTGACTAAGGCTCAACCAATGAACAAAGTCTTCTAGATTTCAAACCTTGTTTAGAAGCTCACAGCTTCCAACTGCCAGCCACAGCACACAATCCTTCAAACAAAACAAAAACAAGCAAACAAACAGACAATCAAGCTCAGCACACAGCAAGTAACCCTCAAACACAAACACACACTACAGATAGCTACTTACCCCAAGGGTCCCGTATTTGCTCCTCCTTCACCTGGAGAACTCCTTCTTGAAACTCCCTGTTAGCGGTCCCTGTTCGCAAAGCTAGACTTTCTCCTAGTCTGGGTCCAGCAATCACTCACACCCCTGTTTTTTTTACTTCACTTTTTTTCCTGGCTCCAAGTGTCAGTTACTGTCTTTTGTTTCAGTTCCTTTCAGGCATGTCTTTCGGGTGGAGAGGCTATCCCTTGAGCCAGGCTGAGCCTGAAGACAAAATGAAGGAATTTCCAGGGGCTTATGTAGTCTCTCTCTTGTGGGTGGAAACTCCTCTCTCCCCCTGTGTAGAATCAAAGCTACCAGATGGAGTTTTGGAGTCACATGGGCAAGTCACATGTCCATGCATGACTCAGTTCTCTGCAGGCCAAGCCATTGCCCACATGTTAGCCCAAACATTCCCAGGAAAGCTCAGATATGGATTGGCATCTATCAAGGTCCATTGTTAGCCAAGTACTTCCATTTACTTGAATAACCCCTTCACACTATGTTGATCAAATCTGCCTTAGGTACTTTCTATAGCTTTAAATAGAAGCATAGAGCCAACGCTCATAACTTCAGATATAAAAATGATACATGAATACGAATAGGATGAATACATTCAGTAGAACATAACCTTTGCAAAGATGTGTTACATGGCATATCTAGCATAAAACATATTCCAGTTATGTCATATTTACACTTCTAAGCATATTTCTATAAAGCGTTATGGGGTTCAATGTCTTACCTACTCCACTGCCCCTATGGCAAGGAGCGATTGTACCTCCTAGATAAGGAGTTGCTTGTGAGAAGGGTCCCTGAAGAGGGATGGGGAATGGGGGTGGAAGGAAGAGCAGTAACAAAACTGGAGAGAATATCCCATTTCTACCATGAGGAGCACACAACGGTCCGACGTTATTTGCAACCAAGCACAGTAGAAGTGGGACAAACGATTCATGAAGCACAGGGAAGGATCCGCCATCACAGCAGGTAATGCCCTCCTTGGGCGTCCCTTCAAAAACCTTGTTTGGAGCCCAGTGATGCTTGGTCGGGCCCTTTTCCTGCCCTGAAGGCAGGTTTGAAGGCTTGCGCCTGTTATTTTTGCCCCTATGGCGGTAGAAATCCTGCCTTGGGCGGGGCTGGTACTGCCTCTGTTGCTGTGGCTGGGGCTTGAAATGCTTGAGCTGGGTATCCAGTATGTGCATTCCCAGAGACTTCATAGTTGCCCTAGAGTCTTTCAGGCTATGCAGCTTTGAGTCAGTCTGGTCCAAGAACAGCCCTGAGCCCTTGAAGGGAAGGTCCTGCAGGGTCTGTTGAACTTCTGGAGGTAACCCGAACACTTGGAGCCAGGAAGTTCTCATTACCACCCCCAAGGAGAGGGTATGGGCAGCTGAATCAGCTGAGTCAAGGGAGGCCTTTAAGGAGGTCCTCGCTGTTGCCTTCCCTTCCTCGATTATGGTGGAAAATTCCACCCTTGACTCCGTTGGAAGCAACTCCTTATACTTAGGCATAGAAGTCCAAGAAATAAAGTTGTACCTGCTGACGATAGCCTGCTGGTTGGCTATCCTCAACTGGAGGCTCCCTGCGGGATAGATCTTCCTGCTGAAGAGGTCCATGCTTGGGGCCGGTACCTGTTGCCCCTGACTCTCCTTTTTGTTTACCACCGAGACCACCTGTGAGCAAGCATGTGGGTACAAGAAGAGGTGCTCGTAGCCCTTGGAAGGGACAAAGTAATTCCTCTCTACGCCCCTGGTGGTGGACGGAATGGAGTCTGGAGTCTGCCACAGGGTGTTGTTAGTGTTTTGGATGGTCTTTATTAGTGGTAGCCCCACCCAGGAAGGACCTTCTGGGGCAAGGATGTCTACCATAGGGTCCACTGCCTCGACCACTTCCGCCGCCTGCAGGCCCACAATGAGAACAGTGCGATGGAGCAGGTCCTGGTGTGCCCTGTTGTCAATTCATGGAGGTTAAGTCCATTAATGGCTATTAGCCAGGATGGGTAAGGAATGGTGTCCCTAGCCTCTGTATGTCAGAGGGTGGAGATGGATGGCAGGAGAGAGATCACTCGATCATTACCTGTTAGATTCACTTCCTCTGGGGCACTTGGCATTGGTCACTGTCGGTAGACAGGATACTGGGCTGGATGGACCTTTGGTCTGACCCAGTATGGCCATTCTTTTGTTCTTATGTTCTTAATAGGCGGGGGCCCTGAAGCTGATGCCCCTGCTACCGCCTCATTGGGGAAGGAAGATGAGGTGGCAAGTGGTGGTACAGGGTCCTCCTGGCCCTCGATCTGCCTGGGTTGCTCCTGGACTGTACCAGGCTCCATCACTGGCTCAGCAGGGGCAACTGCCTGGTGGCCTAGTGGCACATCCTGAGCTGGTTCCAGCCCCGCCTCTGCAGTCTGAGGGGGTGGCCTGGAGAGGGCAGCTTCAGCTCCCCGAGAGGCAGGCGTATCTCTAGGTGACTGGGAAGGGCAGCATCCCGAGGTCACAGACCTAGAGCCAGGACAGGGGGACCCTAGCCCTAATGGTAAGCCCAGGGGGTCCAAAAGGGCCATTGTGTGTGGGGGTTGCCACTGTGGCTGCTAGGCCACCCGCATCCCTTCGGCGCCTGCCCAACCTGTGTCGACTGCGCCTCAAATAATACAAGTCTGCATCAGACTCTGAAGAGCCTGAGGGCAATGACCACAGCGGAGCCAAAGCCCCATGTGCTGGCCACTGGTGTCGAGTGGAAGAGGCAGGGGACTGGTGCTGCTATTATCTCATCGAGGATTGGTGCTGGCGATCTGGTGATGGGGACCAATGCCAGCGATTGGCTGCTGGGCTCCGGTACGGCTTGTCAGTGCCGCTCCTGCAAAGGTGTTGTGGACCAGTGCTGATCCGTCCTTGGTGCCGGGGAGATAGATCACCGTGTCCCTGATGCTGGGCATGTTCCTGCTGAACTCAATGCTGGGGAATGATGTTATGGCAACTGGGATCAGGAACGATGCTGGGCATGGTGCCAGTCCAGTCACTGGAGCACCATATCGTGGCGGGCTTGCCTCTGGATGGTACTGGTCTCAACAGTACCGGAGGCTTGTCCCTAGTAACTGGGGGCTGAACTGCAGTCATCTCTATGAGATCTTTTGCGGCTTCAAAAGTGTCTGGGGTGGAGGGAGGCTCCAACACCTCCACCTGACACTGCCCTGCCGGAGAGTCGCTGTGTGCCAGACTCGACGGTGCCTTCTGGGGTGCTGGAATCAATGGCACCAACTCTCGCTGTCTGGGAGCTGGGTCCTTCCTCAGGGGCAGTGAAGTGTCCCCTGGCAGTCCCACAGCTCTCTGAGGCGAGCGCCCTCTCTCAGTCTTCTTATGTCACTTACGGAGCACCAAGGAAGTAAAGCAGTGCCGGGCCGCTGCTCCCCATTGTGGTGACGGGGATTGCCAGTGCCAAGGGTCTCTCATACTAGACTCCTTCCTCGGCCCTGAGTCGCAAACCGATTCTGGAGCACTCCGCACCAAAGCACTTGGGCCCGAGCCTTGGCTGTCTAAAGCCGCTGGACGAAGTGCAGATTCCATGAGCAGCTGCTTCAAATGGAAATCCCACTACTTTTTTGTCCTAGGTTTAAAAGCCCTGCAGATTTTGCAGTGCTCAGTCTGATGCGCCTCCCCCAGACACCTCAGGCAAGAGTTGTGGAGGTCACTATTTGGCATGGGCTTGTGGCATGCACTGCAAGACTTAAAGCCTTGGGCTCACAGCATGCCCTGGAGCCCAAGAAGGGGTAAGGGGATAGGGAAAGATCCCGCTCACAAACACCTATACTAACAACTACAAAACAAGAAAACAAGAAGAAGAACTAGACTAGGTAACTATGCTCAGGGAGCACTTGCAAAGCAAGCAAGTCACAGTTCCAACGGCCGCCATGGATGGTAAGAAGGAACTGAAGGGGGGTCAGGTCAGCAAGGTCATATATTGAGCACCAGGAAAGCACCACTCCAGGTGGCTCCCTAGCCGACCCAACGGGAGCTGCTAAGGGAAAAAGTTTCCAACAACCGTGCACGTACACCTGATTGGAATAGACTTGAACAAGCACTTGAAGAAGAATATTTTATTAAAATGAAAGACAACATTCCAGAGCTCATTTGTGCAGCATTGAGTGAATTCTATGACAAATTCTGCAGAACTGTAGAATACTCACCATTCTGCATAAAAGCTTTTGTAGCCAAGTGGCCCCAGATGGGCTTGGCCTGGGGAAGAGGTCAGTGTGGTCTGACTTTGTGTAGGTCCAATGGGAAGGAGTCATTTTATAAGTAATGGAGCAGGTATATGATGCAAATGGTGGACTGTAGAGTATGGCTTATAGCCTAACTGCTACCCACTGGTGGAGCTCCCTGCTATCAGGAGATGTGAGGCAGCGTCTATGTCTGACAAGAGGAGGACAATGTAGAGGGGCTCCTGATCAAGTATTAACTTAGTTGTTTGAACATGGGTTCTCTACACTGATTAACTGCACCTACATCTCAGTATACCCTACTGCCACCCCCAACAGTTATCCTTACCTTAGTCCACTTTACAGAAAAACAAGCCTCGTGTGGAGCCCTCCATGACAATGTGCGGTGATGAGAGATCGGTAATTGCGGTCGGTTTGAGTGCTCCTTGCAGATGTTGTCTTCAAGGTAAGCTACTGAATGGACAGCTGCAATTGGTCAAACACCACAGTGTGTTGGGAACTAGTATGGATAATAATACTGTGAATGGTACATACAAAGAGCCAGAGACTGTTCATGACTTTTTCAAATAACATGAGCCTTGATTCAGGTATGGTGTCACTGATCCCAAGTTTCTAGTAGTTTTAAAGGCATTTTTTCCCAGGATCTTACACAATTTTTCCTTTCCTTACACAATTTAGGGACATACTGGACAATATAATTTAAGGACAATCATTTTTAATAATGTTTGGGATTTTATCTCATTTCAAATCATTTAGGGTGCTGGTTATAGCCTATGTGTTGTTTATATTAACTGTTTAAGTGGGGGGGTCTGATTAAACAATATAGCAATATTGTGCAAATTATTAATATTTTTCTTTGATATCTAACTCTTCCACTTTATTTCTGATTGTGGAACAACTGCTTATGTGAGGAGAATGCGTGCCTGTGGAGTGAAACAGAAATTTGGAGTAGTGACATCACATGGACGGCTTCCGTAGTTGTATGTTTTGCAATTAACAACACTGTTCTGTAACAAGCCACGGTGATGGATCCACCCTTCACAATTTCCTACAATGGCACAGTGGTCCTCCATCCATATCCTAAATTCCTGCCCCAGGTGGTGACTGACTGCCAGCTCAGCCAGTCAGTTATACTACCAGGAGTCTTTCCCAGGTCTCACATACACTCAGGCAAATTGAGACTCCACAGCAAGACACTAAAAGCACAGGTTTCAGAGTAGCAGCCATGTTAGTCTGTATTCGCAAAAAGAAAAGGAGTACTTGTGGCACCTTAGAGACTAACAAATTTATTTGAGCATAAGCTTTCATGAGTACAGCTCACTTCATCGGATGCATTCCTTATGCTTATACTCAAATAAATTTGTTAGTCTCTAAGGTGCCACAAGTACTCCTTTTCTTTTTACTAAAAGCACAATCACTTTTTATTTAAACAGTACCAAATACTTCAGAAAGTCCCCATATCTTTTCATATCCATTAAAGAGAATACTAAGGGTCACCCTAGTTCTTCTCAATGATTTAAAAATCATGGAGCAGGTCCTCAAGGAATCAATTCTGAAGCACTTAGGGGAGAGGAAAGTGATCAGGAACAGTCGGCATGGATTCACCAAGGGCAAGTCGTGCCTGACGGATCTAGTTGCCTTCTATGACGAGATAACTGGCTTTGTGGATGAGGGGAAAGCGGTGGACGTGTTGTTCCTTGACTTTAGCAAAGCTTTTGACACAGTCTCCCACAGTATTCTTGCCAGCAAGTTAAAGAAGTATGGGCTGGATAAATGGACTATAAGGTGGATAGAAAGTTGGCTAGATTGTCGGGCTCAACGGCTAGTGATCAGTGGCTCCATGTCTAGTTGGCAGCCAGTATCAAGTGGAGTGCCTCAAGGATCGGTCCTCGGGCCAGTTTTGTTCAATATCTTCATAAATGATCTGGAGGATGGTGTGGATTGCACCCTCAGCAAGTTTGCAGATGACACTAAACTGGGAGGAGAGGTAGATACGCTGGAGGGAAGGGATAGGATACAGAGGGCCCTAGACAAATTAGAGGATTGGGCCAAAAGAAATCTGATGAGGTTCAACAAGGACAAGTGCAGAGTCCTCCACTTAGGACGGAAGAATCCCATGCACCGCTACAGACTAGGGACCGAATGGCTCGGCAGCAGTTCTGCAGAAAAGGACCTAGGGGTTACATTGGACGAGAAGCTGGATAAGAGTCAACAGTGTGCGCTTGTTGCCAAGAAGGCCAATGGCATTTTTGGATGTATAAGTAGGGGCATTGCCAGCAGATCGAGGGACGTGATCGTTCCCCTCTATTTAACATGGTGAAGCCTCATGTGGAGTACTGTGTCCAGTTTTGGGCCCCACACTACAAGAAGGATGTGGAAAAATTGGAAAGAGTCCAGCAGAGGGCAACAAAAATGATTAGGGGACTGGAACACATGACTTACGAGGAGAGGCTGAGGGAACTGGGATTGTTTAGTCTGCGGAAGAGAAGAATGAGGGGGGATCTGATAGCTGCTTTCAACTACCTGAAAGGGGGTTCCAAAGAGGATGGATCTAGACTGTTCTCGGTGGTAGCTGATGACAGAACAAGGAGTAATGGTCTCAAGTTACAGTGGGGGAGGTTTAGGTTGGATATTAGGAAAAACTTTTTCACTAGGAGGGTGGTGAAACACTGGAATGCGTTACCTAGGGAGGTGGTGGAATCTCCTTCCTTAGATATTTTTAAGGTCAGGCTTGACAAAGCCCTGGCTGAGATGATTTAGTTGGGGATTGGTCCTGCTTTGAGCAGGGGGTTGGACTAGATGACCTCCTGAGGTCCCTCCCAACCCTGATAGTCTATGATTCAATGATTATCCAGATGAGTTAGGCTATGTATAGAAGCGACCAACAGGCTAGCAACTGTCCCTCTTCCTGCAAGGGTTAAAGCACACTTTACTATGCTGAAGGCAGCCACTTTGGCATGCCTTAAACTTGTCCCCATTATTGAAATCTGCAGCGCTGCAGCTTGGAGCTCTAGCTACACATTCACTAAACATTTAGCCTCCAGGGCTGATGCACAGTTTGGTAGCAGTATTTTGGCCACTATTTAATTAGGATTCCATTTCCCACCTTCCTCATTTCACAGTATGATTTATCAGATGATCCCAAGAATGGCAATGTTTAGCAGCTACTCCATTCGGGCACAGGACGTCTGGTTAGAGGCTAGTAACCTCATTTTTTTTCATACCTTCTCTCCACGTATGCCACCCATTAATATTTTCACAAAATGTGTTTTGTTTCTTAAATAATGTATTAAAAATGTGAACCAAAATCAGTTAATTTACATGACTGGAGAGTTTCATCATTAGATTGGGCAGTGAAAGGAAATACTTCTGACTGATGGCCTGCGCTAGACTTTTGATTTCATTTTTGAAATCTCCCGAGGCCAATGAGACATGCCCCTTTTTAAGCAACGTAAAGGATGTGATTTTTTTTAATTTTGTTTTTCAACTATGAAGAATACATTGTCTTTAATTTCTTTGGCCTAGATTGTGATACGCTAATGCATGCTGATAGTACCTTACATTATAGCTAGCCCCAGTGAAATCAATGTGACTACTGGTGGAGTAAGACACTACTTAACCTGAGTAAGGGTGTTTAGCTGTTGTCCCCTTCCTTTGTTAAGAAAACTGGCACAGGAGGGGTTGTATCAGGGCTGTTGAGGGCCCCCTATGGGTCCCAGAAGGTCTGTCCTGCTAGTCACAGGCTTTTGCATTTGTCTATTTGTAGATGAGCATACATTCTCTCTCTCTCTCTACAGCACACCTATGAAGCTTCAGACAAATGTCAATAACTTACCATTTCAAATAATTAATCTTCACAATAATAGCCCTAGGAAATAAGTTACTGTTAGGACAATAGCACTGATGGCCTTTTTCAGGCCACTAGTCACTTGGTTGAAAGGGAGGTCTACGGTCTTATTTATTATTGTGACATCATCATGGTAATAATGATGTAATCAGCACATGCTTCCATAGTAACAAAACAGAACAGCTGTTGGCCAAGCAGTTTGATCTTTACAGACAAATATGTCATCGTCTATGTAATTTCTTTACCTTTAGAAGCAAAAAATAGGGTGACAAAGTCAGTAAGAGTACATGTACAGTCTTTTGCTATTGAGTTAAATTGTTAAGGTTTATGAAGCTGACTTAAGTTAACTAATCTTACTACCTTTTTCCTCACAGACAACTTGAAAAACAACAGGTGGGTCTTTGATGATCAAGACCCTCTTGAAGGATGGTAGAATATATTAATAGTGGTCTTCATCTAAGTAGGAAAGAACTGTCAGAAAAACTACCACAGTTAAGAGAAAACTGCATGAAATTGAATGACAGATTCAAGGTTTTCCTAAATATCAGACTTAAAATGCAAAGAACAACAAAGGTGGAGACGAAAAGAGATGCTAGTTTTGACAGTTGCTGGTACTTCAAGAAACTTTTCAAGAAGAAAACCCAACAGACCAGGTGGCGGAAGACTGTGAAATACAGACTGGCAGGCGAACAGGTCAAGGAAAAGAGAAACAGTGGGAAAAATGCCTCTTTTCTGGGACTGTTTAGAAGGTTGAGTACTTGGAGAAAACAGTATGAGGGAGAAAAAGATGAAGCTAAGGAACTGATTGCTTTGGATTTATTAGGCATACATTGGAACACAGAGTAGAACTGAAAATGTGCATTATCTGATACTGAGTACATTCCTACGTATATTTTCTCTAATTTTGCTGCTGCATGAATAAAGGCTATTCATTTATTTCTTAGTAAAAGAAAATATAAACCATTTTAGTGCAGAGTAATAGATTTACTTTTTAAACTTTGGTATCATAAGGTCATTATTGAGTTTTTAATGTTAAGTTTTTATTGCTTAACATTCCAAGTGTTAAAGCTTTTAAGGGTAAAATCTAACCTAAATAAGAATGTGTGTGCTTCCACATGTGAGGAAAATTTTTTGCAAGTTTGTCTGTCTTTGTCTACACTGAGCAGTTCAGGAAAATCCCCCATCAGTAACAGTATCAGTTAGTACCAGTGAATCTCCATCCCAGTATATAACAGGCAATAGTTGTGAATCCGACGCTGGTGCTCTGAAACCTTATTATGCAGCCAGACTACATGATGAACCTCAAGTGGTTTGGCTCTGTTAAAATTTTAGAGTTGATTTGCTTATCTGAAGATCAGCTGCATTGAGCTGGACCTATTTGGGCCAGGAAGGTAAGCTAGAAATGTCATAAAACTCAATCTTTCTTGCAAGATTTTGACACTTCCATCCAGACTAGAAATACTGCAAGAATAGCTGCTGGCACAATCTTTCCATGGATAACATCAGTCCTAGTTCCTGCTGAAACTAGGAAATACATGAACATGAAACGAGGTAACTGAATGTTTCTGAAACAAAGCGTTCAGATTGCATTTCAGCCAAGGTTTGGGTCGTGCTTTACTGTAGAAACTGAATGGATTCACCATATTCTGCAGAGGCACCAGGTACCTTTGTAATTCAAATAGGGACAGCGTAAAGGCTACAATCCGCATGCCTGCCTCATAGAAAAATGCTCAGAACAGTCCTAAAGACTTTGAAGGCTTGTTGACCATCTGCCATTCAAGTCACATATTTGACTTTCAACAAACTTAATTGGCAATTACAGTCCCAGTGCAGCTGGCTAGATTATCCTCCAATCTTGAAGATATTTTTACACTCAAATTACATTTTCCAGGGGCAGGGCACTGAGAAGTTGATGTACAAAGTTGACTGTGCCAGCAGGCCTTTGAAATCAGGGAGGGAAGTTTGTAGTGTTTGGCAGTCATTACTTTTGCAGTGGCCAGGGCCTGGCACCTGGCACCAGCATCAAAGAGTTGAAGTCGTGAGTGGACAGAAAAGCATCACTGCTCTAAAAGTTCAAAGGCAGCTCCTTTTACAGCTGTCTTTTGTATGGGGACCCATCTCGTAGGGAACTTCCTATAAGAAAAATAAATGGAAGCTTCCCTTTACCACTAATAGGTCGTGACTACTGAATTCAAAAATTGGGTAGTCTGGGTGACTAGTTGCTGGTGTTACAGCCACAAACATTGCTGTTAGGAAAGGCCATGTAGTGGCAGTGTTGAAGCTGTATCTAATAGCTCTTATCAGCTTCAGCCATGCAGGCCGGGGCAACGACTTATATGGGCCTGTGGTGCCTGTGCGCCAGCAAATTCAGGGACCGGGGGCCTGCCTCCACCAATGTTTGGGGCCGGGACTCTACCCCGGCCCCAATGCTGCCCCACGCGCCTCCCCTGGAGTGTCCCTGCCTGCACCCTGGGCAGTAGGCAGCTGCCCTGCTGCTCTGCGCTGTGCTCCTTCGCTGGCCACTGCTGGCTACAAAAGGGAGTGGCGGCGGTGGCAGGCTGAGGTGGCGGAGGGGATGCACATGCGATGGTGGCCCTCCCCTTCCCCAGCACCCACCACAGGGGAGGTGAGGGGCTTCCTAGACCTGAGAGGGGCCCAGCCCCTAGGAGCACTTACAGTGGTGGTCCTGGGTGAGTGTGCTGCCGGGGGGGAGGGGGGAGAATGTGGAGTCCTCCTGTCTGGCCCCAGCCCCAGGGCAGCCTGTCTGCACCCCAAACTTCTCATCCCCTGTTCTGCCCCACCCCAGAGCCCTCACCCCCAGCCCGAGCCCTCACCCTAACCCTCTGTCCCAACCCTGAGCCCCCTCCTGCACCATGAAGCTGCCTACTGCCCAGGGTGCAGGCAGGGACACTCCAGGGGAGGCGCGTGGGGCAGCATTGGGGCCGGGGTAGAGTCCCGGCCCCAAACATTGGTGGAGGCAGGCCCCCGGGCCCTGAATCCCCAGCCCTCACCCCTGCACCCCAACCCTCTGCCCTAGCCAAGCCCTTCCCACACCCCAAACCCCTCAGCCCCAGCCCGAGCCCTCACCCCCCCACACCCCAACCCTCTGCCCCAGTCCTGAGCCCCCTCCCACACTCCAAACCCCTCGGCCCCACCCCATTAATTTTGTTATGTGCACCAATATGGAGGTGATTTGTCACACATCACCTCCATATTGGTGCACATAACAAGATTCATTCTGCACATGAGTGGGAAAAATTAGAGGGAACACTGCTGTATACTGTATGAGCGCCTGAAGGAAAAAAAACACAACTTAAATTCAGCAGTCAGTTTGAGGTATGATCATGTTTAGCACAATACTTGATTATTTTATACTCTTTAAAGTATATAACTGGTTGAAGAACATTGCAAAACAAGGGGCTACATTTTGTTTTAATTTTAGAAAGTATTTGCTTTTGAGGGTTATTGATCCAAGAGTGCTTGGTTTTTTCCATATTCAAAAGAGTATTAATAAAGTTGATATTCTTAGTTAAATAATTTTTTCTTACAATAGTGATATTGTGCAATATAGGGAAACTGTTAAATGTTTACCGTTTCCAGTCCATTTTTACATTATTAAAACTATATATATATATATATATATATATATATATATATATATATATATCAGCTTAAAAGGCAGGTGTGGGGGGGGAAGGAGGAGGAGTGGATTTGGACCCATTCTGGGCACCACCAAAAATTATACAAACCTGCAGCCCCTGATGCAGGCTATATGGCAGCCATCTTTGTTCCAGTGCGTCTCTTTTGACTTTAGACACTGAGGCTATGTCTTCATTGCCCCCCAAAAGGTATTTTAGTGAGATGATAATACACATTACCTATCACTGCAAAATCCTTGTGGAGATAAGATACAGATAGCTTATACACCCTGCACACCCCATTACTATTCCCACTGCATCGGGGCATAGGCACCAACCCCTTTTGGTGCTCCTCTTACAGCTGTCTTTTGTATGGGGATGCAAAGAAGTTACCAAGTTACCAATTTCTCAAGATAGCAACAGCACTCAACCCAAGGTTTAAGAATCTGAAGTGCCTTCCAAAATCTGAGAGGGACGAGGTGTGGAGCATGCTTTCAGAAGTCTTAAAAGAGCAACACTCAGATGCAGAAAACTACAGAACCCGAACCACCAAAAAAGAAAGTCAACCTTCTGCTGGTGGCATCTGACTCAGATGATGAAAATGAATATGCATCAGTTCACTCCTCTTTGGATCGTTATCGAGCAGAACCCATCATCAGCATGGATGCATTACTTCTGGAATGGTGGTTGAAGCATGAAGGGACATTTGAATCTTTAGCGCATCTAGGATGTAAATATCTTGCGATGTTAGTTACAACAGTGCCATGTGAATGCCTGTTCTCATTTTCAGGTGACACTGTAAACAAGAAGCAGGCACCGTTATCTCCTGCAAATGTAACCAAACTTGTTTGCCTGAGTGATTGGCTGAAGTAGAACTGAGTGGACTTTTAGGCTCTAAAGTTTTACATTGTTTTATTTTTGAATGCAGGGGGTTTTTTATACATAATTAGATATTTGTAAGTTCAACTTTCATGATACAGAGATTGCACTACAGTACTTATATTAGGTGAATTGAAAATACTTTTGTTTTTTACAGTGCAAACATTTGTAATAAAAATAAATATAAAGTGAGCACTGTTCACTTTGTATTCTGTGTTGTAATTTAAATCAATATATTTGAAAATGTAGAAGACATCCAACAATATTTAAATAAATGGTATTCTCTTATTGATTAATTGGGGGATTAATTTTTTTAATTGCTTGACAGCCCTAGAAGGTATACCCTGCCATGGGGTGTCAGGTCACGTGTGGTCAAAAGAAAAGGAAGAGGCTGTACTGCAGCCAGGTTAGGTCCTATGCTGATGCCCTTATAAAATGTGGTAGTACAGCCTAGTGGCCAGAGTCAGTAGAGTGGCCCTTCCGCTCAGGGCAGCGTGGGTCCAATGGCCAGAATCAATAAAGCAACCCTTACAGTCAAGGCAGTGGGTCCTAATGGCCAGAGTCAATAAGTCACACCGCTCTGTGGAATTGTGTGACCTATTGGCCCATTGAGGAAATGGGACACCACTCAGGGGTGTGTGGTGCCCAGGGTAGCGGGACTTGGGCCCTCCCCCGAGTCCCAGCCAAGGGCCCTGGCAGGGGTGGGGTTACTCACCACTGAGTCGCGCTGATCCTCCCAAAACATGCTGACTGGTTCCCCGGTTCACCCACCAGAGCAAAGTCTAAGTCCCCTGGGCTGATTCCTACCCTGTCTTCACCAGTGTTGGTCCATGGTTCCCACTCGTCTCTGGGGTATAGCTCCTGACGGCGCAGCCTCCTCCCTGTGTTTCACAAGCAGCCTGAAATCCGTCTGGGGCTCTGCGTGCCTTGGCTCTGGAGTCAGGGCCTGTAGCACCTCCCTGGAGAGAGCCTGTAGTCTACATCCTCTCCCTTCAGCAGCCTTCTCAGACTGAGCTGGGTTGCTTCCTTTTATTTCTTGCCTCCAGACTGAGCATACCCAGCAGAGGTGAAGGGGCATGGCTTCCTCAGTCTGCAATGCACAGTTAAGCCTTGTGGGGCCAGTGCGGGGTAGGCACACCCCGTCACAAGCAGGGACCATCTTTTTGATCTGTGTTTGTACAACCCTAGTATTATGGGGTCCTGGTGCATGACTAGGGCTCCTAAGTGCTACAATAATACAAATAATACAAGCAACAGTCAGGAACAGCAGCTCATTTATTTCATTTTAATAAAAGGGGACAAATTTAGTCATGGTAGAGAATTACTAATTAAAGTGAAACACTATCTTTTTTTTTTTTTTTTTTAAACTCTAGTCCCCCTACCCTCCAAGTCATCTACACACCTGCTTTATAAACTGGTTGGTCACACTGCATTCTAGAAAGAGCTTCACCCTGATGCCTGCATGACAGTTTCTCAAGTCTAAGCCTTTTCAGTCTTTGAATCTGAGTTCATGTGAAATTGACATGGGATAGCTGGGTCATAACATGACAAACTAAAAGAATGATCTTAGGGCTGAAGCCCATCGCCCCCAATGGCTTTAACATGGCAGAATAGTTTCTGAGACTCACAGGTAGATGACAACAGTTTCATGGTGGCAGCTGGTCCCTGATGATAGACACCTCAGACCTTCCTAGTTCAGAACTGCATTGGTTTGGTTTAACAGGCAACAACACGGACTGATCATCTCCTCTCATGCTATCGCTACATCAGATTGAAAAATGTAGATAGTAATTCTTAAAGCGTAATAGTCTGCTTTTATTTTGGGGGCTTACAGGCCTATGCACCTGTGAATAAATTGAACAACTGTCTTGTCAAGCTTGAACGGAATAGAAGTATTGCAAATGTTAGGCCTCAAACTTCCGTATACTTCAAAATGCAAGCCTTGCAAAAATAAAGCTTGAGCTTGTGGTCAGGATGCGCTGCAACCAGATAACATTTTATGCTGACTCCTATGTACTTATCAAACCCACATTACTCACATTTAAGACCCAATTGGCTACAGAAAATAAATAGGCCTAAATTATACGAACAACTAACAATTGGATATAAAAATTAAATATGCATCAATTATACAACTAGGGCAGCCACATAAACAATGTGGCCCACCCTGATTGGTTGGTCTGTTCTAAAACATGGCCGTCAGATCAGATAAAAAGGACAAAGGCACGGGACTGTGTGTCGTCGGTATCCACACCCCCTGAACCAAAAGGACGTGCACTTCTTGACTGTCTGTACCTGGCCAGTGCGGAAAGCGGCTGACTGAAGGGTAACGTATTTTCGGACGAATGCAGGGTAAGTAAGTCTGGTTGCTCGAGCCGAATTGATCATAGTTGTATCGACACTGTAGAATAAAACCAATAGTAGGTGGCTGATGCATAATAGCTTTGCATGTATTTATGCTTGTCTTTCAAGTAGTCCCAGTGGATGCAGGTGATGCTGTCGTTCATTAGCTCCTTATACGTATATTTGTGTTTGTCTTTAAAATATTTTGTCACCAGGAATATAAAAGTGGTGAATAAGAGCTTTACTTATGCTTGTCTTTGGGGCTTTTATTATGACCTGCCAGGACCAGCATATGTAGAGTCATTGTTCAGGAACTCGCAAATGGTCCACAGTATTACATGTACTTGTGCTTGTCTTCAATATAATCTGCCATTTGCATTAATTCTTATTCAGTGCTGGTCTTTGGTTTTCCTTTTTTTGTTTTGTTTATGCTGTTATTATAGTAAAAAATCATTAAAAACCTTCCTTGAAGAATAATTAGTAGTTCTTACTTATTTTATACGGCCACCACTTAACCTCATTACATCTGTGTTGGGTGGTGGAAAGTAGCAAACACCCCAGAATAAATTAGGGCCCCAAGGCGTGCCTCCTTCTTCCTTTATCTCCGCAGCACCCATCAGAGAGAGAGAGAGCAACAGAACCAAAGGGCTCTGGAAACCCCTTTGATGTTCTATCTAGTGAAGGAGTAGTAGTTTGGGTTACATGTACCTTGAGACACATATATTAGAAATACCTACATAGACATGCTAATTCATGCACTGAAGGGGAGCTATGGTATGGCTGAATCACTGAATCACATAATCACTGAAAGGGAGGAAGCCATCACTGGTTTCTAAGCATTCCATTCAATGGACATGCTCGGAGTGAAACTGTTGTGAATGACTTCTGTTACGTAAGCAGCCAACTGGAGACATTCACAACACTATACCTTCCCGAGTGCTGAACAGAAAACTGCTTTGCATTGCTCTCTTATTTCCACTTTCAAAGGCAATCAAAATATGCCCTCATTCAATTTTTAAGTGTAAGCAGAGTCACAATGAGCTCTCTCCTGACATCTGGTGGTGAGCTGTGGAAAAGGACTTCAGTGGCTAATCTCATTTGGATGGGCACACCCACCCTGCCTAGTATGGTGGGACTGCTTGCCCAAATGGTCACTTTGGCTGCTGTGGCATCCCCAGTCTCTTTGTAGGAGTAATAAAAAGTTGTTATCCTCATTATGTGAATCAAGGACAGTAGAACTGTACTTGGCATTTTATGACTAAGGGACTCACCCTCAACTAAGCATCACACACTGGGCAAGGGACATGGGTTCCCAAGCCCAGGGAATTGAGGGAGGTTGGGGATAGGCTTGTGTACCTGGTAATATGAGCCCCAAATGCTACCTTGAGCCTTCCTCTCTCTGCTGTGTAATAGAGCTAATTTAGATTCAAATAAGAGTCTTGTTATGTGCTGTGGAGCTGAAATCACTGTTACCTACGTTTAAGCACTAGACCTACTCTGGGCTAGTGGTTCTGATACAAGAAGACTATCCAGGTGCACCAGCAGTGAGGCTCCCCTACTAACAGCTGAAATCACTGAGAGCTGTGTTGGAAGGGGGTGGGGGCTGAAGACCTATTGATGAGTAGCTAGGGGAGAGGTGTGGCCAGCTGGGTGGCTGGTAGAGAGGACTGGAGCAGAACCCCACAGAGAGGTGTGGCAATTGGCCATCAAGGGCCCAAGCAGCAGAGAGTGTAAGGTGCCTCCATATCTTCCACCCGGGCTGGGAGGTGAACTCTGCAGATGAACTTCTGAACTCTGGGGCTGCACTGCCCAAGGACAGCAACTGTGAGTTGGGTGACTTTTGGGTTGCTGGACTTAACACCCTGAAGGGAAAAGGACACTGCCCAACTTACTTGGGGGTATGTCTTTTGCTCATGGTTTGTGTTATGAATCCTGTTTGTGGTGTTTCCCCAATATAATGCCATATGGTTTCCCTCCTTTATTAAAAGGCTTTTGCTACACTCAGACTCTGTGCTTGCAAGAGGGGAAGTATTGCCTCTTAGGTGCCCAGGGGGTGGTATGTAATTGTCCCAGGTCACTGTGTGGGGGCTCAAGCCGGTTTTGCATTGCATTATTGAAAAGGAACCCTTAGATACTGAACCTGGCCCTTGTTGCTACCAACTCTGACAGGCAGAAGGGTTACATTACTCTTGCTGCTGTTCAATCCTGTTTTGGTGTAAGTTATGTAATATGCTGATTCTGGCTAGCCCAATCACAACAGATGGGATTTTTTTCCTTCCTTAATCCAGAAGAACTACTCAGTTAGTAGAGTACAATTGTTTCCTATGAGGTCTGAAGGTAACTAATGCATGAAGGTCACAGTGGAAGATGTCAGCACCTCAACATCAAGGTAGTTAAAACAAAGCTTGGTTAGAAGTTATTTTTAATGACTAGATTTGGAACAAGATATTGAATGAGAAATCTCAGACATAGGTCAGAAGGGACCATCATGATCATCTAGTCTGAACTCCTGCACATTGCAGTTAATGTGAACTCAGAACCAGGCACTGAAATATGCCAAAAGCTACTCTGTCATCCAGGGAAAGCAGCTGTTACAGTTTAATGAAGACAACCCTTTGATTTCACAGAGAATGAGAAGCCAATGGGCAGTTGTAGGTGATGCATATTCCTTGTAGAAGTGGTACCTACGACAAACTTCTGCCAAAACTGTGAGGTACAGCATATTGTATTTGCCTAGATTGATAGTGCGCCTTTTGTTTGGAGAACTTCAGTTTGTCCTCAAGAGCAATTCAGTAGAAAGTTTGCTTGCTCACCACTTAGCAAGAAATGGATTAGGACAACATTGTGTAGGCACTTAAAGTGGCATTCCAGAAAACTAGGTAGCCCTCTGCTGTATTGGCTGGCAAAGCTTTTAGCATCTTGTTCTACTTCCCAGGCTGCCAAACAGAAAACTGCAAGAGTTTCTTAATCATTTAAGAATTAGAATAGGTTTGGCAAAAGAACTAGATGAAAGAATAGAGTATGAAACCCATACCACAAACCTCCCAGCTATTTATGCCTAGACCAAATGCTATTGGATCAAAGTTGGAAAGGGAACTGAGAAAGCCAGGAAAGGATGTTTTAAGAAACATATTGGGAGCAGTGGCACGTGTGGCAGAGAAATGGAGAAATAGTGGAGACACCAGATTTATAAGTAAGCGTTCAGAAAATAAAAACAATTGAATTGACATTGACCACATATTTACCAAAAAAAGCCAAAACAAAACAAAACACCAGCTTAGCCTTTTCACTAGCTTGAAACTAATGTTGGTGTTGTAAGGATTTTTCTCTCTTGGGGGCCTATCTGACCAGAAGACTTCAAGGAGCCTTACAGTTTACCTTCTGCTGGGTCCCCCCTTAAGCCCATCTATCAGAGCTGAAACCAAATAAACCATCACATGCAAATGTAAAATTAACAACACTTTATTTACTAAGGGAAAGGGAAGGAAGAAGAGGGGGATGGATTAAAACACTGGGGATTCGGAGTAAAACACATGCACACACACACACTCAGTAAAACAAAGGTGGTGTTCTACCTTTTTCCAGGTGCTAGCGATGTAGAGGCTGCAGACTCCGGATTGACGAGATCGACGGTGGACACCAGCGGTGGATCACAGATGTCACAGACAGGTAGGTAGACCTATCTTAGACCCGCGCCCCCCCGTCCCACTTTGTGTCGTCTATGAGTGAAGGTCTGAGCTGAGTAACCGGACTGAGTCTGCGTGTGCAAGTCTGCTTCCCAAAATAAAATAACAAACCAATGCAAAACGTGTACTGAGTGGCTACTGCAGGCCAGCAACCACGGTGAAAGAATGTACCACACAACAACGAGAGAGAGCATTGGACACTTGAGCCTTCTAACTTCCAAGCTCCAGAGCCCACCAACGAACCCCCTTGGCTCCTCCCCTCATCTGCCTTTATAGGAGCCTGTTGCCTAGCAACAGATTCCCGCTCTTTCTGTTTCCTGCCTTTTCCTTGGCGCAGGGGAACAAGAACCTAACACAAAACGGAGGTTACCTTGTTCTTTTTCCAAATCAAGATGGCCTCTTAATACACAAACTTTAAACCCAACTTCCGTCACTAATTTGGGATGATTAAACAGGGTTTAAACTGAAACTAACAGGTGTTACCATAGAAACTTGATCTGTAGGGGTAAATGAACTGGTGAAGAAAGTGACAACTGCTCTTCCTATTAGGTACTGCCAACCAAAATAAAAACCATACCTTCTATACAAATAAAATTGATAATTTTAAAGTTACACAGGAGGAGTGTGATGTTTTGTTTTAAGAATTGTGGCAACTGGTTACTATGCTTTTAAAGTCTGGAATTTTCTTTCTGGCCAAGTTAAAAAACTGTTTGGAAGCAGTTGCAGCTTACATCAGTTAGAAACTGAATGAAGGAGGGCTGGAAGTAGTTGGTAAGAGCGCATCCACTGTGTTAACTAGGCTTTAATTACACCCCCCTCTTCCCCCCCCCCCATTTTGTTTGTTTGTTTTGGATATTCTGATCCAATGAAGAGTCTGTGTAGTTTAAAAAATATAATTGGTTCATTGGATCCTGTAGACACAAATGAGTCACACTACTTCCCCACCCCACCTCAGGTCACAATGGGCCCATGTCACAGGGTGTGCTCATTGGGAGCATCAGCAGCTTTCGGTGCCGTGCTAGTTACTGCTGACTCATGGTCTTAGCTTGTGCTGGGACACAGGTAGATTTTATGCTGCTTCCAAAGGGAAATGCACTGCAGCAGAGACAGCTGGGTCCCAAGCTTCATAGCCCTGCAGAGCCACCAGCTGGCAATGGAGAGGGCATAGGCACTTTGCGGGGGGACAGAAGACAACAGAGAAATGGTCTCCAATTTTAACTAAGAAGCTTAGAGATGAGAACACCGAGCATATTCAGTGAGTGATTCAGAGGTCTATTTAATGTTCAGTCCTTAACATCAGCTCCTTTTATTTTACTGAAGTGAGGCAGCTTGTCCAATCTTATTTTTTGTCAGTTTGCTGCCTTCTGGTAGTGAATTTCCATTTTTTTCTGTTGAGGCAGCTGAGGCTAGGACTTTGAATGCTGTCTCTCTCCATCCCAAGACAAACACCTCTAGCTATCTAGGCATTTCTGCCACACCCATCGCTGTGGTTTCGAGGCAGCCGTGACCGCTGCCCAGACCCAGAGAGTGAAAATGGGAAGTTCCTGGGAGAGTTCTTCCGAGAGAGCAGCGTGACACCAGCTCAGGCACACAGCCAATGGCCACTCATGACAAGTATCTGATCCAGAAATCAGAGCCTATCCGCAGAGGAAAGCCTCCCCCAGCTCCCTGGTCTGCATCTTGCCATCTAGGAGGGATTGACTGGGAATGGCAGAACAACAGGACCCAGTGCCCCCAGCTCCCTGGATTCATAAGAATGACCCTACTGGGTCAGACCAAAGGTCCATCTAGCCCAGTATCCTGTCTTCCGACAGTGGCCAATACCAGGTTCCCCAGAGGGAATGAACAGAACAGGTAATCATCATGTGATCCATCCCGGCGCCGCTTCCCAGCTTCTGGCAAACAGAGGCTAGGGACACCATCCCTGCCCATCCTGCCTAATAGCCATTGGTGGAACTATCCTCCATGAACTTATCTAGTTCTTTTTTGAACCCTGTTATAGTCTTGGCTTTCACAACATCCTGTGGCAAAAAGAGCTTCACAGGTTGACTGTGCGTTGTGTGAAGAAATACTTCCTTTTGTTTGTTTTAAACCTGCTGCCTATTAATTTCATTTGGTGACCCCTAGTTCTTGTGGCTGAGCGAGCAATGGGGGTCACAGATGCAGCAGGAAAGCAGCAGATTCTACGCTAGAGCTCCATAGCTGTACACAGAATATTAGGAGCCATTTGAAAAGGGATAGATAATAAGACAATTACCCTGTGCAGTAACTGAGGCTCTTCGAGATGGGGGCCCCTGAGGGTGCTCCAATTTAGGTGTGCCAGCGTCCTTGCACCTGGGATCGGAGATCTTCAGTAGCAGTGCTTGTTGGGCTGCACATGTGCTTCTGCACATGGGCTTCTCCCCATCTCATGCCATGAGCGGTGTCTATATAGTACTGTGTGGTCCAAACGCTCCCAGTTCCTTCTCTACCATAGAGTCAACGTTTGAATTCTGAAGCAGAGGGGAGAAGGGTAGGCAGTGGAGTACCCATAGGGGACACATCTCAAAGAATCTCAGTTACTGCACAGGGTGAGAAACCCTCTCTTCTTCTTCTAATAGTGTCCCTATGGGTGCACCCCTTTAGGGGCACTACTCTACAGTTACCTAGTTGGAAGGCTGTGGCTTTGGAGTTGTATTGATTAGTAAGGACAGGACAGTGTGTCCTAGTATGGTATCTGATGTTGAGTCGTGGATGATTGCGTAATGTTGTATGAATGTGTCTATTGATGCCAAGGTGGCCACTTTACAAATGTCCGCAATCGGCACGATATTTAGAAAGGCTATCAAAGTGGACAGCGATCAAGTGGAATGGATTTGAGTTCCTAGTGGCAGTCATAGTTTATATTGTCAGTAGCAAAGGGGAATGCACTCAGATATCCATTTAGAAAGCCTTTGTTTTAATATGGCAGATCGTCTTTCAGCCATAGAGAGGAATAAACATGGTGACTGAACAATTTAGTTCTGTCAAGGGGGAAGGTCCATGCCCTTCTCACGTCTAAGGTGCATCATGTGGCTACATGTTGATTTCCATATCAGGTTTGGGGAAGAAGGATGGAAGGATAGGTTGGTTTAGGTGAAAGGATGATGGTACCTTGGATAAGAATTTCAGGTGGGGTCATAACATGACTTTATCCTGGCAGAAGATTCTGTATGGGGGGGAGGGTATGCTATGAGGGTACCTATTTTGCCTACCTGTTGGGCAGATGTGATGGCTACAAGAAAGACAGTCTTCATAGATAGGTGCATGTAGGAACAGGTTGCCATGAATTCAAATGGGGAGGCAGCGTAAAACTAGACTGAGATCCCAAGGTGGGGTATGCATCCGATGAAGTGAGCTGTAGCTCACGAAAGCTTATGCTCAAATAAATTTGTTAGTCTCTAAGGTGCCACAAGTACTCCTTTTCTTTTTTCAAGGTGGTGTAGGATATCATACCTCAGGGTACAAGTTTTGAAGGCCCTTAAGGAATTTTTTTTTTTTTTGTCATTGGGTAGGTAAAAACCTAATGGTCGTCTTAGAATGGAATGCAGAAATGGTAGCCAGGTATACTCAAATGGAACTCAAAGAGTCCTGATTTCTTGAGTTCGAGGATGTAGTCCAGTATGAGTGGTAAAGGAGCGCTCTGCGATTAAACCTGTTTGGTGTTACACCAGGTCTGGAATCATTTCCATTTGTGCAGGTAAGTATGGCATGTGGTTGAGTGTCTGCTATTTAAAAGGATTTCTTTTACCTCATCTTAACAGGTCATCCCAGGAGCCTGGAATGTTGAAGGAACCAGGCCTTCCAGTGGAGAATACAACCTGCATTCTGAGAGAGGAGGTGTAGATTTGGCTGTAGAGTTATTGGAGGATAAACCGCCATGCGCAAGAGGTAAGGATACCATATTTGTCGTGGCCATGTTAGGGCTATTAGAATGACTCTGGCTCATTCTACTTGTATCCTGTGAAGCACCTTGAATAGTAGGGGAAAAGGTGGAAAGGCATAGAGGAGATGTGCATTCCATATGATAAGAAAGGTGTCGCCTGGGGATTGATGACCCAGATCTGCTCTGGAGAAAAAAATCATGGACTTTTGGTGTTCTTGGTGTGGTGAATAGATCTATGGTTGGGATTCCGCAGTGACTGAATATTGTCTGTAGGATTGCCTTGTCTATCTCTCACTTGTGTTCTTGTGAGAACTTCCTGCTCAGTGAGTCTGCTGTGGCATTCTGGTGACCGGTAGGTATGCAGAAGAGATAGTGATTCCATGTTAGACGCACCAGTTCCACAGTTTTAGGACTTTGATGCACAGGAATTGAGACCTTGCTCCCCCTTGTCTGTTGATAGAAAACATACAGGCAGTGTTGTCCGTCATTACTCATGTACTTGTTCCTGATTGGTAGAAAGTGGAGACATGCATTGTGGACTGCACATAATTCTAGAAGACTGATGTACAACGTAGACTCTGATAGTGACCGCTTGCCCTGTATGCGTGGTTCTGTAGATGCGCTCCCCAAACGAGGAGGGAGGTGTCAGTCATCAGTCTTAAGGATGGTGGGGGTGGGGGTGGGAGGGGTGAAGGAAGGGAACTCACCTGCAGACATTCTGGGGTTTTGTCCACCAGTGTAATGAGTCCTTGATCTTGAGTGGTACAGAGCGAGATTTACTCAGGCTGTGTCTGTGTGGCAGGTAAACTGTTTGAAGCCATCCCTGGAGGCAGCGCATATGGCACCTGGTGTGTTTTACAATGAATGTGGTTGATGCCGTTTTACCAAGCAATTGCAGGCAAGCTCTGGAGGAGATCTGTGGGCTGGTTCTCACGTTGGAAATTAGGCTATCATGACAAATCTGTGGGTTGGTAAGAAAGCTTTGGTTTCTACTGTGTCCAACTGTGCCCCAATAAATTCCAGTAGTTGTACCAGTGTCAGTATTGATTTGTGTATGTCTAGTTCTAGGCCCAGTCTCAAGAAAATATTCATTGTCCTTATCGCTTCGAGCATGTCACCTTGCGATGGGGCCTTTATGAGGCAGTCGTCTAGATATGGGAATATCATCACCCCTTGTTTGCGGAGAGGTGCTGCCATCACTGGTAGGACCTTGGATAAAATTCTGGTGTCTGTGGAAAGGCCAAAAGGGTATTGCCCTGTATTAATAATGGTCTGTCCCCAGGACAAATCTGAGAAATCTCCTGTGTGACGGGTGTATGGAGATGTGGACGTGGGCCGAGACTCAGTCCCTTTGTTCTAGTGCTAGGATTATTGTTAGTAACATGACCATGTTGAACCATTGCAGTTTGACAGACCATTGAGGTTCCTCAAGTCGAGGCTAAGTCTTCCATCTGCCATTTTTCTTTTGGATTATGAAGTATTTGAAGTAAAAGCCTTTCCCTCTGTGTTGGAACAGCACTGGTTCTATGGCACCCAGTTGAAAAAGGTAGCTTATCTCTTCTCCTAGAAGATGCTCATAAAAAGGGTCCCTAAAGAGGCATGGGGAGGTGGTTGAGGGGGCAGAAGGGAGAGGAACGGAATGGCGTACCCCTTGTTTATAAATTTCCAACACCCACTTGTGAGAGGTGATTGTTCACCACTTTGGGTAGAATGGGGTCAAATGGTTGCCAAACTGATGGATTTTATTGATGGTTGCAGCATCTGGTCTAGGGGGAGACATCTCAGGGCCTCGCCCAAATTTTCAAAACAGTTATTTCAAGATAGATGGATGAGTTATAGCCGACTGCATTGATGTCTGCCTGTGTTTAGGAGGGGGTCTCTGATGTCTGCGTTGTGGATCATAGTGCTGTTGGGGACTGAAAGATGGAGGTTGAGATCTCGGGACAGGTTGGTATCTACCTTGTCATCTCTTTGGCGCCGGTGTATTTAAATGCCAAGTGAGCGTAGCGTTGCTCTCCAATCCTTCAGTGAATGAAAGGATTCATCACTACGCTTGGCAAGGAGTTTGGGGCCTTAAAACAGGTGATCCTCCACAGTAGTCTGTAATTTTCTGGGTAATCCTGATAGGGGTAGCCACAAAGCCCATCTCATGACCACAGATATTGCTATGGATTGGGCCGCTGTGTCAACAGCATCCAGGGAGGTCTGCAGCGCAGTACGTGCCAGTAGTTGACCTTCAGGCACTAGTGCCTGGACTTGTTCTTGTTTGTCCTCTGGGATATGCTGAATAAACTAAGTGAATTTCGAATAGTTTTTATGGTTATATTTTGATAGGACCACAAGCACCTCAGAGTTAGCAATCCTGAATTGGAGCATGGTGGATGAGTAAGCCTTGCAACCAAAGAGGTTTAGCCTCTTCCATTCTTTGTCATATGGGGTCACGTGGGAATGTTATCTTCTCTTCTCATTCACTGCATTGACTACAAGGGAATTTGGAGTATGGTGGGAGAATAAGAATTCCCTTCACATGGACATAGTATTTCTTGTCCACACTGTTGCTGGTAGGTGGTAGAGATGCCAGGTTCTGCTAGATCACTGTGGCTGAGTCCAATAAGGCTTCATTGATCAAGAGTGCAATTTTTACCAATGAGGAGGTCTGTAATAACTTATATGGCTGCTTTCAAACTTCCTCTAGTGGAATCTGTAGAGTCCGCTATTCTGCAAAAGAGTCCTTGAAATTGCCTAAAATCATCCACAGCTCTGGGAGATGGTGGTTTGATTGCTTCTTCTGGGGAGAATGAGAAGATATTAGCTGGAGGTATGATTTCTTCCTCCAGTTCTTCCTTGTGTTCCTTGAAAGGTTCTACCTCTGGTTCAGGAGGCCTAGAGACTGATGAGGATGGAGACTGTCTTTTGGTCCCTCTGATAAGTGGGTAGTTGAGGAAAGTGTCACCTATACGCCACCCAAAGGTCCCAAGATGGCTAGTGTGGGGGGAATAGGATTATGAAGTGGCATCCAGGATGCCTTTACTAAGGATTTGCTTCTGTTCTAGTGTTTTGGTATCGAGGATGCATATACGGGTTACATTACGCTGTCCCGAGATATAATGGGGTGTGTGGGGTGCAACTGAGTAGTTCTCCTTCTCCTCACTGGAGAAGGGAGAGGGCAGGTCCAGGTGGTGAGGAAGAGTGTAGTAGTATTTCCATCTCCGGGAAAGAGACGTGAATTGCTGGTAGTTCAGTATGGGAGGAGCAGTAACTCCAGGATTTCAGAAATGACCAGATCTCTCAGGAATCTGAACTCTTGTGGTACCGGCATGATCATCATTGGTACCATATTGTGTGAGTGCACTGGTGCTGCAGAAGGTCTAGACATCGGTGCAGATGTTGTTGGTGCCGAGCTCAGAGTGCAGTCTGTCAAGTAGCCAATATGTGCCAAAGACTTTGCCGGTGCTAAGGCACTTGGACCCTAGCTGAGGTAGCTGGTACCGACTTTGAGATTTTTGCTCTGTCTTTGTCAGTATCATGCGATGGTAATCTTTATGTGGTCCTGCCCTAGGGCTTTTAGACCTATTGATAACACCGATACTGGAAGTACCCAGGCAGTCAAAGAAGCCAGGTCTCATTCCAGAAGATGTGTAGATCAGACTATGCTGGGGGATCCTTTTTGGGGGGTGGGGGGGAAGGTGGCTCCTTGGTGGGTGTTTCTTGTTATCCTGAGCGACTATAGATTTTCTCTTTGCAGCACATGGAGAGTGTGGGGCAGCAGATGATGGTGCTGATGGAGACCACTGTGCAAGAAAGATATTGGGGCCAGGGTCTGAGTCTGGCCGCAATGAGCTTTCCATCCTAATCAATTTTAGTTTCAGTTCATGGACCTTTCGGGCTTGCATTTGCAATTTGAGGCAGTGGGTGCACTTCTGTGGTACGTGCCCCTCGCCCAGACAACGAATGCACCAGGAGTGTCCATCACTGACGGGGATGGCCTCATGGCAAGAGAGGCATCTCTTAAACCCAGGAGAGCCAGGCATAACCCCAAGCAGGGAGAACTTCCCTATAGGGAAGAACGTAAGATCTATACTAAACTAGAGTTAACGGAGAGGAAAGAAGGGAAAGAAAAGGTTTAGTTTGCTTTTTTTCTTTTAAGAAAATAAGGGGAGGAAATGACAACTAACTATCTACTTTGAACAGAAACTTAAGACTAAAGGCACTCACGGTGCTTGTGAAGGGCTCTGCTAGGGATTCCATCCCAGACCAAGGGCGACTGAGAAGGAATTGAGAGTGGTTGGACCACCCAGCACTATATAGCCACTCACAGGACGAGATGGACAGGAGCTCATGTGCAGCCTAACAGGCATTGCTACTGAAGATCTCCAATCCCAGGCACAGGGATGCCGGCACACCTAAAGCAGAGCATCCATAGGGACACTACTAGAAGATCTCATAATGCCACTATATAAATCCACGGTATGGCCACACCTTGAATACTATATGCAATTCTGGTAGTACCCAGAGGGGATAAAAATCAAATGATTTATTTTTATTTAAATCGGATTTTTTTGATAAAATGCCCTTTGGGAAAATAAGACCTCAACCCTATTGTCCCTCTGAAAATTTGTGTACACAGAGTCAATCCCTTACCTCTCTCTAAAAGTGCAAAGTTTCAAAAAGTTCAATGAATAGAAGATTGTTGGGGGCGCAATAGATCTGGACAAGGAGGAGAAGTCTGGAGATAAATGTGAGAAGGGAGGGACAGGAAGTAGAAACAAAAGTGACACTGTTTGAGCAGCATACTCCATAAGTATTGAAGTCTTTGAGTGTAGCCTTCATTGATTTGAGATCTACCATACCACTCTCTCACTAGAAGGGAAAATCTATAACAGCAGCAGGCTGTAAAAGAAACCCTGTTTGGGAATATTTTAATGATGTTCCTCTACCTGTGGGTAAGACAGGCAAGTGTGCAAAATGCAAACAGTGCAACAAAGAAATGCAAGACCTGGTTGCCCGAATAAAACAATATCATGAGAAGTGTTCCTTCTCAGGAGGAAGCTGCATTGAAGATGATGAAAGGAATACGTCTGAACATGCAGGATCTTCAGGTTGGTAAACTTTTTTATTTCATACTTCTTTCTTAAGGACTGCCTGTCTTCCTTCTGGACTATTCTTGAACTCTCATGGTTGAGCAAAAAATATAGTTGTTTCTCTATGGTACTATCATTTTAGATGCAGTTGTGATAAAAAAAAATAAATAGCTGAAATAGGCAGATCTTCCTTTTACAATTTTACCTTTAAAGTAGTACTGAGTGTCAGTGAATGTAATGAGTAATACTAAATGAGCAGTATGGTAATAATAATTAAATAACTGCATGGACTTATTTTGTTTGGCAGAATCCATCCTCAACATACAGTATTCTGAAGACTATCCACCCTCAAGTTCACCATTATTTTCTATAGTTTCAGAGTTCTCTGCCAATGATAGTAATTCAGTCACATCATGTATGTCACACAGCCACAGTATATCAGCTGTACCTATGGTGTATCTCCATCATCCAGAAACTACCATAGGTAAGTTTGTGATAAGAACCAACAGATTACAAAAAGAGGTAATTGATGAAAAAATTGCCTGGTTTGTTTATGCAACAAATTCTCCTTTCCATATGAAAATAGAGAAATTGAGCAGTGTGCAAAAGGTCTAGAGGGTGAAATTGTTAAGCTGAGTCTTGATGGGTGGAGCAGTGTCCACAATGATCCTGTTGTGTGTGTGTGTGTGTGTGTGTGTGTGTGTGTGTGAGAGAGAGAGAGAGAGAGAGAGAGAGAGAAAAGAAGAAGGGAATGTCTTCCTTACAGAAACGATACATCAGGAAATGCACACACAGCAGAATACTTACAAGAAGTAGCAGTAAAAGCTATAACAAATGGTGAAAAAAATTCAAATGTCTAATACGCAGTTTGGTCACCGACAATGCTGCAAACGTATCCAAGATGAGAAGAAATGATTTAGAAGAGAGTCCCAAGCTAATAACATATGATTGCAAAGCTCATTTCATGCACCTCCTAGCCAAAGACTTCAGTGTTCCAGAAATAAAGGCTAATGTTGCTAAAATTGCAAAATATTTCTGTTAACAACCACTTTGCAGCAGCTGCTCTGAAAAAAGTGGGAGGAACCAAGCGAACTCTCCCACAAGCTGTTCGATGGAACTCAGTAGTGGACTGTTTTGAGCACTATATCAAGAACTGGCCTAATCTGATGAGTTTGTGAACAAAATCATGAAAAAAATAGATGTCACTGTCACAGCCAAAGTTCTCAACGTTGGGTTTAAGAGAAATGTTGAACACATGCTGAGTACCCTGAAGCCTATTTCCGTAGCCTTGAACAAAATGCAGGGAAATAGTTGTTTTATTGCTGACACGGTTGAAATTTGGAAGGAACTGACTGAGATCTTAAAAAGAGAAATATGCAATGACCGAGTTAAATTACAAGCATTAAAAAAAACGAAATGGTACAAGCACTATCTCCAGCTCATTTTCTTGGAAATATTCTCAATACTTGGTATCAGGGTCAAACCTTAACTGCTGAAGAAGAGGAGTTGGCTATGACATGGACATCCAGCAATCATTTCTCCATAATGCCAAGTATAATAAACTTCAGCACTAAGGGTGAACCATTCAAGAAATATATGTTTGCTGATGATGTTTTAAAGAAAGTCACACCAGTGAACTGGTGAAAGTCACTTAAGCACTTGGATTCAAAGACTGTTGAAGTGATAATCTCACTTTTAAACAGCAGTAGCTACTTCTGCTGGCGTAGAAAGAATATTTTTCTTCCTTTGGACTAATTCATTCCAAATTGAGAAATCATTTGGGACCTGAAAAAGCAGGAAAGCTTGTTTTTTCTTTTCCAGATTATGAAGAAACAGGAAAATGAAGGTGAAGATGACTGAGTTAGCTGCAGAAGCCACTATTTTAAGTTTCTCATGTGGACCTGGCTGACAGTCAATTTAATTTGTTTTTTTTTTAACAAAATATTTCATTTAACTATTTTAGTTAAAAACAATTAACAGAAACATACCTGATTTTAAAAAACTTGAATGTTTAACTAAATTCAAAAATTCATATGCTTATTTTGTTAAAACGTTTGCTGTTGAAGAAAATAAATCCAGAATACCTAATGTTGTTTTAGTTAAATAAAAATATGTAAATGTCTGTTTGGTGATGTTCTCTTCTGAATACAGTATGGAAAGAAAATCCTGCAAATATTAGTGATTAACCTGCTGAATTAGAGATATTTATGAAGTCATTGGGAGGTGAACTATCTGCTTCAGTTACCTTTGGTAAATGAAAAAAACAAACAAACATTAATTTTCTGATAGAGCTGTAAAACTAATCTAAAAAGTTTTCAAAATAAATAATTTTTAAAATGTATAGTGTCTACCTTCTAAAAATGAAGCCTACATCTGTCTCTGAGTTGTGAAGAATATGTATTAAGGTTATAAGAATGCACTTTTATGTAAAAAATCCATGATTAAATAGTCTTCCTGACTAGTGATTTAAATCAAATCCACCCTGGTCGCACCATCTCAAAATATTATATAGTTATTGGAATTGGAAAAGGTACAGAGAAGGCCAACAAAAAATTATTAGGGAAATGGAACAGCTTCCATCTGAGGAGAGATTAAAAAGACTGGGACTGTTCAGGTTAGAAAAGAGGCAACTAAGGATTGAGGGAGGGGATAGGCTAGCAGTCTATAAAATCATGAATGGTGTGGAGAAATGTGAAGGGGTAAAGATCACTAACAAGAACCAGGGGTTAATTAGTAATTAATAAGCAGTAGGTTTAAAAACCAAACATAAGGAAGAGCTTCACACAATGCAAAGTCAACCTGTGAAACTCATTACCAAGGGTTGCTGTGAAGGCTAAAAGAATAATCGGGTTAAAAAAAATTAGATAGCCATTGATGGACCTATCCTCCATGAACCTATTAGCCAAGATGGTCAGGGATGCAACCCCATGTTTGGGGTGGCTCTAAATCTGACTGCTGGAAGTTGCAACAAAACGGCAGGAAGGATCACCCTAAAACTGCCCTGTTCTGTTCATTCCTGCTGAAGCATCTGGAACTTGCCACTGCCGAAAGACAGGAAACTGGGATAGATGGACCATTGTTCTGACCAAGTATGGCCTGTATTACATTTATATACTGTGACAGACCCAGACCAGGGGGGTACAGAAGTCTGGTAGAAGGCAAATATACTGTCCACTGGATGAACAGTTTTCTGTTTCCCGAGTGACCAGAGCAGGGGCTGCCCTAGAGCAATCAGGAACCTGCTAGAACCAATTAAGACAGGCAAGGTAATTAAGACACCTGGAGCCAATTAAGAACTTACTAGAATCAATTATGGCAGGCAGGATAATCAGGACACCTGGTTTAAATCAGGACCCATCAGTTAGTGGAGGGCACACAAGGAGCAGGGAGTGAGAAGGTGTGCTGCTGGAGGACTGGGGAGTACAAGTGTGATCAGGCTTCAGGAGAAAGATCCTGTGGTGAGGATAAAGAAGGTGCTGGGGGGAGGCCATAGGGAAGTAGCCCAGGGAGTTGTAGCTGTCACACAGCTGTTCCAGGAGATATTGTAGACAGCTGTGATCCACAAGGCCCTGGGCTGGAACCCAGTATAGAGGGTGGGCTCCCGCAACTCCGTATCTGACACAGGAGCAGTTGACCTGGTCTGTGAGAAACACCAGAAGGGAAGGTCTAGTTTGGAAAGGGATCTGGCCTGTTCCTGAGACAATAGAGTTCGTTCTCAGTTTCCCCCATGCTGGCCAGTGATGAGGTTAGCTGAGTGAATGGCAGGTTTGAACCTCTAGCAGAAATGCCCAAACTGAGGGCTGCCGTGAACCTCTGAGGTGAGCAAATCCCCCCAAAAAGCAGAGGACCCACCAAGGCAGAGGAGGAACTTTGTCACATTACATCCCTTTTCAAAGTAGAGATCTTCACAAAACTCCACATATCAAGAGACAATGCCACATCCCAATACTAATAAACAGACCTTTAAAATGTGGAGCCACATACCAATTTCTGTTTCTCAGAAGTGTAACTGCATTCTCCTCTCAGGCAATACATACAAAGATTTTGAACAGATTTCACATTTAACTACCACGACCTCTAAAGTTCCACCAGTTAAAACTTGTGGGACATCTTCATTTGGCTTTTACAACTTTAGTACTGAAGGAATTATGACTGCTGTACATTTAGATTGGGAACCTATCACTGATCTATAGGATCAGTACAGCCCCAGCTTTGGAAGTCTATCAGAGGAATCCCTTCAGTGTGCCAGACTCCCTAAGGGTCTCACCTCTTCCTCCCCTGTACGCCATGCAGCTTCACTGCCTCCTAAGACTGGACCTCTGGGCTGTCAGCACTCCTATTTCACATTGTGAGCTCTGTTCAGAGTCCAGCTGAGATAGACTTGTACACTCTCCAGGGATTAATGCACTTCACAAAGCAATTGCAGTGACACTCAGTTGTCAAAATAGTTGGGTTTATTAGTCAACTGGAACACAGCATAGGAAGTCCTTCAGTTAGCACAGACTAGTGGCCCCTAAACTGTGGTGCATGCCCCCCTAGGAGGGCACAGAGGAACATTCAGGGGGCACAGAAAAGCCTGGGCCAGCCCCCAGGGGAAGCAGAGGAGGGAGGATCACCCACCCCCACTCTCCTCTGGTTCTGCCTTGGCTCCCAGCCACTGGCCCTGACCCTCAGCTCCTTTCCCGGCTCCAGCCCATGGTCTGCCCCCAGCTGTGGCCCCACCCCTGGAACCATGGCCCTACTCCTGGGGGCATGCAGACAGGGGTAATGGGGTCACTACCATGAAAAGTTTGGGGACATCTGGCGTAGACAACTGAAGGTTAAAGCATAGACCATTCTGGTTAGCCAAGCTGAGGTGAACCCCATTGTTCAAGCTGTCTTCTCTTGGTCTAGCCTCCTTAGTCACACTCCAGGTGGGAGCCCTGACTCCTTCCAACAGCCACATCTTACCCCTCAATAGGCAAGATTGCATCATAGGACTCAAATATTACAGAAAATTCCCATTGTCACAGAACCATTACTCTGTCTATTGGCTTTATTGTGGTATTTGCTGTATTTTCTATCCTTGGAGGAAATCCTACAGATGCTGCAGTAATATTACTGTGGCTTTTTAAAAAAATAAACCTGCCTACTCGTGGTTGCATAGAAGCAACATTGATACAGTGGGCACATTTAACTTCATTTCAGTTAGAAATAACTTCTGAAGCTGTAATGTATCAATCTAGTGAGGAACACTGCCTGAACTGGTAATCGCTCCAACTGGAATGAACTTTAAATGCACCCACTGTACTAAATCATAAGTAGTCTAGAATATCAGGGCCTGTAAAACAAAAAAAAAAAGTGGTGGTCCTTACTCATTGAGTAAAATATTCTTCTCCTGCAAGTTGTCAGAAAGTGATGAGCTAATATTGCAGTATTGATCAGACAAAATCTCGACCAAAAATATTTGGAAAATGGTAAGAATACGATAAACAGTAATTTTTATAAAAGTATTTTTAATAAACTGAAGACTAAGTTTAACATGATAGACACCTTGACATGTCAAGAAGCTAACAAAAGTCAAATCTCTGAATAGTTTATACAAACACTATGAATTACAGTAAACTTGAATTCAAGTTTACAAAAATCTGTCTGTGAAGATTCAACAACTTGTAACCACCTTCCAAGAGTGAAATTTTTCACGTCTCACCTGTGATTAGAGTTGCGCTGCAAAGTTTAAAAGAAAACCAACTGCATTTTTATCAAATCATTTTGAAGTTATTGTTGTGCACTGACAGTACATTGGATATTTTTGGCTCACTGAAAAAACGGCATCTTAAACAAAAGTGACTTTCTGTAATTAAAGATACAGTATGTATCAAAAGTACTATCTTTCAGAAAATTAAAAAACCAGAAAGGAAACCGATTAGAACCCTGATGCAATGAATTATTTTTCTACCCGTTTTATGATGGAAAGACTCCAGGTGTCCAGCATTCTCGCAGCCTTTTGGAGTGTTCAGTTCCTAGTACACAGTGTGATCACTAGTTGACTAAAAGTGTAATTCCCTGCTTGGCAGTAATGCTGGTGAAAGGTAACTTGCACTATTGCTAACAAATGAGAGCAACCGTTGGCAGGGTATTTTTTTAGGCATCAAGTGGAGACTGAGTTTAGAGTCCATGATCAGAGATAACAGTACCATCACTTTAAGATGCAATACGGAAGAGACATCAGGGTTCAGATGTCAATTTTTTTCCACAGGATGGAAAAAGTGAATGGATGGCTTGAAATAAAACAAACAGTCGAACACATGATGATATCTTCAGCTGTACAACTACCAACAACATGAGCATATTTTTGTAACAAACTTTCCAACCAGTCTGCTTTATAAAAAATATTAAGTTTTACTCCAATAAAAACTGTGCTGTGTATCTGTACTTTGTTTCTTGCATTGTACATGCTGCAGTTGTCACTTTATGAAAGTAGAGAGATTTGTGGCAGTGCTGTGGGTATATCAGAAGCCTAAAAATCTGATGTTGGTACATAAAAATTAGGTAGCAATGAAAGCCAGTTGTATTTCTTTCAAACCCTAAGAAAAGCTACAATACCATGCTAGATCGGGAAAAAACAAACAACCCATGGCCTCAACCCTGAGCTGAAAACAAGAACCTGCTTTGCCAAGAGATTACCACCTCAGCTCTAGATCTGAGGCAGAAACCACCAGTTTCCTATTGTCTTAAATGTCTGTAGTGCTTTACTTACTTCATTTATCCTTAATCGACTAGAAACCACCCTATTCACTTTCACTAGAGAAAGTAACACTGACCTCAATTCAGAATTAAACATGAAAAAAAATCAACGCGGAAAGTCAATTTATGTCTTCTGAAGTCTAAATAATCATACTCAGACTAGTCACTCAGGGAAATTGCTGTCACAGTAGATTTGTCAGCTGCCACCACTTGTTACTTCCTGAGAGAGATAGTAAAATATGTAACAAAACACTACTTTTAAATGAGATTATGGCACCTCATTTTCTCTAGAAATAGCTGTGTGTGATTTCTATAGATTGTGTTCAGAACTGAACACATCAGATTTTTTACAAGCTATTTCATCTGGCCTCTCTTTTGATGGTATTAACACATAATTACCTCAAACAGGAACCCAATTCAAGTTTGCAAATTAGGCCCTATGGAGAAACAAACCAACTCTTGCTGAAGCCAGTAGCAGCAATTCCACTGCCTTCAACAGGAATTGGACTGGGCCCTCCTGGAAGTTATAAATAGAATGATGTAGCCTAATCTGCACTTTTGAAAGGTTAAGTGGCACTACTTGCCAAAGGTTTATATTTGTAACCTAAAGTATGGTTCTGTCCCAGCACCTGCAGATTCAGCTTTTAACAAAAATAAAGTCAGCATTTTCATTTAGCTTATTGCAACAAGTCCTTACGCTAACATAACAGTTACATATTTAGCAAATCTAGTGACACCCTGAAAAATTTATAAAAGTTGTTTAATGCAGGTCTGTGTGAACTGATACGTTTATAAATGGTGTTCAGTTTTGGGTTTGGTTTTTTTGTAGTTTACTGAAAGTTCCTTAAGGCAACAAATCTAATAAAAAACAGTCACACTCCCATCTTTTGCTACTGTATTTCTATATAGAGTGTAGAACCTCACTGATTTATACTAGTGACTGGGGGAACCACTGCAAGTTTCTAATTAATGTTCAAAATGCAGTAAGTGAACAATAAAAAGAATAAGGCATTCCATAACATATGCCGATCACTAATTATAATTTAGCTTTAATTATAATCCATGATGTACCAGCAAGAGTCTGTCATTTTCTAAAATAATTAAGTATTACATCTGCCAACTTGAGACGTGAGTAACACCACATGCAGATTAGTGGAGTTCTGCCGTGTGTATACGTAGGTGTATGTAATCTTCAATGCATATGACAAAGTTAATGCCACAGATGGAGATAATGAATAAAATCAACTTCTCCTTATCGTGTGTGTATGGAAGTATGAGTATCTAGCAGGGAATAATTCATATTTTGTTTTCATGAGTTAGGAATGGTTACAGAATTCAAATAAAGCAATCATGAGTAAGGGAAGTATGGCCATTCCCAACCCATCCATGTGTTATGTATTAGACTGTCCAATGTTACATGAAGCATACAAACCAATTCAAAGTACTAGCGTTCTTAATCCTATTGTTCCACATTTTAAATTAAATAAACCAGACAGTGTGACCTGATGTGTGACAGTTTGAACTTGTGATATTTAAAATGATTCTACATCTCTACTCAAACAGAATTTAAAATAAAGAGGAATATGGGGCACCTTTTAGAAATGTAATGACTATATGATTGAAATATGATGCTATGGATCAGATGTGTAAACACAACGCGGATTGTAGTTACACAAACTCTCCCCTCGTATGTGCAAAACTCCACACTTTAGTTAATGTGGAGGTCATACTTCTAGTAACGGTTTGTTACACACTAAGCCAATCTACCTTTTTATATCAATCACTCTAAATGTACGGTACCCTGTTCACATATACAGTACTTAACCATTTCTGCTATATTTATTTCTGGCAACTGTAAGAAGTGGAGGAAGTTTACCTTCCTAATTCATGAAGACACTGGACAAAATTTATCACTGGTGTGACTCCACTGCCCTTTTGAGTTACACCAGGAATGAACTGAGCTCAGAGTTTCTCTTCTTTCATGGTGGCAGGAGTCCACACAGGACTTGTAAACAGCAGTACACAATACTGTAAACAAATAATTTCAGTTGTTTTATACAAGATCTGTTATGTAAATTCAAGTTCATAGAACAGGTGAAAGAGAAAAAAAAAGAGTGGCTTCACACAAATGTCTTCCCCTTTCTCCCAGTGATTCTTTTCACTACATATATAATCCTGAGCTGAAATAACTGGGTCTTGGAGGTGGAGAGAGCCATTTTTCATACAAAAGGAATGTTAAAGTCAGCTCTCTAATTTTGAGTAATGAAGTCAATTGCTGGAGATATTCAACTGAAGTGTTTAGAACTATGTGGTACTTTGGAGAGAGATTTATAGTTTGGTGTGGCGTCCAGTTCTAGATCCCGATGCAGAGTTTGACAGGGAAGCTGCTGCAGCATCCTCGGCTTCCTCCAGCTCCTCCTGTAGTTCCTGGCTGACACTAGATTGAAGAGCTGCAGGAGTAAGCCATTCCTTCGGTAGGCAGCTTTGGAGAAATGGTATACAAGAGCTGAAATAGGCGAGGCGATTCACCCAACGTGGAATCTCTTTCCCACATAGAATCTAAAAAGAAAGAGGGGATTAGGGTTTGCCTTATAGTTAGATCACTAACGGACTAAAGTAGATAGATTGTTGTATAGAAAAAATGAACTCCTTCAAGTCCCAACTACAGCATCCTAAAGGCTTACATCAAAAACATTAAACGAGTCAGTCACACACACACACTAAAGCAAGGAAGTTGTTTTAGTAGGCAGATCAAGAAGAACATTCCTGTGGATGGTGTAGACACCCATGTCACTTCGAACAAGAGTAATGCTTCTCATTTAAGAGCTGAATCTGTCTAATCTGGCAAAAATACCCAATCATCTTTTCAGAAATCTCACACAAAAAGCACTGTAATGATATCAGAGTTTAGTGTAAGTTTTATATCTGTAGAGAATTCCTCAGAAGTAAGGTAGAAGATAAAGAAAAAGCTCACTATCGTATACATTTTTCTATAAAACTAAAAGAAATTAAAGCCACCAATTAATGTCACAAAAGAAAGCTCACAAGAGACAGAAAACGTCAAAGCTATATTTGTATACTTAAACTTAACTCTGCCCAGCTGCATATATTTATTATGATAGCTTTCAGTGACATGATCATACAGAGGACCATTGTCTCATTCAGTGAATAAGCTAAATGCTGCCCAGCAAATGATTCATATGTGCAAAGTTTATCAAAACAGAAGATGAGAGCTGCACAGCACACAATTACTGTCAACAGATGTTATTTTCCTTATGAAGGTTCAGTAAAAATAAGCATTTTTAATATAAAGTTAACTATACTAAATTTTTATCCTCACTATATAATGGGAGGAGCTCTATCTCATTCACAATGTCCAATTCTGGTTTCACTTACTCCAGTGAAAATCTGTAACAAGTTAATTTCTGTCAGGAGTTCTACCTTGATTTGCACTATTATAACTGAACAGCGTTTGTCTTAATTAAATCCTGCTTTTCATTACATACCTTTGTCTTATTCACTGCAAACTGTATGGGGTGCAGCACAAGTTATGTGATCATATAATTAAAGACTACGGATGAAATCCTTGTCCCACTGAAGTCAATAGAAAAACACCTATTGACTTCAGGGAGGCCAGGATTGCACTCCATACATGCACAAGCAGACACAGTTAAGACTGCATGTACACCAATAACTGACATTTGACTTCCCAGTTGCATTTTGAAACTGGAACAGTTTTACTGCAGATTTTATTAAGTGTCGTCTTTTAAAAAGTAATAAGTTCCACGAGGGTTTATATAGGAAATTATTCCTCTTTTGGAGCGCTTTGATTAGCAGTAAAATAATTAAGCATTGAAATGCAAGCCTCAGTAGAAGGTTGCACAGAAAACTAAGTGATGGAAACAAGTAATTTTGAGATAAGATTCCATAAACAATGTAACTCTGATCCTTTATCTCTGTCCAGTGAAAATCAGGAGTATCTCCATTGAAGTAAGTGGATTTATACTCACATAACACCAGTTTAGGGTGAGGGGAGGATGAGGGGAGGATCTGGTTCATAGAGGATAAAAGTGGAGTTTCTGACCTATAAGTGGCTGAGGAGACAGCATTAGATTTAAGGTGATTTTGTGGAACTTCAAATATTTTGTTGTTATTTCATTTCTAATATGAAACACACCAGCACATTTCTGATAAGCTTGATGTCTTTTCAAACGTAAGAGTTCCATGTTTGAGGATTTGCTGTTGCAATTCATTTAATTTAAAAGTCATCCATCCCATTTTCAGCAATGATCTCAAGACTCCTAAGCCATTTCAAACCTATACTAACAACCACTGTACTATGTATTGGACTTGGGAATGTAGTCTCTTTGGGGTAGTGACTGGGTCTTATTTTCATAATGAGATAAGTACATTGGTAGCATTCAAATAAAGTTAATTTACTGAGCTCTGTTGGCACTAAAGTCTTGGACATAAGCATAATCATTATGCCTGAAACAAGGGAGAGATTTACCTAAAAATGTTAGAAAAATAAACTGGCAAATAAAGGTATACACAAGCTACACGACAGGTAGAAAATACTGATGCTGTCCAACCGTTTAAAAATCAGTTTTGCAGAAAGGTACAAAGCCCATGTTTGTTTACCTCTGATAAAGCTGAAGAAAAATGATTACAGTTTTTGTGCATTAAGTGATAGGCATTTCCTTTAAATTCTTTTCCAAGCTCTTCTACAATTTTTTCTATGTCATCTTCCATGAAGTCAGTACTGCCTAGAACTACAGCTTCTCTAAAAACAAGAAGAGATAACAGGGTGACAATGCTTCCAAAACTTAAGACACAAGACAAACTACTGTTCTCCCACTGCTCCGTGGGTGATGTGGCAGTGTACCCAAGTTGTGTGTGGTTACCCTTCTATTCTCCTTTACGTTCTTCCTCCCATGCCCCACTCTTAATGTCCTCCATACAGACGGTCTCCCCTTCTCCAGTAGCAGTCCTCTCATTAAGCTAAGCAGAACGATAGTCTTTGAGACTCCACTCTTTTTGGAGTAGAATACAATTCCTGTTTCCCAGATCTTTTAAAAGGCAGGTAGCACACAGCAAGTGAGCAGTAGATGAGAGCCAGCTGCTGGAGGTAGTGCCAAGGAAACCTTGACAGTACTGTGGGAATAGAGACAAGAGGTGGGAAGCCTCTCAGTGTTTCAGATTCCAAGGCCAGAAAGGACCACTGATCATCTAGCCTGACCACAGAACTTCCCCAAAAGAAGTCCTAGAGCATCTCTTTTAGAAAAGCATTCAATCTTGATTTGAAAGTCAGTGCTGAAGAAACTACTACGACAGTTGGCTACATCTTATTCAAAGCAAAAGAATTATATGACATCTTATATTTACTACGCAAGTACAATATTTAACAATACATTTATATAATGGGTATTTTGAGAGGATTGAAGAATACTTTATCTTGAACAATAGGGGTACACAGGTAAGAGATTCTTTGCTTAAGATTTCAATGCCTCACAACTCCCCCCAGCTTCCTTTCATGACCCCCTTGCAGAGAAATACTATCCGCCCTGAGTGATCAGATTAGACCTCTGACAAAAACTCAGGAATTAATGCAATAAAGCAAAGTTTTAGTTGTTCCACTTTTTTAGTCAAAACAAAAACACCTTCCTTACTTAAATTTAAATGTTTCTCCTAGTTCAGCAGCATTTCCCGGAGAAATTTCAAATATTCCAGAAAAAGGATAAGGATGACCACCATAAGCAAATTCTGAAAGAGAAATTCAGAATTTAATACAGCCTGCACAAATAAATAATAATCAGATGTGTAGCCCAGATTACTGAATGACCAGTAAGTGAAGGTCAATTTCTTCATAAAGATCTTAAACTGAAAAAAATCAAACATAGTGCCTGCAAGAGAAATAAATGCAGAGATCTACTAATGAATACTTAAGATTCCCAATTTTAACTAAGAGAAAGAATCAAAATTCAAATATGTTCACATTAAATTTGCACAGTGTATTCTAGGACACTGGCATGTGTAATATTCACATCCTAATCTCACCAACACCTAAAAATATATTTAACTTCAAGCATATGCATAAATATTTGGACGACTGGCACCTCAAATTATTTATGCCTTACTCTACAAGATACAAAGGAAATGTAATTTGGCAGTTAGCATTACTGTACCAAGCTTGGTGTTTGAATCTCTTGATTTACGGATTTAAATTCTTTACTTTATTACATTTAAAATTTCTTTTCTTTAACTAGAAGAAAAACAAGATAAAGTACCCAGATCTAAAGTCTGTGCTTCATTTCTGCTAGCATAAACAGAGTTAAAAAGGAAAATATTACATAGCACACTAAGTGAAACTCCATTATCTTTCACAAGGAACTTCCTTCTGTCTCTGCAGAATAAAGAAAATGCTATACAGTACACAACACAAAAGACTATGTTATGCTCTGAGGGAGACTAAACTGTAACCTCATGCTCTCGTCCTCTCCCCCAAACTCACAACACACCCTTATCTTATGGTTACCCGTGATCATATGACATTTTTAAATAAGAAGTGCTTTGTCTACAATAGATGAGAGTCCTGTTTAAAAAACCCTGTTTGTACTTTTAAAAGTGTTAACAATCTATTGTCCTAGTCCGTTCATGGCCTATCACACTGGAGAATTGTTATCTTATTCAAGAAGGAAACACATGATAGGACTGTATTAACATTAATCACAATTAAGAGTTCTAAATCCAAATTAATACCACTATAATTAGTTGGCTCCTTATTTTTTAACAGCTGCACAGCTACACGGAAGCACGTGAGTGGATAGCCAGATGACTGGGAGAGAACAAAAATATGACAAACAAGATATGGGAACCAGACAATACTTCTGCCTCATTGGTGGCATACATGAAAGATGGTTTTGGATACAAAGTGTTTACCTAGAATGAAGAGTAAATTTAAAGTTTCCTGAATGTACATACCTCTGCCGTATACCTCTATTCCTGAATGGAATACTCCAATTCCAAGGGAGGAGGTGTATTCATTCATCCAATACTGAAAAAACAAAAAAAGTTCAAATGAGTTTCCAGTACAAATAATTTATATTTGGGTACAAAATTGATCTGAATTATCTGTCCTGACTACCAAAGCACAAAAGCTGAACATTCAGTGAACCTATGTAATCATTCTTTGGAAAGTCAACTACAGAACACACTATTAAAATTTACAGCCATGGATTTGACTAATTCCATTAAGTTCTACTTTAAAAAGGACATGTGTGAGCAATCAAAATTCCAAGATCTAAATAGTTTCTCTTGCCACTGTGTTGCACATAGATAAAACCTCTCAGATGGAATGTGCTAGAAGCAGTTAAAGTTTTTATACAAACTGGCATGTATGAGCATGGTCATGATGTCATATTTCTTGTTAAGGAAAAGCATGAGCAAAAGTAAGATTGTGCTGGTTTCTACAGTCAAGACAAACTGGTCTCAACTGTCATTTATACTGATATCTGCGCTTTTTTTTTTTGCGCAGGGCAGGATAAAATTAACATAAATGGCACTTCTGGCCACAAATAAGCTGAAATGTGGCACTCACCAAAAGCCACAGCAGTAAGCAGACATATTTGTGTACAAGTAAATGTTTTTGAAATGGTCAACCCTGTAAAACTTGCTATGAGATCTGTGTCAAGCAGGTCCAACTATCAGTAGCAACGGAAGATTTTGCAAACACAGTTCAGTTAACATTTCTGGTGTCCAGGCCAAAACAGAATTCATCTCATTCTCTCATAGCTGTGCTCTACACGGGTAACAGGAATAAAAACTAAATGAAAAACTGTAGCAAAATAAAACCAATATGATCAAACGAACAGGCTGCTCTAGTGTTCAAGAGGGTGACTTTACAGTTTTTTTTTGAAATACAACCGTAAGCTGCGGTTTAAATTGCAAGCATAACGAAAACCATCACACAGAATGACTTTCATCCATATTCTAGTATAAGGCAGTGGAAGACAAAAATAGAATCAGATTGCAAGGCTTCAATACCAGCTCCTGCAAAACAGGTAGGCAGTATGACCTCGTTATGGCTGCATCCTAGATACTTTCGGTCTGTCAAGCATCCTATCAATTGTGCAGACCTCACTTAGCACAGTTATAGTACCTTAAACTTTATAAATGTCAAGTGCTCTAACAACAATTATTGAGCAATCGTGATTACCTGCACAATTGTGAGTTTTACAAAAACTGCTCAAAGCACTTTGTAATTCAATTACCCTACCTCCAGTCTTACTGAAATTCTTATATCTCCATTAAAGACTTCCAGCAAGATAGAATTAGTTTTCTCCAGAAATAGTAATTATGCATAATTACTACTTATCTCTACCTGCCATTGAAAGCTTAGTCACATTTTCTGCCTGAACAAGATTCCTTTTAACTCCCATGAAGAAGAGTAAATGAGATGTGGGGGATTGCAAAGTACTGTAAAGCTGTTGGCAGCCTGTGTTAAATAACTTGTGTACAATCCTTTCAAAGTACCTAAAATATGGGGTGAAAAATGGTCAAAGACTGCTCAGAGTGTCCTTGTAAATTCTAGAATCCCAAAACAATCCAATAAATATAATTCCCTCACCTCCATTATATGAGCCTGATTCATTTTCACATTCAGGGAAGTGTATTTTGTCACAGTAAAAAAAGGAATATTGTATTCTAAAACACCAATGCTGATTTACATCAATTTAGCAGGGTTAATATTCAATATTTTTGTTCCAACAGCTCTATTAAGAATTCTTCTAGTAGATGCACATTAGTTGAAGTTGCCACTGGGATAAGGGAAAAATTCTAGACATTGCATCACAAAACAATACTATAGTTACATTGCTGTAGCTACTTTCTTCATAGCTCCCATCAATACTAGAACTGTAGATTTAATTATTTAAATCTTAACTGGCAGAAAGAGACAGAATGTTACTTTGGACACAAACAATAAGCAGAAGACTCCCAAAAGTTTACATTTTCATTACAATTGCAGAAAAGGTTAAGATTACTCCTGAGGGCACGCATTCTGTGCCAAAAAAAATTAAAATACTGTGTGCAGAATTTTAAAATTCTGCAAATTTGTCAAATAAATGTGGGGGGTCCAGCATAGCATTAGGGAGCCCAGGCCACTGGCTGCACAGAGGTGGGAGATCACTGTGCAGCTCCCACCTGGGACATGGGCTCAGTGGTGAGGCTGCACCCACCCCTGACACAGAACAAGGATAGGGATTACCCCAGAAACACCCCAGGGTCCTCCATGTCAGGTGTGGGCAGGCAAGCTCAGCAAGGCAGGATCCAAGTATGGAGAGGCTTAGTGTAGGGCAATTTGGGTGCAGGCAGCTCAGTGGAGGATCTGGGTATGAGGCGGGGGGCGGGAAGTAGGATGCACAGGGGCTTGTTGGGGGATTCTGGGTGCAACGGTAATGGGACTCTGCAGGGGGGTCCAGGTGAAGGTGGCTGGGGCTCAGTGTGGGGGGGAGGGGTCCAGATGCTGGAAGAGTGGGGCTCAGTGGGGTGGGGATCCTGGTGGCTCGTCAGGGTGGTCCAGGTGCTGGGGGAGTGGGGCTCACTGGGGGGAGGGGTTGTGAGAGGAGGGGGGGTGAGGCCCAGTGGGAGGGTCTGGATGCATGGTGGCTGTATGGATGGGGGAGCAGCTCCCTGTACAGGGATCCCTCCCCCTTCAGCTGAGGAGCGATGAGTGCAGGAAGCAGGGGGAAAGAGTTTGCAGAGCTTCCTGCAGCTGAGGGAGAAATCTGGGGGTGGGTCTGACCCAGCCGCAGATGCTGTGTAGACTCTTTCAGCTTAGAAAAGAAAAAACTGGTTTATGTGAAACTGAGAAAAAAAAATCTAGGTAAAAATTTTGGATAGGGCCATGACACCTTCTCCTTGGAGAACACAGTAAATGGAGGGTCTGCCCTTGAGCCCTCATCTCCCCAACCATTTAAGCAGAAGCGATGGTCACCAAAAAGGTCTTTCATAGACAAATGTAGCACTGAGTATGTAGCTAGTGGCTCAAAGGGCAGTTTCATGAGATTGTTATGTGGGGTAGGGGCTCTAATCTGCAGAAAGATTCATAAGGCCTTTCAGGAATCTCACTGGTCAGATGAAGCAAATATTCAGAAGCTTTCTACTAACACAAGCAGAGATGTTTTTTTGCCACTAAATGAACTTTAATGGAACTCACAGAAGGACCTGACATCTTCAGTGTCAACAGGTAATCCAATATTGTGGAAAGAAATGATTGAACAGATCAAAGATGTCACCAGTTATACTAGAGATACCTTCAGAAGTGAAGGTAAGTGTGTCTTGTAGATTCCTTTCTGCTATTTAAATGTACATTTTGTACTCCTGATGAACAAGGCCTCCTCTATTCTTGAGAGCTATTAGGAAACATGCTTGTAGTTGCAGAACATTCAGACTGGGACCCAGCACCTGACCTGCATCCTGAGACAGTCAAAGATTGGTCAGGAGCCACCATGGAGGGTGATTGGCGAGTTTGATATAAGGAACCTAAACTTGTATTGACCAAGTTGGTACAATCAAAATGACACTGACTTGGTCCTGCTTGATTTTGATAAGGACCTTTAAAAGCAATGGAGTTGGAGTAAGTGCATAAAAAGAGACTCTTTGTCCAGGTAATGAGGAAAGCATCTTAGAAATTAGGAATCGAATCTCCCTCTAGAACAGAATTTCATGCACTTCATGCTGGCTGCTATGGCAAAGAGGCTGACTTCTGGAAATCCCCAAGCTAGGATTATTTTGTTGAGGACTTGAGAGTCCAACTCCCATTCATAATTTAAGGAGAAATGTCTACTGAGATCATCTGCCATGATGTTTTGTATATCCAGGAGGTAAGAAGATGAGATGAGATGACTGATTAGCTGTGCACCAGTCTCAAAGCTGTAATGCTTACGTGCAGATGGGGGGGGGGGGAAGGGGGGGTGCGCACAAAAAAACCCACTCCACCCTGATGGTTGATATATTGCATACAAACTGTGCAGCCTGTCATTATCTTGATGGACTTGTTTTTGAGCAAGAGAAGAAAGTGAAGGAAAGCATTTCTGACTGCTCTTAACTCCAACAGACTGACGGTCACAACAGGAACAATGCTTCCACATTTGCCTTGGACTGTGAGGACCTAAGTGTGCTCTCAATCCCAAGAGGGAACCATCTGATGTTAACATGACTGTTCAGGGATTCTGGTTGAATGGAACTCCTACACAAACCTTGGAAGGATTTTTCCACCAGATGAGTGACTGAAGGACCCAGATGGGTATAGATACCCATTTGTTCAGATTGTGTATGTCAGGTACATCAACTGTCCTGAGCCACTTAAGATGCAACCTGGTGTTGTGTCACAAAAAACATGCCCCAGCAATTGCAGACATGTGCTTGCTGGAACTTGAGGACTGAGCTAAGCTCTGCCCGTTACTAAACCAAGAAACACGCCTATGAAGAGTATTTGCAGTGTAGGGGATCCAGATTGATTTCTTGAGATTTGTAGATCTACACTTTGAAACAGTGAAGTTGTTTTTTGAACTGCCAACCACACCTCTTGATGAGGCCAACCTTTGAGAAGCCAATTGTCAAGGTAGGAAAGACTCATTCCTAGATGACATAGGTACGCATCTACAACTGTTATGAGTTGAGAACACCCTTGGTGCAGAAGACGGGCTGAGGGATAAGACCTGCTACTGGCAAGGATTGTGATCAAATTACAAGTATATAATCATTACAGCTGCTAAGGTACCTTCCTGAAGTTCAGATGTCTGACATGCTTGTTCAATTGGCCTCCAACCTTTTGTTTATCTTGGGTATCAGAAGTATGCTGAATAGAGCCCTTTTCCCTTGTGTTGAAGTAAGTGGTTCTATGGTTCCTGGACTTAGGAGTAATGAGATTTCCTGTATCAGGAAATGATTACGAGGGGGTCCCTGAAGAGGGACAGGGAAGTGGGGGGCACGATGGAAGTAAACTGGATAATCTAACCTGATAATAGCCTCCAATACTCATTTGTCCAATGTTATAGCCTCCCATGCTCAATGGAATAGAGAGAGGTGGTGCCCAAATTGTGGATGAAGGGGTAGTGTCATGAAGCCGAGAAACTGGTTATTGGGTGGACTCTTTGATTGAGCATCAGAATTGGCATTTGGATGATACAGTTGAGGTCCCTGCATACTTTTTAAAAAAAAAAAAAAGAAAAAGAAAATCTCCACTTCTGAGCCAATGGTCTACAGAAGGCAGGAAATTGAGCAGGATGTGATCTTTGCACTGGTTGAGACCTGATAAATTTTCTCTTATTTCTCTAAAGATCTACATGTTACCCTAGCATTCTTTAGGGTACGAAGCAAGTCATCTGTGAAAAGCTTGTGGCCCTCAAAACATAAATCTTCCATGTTCAATTTTACTCCACGTGGAAAACCTCACAACTGAAGCCAGGAAGATCACAGAATCTCAGGGTTGGAAGGGACCTCAGGAGATCATCTAGTCCAACCCCCTGCTCAAAGCAGGACCAATCCCCATTTTTTGCTCCAGATCAACTTAACAGCCCCCTCAAGGATTGAACTCACAACCCTGCATTTAGCAGGCCAATGCTCAAACCACTGAGCTATCCCAAAGAACTGACCTTCACTTATAGTGCTAAACTGTTCTCAGTGTTCCTGTTGCAAAAGGTCAACAAAACCATTAAACTTCTCATAATTCAGGTAGTCTTATTTCGACATCAGCACCTGGCAATTAGCTATCCTGAATTGTAACGTTGCTGAAGAGTAGCTTTTACAACCAGAAAGGTCCAGATGTTTTTGGTACCCAAAAAGCCACCCCATATATTGAAGAAACTTATTCCATGAATGGACCCACAGTATTGTTTGATATTCTGTATTGCACAATGGAGAACACTGGGTCACTGAAATGCTTAGCTGCTGAGGCATATTGGGCTAGCACTGGTTTGAGAATATGCTGTATATTTAATGAACGTTTTAGTGAATGTATATGCACCTATAAGAGTGAAACATTCCCCAACTTGGATCAGACTATCTTAAAATAGCAGGAAAGTAATTTTCTGTGTTATGTCCCTTTATCAAGGAAAGGAACATTGGGCCAAAAGGTTCTGCGGTAGCTGGGAGGGCAACAAGTGTATAAAGGAAAATTAGGAAAATGGGATAGCTGATGAAGTGCATGTGCCTCATCCCATTTTGAGAAGAAATTGAGGAGGGGGGCATACATCCAGCCTCCCCTATGCCCAAAAGGTGCTATGGGAATACCAACTTGTGACAAAATAATGAGGGGCTTTGTGCCAGGAACCACAGGAGAAACCAAGCTCTGACCAGACAATTGACGGTGCCTAATTATAGAAATGAACTGTGAGGGATGAATAGCAGCAGTCTGAAGAATTCACCCCATGAATGTAGGAAAACTCAGGACTTCAAGGTCAGAAGCGACCATCCTGATCATCTAGTCTGACCTCCTGCACATTGCAAGCCACAGAACTTCACCTACCCACTCCTGTAATAGACTCCTAACCTCTGGCTGTGTTACTGAAGTGCTGCTGATGGAGACAGCTGTAATAAGTATACGTTTGGGATAATAGTTATACCACCATGGGATAGGACAAAAAGTGGTGTCAGTAATATATTCAGAATAAAAGCTATTTTCTTTCACTCTAGGTGAGTTAACCTTAAAAATACTTAACCAGTTCAACTGTGCTGCATAAGGGTGAAAGAGTTCAGAATTGCACAGAGCATCATAACACACCACCGAGACACATTTAAAAGGAGAATTCAAAGTACCTGATATTGTGTGTTCATTATGCCAGATTTTCAGATACTGGGCTCCATTTCTTTGCATAATAACTGGGCCTCCATTTTTTCCACATGCAATCAAGGCCAGGCTGAAAATGTGGCTCTTAGTTACACCAATGCAGACTATGAGGTTGATTCCTCTTGTACATCAGCCAGGTGGCAGAGGATTGTTGGCCTCTGGTTCTTGGAATTTCCTTCTTAAGACATCTTCCCAAATAAGACCTTACAAGCCTCCAAGGGATGTCCAGAAACCAAACAACATTTTCTGTTATTCAATTAACAGCATTTGGTGGCTCACCAGAGGATAGCTATTTTACACAGCAAAATGAAAGGCTATGTACTCGGTATGGTTCAGCCATGCCTCTGCTGCCGCTACTCATGCTACCACAGGTACTCTGGTATTTATACTTGCATGAGAGCTAGCACGAATATGCTTATACAAGGAGGGGGAAAAAAATCACACCCCAGCTCATAGTATAGAGACACGGCCTACGTCTGGTCATCATTATCCAGTCTGGCTTCTAAAGGAACTGAGCAAGTTCCCCTTGCCTATCAGAACAGGGGATACATGCCTACACCAAATAAGGAAAGGTATAGGTGATGCAAGAGTTCAATAAACAACAGAGGGCTACTATAAGCCAGGATGAAGGGATTGTTGGAAGCACATGTGCACTTTTCTAGCCATCTCAAAACACACTCCTATACATGAGACTACCTGTTTACTTCTACACACAGACTTTCAGGTGTTAGAAGACAGTCTACTCTGTCAGTAGCGAGTTGCAGAGTCTTTTTTTTTAAAAAAGGGTTTCAGGGGATACTCTGAACATTTGAATAGTTTTGCACATAAAAGATATGCAGAAAAAATTAGGTCTTCTGTTACAAAGCTGAAAGTTATAAGCATATGAAAGATTACTCAAAAGAGTATGTTAAAGAGATATACTTGACTGTCTGATCAAAAGGTGGAAGTATTGCATAGCCTTGCAATGACTAAATATGTTGTGTCTTTTTAGATTGCAAGATCCTTGAAAATTGGGACCTAATCTCCTTTGATCTCCACAGGTGTTAATACTGGAGTGGAGGGACCCCTTTAGTGCTACTGAGAGCTTCTCCCTATGGTTTTGTCTAGACTAGGATTTAAGAGAGCAACGTTCACATACTCTAGCCAACAAGTTTCAAAAGTCCAGTGTAGACAAGGTTCACTGCCCTTAATGTATGCTAAACTGGCTGAGTTAAAGCCTAGTCTTCCTCCACAGTGGTGAATTGCAATTACGAAGCTTGCTAGCGTATGACAGAATGGCCTCTTCTAAACCAGCAGCATGGAATCCAACCATAAAATGTCTGTGTGGTTCTCTGTTAGGAATGTGCATTCACAAAATGTCCACTCACATCCAACTAGGGTGACCAGACAGCAAGTGTGAAAAATCGGGACAGGGGTGGGGGGTCATAGGAGCCTGTATAAGGAAAAGGCCCAAAAATCAGGACATCTGGTCACCCTACAGCCAACCAACCTTTACCTCTAACACAGTGACTCATCATGGTAGAAAATGAAGCATCTTCAATTCTGCTTAAAATCCCTCCAGAGAGATCAAGAGCCTGGGTGTATTTTAGTCAAATTAGTCTCTACACTGGATCAGAGGAGGATTCACAATGTAGGTATCTAGAGGTCTTTTCCTTGCTCCTGAACTCAAAGAACAAAATGCAAGGTACAAGCAAGGCCTGCTATTTCTTCACCCACTGGAGGTAGAGAACTAGGATTGAAAGCAATCATGAATCCTGTGGTTGCCAAGCAAATCTGTTCCTGTGACAAGTAGCGGCACTAAAGAAACTGGCAACAAAGATCAATCCCATTACATAATTTGTTTGTTAGCTTTACAAGTGCAGGATGGTTCCCCACTGTATACTAGTATTTGAACCTGTCCCCTCTCACAGCAACACTTCATTTCCACTTTGACAGTGGTACTAGATTTTTGTTTAAAAATGATTAGCCAGCCAAATAATAAAACCCAATCAGGAGCCTTCATCCTTAGAGCATCAAACAATTTAGGGAAGGAATGATAGCTCAGTGGTTTGAGCATTGGCCTGTTAAATCCAAGGTTGTGAGTTCAATCCTTGAGGGAGCCATTTAGGGACCCGGGCAAAAACTGGTCCAGCAGGGGGTTGGACAAGATGATTTCTTGAGGTCCCTTCCAACCCTGATACTCAGTGATTCACAAGTGCACTTTAAACCAATACAGCAGTTAGTGTTAGGGAAAAGCCTATCCAAAATATTTGCCAGCTAGTTTTATTTAACTATGCCTGCTATTCCAATACAAAAGATTATAGGATAATGCAGAGATTCTCAAGCTGTGTGTGGTCTGTGGCAAGCTGGCTGGTGCTGGTTCTTATTTCTAGCTGGAAACTGCCTTAAATCCAGATAAAACACACTCTGTTTTCTCATATTACTTATCCATGTCTCCTATTCTATATAGTTTCTCATACCATTTGATTCCATAGTATCCGAGTACCTTCCAATAAAGCATTAAGCAACTTAGCAATTGCTGTTGAGGTCAAATGGAAAATTACACAATTCCAAAAAGGGGAGAGTTGTCTCCACGTGCCTGCAAAGGGGATGGAAGTGGTTCATAAATCAATCTCTATTAAGTTGTGGTCACACCGTGAAACAGTTTAAGAACTCCTGATCTAAAGAAATAAACAGGTATGATACTGAAAGAGTATTATGCACTTCTGATCCTTCAGAAATAGCAAAAAAACCCAACCTCCCCCTACATATCCTGTGTATTATGACAGATTGAAAAGGAATGCTCAATTTAACTTTCAAAAACATCAAAGAAACAACTTACTGTCCCTACGTTAGAAAAGACAGCTTTACAGGTGAATTTATTTATTCTTAGTACTTTGTTAAACTTTTAATGAATAGCAACTTAGTGAAGAACAGTAGCTCCATCATCATGCACAGTCTAAGAAAAATAAGGAAATATACAAAAGAATTTAATGCTAAACTTTGGCACAAATAATCCAGGAAATTCAGAACTGGTGAGTCTACAGGAACCAGAACCAACTGCTCACCAATTCAGCATCCATCCCTTTTAAGAGAAAAGAAACCCCACAGAATAATAATCCTCTCTTTAAATAAAGAAATCAAAAGAGAAGCAGGGCAAAAGGAGAAACCAAAGTCAGTCAGCTTCCGAGGTTTGTCACCCTAGAAGTTAGAACACTAAGTCTTATCTAGTCCAATGATCCCAAACGCATACTTCAGAAGATGTGGCAACTGACTCTTTACCAGACCAGTCTTTATTTGAGAAAGACAGGCCTACTCTCCTGGGTCAAACAAACCAATAACATCCAGTGTACTAAGAGCACCCCCAAATAAGTATAAGAGGGGTAGCTGGGTTAGTCTGTAGCCACAAAAACAATGAGGCACCTTAAAGACTAACAGATTTATTTGAGCATAAGCTTTTGTGGGTAAAAAGCCCACTTCTTCAGATGCTGTTGTTTGTTCAGATGTTCATTGTTTTCCCAAATATCAAGACTACTTTCTGTGAATCAGCAGCCACAAAACTGTGGTTTTCTCCTGGTTATATAAAGGAATTTAAATTTGATGCAAGCTTTCAAATAACTGAAAGCTCAGCTTTCACTCTAAGGGCAGGTCTTCACTACCCGCCAGATCAGCGGGTAGCGAGCGATCTTTCGGGGATCGATTTATCGCGTCTCGTCTAGATGCGATAAATCGATCCCCAAACACGCTCCCCGTCAACTCCAGCTTGCAAGAGGCGGAAGCAAAGTCGACGAGGGAGCGGCAGTGGTTGACTCGCCGCCGTCCTCACAGCCAGTTTAAGTCAACCTAAAATACGCCAAATTCAGCTACGCTAGTCGCGTAGCTGAAGTTGCATATCTTAGCTCGACCCCCCCCCCCCCCCACCAGCATAGATCAGGGCTAAGGGTTTGTCTACACTACCGGCTGGATCGGCAGGCAGTGATCTATCCAGCAGGGGTTGATTCATCGCGTCTAGTATAGACGCGATGAATCGGCCACTGAGTGCTCTCCTGTCAACTCTGGTACTCCACCAGAAAGAGGAGTGCAAGCAGAAATCGATGGGAGAGCGTCAGCTGTCGACTTATCATGGTGTCTTCACTGCGGTAAGTAGATCTAAGTACGCTGACTTCAGCTACATGAATAGCGTAGCTGAAGTTGTATATCTTAGATCGACCCCACGCGGTAGTAGAGACAAGCCCTCAGAAAGCTTCCACTTCATGCGGAACTAGTCTGATGTTTTTAGTCAAGTGTTCTCTCTCACCCCATCCAGAAGTAAACTCATTAGAGCCTCATCATTTCATCACATTTCAAAGTCACATAATTATAATATGCATCCGATGAAGTGAGCCGTAGCTCACGAAAGCTTATGCTCAAATAAATTGGTTAGTCTCTAAGGTGCACAAGTACTCCTGTTCTTTTTATAATTATACCAGTACCGATTTGTTTGCTTTGCTCTGAAGTCATTCCTATTTTTCCAGTTTCCTTCTTTGATCATTTTTGTTTCTTCCCCCCACCTTCTTCATTTTAATCATTTCCCCTCGTTTGTTCTTTTGGTAAGTCAAGAGGAGTCTAAATCCCAAATTAATACTATGTTCTTCAATACAACACTAGAACGGCAAAGTTTTATGTCAGATAGGACCACAACCCTTGTTACTGCCAACAGACGCTGTCCTCTCTCCTAAGGCTCCTACATTCAGCCAGCAGCGAAGCCTACCGCCCCCCGCCTGACTCTCTCCCACCTGTTGATGCCCCGGCGAGCCCCTCCTTCCTGGCACGGTTCACCCCACCCCACACCAGCGCAACCCCGCCGAAGTGGCGCGCCGACCCCAGCTGCCCGCGTTTCACAGCGCCCTGCTAGCGGGGAAGCAACCTCCGCCCAGCCGGGCTGACGTGGGGGCCCGAGCGCAGAGCGGCGCTGCTCCGACCCCGCGGCGCTCGCCGGAAGCCGAGTCCCGCGGAGGCGAGCAGCGAGATCCCGGGGCTGGGGGCGCCGCCCGGGGCGCGGCGCAGCCGGCCCGCACTCACCATGTCGTACACGTTGAGGATCACCAGCTGGCCCGCCATCCTCCCGCCGCCGCGCCCCGCGCTGGGGCCTGTCAGGCCGGCGGCCGCGGGGCGCCCGGAGCTGGGGCGGGCGGGACCCCCGGGGGGCGCCTCCTCCGCGTCCTGCCTGTTGCTGCAGGCACCATGGAGCCGCTGCCGCGGGGAGACGGGGCCTCGCCCCCGGGAGAGACGCTCACCCCGCGGCAGGCAGAGGGAAGAAGCCGGGACTCGGGGCTGCGGCTGGGGCGGGGCTTGGCTACGGCACCGCCTCCCGCTGGAGCCCCACCCCGGCTGCTTAGGCAGGCAGGGGCAGGGCAGCGCCGGGATCCGCCCGCGCGCGGCCTGGCCGACCCTCCAATGGGGACAAAATGGAGCAGCCCGAGCCCGCCCCCATCCTCCACGGAGTCTAGAGACCGACTCCCGGCATGCAGCGCGGCGGGGAGACTACAGCTCCCGGCACTCCACGCAGCGAGCGTGCAGGCGCGGGGGCCCCCGCGGGTTCGAACGTCGCCTCGGCCTCTGCTTGGGGGGGGGCGGGCGCAGCCCGAAACGCAAACGGCGTAGCTGTGAGAGCTGGGGAGTGAGCCCAAAGGAACACCCGTTAGCAGGCTGCGACGCCTCTGGGGCAGGGTACCTGAGCTACAGTTAGCAGGGGCTGCTCGCCAACGTTTTATTTTAACTTCTGTGGGGCAGTGCCAAATGCAGAGAGATACACACGTCATTCCTCCCCTGATACGTTCACAAAATAAAAGTTTTCTGTGCATTCCTGAATCATAATCTCTAGGTAATCAAGAGAGTCCTGCAACCATGAGGAAGGGTGTGCAATATTGGTGCCTTGCCCACATCCCAGTCACCTACAAACACACAAATACGTTGACATTTTGATTAACATTTGTTCTTTTAACTCCACTGCTGGAAAAATTGTCCAGTGTTTTGTGACTAAGCAAATTGTGGGAGAGATGAAATGTGGCACATCAAAAAAAGAACCACCCTCAAGCTTTTCAATTTTCAAATGTAGAGAGATTTGTCTTCAACTCACCTATGAAATATACCCACGGGACACGTCTCCACATCAGTATATGAGGCAGAAAGAATCCACTTGCTTTCCCTAGAGAATGGAGGGGAAGAGGCTAACCCAACACTTTCTGCATAATTTTCATAACTTTCATTATAAAAATAAAATTTAAGTTTTAATCCCTAGGGTTCTGCTGTTAACTTAAAAGTGAAATGAGTATAAATGGATGCAGCACTATCTTTCAAGGGTGCAAACAGCTTCAGGGGCCCTGTTGCAACTCATAGCTTTGCCAAGCAGGAGAATGCAATCAACAAAAATGGTTAATTGCACTGTTGTTATTCCAGTGAGCAGCTGTAAAACTCACATGATTGTTGACAATATTATTGCTGCTTGGGAAAGCTAGGAACAAAAACCAGAGACAGGTACTGGAACTATTCAGAAGGGAGGAGGCTCTATAAGACAGAGACCGGGACAAGAATAGAGTAGCAAAAACCTTTTCTTCCCCATACACATACACTAACAGCAGATAGGTTGCAGGACAGTTAGAATAGCAGAGATCTTCCCTTCAGAGGTGGCTATGAGGTAAGGGAAGAGAATATATAAAGTCAGGAGGCTTTGTAGGACAGAACAGACAATGACCCTTTTCTCTTCCTGCAACTAAGCCATGGTGTCAATTCAAATGTAATCAGACATCTATTTCCTCTTCCCTTAAGTTTTGAAAGATACAGTCCTCAACAGAGTCCAGGAACAGCACACTGGTGAGATGATAAAGAGCTTCCTCTTAGTTGGGAATAGAGGCAGCAGGGCTCTGCTGCTTCTCACCAGTGTCCTTCCTTGGCCCACTACCATTTCTGGTATGTTTAGAGGGAGAATGAAACGGGTACTCACATTTCCTCTGCCACCTGTAGCAACAAAAAACAGGTCCCATTTTCTCCCCTTCCAACTGAAAGGACATCTCCTTTGTCTCTCCACAGTTGATTATTTCCCTTCCATGCTTTTCTCCTCCCTCAACACATAGCGTCTACTTAGTGCTCCCTTCCAGGCTCAAATCTCTCATGCACATGACAACTGCTGATCACTCCACTACAGGCTCTCCTGCCTGTCTCTGAGTCCATCTCAGTACTCGGCACACAGATACCAGCAGAAGCACAGAGGAACAGCTGAGATAGATGGGAGAGAAGTTATTATCCTGACAACTTTGCACAGTGGCCTTTGGTCATAGGAGGCCAGGCCAGGATTGCTGCAGAAAACCTGTCAGGCTTCAGCTGTCAGTCCCCAGAACACGAACTGGGACTTTGAACAGCTGGCACAGGTTTGTCAAACCCAGGACAATTTGGGCTAGATCAGGACTAGTAGCAGTTATAATATGTTTCGTGAAGGAACTGTAATCTTACGCACTGCATGTTCAGGATCAAGGCAGTTAGACACGACTTAACTCCTTTGGTTCACAAGTTGCAGTTTGTTGTAGTAAATGTTGCAGTAAATGAACTGGCAACTATCCAACACTTTTCAAAGTCGGGGGCGGGTGGGAGTGATTAGGGGATGTTGAGGGTCACATGAACAGGCCTAGATGATAAACTACAAGGGCCAAAGCTAAAGGCTGAAAACTCAGGGGATACAGTTTCCCATCTCTATCCTATTAAGGTGCTGTCTTTCATTAACAGTGCATACTACCTGTAGGGGAGAAATACGAAGTGCTGCAGGGACTCTAAATGATTCATTTCCTTATTCCTTGCTGGTGATACTGTGTTCATCAGAGCCTCTGGCAGGAGAAAAGGAAAGTGAGATAAAAACATAGCTTCCAGCCAGCCTGTAATTGCAAGAAAGACATGGAGTATGTAAATAAAGCTGAAAATTAAAGCAAAAAGTGCCATTTATGTTGTTTAAAAAATGCATTTCCAGTAGTTCATAACAGGTATTATTACTGCACTGAGACCACACCTTGCTCTTCTACGTGCATTCTGCAATTCAGGCGTCTGTTACTAAAAAGAATACAAGAAAAATCCTTCTAGTGAGCAATAAGACAGAACAAGTGTGATGCTGGATATCTGAGGCAAGGTTAGGCATGAATGCTGTAGGCTGAGTTACACAATTTTCTGAGCACCGGTAATATCCCTTAACACTCACTGTGTATTTATTACATTATTGCAGTGATGGATTTTTTCAAAAAGTATTCTTGCATACAAAATTGTAGTTCTAGCCTCAATATTTAAAAACAATTAGGTAAACATAATGAAAAGTAAACATTTTAAAAAATGTGCAGGTGACGTCTTTCTTGCTCTGGACTCATTGCTCCTACCATATTTTTAAAAGCATATTTCTATTATTTTTCTAATATAGAATAAAAGTTATTATACAGGTTAATGCACACTGTGCTTCCTAGAAAAATAAAAGAGGGAAAGGTAACATGTTAATAAGAAAAGAGGAAAAAAGAAAAGTACTTACCTGTAATAATACTTCTCTAAAGATATCAGGCCTGATTTTCCACTCCAGTGCATTGGTTTTATACCAGTGTGACTCCACTGATTACAGTGGAATTCCCTCAGTGTAAACCACTGTAACAGAGAAATAAGCCCACCAATTCTAACAGATCACATTGGGTCTGTGCCATCTGCTGGGACTCAGCAGGAACATCTTAGACTAATGAGTTTTCAGGACTGTTATTCTCAACTATAGTAAATTGTACATTTCACCCCGGCTGAATGTACTCTGCTGCAATCCACAAAGGTACTTACTCTCATAAGTCCCATTTTTGGGCACCACTGCGATTAAAAAAAATCCTGCTCAGCTGCTACCTAACCTCACTCGGCACTTCAGTTTCTGCCTCTGGGTATGAATGCTGCCGCCTCCCTCTAGGCTTTCAGGTTCCTATCACCTGCTCGAGCATGAGCACTCCCCAGCATTAGGTGTCTGGATGCCTATCTCCTGCCTAAACTCCAGAGTGATTCAAAAACTGGGAAAGATAGGCATTCTACTGCCTAAATCATTTGCAGAGGTCCAATCTGCTAGGAATGGTCAGAAGCTGCCTACTGGATTGAGCCCTTCAGAATAGTTCACACAAAACAGCAGGAAGGCCCTCCCACATAACCTTTAGCCTAATGTATTCATCCAGGATGTGGGAGACACTCCCTCTGTCCCCGATTCAAATCCCACTCCTACTGAAGGGAAGACAAGATTTGACCACTTCTCAGGGGAGTACCCTAACCACTATGCTATAGAGCAGAGGTCTTCAATCTGTGGGGTGTGCCCCTAGGCGGGAGCATAGTAACATTCTTGGGGCTGCACAGCTGGCGCCTGGACCAGCCCCACAGGGGGCAGGGAGGAAGCACTGGCCAGCTCCGTTTCTGGCCCCAGCCCTGGCTGCCAGCCCTGCACCCAGCTGCAGCTGCAGGCCTGAGCCCCTGGCTGAGGGTCTGCTCCCGCCCCTGCCTCCAGCTGTGGCCCCAGCCTCAGCCCCGTTACCCCTGTCCTCATCCCCTCCTCCCAGAGCTGCGGCTCGACTCCTGGCTCTTGGGGGCGAGGTAAAGTTTGGGGACCACTGCTATAGAGTCTTTCTAAATCTGTCACTGCCCCAGTTAATATTTAATTGAAGTAGAAAAACTTCAGTAGGACAGACGGAGGGAGACCCCTCAGCCCTGCATCAGTATATTCCATAGCCTAGTAGTTGGAGTACGTACTCACCTGCGAGGTGGTCAATCCCTGTTCAAATCCCTTCTAACCATATACTGAAGTAGTGAGAGTTGGAGTCCCACGACAACAAGAATTTGGAACTCCAGGCATGGAATTGCATAGGTAGTAGTCAGCTCTGAACTGCACTGGAGACGTAGACAAACCAAAGGTTTGATTTGGTACTTTAGTTATAACCAAGGAAAAGCAGACTAGTCACCAAACATGGTGACCAAAGAAGTACTGGTAGCTAGGTCAAAAAGAAAGGCTGGAGAAAAGAAACAGTTCTCTGCAGAGGAAACTAAAATGAATTATCCAAAAGGCAGTCATGTTATGAGGAAAGCTGTGTATTTTCTGGACTGCAGGAATGGTGATGAACTCTGCTTACACCAGCTCATTCTCATTCCTTTTAATCATGAGAAGGATTGGATTGGATTCAGCAAAATTTCAGAATAATCAGTCAGAGAACTCAATCAGAACTTCTATGGCTCCTTGTTTCAGAAATACTGAAGATCCTAGAATATATATCATCATATCTCTGAGCAGCACTTTGAGGAGGAATCTCTCTTACCTGTTTCATAATACTAAGAAATTAGAGCCATGTAGTAAGAAATACCTTCTACTAGCAGTACCTCCCAGGGCTATCAAGACCAAATCAACCAGGTCTGGAAACATAACTAGATCTGCAGTTTAATCTGTTAAAGATCTGAAGTCTACAGATGGAATGGAGTGGCACTGTTGGAAGCATGTATAGTCCAGGTGCAAACTATGCTCAATGAGATGTAACTAGCAAATTGTAGAATGCTAAAAAAAGTTCCCTTCAATCCTCTCATACTAGGTGTTATTATTCCTATTTTAGTAATAAGTAAACAGAGACAGAAAAATTAAGTGACTTGATGGCAGGGGAAGAGAGGAGCATTGTGAGCTTCTGAGTTAGGCAGGGTCTGCGAGTCAGAAGACGTCAGTTCTAAAGCTGGCTCTGGTACTAATTTGCTATGAGTCTTTAAGCAGGTCTCTAAGCATCAGTTTTCCCATCTCAAAAATGGAAATAGTGATATATATCTTCCACACAGGGTGTTGTGAAGTCTGCCTAAATAATGAATGTAAAGAGCTATGTAAGTGCAAAGTGTTATTAAAGCTAGTCACTGGCAGAGATAGAAAGAGAACTTGGGAGTTCTTGGCTACCACTCTGAATTCAATGCACAAACTACACCATACTATCTTAAGGACATACATAATCACTTTTATGTTTTCAGTAGGAATAGACTGCTTTCACTTCAGGTCAAAAATTCACAGCTGCAAATTTTCAAGCAAAATTGGCTTTATGATTTTTTATATGCCTCAATGCAAAACTTCTAATCTACTTAAATGTAAGAGGTGCCAAATGCTCATGAATTCTTTGAGCCAGTTTTGCATCGCTGTATTAGCCTTTATGATTTTCATGCACAGCAGAGTGTGGCTCTGTTATCTTTTATGAAAGAAAGTGATTGTAACTCAGTCCATAGGCTCAACCAATGAGCTATCTTTATTCATTAAATTGTGTGGATTTGTAATTGCACCAATCATCTTACACCAACTAAAACAACCAATGCATTAAAAATATAAGCTTTTTAAAATAACTAACTTTGACAACTAGAAAATTTTGACTAGCAGTGGAAATATGTCCTCCAATGGAGCTATGGAAATGGATTTAAATGTTTTTTATGGTTTGTAATTGCCACATCATGTCTTTCAACTAATTTGTGAGATTAACTATTAAAGTAGATGATAAACTCTTATGATAAACTTGGTCAGTCTACATTTTTATTATATAAATTAACATTTTTATTAAGCACCAATAAAAATCATACGAGTAAAATTCCTTCAGGAATATAAAATCAATTGCAACTTTAAACAATGTAAATTCTATTTCAAATGCTCAAACGATACCTGTTAGGTTAGTAATAAAAACATTCAATTTGCTGTGTCTGAATGTATTAAGTTACAGTAGCTGATGTAACTTGATTCTCTTTTGAAGATTTACAAAATATACTAGTTATTTGAAGGAGCTGTGATGGGGTCTGTTGAACATCTGAGCTCACTAAAAGGTTACAAAATTTGTTTCAAGTTTGTAAACAGAAATCTAGTACATTTTGCATTCAGTTGCATATACATTCAGATTCACATTCAGTAAATTACAACCAATAATATATTTGAATTGAAGGTGTGATCACAGAAGTTTTCAGATTTGAGTAACTGCTATTTGCCATAAAATTTATAATAGACATTGAGAATTATAGCTGTCAGAATATTTTAGAAGTAGCATTATCTACTAAGTCTTTGAAACATACTTTTTATACAAGGCTCTGATCTATTCAAAGTATAAGTGATTATTAGAATCTGAGGGCCAGATCATCAGCTAGTATAAATTAGTGTAGCTACACTGAAGTCAATGGAGTTGCTCCAACATTCACCAGCTGACAATCTGGTCCTGACTGTCTTATGGACAAGGGGATTCATTGACTGATACTTGTGAAGGGGAGGCATTGTTACCCACTCATGGGGAAAGGCAGCTTTAAAGTGCAACTGGAGTTTCACAGGAGCCCAGTCACTATACACCATCCAAAACAATATGTTGAATCAGCATATCTCCCTGCTGGTCCTGGGCGTTCTCCTGCCCTAGACAGTGCTGCTCAGTTTGTGGACTGCAGTGGCTGCATACAGGCTCTTGATAGAGTGGGAGTTTTGTACTGACGCATCCGTGACCCAGATTTCAAATTACCAAAAGTCGTGCATGCTAGTTATGCTGATGAAAGCCAGCATAAATTGGGGCTAAATCAAGCCTAAAGATCATAGATGTATTTTAATTTAATTTTGTTTGAGAGGTGGTTACTAAAGGGGCCATAAACTGCCCTCCATCTATACACACAAAAGAAACCAATGGGATATGTTAAGCTCAGCGGTAGAGCTGAAAACTAAACGAGAACTGGGAACTAAACACACAAGTCACATTAGTCTTATATGAAAGGTGAAAAGCGGTTTATGAAAACAACCCTGAACACATCCAACAAAATTGAAATTATTTAAAAAACCAATGTACTTTTACAATTTCTTTACACAGAATGCCATCAGTATGGTAGATAAATTATTGGTCCTTCTTCAACTCATGTACTGTCGTTCTTGTTTGATCTTGTTGGTCATGAGATAGCAGTCGATCAACATAAATGATTGCTCGATAAATTTTCACATACCTGAAGTAGCTTATAACAAGGATGCCCCCAAAAATGGACAGTATGAGGACTGAAAAGCCAGCAACCTTACCAATGTTTGGACTGAAATACAAATGAGATTCGATTAAGAATAGATGTGATAAATTTTCAAATTCTCCCCTTGTTTAGTCAAGAATCTCTTTGACTTTATATTGACAGAAGACATAACTCTATTTGGAATGATGTCTTCTGAAAACGCTTAAAAATGATATGCATCTTCTTGAAAATATGGCTGATTAATGATTAAGTTTCTCTTTTACTCTTCTTTACAGTCATGATGATATAGAAGTCAAGGGCAAAATCCAAATGATTTTCTATAGAAGTGAATGGCAAGACTCTATGATTTTAGTGGGACCAGGATCAAACACTTTATAAAGAAGTGAGTGAGTACAATGGGCACACTACAGACGTTCATTCTGGTTTAGAAATATTACTGGTTCCAGAGATATCACCTATACTTAAAAATGGAGAATACCGTTCAAACTGGAATGAAATTGTATCCTACCAGCAGGCCAAAGGCTTGGATTTGGATATTATCTCTAAGATTTCATTACCCATCTGTAAGATTGGGAGTGTTGCCAAAGGATAACAATATTTTTATCACTATATAAATATTAAATAATAATGAATTATGTTTAGTTGTGGCTATTAGCAATTACCTTTCTACTATGCCATATGTACGGACCGCAAAGACTGTATTTAAGTCACAAAAACTGGAATACAAAAAAAGATTTAAATATTTTCTCAACTGTAAAAATATTCAGAATGAAAATACAGAATCACAATGAAACCAACTGGTGCCCACATTCACCCCACCTCATGTACGAACTAAAAACTTTATTTAAACTTCAATAAAGACATTCCGATTATTTTTAAAAATGGTGTACTTTTATGTAACTTTCATAATTTAATGCAGTGTTGTCAATGCTACTGATTTTTTTGTGAGTGATGGGATTTCACCTGGGGCCGGAGCCAATCTTGCAATGATGTGAGTTGCTTTAGCTCTCTAGTGAATTTCAGACTGCTGGGGGGGAAAACCCACTGACTGGCTCTTTTCTCCAGTTGCCTGCCTCCTGGCGAAGAGCAGCCAATCAGAGCTGCTGCAGGAGCAAGCAGCGCACTCTTCCTCTACCCTCAGCAACCTGAAGCCATTCTCACAGGAAGGGAGAGGATAATGGGGAGCAGAAATGTCAGGAACATCCTAGGGTGAGTTTTGACACCTTCCCTGCTTTGGAAAAAAACATGTTGGACAAGATTCATCCTGGCAGTGGCATTAGGGCTGGTGAAAGGCCTAATTTGTGCTCAAGTTGCAGCCAGGGAATAGCTGGGTCAGTGCCCATCCTGCCCTCAATCTGCACCTGCACTGGTGGCTCCTGCATTGGGGGACACATCCCCTGTGCTAGTGTATCCTGGGAAACACATCCCTTTGTCAGGGCCTCCTTCGGGGGGGAGGGGGGCGGGGGGGAGGGGGTGCAGCCTGCACAAAGGGGCCATAAGGCAGTGATGAATTCCTTCTTTTAATGTTTCATCAATGAAATACCTCTATGAGTGTTCGGTATTCATGGGTCTTTCTCACAATGTTTCAGAAAATATGTAGGATGCGTGTTACTACATATTCCTAAATGAAATCCCCTATGGAGTTTATTAAAAATTTTCTTTACATTATGGGGTGGATAAAATGAGAAACTTTGAAATGGTTTATTAAAGGGAAGGCAAATATCCTTAAGGTGTGGCTAATCTTTGATAAGTGACTGTAAAAAGTCATTGTGCAGTTCAATATTTCTTGTCTTTCAATGGTTGCCACATCAAATACGTTCAGTTCACACAGAAAATATTTTTCTCCAAATACCAGCCCTAGAAACTCAACCTGAGCTCTGAGAACCAAGCCGGGGTTTTTCTTGCTCAGACATGTATCATCACCTTTAGGCCAAATTAGACCCTCCGTTACAGCTGTGCAACCCTACTGTCTTCAGATTATAACCTCAGTGGCATTTATGCAGTTGAATTGTCATCCATTGATCCAGTTCACCAACTCCTACATGGGTTAGTTCTACAGTGCTAACAGGAATAACTTTCTTTTAGTCACTTAGCCTAAATTTACAGAGATTACTCTGAATATATGCAAAGAGAAAATCTGTTAAGATGACATTTTTACAATCACTTTAGAAAAAAAACTGGTTTGACTGTCAGATCCCAGATTTACACTAATGTAAATTGAGATTACAATCTGGCCCTGTGGGTCCTGTCGTCAAATCCACATGTTGAAGGCCTCTTGCCTTCCTTTCCATAGAGGTAGGATAAACATTATGTTTCTAGCAGTCTATACAGAAAATGAGTAGAAATCTAAGAGGAAAAATAATAGCTGCACAATGAAAGGGTTGAGGACCCTCAGAGCCATATCTGAACCATCCATGAGTTAGAACTGGTAGTGGAAAATACCTGCAACATCTATGGCCAAGTGATACCTCAAGCAAAATAATTTTGTAAAATGACAACAGTGGTTACTTTATTCATCTTAATCCTAAATCAATCATTAAAAATACTTTTTACATGTCAAGAAAGAAATAGATAACCTGAAATTTGGGTCCACTATCTTCACTCTGAACACATAAATGCCACTGTACTCAGTAGGCCAAATGAGAGAATTGTAACCAGAGTGGTTCAGAATTGGATACAGCTGATTTAGGTCTCCTAGACGTCCAAGTTCAGATTCAAAGCAGGATCTGTAATTCTGATTAGAAACAATGAAGGAGATTTTTTAAACTAGCTTTGAAAAACAATTAGACCTACTTATCTGGGTTTCTGGACTTGTAATTACCTCTCTCTCTTTCTCCCTTTCTCTCTATATATATCCCAAAGGAATAACTCCTTGGAGATTGTACAGCACACTCACAAGCTCTATACTTAGTCAGCTATGTTGGCTAACAAGGAGGGGAGAAGCCTGGTTCCCACACATTCCTTGCCTTGTTTCAAACAGTCTGCACCCTAAAATAAACTTGTTTCGTTTAAATCTAAACCAACCCAATGTTGTATCTGAATTGAAGTGACTGGGATTCATTAACTCCAGTTAATGTGGCAAGCTGCTGGGTATTTACTCTTTAAAGGAGCAAGCAAACCTTATTAGCCCTCTGAATACTCCAGGAAAGATCTGGACATTTCAGAGCAGATAGTTTTGGGAAATTTCAGGACTGGGGGTGTGTTGGAGTCACTTGGCTAATGGTAACCAAAGTTGGTAGATGCCAGAATGAGGCTGGGGTGTAACAAGCCAGCTACTGGAATCAGAGTGCTGAGCCAGAGCTGCTTAACAAACAGACAGTGCATGCTTGTCTGTTGGCTGTCAGTGTCCAGGTTACGAGCCACAGCAGCAGAGCACTGAAGGCACCCAGAGTTACAGGGTTCGTGGTAAAACAGATCAACGGGCTGAAAAGGCATGAGGACATAAGGGCATTCAACACCAACACTGAAACGTTAAAAAAAAAAAATTGAACTAACTTCCCATACATCCAAAGATGTCCAAAACCTTTACCCCCAACCTGAGGCCTCTAATTGCACTAGGGGGCGCACATTAAGATGAGATGCTCAGCCTGGTGATGTGGCTGTTAGGTGGCTGCTCAGTTTGAACCTCTGGCCTGGTGGAATATATTGCCCCTCAGCCTTCACCTTCTCTTGGAACACATGCTAGTCTAAGTGCAAAGTGTTCACTACCTTTTCCCTTCAATCATAGTCCTTTCCCCAGGCTCATGCACCCTCCCACCTAGAGCAACACAGTCCTTCCTTCTTTCACTGAGCCCTCCCCACAGCCCTCACTCTTCCAACCACACACTCCTGCCAAGATAGTGCCCGCCCCCAAGTTCCTCCCAACTGTCCAGGAATCCTCCAGCTTCTTGCCCTTCTGGGCCATTGATCCTCCAGGACTAGGCTGGTCACGCTTAGGTGCTGATTACAATAGTTTAGTGAATTGGAATCATACGAATGCCCCTTTGGCCCAGCAGAAAGCCAATTTGGGGCCTTGTAAGATGATTTTGTTTGGATGAGAAATCAGTGAGACAAAATTGAGGTAATCCTTGGTGGTAATTCTTTTATACATAGAATATATTGGTGAAGTCCTAGTCCCACTGAAGTCAATAATGAAACTCTCATTGACTTTAATGGGGCCAGGATTTCACCCAAAGTTCTGTTTCTCTGAACATACAGCACACATGCTTTTGGAGAAATCTCAAGCCAGACTCCAGACCTGTGCCCAAGAAACTGCTGTAACAGGGTCACCCTGCCACTGCTTACTGATTCTAACTTCTCACAGCCCACAGCCCCTGCCTTTGTGCCTGGGGAGCCTCCATTAGTTCCACACTTTCCCTCTGGCCAAATGGCTTGTCATATCTCTCAAGGGTTAGCCCCTCCCTTGTGTCCAGCTGTTTACCACTACAAAAGAATTTCAGTTGCTCCTAAAGCTATACAATATTTTAGTACACTCATTTATTTTAATGATGTTTGTGATTTTCATTCAACCAGACACATGACAACGAGGGATTAGTGTCTTTCGGAATAACAATATCCTTTCATAGCATTGTCAGATCATTACTGTATTGCTATCTGACTTGTATTCCACTTGCTCGAGATACTAATAGTGTGAGAATGCCAAGTAAGACAGCTGCAGAGTTCATTCATATTTTTCATAAACAATTTGTAAATATATAATTTCCTACCTGTGGCCCCCATATTTCATCTAATGTACTGTTTTCATGTCCCTTAAGCATTGAAATCCAAGTCTGTGCTTCACGCAAACAACCCACCTATTCAAAATAATTCAAATGTACAAATTAAAAAAAATATTAGTTCTCTATCCCTTTGTTATTTTCTAAAGGGTAATACAGTATTTACATAGGTATTGGGCATTGTGGTTCTGTATATTTATTTATCTTATATAGCTGCTATAGTGAAAGTACCACAGTATAAATCTAAGGCAACAAAACATACTCAGGGAAAGACTCTGCCCTTAGGGAGTACATTGTTTTAAAATAAAATATTGGGGTAGTAATATTAGCAATAATAATGTTAACATCCAGTGGTGCGTCAAGTTTCAATAGCTACCTGTACTGAGTGAAGTAGGCAGCACTGATGAGAATAAAATAAATGCTCCATGAAGGGAGCCAAATTAAATGGGCTTGACTTGACCATGGTATGTAAATAGCACTAATGTAAATTGTAGCCATAACAAAAATACATTCTGAGAAGGAAAAGGAACAAGTGGACTTGTAGCCCTTACAGCATCTACAATGTCTGAGCTGTGCATTCTGAAGAAGAAGCACTTAGGATATGTCTACACTGCAATTAGACTTGGGCTCGCAGGGCTCGGGCTAATAGGCTGTTTAATTGTGGTATAGGGTGTAGATGTTTGGGCTCGGGCTATAGCCTGAGCTCTCACTGAGACCCTCTCACCTCGCAGGGTTCTAGAGCTCAGGTCCACCCACCCCAAATGTCTCCACCACAATTAAACGGCCTCCTAGCCTGAACCCCATGACTCCAAGTCAGCTCGCACAGGCCAGCCGTGGGTTTTTAATTGCAGTGTAGACATATCCTCAGGCAAAACGTATGGTGTCCAAGAAACAATGAGACATCAAAACAAAGTGGGATGCAACACAGCTGAGGAGCCAGACAGTGACCCTCCACAGGTGCTCTTTCATCAATCATGGTCATTCAGGTACTGACAATTGCAGCATTTAGGACTATAGTCTGACTTCACTTATATAAGACTTCAGTCCCCATAACATTATGGTTCTTTCATGAACTGTTGTCAGAGGAATCCAGTCTGCTGTTCTCTGAGCTCCCACAATCCCATACTATGGATGAAGATTCAGCAAAAGGTAATTCAGGTAATAGGCCGGACCCAAAGCCATTGAAGTAAACGATTGATTTCCATAGTTTTTTTTTTTAAATCAAACCCAATGTTAGTACTATCTTGCTTTAGTATCTTTCTGCAGGGCGTGACACTACTGAGATAACCTGTAACTGTATAGATCATTGTTACAACCATTGTTATATATTTGCAGCAAATATTGTACAAAGGTTGTCATGTAAGGTGTCTATGGGAAGGTTATGATTTGCTGATTATGATTATGCTATCTGTATGCATGTATCATTTTTGTAGTTGACGTTATGAATATGGGCTATGTACTTGTATATCAACGTGTTTTAATTCTAAGTAGCCTCGGTGAAGCATTTGGTCAGCTTCTTGAGAAGGGACTATTCTCAGTAAGAGCCCAATCAAGAAACACTTAACTGACAATGAACTGTGGGAGATGCCAATCCACTTCAAAGCTTTCCTGGGAAGGTTCAACTGAATGTAAACAATGGCATGGGCCTGTAAAGAACTGAGTCGTGCATGGACATGTGACTTGCCCATGTGACTCCTAACTCCATCTTGCTGCGGTGATCTTCCAGAGGGCAGAGAATATAAAAGGCTGCTGCATCTCCTCCATCTTGTCTTCAATCCTGCTTCTTACTTCTGGAGGAACCTTGCTACAAACTGAAGCTCTGAACAAAGGACTCAATGACCCATCCCAGCTGTGGATGCACTCCAGTGACTTGATTTGTGCCTGCAGCTTATTCCATCACTGCTACAAGCCTGAACCAAGAACTTTGCCATTACTGTATGTAATTGATTCCGTTTAACCAATTCTTGCTCTCATCTATATCTTTTTCCTTTTATGAATAAACCTTTAGATTTTAGATTCTAAAGGATTGGCAACAGCATGATTTGTGGGTAAGATCTGATTCGTATATTGACCTGGGTCTGGGGCTTGGTCCTTTGGGATCAGGAGAACCTTTTTCTTTTACTGGGGTATTGGTTTTCATAACCATTCGTCCACATAACAAGTGGCACTGGTGGTGATACTGGGAAACTGGAGTGTCTGAGGGAATTGCGGGTGTGACTTATGGTTAGCCAGTGCAGTAAAACCAAAGTCCTCTCTGTTTGGCTGGTTTGGCTGGCTCCTCACCTTAGAGGTGAAGAAACCCCAGCCTTGGGCTGTAACTGCCCTGCTCTAAGCAATTTGTCCTGAATTGATATTCTCAGAAGTGTCCCACCAAAGGCAGCAACGTTACACAAGGGTAGGGATGATGATGTGTTGAGCAGCCACGCCACACAAGCCCTGGCTTTTCCACTGCCAGCCATTTCCACCTTCCAAACTGTGAAGCCTCAGTTCTGCTAAGGCTCATCCCTATTTTTGCCAAATTCTGGCCTAGTCGAGCAATAATTCCATTTCCCAGCCTTCTACACATTGCTTTGACAGCATGATCTGGCTTTGAGTGTCCTGGGGAGCATGTCACTCTCATTAAAAATGAAAGGCTATATTCTGCTTTCAGTTATATAGAAATTGCCTTCAATAGGATTGCATGGGTATTACTGAGGGCAGAATTTGACTTCAGAGATTGAAAGAATCTCTTTTTAAGAACAGGCTAAATAAACACCTATCAGGTATGGTCTAGGTATACTTAATCCTGTTTCAGCATGGCAGGAAGGACTAAATCTCTTAAGGGCTTCCCAGCCCCACATTTCTATGATTCTGTATGGATAGTCCTGTATTCCCATTTCCCCCAAACAGAGGGCAGACTAAACTTCAAGATGGTTTTGAAGTTTCACTTCCTGAACCATACTACCATGCACAGAATTCTTTTTTCTTTTCTTTGATTACCTCTTGATTTTGATTCATGTGTTCCGTTTTGAACAGTGTATGCTGTTAAAACCAATACATTAAACGCTGAAAGTTACAAGTAATGTAATCTACAACTACTATACAATATCTCCATTCAAATAGGGTGATTCAGACAGAAGAGGACTGAACATGTATAAAATCAAGCATTGCATTTACCCAACTTCACACAATATATAGCAACAAATATAATCTAAATAAAAAGATGCCATACCTGCTTCATAGATGAGTTGTAGCTGTAGTCATTTCTGCCATGAACCTCCCATAAAATAAAATTTGCCTCAACTGTTTTAACAAATGTGCTGCCATTATATCTATAAACAATACAGGTGTTAAATAATGCTTTGGTAAAAGCATATAAATGGGCAAATACCTCTCACTCCGTGGCCCTGGAGGGAAACATGGACAGTGCAGTGCTGCTGTGCAAAAGGAGAAAAGGACAAGCAGGGAATGTACAGCCCAGAGGCTTTGCTCCGAGGACTCCCTGCACAACAGTGGACTATGAGCAAATAGGATGCAGCATCATGGGTGGGACCAAAGGATGTGCTGCAATGTGGATATTCCTTCCTCCAGCACTGGGCTTGCTACTGTTACGCTTGCCATTCAGCTGGAGTAGCCACTACAGCTTCAGAGAACTATGCAGCGCTGTGGGAAGGAGTCCTTCTCTTGCCACACAATATTTCAGCGTTATACTTACAAGGCAATATCAGGGTGAAAAGGTATTGCATAATGAAGATCCATTAGGCAACCATACTTATCCCAATCATAATTTACCACCTAAAAAAAGAAAAGTTGTGGTAATATACTGTATATTTCTCTATATTTCTTCTTTGCATGCCCACACACATCAACTAAAATAAAACCCTGTAACTCTCTTACCAGGTCTTCCGTTGTTGGAACCCACAGATATTCCCTAGTGTAAGGAAAAACTTATTGTTGGTTTTACACCTTTTAAAACCATATTCCCCTCTTTTCTGGTATAAAATGGATTGGATTGTTTAAGTAGGAAGATTTAAAACTGAGCATGCAATTTTTCTTCATGGCTTAAAAACATGTGAAACAAGCTTTTGCAAATCCTCCTGCTATAAAGTTGTAAACTCTCCTATATCATTGGATATCTTAAAGAGACATCAACTTAAAAATAACACTTGCATCTGACAATCTGTAAGCAACTACTGTTATAAGTATTACTTATAACTAGTAACTACAGTAGCTCTTTTTCCTCCCCTCATCCCCAGTTTCTTCCCTTTGAGCATTTGGGTGCTCTCCTGGCCCCACTGAATTCAATGGGAGTTTTGCTATTGACTTCAGTCGGCCAGGGTTTCACTCTTTGTGTACAGTCACTTTCGGCTTGATCACGTTACCATTGAAATCCAATAACAGAACTCCCATTAACTTCTATGGATGAAGGATTGGGCCCTTAGTTGTTTCCCCTGTTGTTTGTGTGGATATTTCAGACAGCAACATTGGAGATCCGATGAAGTGAGCTGTAGCTCACGAAAGCTCATGCTCAAATAAATTTGTTAGTCTCTAAGGTGCCACAAGTCCTCCTTTTCTTATTGGAGAGAAAAACATTTTTAAAAAATAGGATGATGTGATTGGATCAAACACAAACCCTGTTTCAGGGACTAAAGGACAGGTGTAGTAACAAACTACTTTTAACTAGATTTTCTTTTTTATTTTTTTTTGGTTGACTAGCTTTCAAGTTGAGAATGTCTCTTTACAGATATTTAGAAGAATAATTTGTATATATATAAATGGCTTCCTGCATTTCCATATATAAATATCTGAAAGACCCTATATTTCTTTTTATGGTCATTTAATAAATCAAGTTTCTTACCCACGTATTTTGTAAGTAGTAAAATTATGTTTCATACAGGTTACATATGAAGGTCTGTGGAAATAAAACAAATAATCAGTATAATCTAAAGGTTTTTATTTGTTACTGAAGTAGTGCATGAAAATGTAAATGACTGAACTCATCATGCTAGTATTGTCAGAGAATTATCATAGTCCAATATTTGTTCTATATTTTGACCTCCTTTCACCAAAACTTTCTCAATAGCTTTTATACATTAAATATGGGCCAGATTCTCTCTTTCAGTCTGGCCCCTCTTCACCACTCTGGCAGTGCAAATGGGCCATTCACTGGCTACATTTGGCCAGCTGTGAATTCCCTCCGCAGAGAGAAGCTCTGAACTGACATGGAGCCAGCATAGCATAACTGGTTCTTACTCCACTTTCTCTCCCAGCTATGTCATAGGGAGCATGCCAAGTGGGGGAAAGGGATGAAGCTGGAGTGCCACTGTGGTCTGCCTTCGGGGGCCTTTGCCAGCTGGCATATATTAGAGCAGCCCTAGTGCTGCTCTAATCTACCTAGAGCTGGAGCTGTGCAGGGCAAAGTTTCATGGCTCCTTGGTGGCCCAACTTCTCATCTGCACTGAGCACCTATTTCAATGATAAAAATTGGTTATTGTGGTTCTTTGAGATATGTTGCACATGTACATTCCACTCTAGGTACGTGCACTACAAACACAATCACTGGAAATGTTTCTCTCAGTGGAACCCATCAGGGCATCCCCTGCCAGTGTGCACAAACAGCACCAGTATAAAGCATCCAGCTGACCCCACATCCCCTCAGTTCCTTCTTTCTGGAAAACTCCAACGTAGCGGGGACAGGAGGGCGGGTCGTGTAATGGACATGTTCAGTGCATCTCGAAAAACAACAGTTATGGAAGTAACCATTTTTTTAGTAACCGTTTTTTCTTCTTTGAGTTATTGCACATGTGCATTCCACTCTATGTGACTCCCAAGCAGTTGAATAGGTGGAGGGTGTGGAGTTCATGGACCCACAGACTGCAGAACAGCTCGACCAAAATTGGCATAATCTCCGGAATGCTGAGTGATGGCGTAATGGAAGGAGAATGTGTGCACCAATGACCAGGTTGCTGCTTTACAAATGTCCTGAATAGGAATCTGTGCTAGGAATGCTGCTGGGGATGCTTATGACCTTATGGAATGAACAGTCAGGTTTGTTGGTGGTGAAACGCTGACCTGCCTGATCGTAACAAGTGCAAATACATGAAGTTATCCAGGATGAAATTATCTGTGAAGAGATTGTAAGACCCTTCATCCTGTCAACTACAGCTCTGAACAGTTGAGTGGACCTTCAGAATGGTTTAGTTCTTTCTATGTAGAAAGCTAGGGTTTGTCTAACATCCAATGAGTAAAGCCGTTCATTCCTATTTGCATGAGGCTTTGGGTAGAAGACAGGTAGGTAGATTGCCTGATTGCTATGAAATTGCAAAACCACTTTTGGGAGAAAACGGGGGTGAGGACATAAATATACCTTATCCTTAATGGAGGTTCTGGTGGGAAGGCATGGAGTTCCAAGACCCTTCTGGCCAAAGTGATGGCAACTAAGAAAGCCACTTTACAGGAGAGAGATAACAAGGAGCACATTGCCAAAGGTTCAAGCGGTGGCCCCATAAGCTTCTATTAGACCAGGTTCAGGTCCCAGGGGGGAACAGGCTCTTACTCGAGGGTACTGTATAACCTTTCTAGGCCTTTGAGGAATTGGACAGACATGTCATCTGAAAAAATTGACCTGTTATCCACCCAAGGGTGGAAAGCTGATACCACTGCAAGGTGAACCTTGACAGAGGAGACTGCTAAGCCTTGCTGTTTCAGGTGCCATAAATATTCAAATATGTCTTGTATGGATGAATGCATGGGTGAGACTCCATGATGGGATGCTCAGAGAATTGCTTCCACTTCAAGACAGGAGGGCTGGTGGAGGGCTTTCTACTACCTAGCAGGATCTCTGAGATTTAGCTCTGGAGCTTCCAGCCTTTAGATGAAGGAGGCTCAGGTTTGGGTGGAGCAGCCAACTTGGGCCTGGAAGTGGGATTGGAGTCGCCACTGAGATGTCTAGCAGAGAACCAGTGTTGGCAAGGCCATGATAGGTTCATCAGAATAATCTGGGCGTGGTCCTGTTTGATCTTTAGCAGCACCCTGTGCATGACTGGACTAGGAGATAAAGCATAGTAAGGATGTCCCGTCCAAGGTAGTAGAAAGGCATCCATGATACAACTTGAACTGTGGCTTCTTAGGGGGTCACAACTGGTGACACTTTCTGTTGTACTTATTTGCAAATAGGTCTATCCAGGGAGTCCCGCACTGTTGGAAAACATCTCTCATCACATCCAGGCGAAGGGACTACTCGTGGTGACTGGAGAAAGACCTGCTAAGGTGATCTGTCAGTTTTGTATTCCTGGAAGGTAAGAGGCCTCAAGACTGATTGGCAGTTTTACATAGCCATAGCTGTATTGCTTCTCAACAAAGGAGGGAAGAGCTAGCTCCTCCTGTCCTGTTGAAATAAAACATGGCTGCAGTGTTGTCTGTGAGAACAAACAAGTTTCTGCCCATAATTTGGGGCAGAAAGGCCTGACAGGGAAGGTCAGCTGCTTTGAGTTCCCTGACTTTGATGTGGACTGATCTCTCTGCCAAAGACCTTGCATTCTAAGGGGCCACATGTGAGCTCCCAACCCTAGCACTGACGCACCTGAGACCAGGGTCATTGATGGTTGAGGGCACTTAAAAGGGACTCCCACACAAACTGTGAGTGGATCCAACCACCAATTTAGAGAGACGAGAGCCTGTTGAGGTACCTGTGAGTACAGATGGTGACATGTTGGCAAGTACATGCAGGCCAGCCATGTCTGGAAGGGTCTGAGGTGCAGCCTTGCGTGTGGTACCACGTGAAGCTCCTTCGAAAGGCAGGTTCTGAAGTGTCTGCTGGACCTCCCGAGGGAGTTCCAAAGACTATAACCATGAACTCCTGCGCATGGCAACTGCCAAAACCATGGACCTGGCTGCCGAGTCAGCTGCATCCAAAGCAGATTGTAAAGAAGCCTTAGCTGCTGATTCTCCCTCGTCCACTAGAGAGGAGAACTCTTGCATGGCCTCTTGTAGGAACAAATCCTTCAATTTCTGCATGGAGTCACACATGTTAAAATCATACCTGCCCAGCAGCACCTGCTGATTTGCAATTCAAAACTGTAATGAGGGCCAGCCTTAGGGAAAATGGCATACTGGGCAAACTTGCCCTCAATGCTTCCCTCAGTGACCCAATGCCCCTAGGCCTGGGCAGCCACCTTGATCCCCTCCATGCCCCCATCACAGCTTGACCATGGCTGAGGCGCTGGAGACTGACAGCACTGACAGCACCATGTCCCAACCCCTTTATGGCCCCACAGACACACTGAATAGAGGAGGGGCTTCTGCAGCAAAGCAGATCCCACCCCAGAGCTTTAGGGGCCACAGTCCCCTCCCACTGAGGCACTCACCATGGAAGCTCGGGGAGCCGAGATCTTGAGGTGCCAATAGGGCAAGGGGGTCTGGTCTGTATCCCAGGGTCCAGTTGGGGCCCTGTGACCCAGCCCCAAGAGCTGTCCAGGGTTCTCTTATCGGTGTCCCCGTCTGGTTCCCTTCATTTTACCCTTTGACCGCACTCCTGTCCCTGTTATTTCATTAGTTGTCCCCCGGAATTACTTGGTTTCCAGGTCCTGTAGATCCCCTTCTTAGGCTGAAGGGGGGATCCTTTAGCAGTAGCTCGCCCACTTCCTGGATCCCAATAGGACCAGCCCCAAGAGGGTTAACTCTGCTGAGGAAGTCCCGCCAGGAGGCAGCATATAAAAGGTAGCAGCCCAGCTCAGTCTGGGCAGGCTGTTGGAGAGGAAGGGCACAGGCTGCGAGCTCTCTCCAGGGAGTTGCTACAGGCCCTGACTGCGGAATCACAGCTTGCAGAGCACCAGACAGATTCCAGGCTGCCCGATGAGCCCTGAGAAGGGGCTGCACTGGTGGAAGCTTGGCCATTTGAGGACCCCAGAGACCCAGCGGAACTGGGGGGAAAGGGTAAGAAGCAGGTCAGGGGACTTAAACTTTTTGTCAGTGAGTGAACTGGGGAACCAGTCAGGATGTATTCGGGGGATCATTGCTGACTCAGAGGTCAGCACCCCTACCTGGGCTGGGACTTGGAGGAGCAGGGAGGGCCCGAGTCCCCTTACCCAGGGCGCCATCCACTTGAGTGGTACCCTACTCTCCCAATGGGCCAACAGCCATGCAAAACAGAGGCAGGATACTATGATGACTCTGGCCATTGGGTCACACTGCCCCTTGTAGAAGGGCTGTCTACTGACTCTGGCCATTAGGTCACGTTACCCTGACTAGAAAGGCCGCCTTATTGATGTCAGCCAGTAGGTCAAACTACCACAGCCATAATAAAGGTTATTATTATAAGAACTAACTGACTGTGGTACAGCCTTTTCCCTTCTTTTGGACCATACATCACTTGACACCCCGTGGCGGGGTGTACCTACCCCACAACAGGCCCCTTTCCCCCAGACTCACCAGGCTTCAATCTGGCCCTGCCTCCCCTCTCAGACTCACCCAGGCAGGAGAAGATGAAGCTCAGTGCGAGACTGGAGGGGGAGGGAAGAAAGAAAGAGGGAGAGCCTGGGCTGTTGCCAGGCGGGGCCTCAGCTGGTGGCATAGCCCTGTGTCTGGGATCCACACAGAGCAGTAAAGCTGGAGTAAGGGAGGCGAGCTCAACACTTAACTTCATCCCCAGGTCCTTGAGGGAGCAGTGGTCACAGCCCCCCACCGCGTTGCCCCCTGCACAGCCATGCACACCCCCTGGGTGAAGCAGCCAGGCCAGTCCACAGTGGGAGAACCATGCGCACATGCTTCTGTTCCGGGGACTCCACGCTCCAGATCAATTGTGCCATTGCAGTGAGTTCTTGGTCTGCTGGAATGCCCAGTGGGCCTACCTGGGGCAGGTGCAGCCTCTGGCTCTGCTCTTGCTGCCCCCCAGTGAGCTCCTGGCCAATCACTTGATGGTACTCCTGTGCCTGGGACCATGGACAAGTGGAAATGCCTAGAAGAGTGACAAGAACAGCTCCTCGGGTGGGAGAAGTAAGACCTGATCTCCGATGTGGAAGATGATGAATCTCTGTCCAGTGACAAGAGTAGTGCTGCTCCCACCAGTGTCGGAGACTGGTGCAGTGGTGGAGATGTCCACACAGTGGCAAACCTAGCTGGGCTGTTTTTTCATTAGATCTCCTTGACTATGGAACTTAACATTTATTGAGCTTCTGGTTATGCTACAAGGCTCATCTATTTTTAATTTCTCTATAGAAGGAGGAGGTGACTGAGAGTTGGTATATTAGGGGATAATGTGTATTTTAAAGCTATTTTTTATTTTGGGGTTTTTGTTTGTTTTGGGGGGTTTTTTTTGCACTAAGCAGCAATGAGCTGAATCTATGTATTTTGTCATGTACATTTTTTAAAAGATGTCTACAGCATGGGAGAGGTTTTTGCTTTTAATTATGTATAAAACCAATATAAAGTAAGAAACATTTTACAAATGGGATAACTGAGGCATATTAGGCTAACGATACTACCTTATTAGCATTTATTTTAACTTCTGTTGTAAAATTAAATAAACCAGAAGTAATAAAATATTATTAAAACTTGCCTTTGAATGACAATATGCCTTGATGGAGGACAACCAACAAATAAATGAGTTAGCTGAAAAGAAATACATTATATTATATATAGATCTATATCTATATTTTTGTATATACTACCATGTACATAATTAATGTACATCTACTACATACATAATTAAATTACATAATTTTAATCAATGAAAAAAGGTCAGGCTGAGCCGTGATGGATTTTAGCACAGAATTACATACATGCATATGCGCAAACAGGGTAAATCAATTTGATATGAGTCAAAATGTATATCTGTTGCAATACAACCTGCAGTGTGTAAATGTGTTTATGCTTTTTTATCATTAAAAAACAAGTCTTAAGCCTAAAATGTTTAATATTGTTTTATTATTAAAAAATAGTTCAATTATATAAGTTGATTCCAACTGTATAAGAGCACATTTGAACTACCTGGATAATCAGTAGTTTGAATTATGAGGAGTTCCACTCCAAAAGCTTAAAAGTTCCACAGGAGCTTAGCTTCAGAAGCCCTGAGGAACTTTTAAGCTTTCCAAAAATGGGTCTTTGTCCTTAAGACTTGAGGAGTCTGAATGGAGGCATTGATGCTAATGCGGGCCAGTAGCTTCATCTAGATATAGGGGGAACTCTACTTCTCTCTATGCCTTCCTCCTTGTCCAGGACACATCAATCCTTCTCCCTGTCTTGAACACTTTCTCACTAGCACCCTGCTGTGAACCCTCCCTCTTCTGCAGCTCTACTTAGGCAGCATACAGAAACCCTTGGAAGATATAACCTTACTTTAGTTAACTGGAGCTACATTAATTGGCATTTATAGCCTAAAGATGAAATCCTAGCCCCGCTGAACTCAGCTGTAAAACTCCGATCAATATCAATGGGGTCAGAATTTCACCATAAGAATCTAAGATGTAACACCACCATATTTTAGCCAAATAAGCTTCTCAAGATAAAAAACTTACCTTATTGTTTGTTGAACACATTTTCCCAGACATACTAGGTTGCAGTTCAACTGTCATAACACCTGTGGATGCAATTCTAAATGGGACCCCACCCCACCCACAACAAGAATTAATATTAAGATTTACGTAAGTTTGAAAATAAATCAGTAACAGCACTTAACTAACTAAACTAAGGATATATCTACACTGTAAATTGTAATAAAAAACCCATGGCTGGCCCATGTCAGCTGACTCAGGCTTGTGGGGCTATAAAATTGCAGTGTAGACATCCAGGGTTGCGCTGGAGCCTGGACTCTGCAACTCTCCCCCCTTGCAGGGTCACAGAACACAGGTTCCAGAGTGAGCCTAGATGTCTACACTGCAAATTTATAGCTCAGCAGCCCAAGCCCTGAAAGCCCATGGGCTGGGCGCAGGTGTTTTATTGCAGTGTAGACATACACTAACTAACTAAACGAACTACACAATTGCACTGTAGCAAAGTATTTGTTTAGCATCAGTATAAGCCCCCATTAAGCCATTTGTATTTTAAGGATGCTTTGTTTGCAGTGTTGTTGTAGCTGTGTTTGTCCTAGGATACGAGAGAGACAAGATAGGTGAGGTCATATCTCTTACTGGACGAAAGTTTTTGGTCTGAGACAAGTTTTTGAGCTTTACAGAGCTCTTCTTCAAGTCGGGGGAAGGTAACCAGAGTGTCTCCGCTAAATACAAGTTGGAACAGACTGTTAAGCATAAGGGGTTCACATCTACTGTAGGAGATTGCTTAAAATGAAGTGGGCAGTTAAGGGTTAGCAGGCAGTGGGGTGTGTTACAAATTGTTATAATGTGCCATAAAACCAGTGATCTGAGTCTATGTTTTTTAGCAGAGTTATGAATTTAAGTTCCCAGGCTTGCCTTTTGAAGGTGTTGTACAAGCACATAATAATGGATATGTCTACACTGGAGCTGGAAGGTGTAAATTCCAAAAGTGACACCTAACCCACCCTAACTCTGATCAAGCTACTGTGCTAAAATTAAAAGTGTAGCTGTTGCAATGTGAACAATGACTAGCTGTTCTGAGTGTGATCCAATCTAAGAACCTAAGTGAATATTTGCGGCAGCTAGCCCCTCTTTCTGCTTGCACCGCTGTGGCTGTACTTCTATTTTTAGCATGCTAGCTCAATCAGTGCTAGTGTGGGTATGTCTCCATGAGCTGGAATTTATACCTTCCAACTCAAGTAGACATACCTAAATTGATGGTGCCTGCCCCAAAGAACTTAAAACCTAAGCGTAAAAGACACTGTGTGGGTAGAGACAGACAGATAGGGGAGCACAAGGAAATAATAAGACAATACTTGTAGGCATGATAAAGCAGTGGTTTCAGCATACCAGCTGCCTTACCATTATCAAGTTTTTTGTAGGCATTACAGCAAAGAGAATTTTAGAGATGGATTTAAAAGGAGGACAATGAGGTAGCTTCGCAGAGGTTTACGGGGAGCTCCTCCCATATGTGAAGGGCAGCATAGGAGAAAACACAAAGGTGCTTGTTTGAAAATTTAAGAAGCTGAAAAATGGAGGCTGGCCCCATTAACAGAGGAGAGGTGGAAGTCACATCTTGATAGCACATCAGAGATGACGGGTAGGGTGCAGATAAGTGGTAAAGGGCCTTGAAAGCAAAGACAAGTAGCTTATGTTTTTAGGTTTTAGAGAAAGAGGAGCCATTGGAGGGGATGCAAAGAGAAGGGTGACGTGGAAAAAGAAAAAAAGTTAGGGATATGATCTTTGTAGCCATGTTTGGAATGAATATAAATGGGACAAGACTGCATTTGTCACAGACAGAGGGTAGGAGGTAGCAACAGTTGAGATGATGAAGGCCTTGCCAAGTGTTTTAGCTGTGTGGATAGAAGAAGGCTGCATCTTAGAGATATTATGCAAGAAGCAGCAAGATTTAGACAAGCCTGGGTGTGAGGATCTAGAGAGAGGGCCAAGTAAAAGAAGACGTACAGGCCTAAGTGACAGGAAGATGGTGATGCTGTCCACCACGGTGACTGAGAAATGAGTAGCACGGAGGGATTGCGGGGAAAGATTAAGAGCTTTGTTTTGGCCAGGCTGATCTTAAGCTAACTTCTGGACATTCATGCGACATCAGAGAAACAGGCTGAGATTTTAGAACTGGGGCCTTAGTTACATCATTGTATCAGAAATCAGATGCAACTCCATTGAAAGCAATGAGATTATACTGTGTACATTAGATTAAAATCAGGCCCACCTTATTAAAATAAAATTGAAATATACAATTTCACATTTCAAAAGCAAAGCAGTAAAATCATTTAACACTTGTCTTCAGCTCTACGGATTTAAAATACTTTTAATTTATACTCATCAGAACCAATGGACTGTGATATTCAATATATGTATAAATTACCACCTACATCTTAAGTATCTTTAGCAATTACACAGTACTTACAATGCTTCTGTGTAATTAGATTCAAGACTATAGTCCATTTTATGGTAAAATTTCATTGTCTAAAAGAGACAGAATGAAGAGGAATGATCATTAAGAAAAATCCTTTAAAAATCCTTGATTTGATCACGGACATTTTCATGATAAACAGAGCATACCTTAGAAAAGATGAGCAGGGATGAAAACCAGGCTCTGTCTAGTAAAGCACCTACCACAACAGTATATATGGCATAATATCTAGCACTAAAGATACTATTTCAGTGGGCTCTTTGTGTTCCTGGTGAAGGTCTGAAACATTATGAGCTCACTAGTTTGTTATCTCTTCTGAATGATATAAAGAATACTAGCTTGTTTTTCACCCAAGTCACACTACACAAATAGACATCTGATGAAATGCAATGAAAGTTATTGTTTTCTTACTGAATAAATGTATAACAAATATTAAAAAAAATTTCATTTTATGTTATTTGTGAAACAAACAACAATCAGTTTGTTTTACAATGTTAAAAAAAACGAACAAATTCTGTCTTAAATTTTCTCTTAGGGCTTGTCTGTGCACTACAGGGGTGTGATTTCTAAAGTGTACTAATGTGTTGCGCATTAACTGGTCTGTTTAGGCCCTGCTGGTGCACACTAAAGGTTCCCTAGAGTGTTTTAACACAGTACTTCATTAAAGTGCATGAGAAACCTTTAGTGCGCACCAGCAGGGTCTACATCGACCAATTAATGCACAACACATTAGTACATTTTAGAATTTTCAACCTGGTAGCATTCATTCCCCACTGTGTAGAAAAGCCCTTATTCAAATAAGACCTTTTACTACATCAGTCCCTTTCCTCTCTTGGGGAACAAGCTTCTTTAAAGCTCTATCCCCTACCTTGCAAATATACTTCTGCAAAGCTACAAGATATTTGGCTTCCAATAACTTGTGGTGAATCCCATAATTCAGATTCCAAAACTAGTTCCTTTTCTTACTAAACTAGAAAGCTAATAATTATATTTTAACCTGCAAAGATTATTTTTATTTAATATATCTAATCTAGCAGAAAACTAAGGGCTGATTCAGATTGGATTTATGCTGGCAGGAGCTGTCACAGGGCCTCAACAGCAGCAAATCTGCCAAGGAAGGAATTTGTGGGGATGAGAAGCAGCCCCTCACCCACCCTTGAACGAACACACACACACACACACACACACACACTCACACTCTATTGCCCAAAGAAAGCAAAGAATGGAAGTCTACATGAAGATATATATTGCAAATTATGCTAAATATATTGTAGTTAGAAAGCAAATTGTATTGTATACAGGAACCATTTTAGTATAACTTACCTGGTTTTTAGTACAGATTCCACGAGCTATTTCATAATCGACATTTGTTGTCTGCATCAGCAATTCTGGCCTGTAGATTTCCACATCTGTGGATAACCCCAGATTCTCTACATAGACTACTTGAGCCCAAAATGTCACTTCATCTCCCATGTCCAGATAATAGACATTTAAATCCATGCTGTGCTTAAATACGAGATACGGGCAAATATCTTGAGAATCATGTATGGAACTAAATATTTCAGTTTTCAAGGGATAGTCCTCACGGTGTATTCTAGAACCATTGATATACAGTATATATAGGTTACCAGATGGATTCAAGTAAAGGACTATGTTTTTGCTTTCCTTTTCCCATCGAGGGAGCACCACAGCATCTTTCATTTCAACTTTTAAAAAAATCATGACATTGTTTTTCATCTTTATCACAGTGTTCCCGAAATAGTCTGCAGGAAGGAAAAAGAAGAGTCATCTTTCCTGTGTAGTTTAAATTTCCAGACCGATGATGAAAATACTAATTCTTTAAAAAAATACAGATTTGTTTTTCTATTTCTATTGTACTTTCCACATTTGTTCCTAGCCAAAATTTCTCCTGCTCATTATATTGTCATGCAGTGTGATCTGTGCTTTTTGGGTGCTGTCCTCTACCACACAGATGGTGCTGTAAGTGTCTAAACAATGAAGTGCTTTAGGATCTTTCAGGATGAAAAGTGCTGCATTGGAGCAGGGAATGAGTGAGACTGTGTGGAGATGGGAGAAAGAGTAGGAGTGAACAACCAGGTTTATGGTGACCATGGTGATACAGAGATGAACAACACCTGATTCGCATTTTCAACATTTTCTTCACAAATATGAAGAGACAAGTTTTTATTTTTTTAATTAATGAAAGCTTAGATACTGTGCATCCGTTTGTCATCAAGTATATTTGATGATTAACATTTTTCTCCATCACAGAGTGGTTACTTACCTTACAGTTACAGTGGTTCTCCTAAATATGTAGTTCACATGGACCCCTCTGAACGTGCATACACCCTATGTGTGAGATTGTATTCTCTTGGCCAGCTGCACGTATTCAGGTCATGCCTGTGCTCCATATGTCCTCATGCCCCCAACGCTGAGGGCGGAGTAGACCAAAACATCTCTCAGTTCCTTTGCCAATACATTATCTCAGAGCAGTAGGATTCTGTACTGGCAGAAGAGGAGGGTAGGTTGTGGAATCCATGTGGATGACACATTTTGAAGAACCAGTTACTGTAGAATGAATAATCATTTTCTCTTTTTCGAATGATTGTCCACATGGATTCCACTCTTGGTGATTCACATGCAGTTGTCTTTTTATTTGGAGGTGTGTACAAGGAGTTCCATTTAAGCAATGATTAAAGGACAGCCCTACCAAAATGGACTGATCTGGAAGCCTCTACTAAAGAGCAATATCTTGTGAATGTGTGGACCAAGCTCCACGTATTTCTGAATTTTTTAGGGGAGCTAAGGACATTCTTCAAATAGGCAGCAGAGTCTGCCTGGATGCTAGTGGAATGAGCTCTAATGTGGCTAGGTGGCTGTAACTTGACAAGTTTGAAACATGCACTTATACAGACAGAGACCAATTTTGATAATCTCTGTGAGGTTATTGCCTGATCCTTAATCCTATCAACAAAGGCTGTAAACAGTCTAGGCATATTCCTGAATGATTTTGTCTTGTTCAGGTAGTATGACAGTACCCTTACTACATCAAGTGCATGAAATTTAGCTTCCCCTGGGGTTGAGTCAGGTTTGGGAAAGAAAACTGGGTGATGAATAAACTGTTTCATATATAATTCAAACAGTTTTGGGCAAAAACTTGGGATGAGTGCTGAGAGTAACTCTGTCCTTGGCCTGAAGGTTGAGACTTGATGCCACCCTTCTCAATAGTTCCTGGTGGGCTTTAGAGTCCTCCTGCGGAACGGAGGGAGGAGGAGCCGTAATCGCCACATCAGGGGAGGGTGAGGAGGCAGGCGCAGTACTTTGCATGTCCGCCAGTACCGGAGGACCCACCACTTGGTTGCTCTCCGGGAACGGCACCGACGATGCTTGTCCCACCGACTCCTTTCTCGGAGGCTGGGACAGGGAGGCTGACGGCTGTTCCAAGGCTCCGGCCACTGAGTGAGCTCCCACCGGGGGCTGCATCAGGGACCACGGGGCCCATTGGTACCACTGTGCCGGCCATGGAGCCTGGTGCCACTGCACCTGCTGTGGCACCGGTGGAGCAGCCTGTTCAGCCTGACTGTCCTGTTCCATCAATCGACGACTACGAAGGGAGGCCGGGCTGGTGTACGACCTGCCACTGTCCCTGGACCGGGAGGAGTGGTGGCATCGGGAACAATGCTGACCATGAGACCGCGATCCCAATGTGGAGGAATGGTACCGCCGGTAGCAGCTGCTCCACGATTGGCTCCAGCGGGTATATCCGCGATGGCGAGGCTCCGGCTATCGACGCCTGGAACTGTGGGAGTGGTGCCATGGCAGGGTCCTGGAGCAAGACGACTAATGGGAATGGCATTGACATTCGTGTTGCGACCGGCTACAGTAGCCCTCGGAGATGAAGTCCCAGGTCGCTTGCAGGGCCTCGGGCCTGGAGGGCATCTGGACATCCAGGGAAGCCTGCTCCGAACGGGCCAGCCTACTCCACTTGACCTGAGTTGGAGGCCTGGAGGCCGATGGGGACCGAGGACTGCCCAACATGGGTCTAGCCTATCCCCCGGTCTTGCTCCTGTGCTGCGGCAGAGGAGGCCTCTTCTTAGCCTTCTTGGCATGCCCCACAGACGGGGAGCAGTGCTGACTGGTAGATGGCACCGAGGAATCACTGCACACTGACACCGCGGTACCCAGTGCCAACTCGGAGCGGTGTGCCAGAGTTGGGGTCAACACCGACTCCATCAGGATAGCCCAGAGCCAAATGTCTCTTTCTCTCTTGGTCCGAGGCTTGAAAGACCTGCAAATCTTGCAGCGATCGCTGAGATGGGTTTCGCCCAGACAGCGTAAACAATCCGTGTGTAGATCACCCACTGGCATTGGTTGCCTACAAGTGTTGCATGACTTAAAACCTGGGCACGGGGCATGCCCCGGCCTGGGCACATTAAAATAAACTAAGTTACACTAATTACTTCAACTACAGGTACTACTACACTGAACGAACAAGAGTTCTGGAGGAAAGCTGCAGACAAGCTGGAGCAGAACAGTTCCGAAGCACCTTCACTGGCGGCAAGAAGGAACTGAGGGTGGGGGGAGCACACAGTGCCCCTTATACTGCACCATGGAGGCACCACTCCAGGGGTCGCTAGGGCTCTCCCCTACGGGTACTGCTAGGGGAAAAACTTCCGGCACCGGTGCACGTGGCGAGCACGCACACCTATTGTGGAATACACATGAGCAATCACTCGAAGAAGAAGGGTATTTCCTTTCACACCTGAAGTAGGCTTTTCCCACAAGTTTAAAAAGGAAAGGATTCTTTGTGGGACTGTGACCATCATGTCCATGTAGTGCCTGCTGGGTAGATAAACTGATTCCAACCACCTTTACATGAAGCATAGGCGAATTCTGGCAAACTGTGTCACATAGATGCATGAGGCCATATGTCCAATGTGCCTTTGGCATGCTCTTACAGACGTCTTTGTGTAAGCCTGAAGTTGGCTGATGAGGTCCACTATCATTTGGAATCTTTCTTGTGGAAGACAAGCTCTTGCTTACATGGAATCTAACACGGCTCCTATGAACTTTATACTTTGTGTGGATTTTTCTCCGGCTTTGAGGCCTAGTATGGCAAAGACCTTGAAGGTTACTTGATCCGAGTTGGTTACCTGGTGTGGTGGCTCCTTGGATCAACTATCAATAGGATATGGATAGACCTGGACTTCTTATCTTCTTAAGTGAACTGTTATGACTGCCAAGTACTTGGTGAATAACCTTGGTGCTACTGAAAGATCAAAGGGCAGGACCCTGTATAGGTAGCGAGATGTTCCTGGTAGGAATTGGAGGATATTTCTTGTGAGCCGGATGTATGCTGTTGAGATGTTGAAGGTCCAAAATAGGCCACCAGCCCCTTTTCTGCTTTAGAATGAGAAAATAATGGGAATAAAACTCCCTGCCCCTGAACTCTAAGAGCCTCTCTTCCACTGTTCTGACATGCATGAAGCAAGAGCCTGCACCTCTTATTTCAACAGTATTTTGTGAGAGGGACTGTTGAAGAAGAACAGGGATGATGGGTGGTAGATAGGACGGGACTGAAATTGTATGCAATACACATTGCTGACATCTCTTGGACCCACTGCTCCATATTGAACCTACTCCATGCTTCCTGAAAAAATAATAGCAGTTGCCAAAATTGGGGGAAAAGGGTAGAGATCCTCCAAAAGTTCTACTAGGCTCTAGACTGTGGTGTGTAAATTGCTGTCGAGAGGAAAAACATCAAGTGCACCATAGCCGAGAAAGAGGTGATGGGTCATCTGTGTTGAAACATCTGCTTCTCCCTTGGGAGCTCCAATGCCCCCTGTGGGTTTGTGAGTTGCTGGACTGTCTCTCTAGCCCAGGAAGAACTCACTTCTATGCCCAGAGTCTTTCAGGCCCTTCTTTCCAAAGCACCACTTTATTGATATAACAAAACTTGCAAAGTAACACAACACTCACATCAAAGCTGGATACTGGGACTCATAAGCCTTTCATTCTGCTTCCCTCTCTCTGTTCCAAGGCTAGTCACAGGAGACAACCTTGCTCTTATAGTCCCCACTCCCTCTCAGCTGAGTCCTCTCAGCCCTTTATAGAGAACACTCGACCCCTTCCCAACTGGATCTGATAATTGAAAAGGGCTGGGTGGCCACAGGCCCCTTGGCCCTTAAAGGGGCAGACAATCCTATTACAGGTTTATAATAGTAAGGAACAGAAGGATGCTGTCTGAAAGAGGTTTGAGGTCCAACTTGCACTTTCCAACCCAAAGGAGGAAGCAAGTCCAGAGAATGCAAAGTGGCTCTAAAATTCCTTGGTGAGTTGAGGGCTTCCTAGCTCTTTTAATTGAAGAGGTTGCAGCCCTCGAATGGAAGATGTTTTGCTGTGGTTTGGCTCTCCTTGTGTATTCCTGCTGACTGGTGCCAGGAGGATCATCGTATTGCCACCTATCTGGCTATGTACAGATTAGCCATGACACTGTTTCAGATGCATCCAAAATAGTCTGCAAGGATGTTCTAGATATCAGTTGCCCACTAAACATGATTGATTTTAATTCTTCTGTGTGCTCCTGCCAGAGCCTTTCCATAAAACTGAGACAATTTCTTCTAGTACAGACTGAAGTGCCTGGTCAAAAATGTGCATCTGAAGAATGGCAGAGGAGTCGGGTTTTTTTGCTGTACGCACCCAGTTTCTTTTTCACTGATGTTTGTTTGGATCTTTCCTGAACAGCCACTACGAGTGAGCCAGGCACTTGATGTAAATAAAGTACACTGAGTCCTTACGAGGAATTTGGTACTATCTATCCACCCTCTTGAAAGTGGCAGTTATTGATGCTGGACTCTGCCACAAGTCCTTTGCAGGTTGTAACAATCCCCCATGAATAGACATGGCAAGTTTACCAAGCATGGAAAGGAGCAGAATGTCTAGTAGTTTGTGTAACTTCTCTTGCACTACTTTCAGTAGGATGTCAAAGGTTTCAGACGTGTTTCATCAGCAGGTCTTGGAAGACCTTAAGTTGTCTGCAGGACAAGGTGTAGAGGGATTGGCTGCCTCATCAGGGAAGGATGACAAAATTGCAGCTGGGATCAATTGTTCCTCCACATCTGCCTGTTGATTGTTCTCACTCTTCAGGGAAAAGGAAATAACCCTAGAAAGAGGATAGAGAATGTTGGCTTGCAGACACATGGCTGCCTACCCCAAGGCACCCAGTAGGACTATGACTGATAAGTATATGGATACTGGACTGGTGGATACAGAAAAGGATACCAGAAGGGCTGCTCCCTAAAAGACCCATGCCTTCTCCTGCTCAAAGAGCAATCTCTGGACTCCCTTCCTAATTCCCAGTATGGCTGAACTAGTGAGGTAAATGGTACTGATGTCTCAATTGCTCTATGTGGTATCATGATTTTGAAGACTGAAAGCCTAGTTAGCACTGCTGACATTGTACGAGCCAGCAAGAAGCACTTCACTACCGGACCCATGGACAGGTCACTTGGTGCTGAATAGGCTGTAGATGGGTGCCGGGTACTTCAGGCATCAATGTGCCGTCCACCAAGGTGCTGGGTTGGGATGGTGCCAAATTGGTGTGGCCATACTGAATGAATGGTGTGAGCATAACTTCACATGACTTAAACATGGCTGAAGAGGATCCTGGGAGCAGGGTCCCCTTTAAGCAGAAGCAGATTTGATAAAGGACTGGCAAAGCCTGCATGTGTGATCGATATTGAACCTATAGGTCGGCAAATATGGGCCCATGCAAAAGTAAATATCACATGTATAAAGTTCCAGCACGGAGCATAGGTCGACCTGGTTGTAGTGACCTTATAGCAAGGACACCATGCAGAGAGCCAGAGTGAATGATTGATGAGTGAGTAAACGTGGTGTGATCTTCAATCGATACCACCCCCCCCAACACCTTCTAAAGTACTAATCAGATAAAATTAATAACCACACACCCACTGAGCATGCTTTTGAGACATGTGACTCCTCTGAGGAAAAAGAGTATACGAATCAAGCAAAGTAAATTACTGGAGTTGGGAATTCCTTAATTGACGCTTGAAGAAGCTGCTAGACAGAGTAGCCAAAACTCTGCTCCGTGGGCTCATGTAGGACTGCAACCAGAGGGGTTTCCAGGCAGCCAGGGCCTTGCCTCGAGGAATCCGAGACAGACCAGAGGGCTGAGGAGACCAGAGCTGGAGAGAAGAATCAGTCCCTAGAATTGGTAACCACCTTCTCTGTTTACCAAGCAGGGACTGCGTGAAGCTAGCCTGTTTGTGTATGTTTGTGAAAGAGAGGCTCGCTAAGAGGAATGTCAGGTTTCAGAGTAGCAGCCGTGTTAGTCTGTATCCGCAAAAAGAAAAGGAGTACTTGTGGCACCTTAGAGACTAACAAATTTATTTGATCATAAGCTTTCGTGAGCTACAGCTCACTTCATCGGATGCGTTCAGTGGAAAATACAGTGGGGAGATTTATATACACAGAGCACGTGAAACAATGGGTGTTACCATACACACTATAACGAGAGTGATCAGATAAGGTGAGCTATTACCAGCAGGAGGGGGGGGGGGGAGGGGAACCTTTTGTAGTGATAATCAAGGTGGGCCATTTCCAGCAATTGACAAGAACGTCTGAGGAACGGGGGGGGGGGGGGGGAGGGAGGAATGTATAGCTCGTAATGTATAGTTCTTAATGTTTAATATAGGAGTTATGTGCTTAATGTAACCCTTTACTGCTTGTGTAATTCCTTCTCAATAAACTGCTGTGCATTGAAGATAATTGCTGTGGACCTTTTTCACTGGTATGACAGTAATCTGCTCTACTGGGAGCCAGTAAAGATCCATTTCAGGGGCAGTAGCGCCCCCTGGTGCCAAAAAGTACCATTAGTGGTGATGAGTTAGTGTCATAGGAAAGGTGGTCAGCAGATTTAGTTACTTCCACAGACACTCCTTCCATAGCCAGAAATGAAGGACTAGATAACCCATCTTAGGCCATTGGCTGCCCTTCGTCTGTGGAGCTTAAGATGAGTCTAACTTGTCAGACACACATCGACTCTTGTGTGCCGGTTCTTAGGGTCCCGGAGAAGGAGATCTATGTCTTAGAGAAACAAGATGGATGAGGTAATACCTTTTATTGGACCAACTTCTGTTGGTGGGACAGACAAGCTTTCGAACATATACAGAGCTCTTCTTCAGGTCAGGGAAATGTACTCAGGCCTTGGCTACACTTGCGCGTTATAGCGCAATAAAGTTGCCAAGTGTGCTCTACCTTACTACCCGTCCACACTGGCAAGGCATGTAGAGCGCTCTGACTCCACAGCTGGAGCGCTCCTCATACTCCACCTCCCCGAGAGGAATAACGTTTGTTGTGCTCTCGCTGGAGCGCAATGGTGCTAGTGTGGACACCTAATGCGCTCTGATTGGCCTCCGGAAGTGTCCCACAATGCATGTTCTAGCCACTCTGGTCATCACTTTTGAACTCTGCTGCCCTATCCTCAGGTGACCAATCGTCAGACCCGCCTTTTAAATTCCCTGGGAATTTTGAAAATCCCCTTCCTGTTTGCTCAGCCAGGCGTGGAGTGCTCTCAGCGCATCTTTCCAGGTGACCATGGCTTCACGCAGCAGGCGATCCCCAGTATGGAGCAATGGTGAGGTGCTGGGCCTCATCAGTGTTTGAGGGAGGAAGCTGTGCAGTCTCAGCTGCGCTCCAGCCATAGGAATTACGATACGTTTGGGAACATATCTAGGGTCATGCTGGAAAGGGGCCATGGCCGGGATGCTGTGCAGTGCAGGGTTAAAGTAAAGGAGCTGCAGAATGCCTACCGCAAAGCCCGTGAGGCAAATGGCCGCTCTGGTGCTGCCCCTGCGACCTGCCATTTCTACAAAGAGCTGGATGCGATACTTGGGGCGACCCCACCTCCACTCCAATGACCACCATGGACACTTTGGAGCCCAGCACAGCAAGGGGGGAGGAGGAGGAGGAAAACGTGAGCGAGGGTGCTGAGGTGGGGGGAGACACCCCGGAATCCCTAGATGCATGCAGCCAGGAGCTCTTCTCGAGCCAGGAGGAAGGCAGCTAGTCACGGCATCCGGTGTTTGAGGAAGGACAAACACCAGAGGAGGCTCCTGGTAAGCGGCTTTTTTTTTTTCAGGAAGGAAGTTCTTTGGTGCGGGCTCTTTGGGCGAGGAGGGTTTGGGATGCATGCATGCCAAGATGCGGAACAGAGCATTGATGTGGTCTATCACATCACGGTAATTGACATTGGTGATCTCTTCAAAAGTCTCAGACAGAACGTGGGCAATGCGCCTGCACAGGTTTATTGGGAGAGCCAGCATGGTTCTTGTCCCAGTCAGGCTAACGTGTCCGCGCCACTGTGCCGCAAGGGGTGGGGGGATCATTGCTACATACAGGCAAGCTGTATATGGGCCAGGGCGGAAGCCGCATTGTAGTAGAAGACCTTCCCTTGCTTCCCCGGTCACCCTCAGCAGCGAGATAGCTTCCAGGACTCCTGTGGATCTCCTGTGGAGAATGTTGTGACAGTTTTCAGTGTAGGTTTCCCCTGCAGCTGTTGGCTCTCCCCAAGGCACAGAAACCCAGAGGACAGTACATCCATGAAACAATCAGTCCCCCTGGACCCTGTGTTTACTCACCATTTCTGGGGCTCCCATGGGTTATGTGCGCTCGCTTTGGGACAGGCAAAGTATGGTTTTGTATGGACTGTGATTGCCCTCCTTAAGTGGGGGGGGAATCATTGCTCTGTCTGGTGTGTACAATGCTTCCTCTGTTAAGTGTTGCATTTTGCCTGTATAGGTGCAACCTTGAGATCTCAGCCGCCAGTGTTATCACCAGCCGACAGACTGAGAGCACTCAGGAAGAGGCCCCGTAAAAGCAAAGAAGACATGCTGCAGGAAGTAATGCGGCAGTCTGTGGAAGAGAATTGAAAGGCACAGAAGTGGAGGGAGAGTGAAAGGAGGATCTGCCAGAAGAATGAGGAGCGCCGGCAGCAAAACGTGGTGCTCTGACAGCAAAGCACGGATTGGCTGATTAGCATAATGGAGCGCCAAGCGGACTCTATCCAGGCGCTTGTCGCCATGCAGGTGGAGCACTACTGCGCTCGGCCCTCCCCACCCCCCCCGCAGCCCTTGTCCCAAAACTCTTTCCCATGTTCCCCATGTCCCCTCCAACCCACTTTCCCCAACATCTGGGTTCTTACCGCCCCCAGCTGCCTCCTACACCCCTAGCTTCACCATCCACCCATGAAAACTACGACCCTTATCCACCGCACTCAACCCCCCTCAACATGCCTTATAGCCATCCTGAAGTGCAGCACTCAGTGCACAGCACTCCAGACAGGATTCCAGAGTATGAAATCAGGACATACTCAAGTCTGTCAGTGAACTGGTCCCCACCCCACCCCCTTGCCATTGTGGTATTGTGTTACTTTGTTTTTATTTCAATAAATGAATTTTCTTTTCAATAAATGGAGTTTTCACTTTGAAAACATACTTTATTAGTGCATAAAGCAAAATATACCTTAACCCAGGAAAGCAACAAGCACTACAATTCAGTGTACCAAACACAGCCACTGCACTTAACTCCTGTGCAGAGCAACAGACATTACTGGTGGCTTTCAGTCTCAGATTGCTCCCTCAAGGCATCCCTAATCCTTGCAGCCCCACGCTGGGCCCCTCTAATAACCCTGCTCTCTGGCTGTGTGAATTCAGCTTCCAGGTGTTGAACCTCCAAGGCCCATGCCTGAGTGAAGCTTTCACCCTTCCCTTCACAAATATTATGAAGGGTACAGCACGCGGATATAACTGCAGGGATGCTGTCTTCGGCCAAGTCCAGCTTCCCATAAAGAGAGCGCCAGCGGCCCTTCAAATGGCCAAAAGCACATTCCACAGTCATTCGGCACCAGCTCAGCCTGTAGTTGAACCGTTCCTAGCTGCTGTGCAGGCTCCCTGTGTAGAGTTTCATGAGCCGCGGCATTAAAGGATAAGCTGGGTCTCCAAGGATCACAATGGGCATTTTGACTTCCCCTACGGTGATCCTCTGGTCTGGGAAAAAAGTCCCGGCTTGCAGCTTCCTGAACAGGCCAGTGTTCCAAAAGATGTGTGTGTCATGCACCTTTCCGGGCCAGCCTGCGTTAATGTCAATGAAACGCCCACATGATCCACAAGCGCCTGGAGAACCATGGAGAAATACCCCTTTTGGTTAACATAGAGGCCAGGTGGTCTGGTGCCAGAATAGGAATATGGGTCCCATCTATCGCCCCTCTACAGTTAGGGAAACCCATTTGTTCAAAGCCAGCCACAATGTCATGCACGTTACCCGGAGTCACAGTTCTTCTGAGCAGGATGCGATTAATGGCCCTGCAAACTTGCATCAACACAATTCCAATGGTCAGCTCTCCCACTCCAAATTGGTTAGCGACCGATCGGTATCTGTCTGGAGTTGCCAGCTTCCAGACTGCAATAGCCACCCGCTTCTCCACCGGCAGGACAGCTCTCAATCTTGTGTTCTTGCACCGCAGTGTGGGGCGAGTTCAGCACACAGTCTCATGAAAGTGGCTTTTCTCATCTCAAAGTTCTGCAGCCACTGCTCAACATCCCAGACTTGCAGAACGATGTGATCCCACTGCTCAGTGCTTGTTTCCCGAGCCCGAAAGCGGCGTTCCACAGTGGAGAGCATGTCCATGAATGAGACAAGCAATTTCGTGTTGTATGTGTTACACGATTCAACATCCTCGTCGGACTCCTCACTATCACTTTGAATCTTAAGAAGTAGCTCGAATGCTAAACATGACGTGCTGGTGAGACTCGTCTGCATATTCCTTAGCAGTTCGGGCTCCATTCCCGCAGACCGAAAGGGAAGACAGAAGTGCGCCGCACAGAAACCGTTGAAAGATGGCGCCAAATGTGGACGGAAACACAGGGATTGCTGGAATGCGAAGCGATGCATCATGGGGCGTTGGGACAGGATCCAGAATGCCCCGCACCCCATGTGCCCTGCCCATAAGCCACAGCGCCAGAATGGGAAGAGGTGCTCTGTGGGATAGCTGTCCAAAATGCACCACTCCCAGCGTCGCGAATGTGGCCATGCCAGTGTGCTTGCAGCTGTTAGTGTGGACAGACTGGAGTGCTTTCCGTGGCCACGCCAGTGTGCTTGCAGCTGTTAGTGTGGACAGAGTGGAGTGCTTTCCCTGGTGCGCTCTCCAAAGGCTGATTTAACCCAAAGCGCTCTACAGCTGCAAGTGTAGACAACCCCTCAGTATCATGGCTAAATACAAGGTGGAACAGATTGTTTAGTAATAGTAGTTTGCACATATTTCAAGGGACCATTAAGGTAAAGTGACCCATTAACACCTCTCCAGTTATGGGGGAGAAAGGAAATGGGGGGAAGGAAGCTCTTGGGGGAGTGGGGGGTTGTTAATGGGTTATAGGTTGTTGTAATAAGCCATAAATCCAGTGTCCCTACTCAATCCATGATTTTTAGTGTCTAGCAACGTTATGAATTTAAGCTCCCAGGCTTATTTTTTGAAAAAGTGTTGTGAAGGTTTCCTTTGAGGATGAGGACTGATAGGTCAAACGTAGAGGGATCACTGTGTGGGTATTCACCCACAAAAGCTTATGCTCCAATACATCTGTTAGTCTATAAGGTGCCATAGGACTCTTTGCTGCTTTTACAGATCCAGACTAACACAACCACGGCTACCCTTCTGATATTTGTGAAAAGTGTTCACCCACAGGTGATATGGTGTTTTTGTCTTTTATCATTTTGCTGTGTGAATTCATTTGAGACCATAGTGACTGTCTGTTTCATCCACATAGTTGCTATTGGGGCATTTAGTGCACCGTGTGATGTGATTTAGTGCACATGTTGTGATAGGCATGTGTTGGACCAATGGATCTTGAAAGGGGAAGTCTGGGGGAGGGAGCTGATCATTGTAGCAGTGGAGATATGTTTGTAGGTTTTGCATCCATTGTTCTGGCAGAGTCTGGTGCTGCTTTCATCCACATAGGATGTAAGCAGGGTGTGAATGAGCTCCCCCCTGACATCTAGTGATGAGTTGTGGGAAAAGACTTCAGGAACAGATCATATTTGCATATACACACCTACTCTGCCTAGGTGCACAGCATGATGGCTCTGCTTTGTCAAAATGATCACTTTTGGCTGGCATTGGGTTACAAATCACTTTAGCGTGGGGGTAATAAAATGTTGTTCTCCTTATTTGTATGAGTGAAAGGCAGCAGAACTGTAGTTAGCTTCCCCTGGTTGAGGGAGTCACCCTAAACTGAACCTCACACACTAAGCAGGGGGTAGGGATGCCAAATACCAGTGGAGATGAGAGGGGGTGGGGAAAGGTATTCCAACATAGTGGTGTGAAACCAGACAATTACTATGCTCACAAATGAACTCAGAACTGAAACTGATAAAAGACTAAAACCACCATATCACCTGTGGCTGAACACTTTTTTACAAAGCAATCACTCTATATCTGACCTATTAGTCCTTTCATGGAGAGCTCCAGAAGAAATAAATTTAGGCAAAAATCCCTAGCTTTCTGAGTTGATCTGGAAAAAAAAACAGCAGACTGAACAATGTTCAGGGATATACCCCCTGCCTAAATAACAACAAACAACAACAAAAAAGGCACTTAGAGTGCCTATAATTGAGTGGCATAGAAGCATCTTATATCCTAGAGATTTAGTTTCCACTCAAGACCCAGCAGAAGGAGTGGAGGGACAGAGCTCCAAGTCTACTAATTATCTATTAAAAATGAATATTTTTTCCTTTTTTAAAGCCAAGAAGCTTTAAAAATTAACTACCTACTTGCAACTCTACTAACTAATCACGAACACTAACTGCAACAGAGTTACAGAGAAGCAGGCAGACATTGGAAAGAGTTCCGTCTTGCTGCCACAGTTGGTAAGAAGGAACTGAGGATGGCTGGGCCCACTCTGCCCTTTATGCACTCAGGCTGTGGTGTGAGGGAGGCATGAGGGATCTGGCATGCAGCTGTGGCCCCAGTGGATGCTGCTGACCAAAAACAATCCAATGTTGCAAGCATTGGGCACATGCAACCCAAGAGACGAATCCATCAAAGACAATCACTTGAAGAAGAACAAATAGTTATGATGAATGAGGAGAAATACTTTTTTATGTTTGTTTTTAAGATTAGATTAGTGACTTGTGTCTAAATTCAGGTCTACACTAGAAAAAGTTTGCTTGCATGGCTATACCAGCAAACATTCCTACTGTAGATGCAGTTTATACTGGCAAAAAAGTACTTTTGTTAGTATAGCTTATCCTGGTTCCTTGGGAAAAATAAGCCAAGCAAATAAAAGCATTTTTATGCTGGTATAACTGCACCTATACTAGGATTTTTGCCAGTATAGGAATGTCGTAAAATAACATAATCAAAATCACACCCTTAACATTTTATCATACTGGCAAAAGTTTCTAATGTAGACTGAAGAGATTCTCAGACTGTGTGAGAGAAAACTGATGCTTTTTCAACTGCAATTATTATTTTTACTTAGAGGAATAGAGTTAAGACAAGGACAAGGAAAATGTTGAAGCCTAACTTATTCCAGTAAATGTCCTGACATGGAAGGCTCACTGCAACGGCAAATGTAGATAAGATGCAATGAGCCTCATTGGCACTGAACATCACAGATTCCTGCACAGCACAAGAAGTGTAAGGGCTTGAATAAACAGATCTCAGCACCAAAGGGCACAAAGTTGGGACATCACCCACACCAGTTTCCTTCCACATTTAGAGCTTGGCTACACTTACATTTTATAGTGCTCTAACTTGCTAGCTCAGGGGGGTGAAAAATCACCCCCCTGAGCGCAGCAAGTCAGAGCACTTTAAAGCGCTAGCGTAAACAGGCTTTGAGTGCTGGGAGCTGCGCTCAGAGCTAATCCCCTCGTGGAGATGGATTACCAGGAGTGCTGGGAGACTTCTCTCCCAGCGCTCACATGCGACTACACTCACACTTCAAAGCACTGCTGTGGGAGAGCTCCCGCTACAGTGCTTTGAAGTTTCTAGTGTAGCCATGCCTTTAGGAACTGCTGAATACACATCCAGCTGTGGCACTGTGCTTCCTTACCTTCCCCAATGCCAAGTGAGAATGGTGAAGGTCAAGTCAGAGTCATAACTCCTGTACTTTTTCTCTCTCCCATTGTTCAGAAGACAAAGTCTAGGCACCAGAAAGTCACTTGGTTCAACCTCTGGGCCTTCTTAGTAGAGCTCAATGCAGAGGAAGCCTTAGCTTCAAATTTTTATAATCTGGTTTTGATAGAAATAGTCAAGGGATTTCTCTACACCAATTTTACTAGGTGCGAGTGCTTACTTTAGGCAAATATAGCTATGGTGTCAAGGTGCCTTTCAATGTGAATGCAGCCAGACACTCAGCACCACACTTACTCAAGTTGGCCTTAAACTCTTCAACAGTAAGAATTTAAGGCAACACTCGCATCTCTAAACCTTTGGGGAATAGTATTGAAAAAGACATGCAACTTCTGCCTATATTGTGCCTCACACTAAGGCATTTCAGCCATCATTCATGAACATCAATGTCTGACATTATGAAATTGCATAACACATTAGGCATACAGCCAATTTTCTTGGTGGTGGCTAAGACAATAGAATCCACAGAACCAACTGTACCATCAGTCAGAAGAAACTGTTCAGTGGGGTTGGACCAAAATAAAACCAGCATGGCAGAGAGTGAATGTGTGTGTGTTGGCGGGGGAGGGGGAGGAATTGCCCAATGATGCCCACAATGGCACATAAAAGGTTTTTGGTTTTAATAATACTAAAAACACTAATAAGGTGGAGAAATGATGGAAAAAATGTGTACAAGATACCACTAAGTCCTTGTTTGTAGGGAATCAGAAGGAACTGAGGGGTAGTGGCAGTCCTTTATGTACTCTTGATCTTGAGAAAGATGTATGTATTTCCCAAACAAATACTGTTGGCTGGAAGATTTCAAGCTTCCCTACTTGCGGCATGCAACTCTCAAGAATGGGGATCCATGTGGCAATACTTGAAGGGGAAAATTTTGTTAACTATAATTTAAATATGCCTATCCATCTAAAAATGGTAGATTTCAGTCCTTATGAACCCATTAATTTAATCAAATAAATAATTAATATAATCATCTAGAAAAGAGATATCTTCAGGGATCCTCTTATTTCTGAAGTTGCTGTCTTACACTCAAATTATTATGTATTCAAATGTAATATACTTAACCAATAAGCAGCTGGTGAATAGTGCTCCCTTGAGCTTTTTCCGCTTGCCTCTTAACTGACTCAGGTATTATAAGAAATCCATTAATTGTGTTGTTTTTATAGCTATAATAGACCATTTCCTTGTCCCACATCAGCATAGATGGTGATGCTGAATATACAAATTCCATCAACATAAAACCCTGCAGAGGAGCATTTAAGAAAAAGTCTCTTAAGACCCACAAATCTCGGTCTTCATTATACGCTGACAGATAAAACACCCTGGAGGAGCTGCACCCAACGCAGGCCATCAGCAAAACAACCTCAGATGGGCGTGAGTCATAGCAAACAGTGCCTATAGATAAAGAAGCAGTCACTGGTAAATCTAGGACCTTCTTTAGCTTTGTTGTATCTGTTATTTTAATAAACACATTGCCACCATATCCTAGATATTGTTCACTTGGTGTCCATATTGCTACTGTACTTAATTTTCTTCCACTCTGTAAAAAAATAAAAATAAAAAAATTGAACAAAACTATTAGATAAATAGTACATTTCAGATACTGTACAAACTATTCCCTCTCAAACTTTGCATAAATGATACCAGTATCTCCATTAAAAAGTAAAAAAGATTTTCAGCTGATGTAATTAGCCTAGCTCCACTAGAGTGAAGTTGCTGTTATGGACTGGGAAGTAGGTGGTCTGGCCTAGTAGTCAGAGCAGGAGTCATGTCTAGTGGGCAGAGCAGGCATCCAGCTTGGATAATGAAGCCAAGAGTCAGCATCAGAGTCAACTGCCAGTTATCAGAGCCAGGGGTCAAGCCAGAGCCAGAACTAGGAATTGAAGCTGAGGGTCAGAGACCAAATGCCAGGGCCATGGGTCAAAGCAGAGTCAGGGTCTGAAGCTGGACGCTGGGGTCAGAGCCAAAAGTGATAACTGACAATTGGAGGTAAGACATAAGGGCAGGAACTAGAGGAGAGGCAAGGATCAAGCACTGTGCAGGAGCATGGTGTAAACAGGAGCAAAAGCAGGGGTCAGGCAGTAGCCGGGAGCAGAGCAGGAAAAGGGATGGGTGCAGGAGGCAGGCACAAGCAGGGTCCAAAGCAGCCACAACAGGAAATCACTTTGTTGCTCAGACAAATTTCCTGTGCTTCCTTCTGGCTTCAATAGCATGGTTGGACCAATTGGTGGAGCTGGGTGATTCCCCAATATTAGTGCCTTGGGTGAGGATACAGTCCTACTACTTCTTGGCCCATCAGATTTCAGAAGACATTAGGTGGAGACCAGCAGGCAGCTGCTGTTTGAGGACTCCTATGCCTGGGTTCCTAGACCTGGGACATCATAGTCACAAACTTAAGTCCTCATCCTGGAACTAGCTCCATGTGGGTACCCCTCTTGATCCATGTAGAGCCAACTGCAGCATCAGGTACTTATTTTTAAATGACCTGAAAATTAATTTGTTGCACTCAGTGCACTTCTAATTCCAAACCTATTATTAGATCGGGCGACAGGGGGCCAATGGGTTAATCCCCAGACCTAGTGAAGAACTTTCATATTTCAAAATGTAAAACAAGAATTGTGTGCGACTTACCTGTACTGGATATGCAGATGAACACCAACTTCTTGACTGTATTCCAATTATTCCTGTTTCTGGTAGATTGTATTCAGGTCCAAGTTTAAAAAAACGATTGGACTCTCTTTTGTAAACTGTCCCCATTATTAAAAATAAGATTCCGTCATCAGTTAAAACAATATCAGTTACTTTGTGACTTAAGTCAAAGTCCAAAATGTGTGATGGAGCTTTGATTTCTTTATAAGTTACGAATCCATCATTTGTATGGAAAGTTCCAAATTCTGACAACAAAAGTGCAGTTGTTGGAATACATGCAGACCACTCAATGTAGGGTTCACTACCAGCTGCGGAACAGAGGGAATTATCATTTACATTGTTTGGAAATGGCTCTTCAGGCCTGGAAATGATAAAGGGACTATCTAGAACAAAACAATCCTGAAAAGCTATTGCCTTTCCATGGATATTAGTAATGATGTCATCTGACATTGAAGGTACATTAATTTTCCAGAATCTGAAAATGGAAGAAATTACAGATAAATTGGCAAGAATTAAACTTTATATCAGATTCATTAAGCAAAATAATTCTTGACAAATTTCAGAGTTTGTAGCAATTCCAAAACAATTTATTTCCCAGTTCTTTTTAACAATTTCTCTAAACCTTTTACATTTTTCAAGTCACAATATTCTCAGGCACACCCTACAATCACAGTGTTCAGCACATATACCAGCAACTATTAGAGTGGTGGTACTGTTGTTACTACAGACAAGCTGTGCACTCCTGGTCACGATCATTTCTATTTGTTCTATTTCATACCGCTCCTCCAAATTGTTTCCTGCTATTCCCCCATTCCCACCAAATGTAAAATATAAAATTAAAATAAAATGGGGGTGGGGGAGGAGACCAAAATCAGCCTCCAGTGGGATTTTAACCTGCAACAGCAGCCAGGCCTCTAATGTTCAGTGCCTCAGTAAATGCTGGGAATCAAACATCTCTGAATGGTCTCACATAAACAGGCAAGAAATGTACGTGCTCTGGAGCTAGGAGAACGAGGACTGGTTATGGATTACTGTGGCAACAGCAGATAGACCCATTATTATAGTCACTTTTGCCATGAACAGTAAAAGCTGCATTACTTTACAAAATGAGTTTCCTAACTTTAGGTGATACTGATGACACCAGTGGATGAAAAAGTTAAGTTATTAATATCAGCATATGAATTATTTGGTCACAAACTCACTTGGTTCAATGTTTAGCTAGTGACAGAATTATCAAAACTTCCAGAATTCTATAAAAATAGGGTTGTTTTAATAACAGAGCTAAGATAGTTGAATATGAGAAAAAACAGCCAAATTTTGTCTTAGATATACACATGCAACTGCTATTGATTTCAATGCAAATTGTATGCACATATTCAAAGGCAAAATTTGGTCCATACGGAATAACTATAATGAAATAAGAAAAGGAGTACCTATGGCACCTTAGAGACTAACAAATTTATTTAAGCATAAGCTTTCATGAGCTACAGCTCACTTCATCGGATGCATTCAGTGGAAAATACAGTGGGGAGATTTATATACATAGAGATCATGAAACAATGGGTGTTACCATACACACTGTAAGGAGAGTGATCACTTAAAGTGAGCTATTACCAGCAGGAGAGTGGGACGGGGGCGGGGAAAGCCTTTTGTAGTGATAATCATGATGGGCCATTTCCAGCAGTTGGCAAGAACGTCTGAGGAACAGTGGTGGGTGGCGGAGGGGAAATAAACATGGGAAAATAGTTTTCCTTTGTGTAATGACCCATCCACTCCCAGTCTCTATTCAAGCCTAAGTTAACTGTATCCAGTTTGCCAATTAATTCCAATTCAGCTGTCTCTCGTTGGAGTCTGTTTTTGAAGTTTTTTTGTTGAAGAATTGCAACTTTTAGGTCTGTAATCAAGTGACCAAAGAGATTGAAGTGTTCTCCAACTGGTTTTTGAACGTTATAATTCTTGACGTCTGATTTGTGTCCATTTATTCTTTTACGTAGAGACTGTCCAGTTTGACCAATGTACATGGCAGAGGGGCATTGCTGGCACACGATGGCATATATCACATTGGTAGATGTGCAGGTGAACGAGCCTCTGATAGTGTGGCTGATGTGATTAGGCCCTATGATGGTGTCCCCTGAATAGATATGTGGACACAGTTGGCAACGGGCTTTGTTGCAAGGATAGGTTTCTGGGTTAGTGGTTCTGTTGTGTGGTGTGTGGTTGCTGGTGAGTATTTGCTTCAGGTTGGGGGGCTGTCTGTAAGCAAGGACTGGCCTGTCTCCCAAGATCTGTGAGAGTGATGGGTCATACTTCAGGATAGGTTGTAGATCCTTGATGATGCGTTGGAGAGGTTTTAGTTGGGGGCTGAAGGTGATGGTTACTGGCGTTCTGTTATTTTCTTTGTTGGGCCTGTCCTGTAGTAGGTGACTTCCGGGTACTCTTCTGGCTCTGTCAATCTGTTTCTTTACTTCAGCAGGTGGGCATTGTAGTTGTAAGAACGCTTGATAGAGATCTTGTAGGTGTTTGTCTCTGTCTGAGGGGTTGGAGCAAATGCGGTTGTATCGTAGAGCTTGGCTGTAGACAATGGATCCTGTGGTGTGGTCTGGATGAAAGCTGGAGGCATGTAGGTAGGAATAGCGGTCAGTAGGTTTCCGGTATAGGGTGGTGTTTATGTGACCATCGCTTATTAGCACCGTAGTGTCCAAGAAGTGGATCTCTTGTGTGGACTGGTCCAGGCTGAGGTTGATGGTGGGATGGAAATTGTTGAAATCATGGTGGAATTCCTCAAGAGCTTCTTTTCCATGGGTCCAGATGATGAAGATGTCATTAATGTAGCGCAAGTAGAGTAGGGGCATTAGGGGATGAGAGCTGAGGAAGCTTTGTTCTAAGTCAGCCATAAAAATGTTGGCATAGTGTGGGGCCATGCGGGTACCCATAGCAGTGCCACTGATTTGAAGGTATACATTGTCCCCAAATGTGAAATAGTTATGGGTAAGGACAAAGTCACAAAGTTCAGCCACCAGCTTTGCCATGACATTATCGGGGATACTGTTCCTGATGGCTTGTAGTCCATCTTTGTGTGCAATGTTGGTGTAGAGGGCTTCTACATCCGTAGTGGCCAGGTTGGTGTTTTCAGGAAGATCACCGATGGATTGTAGTTTCCTCAGGAAGTCAGTGGTGTCTCGAAGATAGCTGGGAGTGCTGGTAGCGTAGGGCCTGAGGAGGGAGTCTACATAGCCAGAGAATCCTGCTGTCAGGGTGCCAATGCCTGAGATGATGGGGCGTCCAGGATTTCCAAGTTTATGGATCTTGGGTAGCAGATAGAATAACCCAGTTCGGGGTTCCAGGGGTGTGTCTGTGCGGATTTGTTCTTGTGCTTTTTCAGGGAGTTTCTTGAGCAGATGGTGTAGTTTCTTTTGGTAACCCTCAGTGGGATCAGAGGTTAATGGCTTGTAGAAAGTGGTGTTGGAGAGCTGCCTAGCAGCCTCTTGTTCATATTCCGACCTATTCATGACGACGACAGCACCTCCTTTGTCAGCCTTTTTGATTATGATGTCAGAGTTGTTTCTGAGGATGTGGATGGCATTGTGTTCTGCATAGCTGAGGTTATGGGGCAAGTGATGCTAATTTTCCACAATTTCAGCCCGTGCACATCAGCGGAAGCACTCTATGTAAAAGTCCAGTCTGTTGTTTCGACCTTCAGGAGGAGTCCACCCAGAATCCTTCTTTTTGTAGTCTTGGTAGGAAGGTCTCTGTGGGTTAGTATGTTGTTCAGAGGCGTGTTGGAAATATTCCTTGAGTCGGAGATGTCGGAAATAGGATTCCAGGTCATCACAGAACTGTATCATGTTCGTGGGGGTGGAGGGGCAGAAGGAGAGGCTCCGAGATAGAAAGATTCTTCTGCTGGGCTAAGAGTATAGTTGGATAGATTAACAATATTGCTGGGTGGGTTAAGGGAACCACTGTTGTGGCCCCTTGTGGCATGTAGTAATTTAGACAGTTTAGTGTCCTTTTTCTTTTGTAGAGAAGCAAAGTGTGTGTTGTAAATGGCTTGTAATAGTAAAACTTTCTATGTGGGAATGCATTAGCATTACTGGAGAAACAAACGCTATTACTCTATATGATGAGCAATTTTGTTTTTCACTCTCTTTTATTTGGTTCTTCATACTACTGCTGAATAGAGAAAGAAGAGGTTAAAAATAAGAGAAAATAGATATTACAACTCACTTCACTATAACAGCAATTTACTAAAACTGCCATCATTTATAAAAGGATTTTACCCAATTTGCCAAAAATGCTTCTATTCCTTTGGTTAAGTAAGTGGAAATATTCGAGAAAGGCTTTATCTGACGACAAATTTCTTTAATATAATGATATGTTGCTATATTGCCACCTAGTGATGAAATGGATGAGATCCAACTGAAAAAGATGTCTGACAGAGATGACGGTAAGCCAAATTCAGTCTCTAACCCAAATGTAACAGTGATGTAAACAGTGCTGTAAGTTACTAGTTGAGTGTAAACTGGTTAGAAAAAGGCAGTAAGATGAAAATTAGTGCAACTTGTTTTAATATGGTATTCAGAGTGTGTAAAAACAACTGCAAATTAAATGTCAAAGGGACAGATGGGGCACATGTTTCAGGAAATGAAGCTAACAAAAGAGCCCGCTACACTTTACTCTAAAACAGAATCATCCTCAATACTCCTGGGGCCAAATCTAGCCCTGGGGTAAGCCTGTGTAATTCCCACTGACTTCAATGAGCATTTGTGCAGGGCAGAATGTTGTTACTACAGAGTACCACATTGATGGAAAATACACTTGCTTTGTACATCCACTGAATAAAAAAATCAGTGCAAGTTATTCTCCTTCACCACATATCTATTTTCTGATCAGCTCACACCAAGGTATAAATTATATTATCATTTACATCCCTGTTGAATTTGGCCCTTAGTGTTTCTGTTATAAATTATATAGTTTTGTAAATATTATAGCATTAGAAATTAAAATTAATATGTTGCCAGAAGATGGAGCAAACAGTGAAGGAAGAAGAGAAATAGACAGTTGGAGAGTTCTAGGGTTAAGATTAATATTTCTACTGACAAAAAACTAAATACCAGAAGAAATATTGCAGAAGGGCTTCATTGTGGATTCAGCATATTGCTACTACACAGAGGGGAATAGAAAGAGGTAGGGGATAATTAAGCAGTGTCCCTAAAGTATTCTTAACAGTCAGCTATGCCTGGACATATGAATTTCTATTATCTGGATATTCTCATCGACTAGAAGTTTTCTATAATGTCAGATACGTCTTTGGGAGAAACTTTATATTACTTTCACAGGGAGTCTCAGTGGATTGCTGGAAAGAAGAAACAGCCAAGACATGCTCTGTAGAGTGTGTATTGAGCTAACAATTCTTCCTGGAGGGATGAGAGAAGATGATGACCTACTCACCACACAGGTTTGCCCTAGTGAGAAGGAATGATCCCTATTTTCAAACAGGACTTGAAAACCAGCCAATAAGGAAAGAAACATAACTTGTAAGAAAGAGAAAAGGAAGGAGTATCTGACTGAGATACTTATTTTTTTAAGAAGGTGGTGGGTTCAGCAGAGCACCACAAACAGGCTGTGAGCTCCAGGGAACTGACATGAGTTCGGGGAAGGAAAATGGACCTTTGAAATGCTAACTACCCATAAGCTTGATAATTAAGCTTCTCAGCCCATTATAGTGAAGTTTTGTGCAATCTTAGGCCCTTCTGACCTCCTCCGTAGGTGCAAAGTACTTTGGTGGCTTGGTGCCAAAGAACTCAACTGGAAAAAGACTTTCAAATTCCCTCAAGGAAGAAAGGGTATACAGTTTGTATTCACTACTCACACACAAAAGCTACCTAAAACTAGAAAAGGAGGTCCGGATGGGGCCACCGTCTCTATCCAATGATGTGTCACAACAGCATTAAGTGAGCTTTCATATTTTGGGGAGCTGGGGCACTGTGATCTCACAGTGAAAGCCACTGAAAGACGTGCCATATTGTGTAGGCATCTGTGGGCTTCCTTCCCCAGGCAAGGTACATCAGTGATTACTATACATTTGGATCAAAGGAATTTGAAAGTCTTTTTCCAGTTGAGTTCTTTGGCACCAAGCCACCAAAGTACTTTGCACCTACGGAGGAGGTCAGAAGGGCCTATATATAATTCATTGCAGAGGGGCAAGCTCTCCCCTCAGAGTCTGAAATTGAAAGGAGAATTCCCAACAGATTCCCAGAATCCAAACAGGCTTGGAGGCTACTGCCCTCTTTGCAAATCCCCAACACCTTCCATACTGACAAGAGTACTAGAAGGACACCCCCTTAGGTTCCCTGGAAGTTCTGCTATTTTCCCCAGAGGTTTTTCTGCTACCATGTACAATATGGCCACTAGTTATTTCTGTACTAGTTGGTGTCATTATAATAAACTTTCAGTATCTTTTCCTCCAGTATACATTAACAAAAACAGGCCAGAATGGCTTATTTATACATTCAACTAAGCCAAGTGTTTTGTAAGATGCTTACATTATAATATATCTACATAGCCATAATCTGTGCAATCATATGGGTGTGTGAAAAATCATTTTAAATGGAATTCTGTTCAGAAAAAATTAAATGAAATACAGTACCCCAACTCTGGAAATGCAGTAGCAAAGTATTTGGTATTTCTAAAATAGGTCTGAACAACAGGTTCCTGTCCCAAATTCCAAAACTGCTTGCTAAGTGTCTTAGAATTCTGTTTAAAATAAAGTAAAAATAAAGTAAAATAAAGGCTGTTAGTTATCATACATTTTGATGTCAATATAGTCTAAGGCTGTATATGAGAAATCTCAGGGTTAAAATATTCTTTAAATAACATTCTAAAGTACACTTCCAAATAAGGGCGCATTATTAAACACATTTATACATTTTATCCACACTAGAATATAGTATATTTGGAACCAAAATTAACTTTCTTCGCAATATTTCCTAAAGTATATATAGCAGGAAATTAAAAAAATGACACATAGAAATCTAATAATAAAAATATTATGTTCTTCTCCAAACTCCAGTACTTCAATTAATAATATAATTTTAATTCTAGTAACTCTGACGCAAATCAACACAGTTATGAAATGAATATTAAAAGATGCCAAAGAGAAGCAATCCAGCATGGCAATTTATAATAAAGTAATAACTCCTAAAGGGCATCCCTTGGTCATGGATGCACACCTCAGGTAAGGTATGATGCCAAAGGCTAAATATCATCAACCACCCCACAAAGGCATCAGGAGTGCATACTCTGACAACGTTTACTGCATATACCAATCCTGCAAGCTGATCCATGTGGGAAGAACTTTGTGCTCACATGGATTCCCATTGGGTGCAAGAATCCGTCTTCACATATAAGCTTATGGGATCAGGGCCATAATGTACCTCCTTAAAAAGTAAAGTTCAGTTCTACTGTTAAATGCAGCTCTATAAAAATGACATAATGGGTTCACTGTTTATTATGTCTTGTTACTGCCATATCATCATTACTTAGACAAAAAGTAAAGAGTTTTTTTCTGAGTGTCAGCCATGCAAACTCACTCTAGGAAGTGAAAGTCAAGCTTGGATCTTTCCTTCTCACCACTACCACCAGTAGCAAAATGGCTGTGGGCTAAATTCTGACCCTAACACAAGTGTACTGATGGTAGAATTTAGCTCTGCCACTGAAATTTAGCTAATAATTCTGTTTTTAATGCTGAGATGGAAACAAAACCATCTCACTCCCCCCCGAGCTGTGTTACCTCTGCAGTATTAACTGGAACAAAAAGCACCAAAAACTTATTTTTGTCACTACCTTAAGTTGAAATGACTATGGATGCACATAGGCAGCATATCTAATGATTAAGACAGTGCCATTTTTAATTTGTAACTTTTCACAGTAGACATGCACTTTCAATACCATGTTTTTAAAAGAAAATATAGAGCTATTTTAACATACCCGTGGAGGAGACGTTGCAGTGTGATTCAATTCAGAGGGTTCTGCACTTTCTGGATCATATATCCATAAGATTAACTCCTAGCAAATAAAAAAGGCAAATGATAATATTTTGTTAATAAACACGTTAATATTCTGTCACTGTGGTCTGATTTCTTTTGGTGACTAGATGTATACTAGAATGTAATAACAATACCATATAAAGGAGCATTAACTTGGACAATGTCAGAATTAAGTCTTGAGCCTGATTTTACTCAGACAAAAGCAAAACTCCCATTGACTTCAGTGGGCAATGGACACTGAGGGGATCCAGATCCACTCCTCATAGAAAGGGAGTTATTTCCTTTCAGTTCTTCTATTCGTCCCTCAGCAATACTTCACATACCATAGTCTCTCTTATTCTACTGGGGCCATGCTACTTTACAATCCTACTGCAGTATGGAGAAAGAGGGATCAGAAATGAGTACTTATCTCTAAAAAGAAACAACAAATTAGTCTCTTAGCAGGAAGATATATGTATCTTTTTCTCCTGCCTCCATGATTCCTATGGGTCTTCAGCCTGACTGTCCTTGGATTTTGCTCCTCAAAGACACAACCATTTCTGATCAACCATGTGGCCCATATCAGTCAGCTACGGAGGAACTCAACCCCTCACGGGGTCATAGAGCCCAGACTCCTGCCCGAGCCTGAACATCTACACCACAGTTAAACAGCCCAGGAGCCTGAGTCCCACGAGCCTGAGCCAGCTGACATGGGCCAGCCGAGGATGTATAACTGCAGTGAAGAAGTACCCTTAGGATCTTGAAATCTGTCCCTGAGTCGAGGGGCAGGTTTGGGTAACTGTGAAGCTGCTCTTTCAGAGGCGGCTGAGCACAATACCCCTCATTCCAAGGACATAGTAGACTTCCACTGCTGTGGAATCCAACCAGGCTGTGCCTGTTTGGCAGGCTCCACATACAGATGCAACTGTGCCCTGAATTTGGTCCATAACCAATAAAGGTGAATGTTCTTTTAGTTTCCATATTTTCCGAGCCAAACACAATCTCTCTCATAGAAAAAAGAAAGAGGGAGGGCATGAGAAATGATTAAATATGTAATTTGTTTATACTAACTTTGGCAAATTTTGTGAAATAACAACACATTTTACAGACTGAATGATAGGCCATAACATTTTACGGTATATTGAAATTTTTAACCAAACTCACTAAAAAACCCTAGCTTGGACATGAAACATGCATTTCACAAAGCTCCAGAAAACACAAATATATAGAAGAATAAAGAATAAAGAAAGGGTTGGCTGAAGTCCATTGACCTTTCCTTCTGACTGAACTAAATTTGTATCAAATCACTATTTTGGAGAAGTGAGAAATAACTTCTGAGTTGAAGTTAGTTAAAATATTAGGCCAAAGATAGCACTGAAAAATAAAATTTACCTGGCTATCATTTTTTGAGGATGGAATGGAGCTGCAAAAAATAAAATAAAATAAAACAGTTATTTTTAAGTATAAGTAATAACTACTGCTTTGTAAAAGAAAATAAAGGTTACTTTCTTACAGTAACTGTAGTTCTTTGAGATGTTCTGAACATGTTGACCCCACTCTTAGCATACATGCACCCCATATGCTGGAGTTCGGAATGTTTTAACCAGCAGTGTCCATTTGGCACTGCACATGTGCCCTGGATGCCCTTGTGCACTCCCTTCCACAAGCACATAAAGGGCAGAGCATCCACAACCACCATTCAATTTCATAGATTCATAGATATTTAGGTCAGAAGGGACCATTATGATCATCTAGTCTGACCTCCTGCACAACGCAGGCCACAGAATTTCACCCCCCACTCCTGCACAGAATCCCAGTGTTCCTTCACTGCACAGAATCCCAGTTAAAGACTCAGAGCTACAGAGATGAAGGGTAGATCATGGTGTGACGTTATTGACATGAACTGTGACTGTATAGATCATTGTTGCACAAGGTCTTGCAGAAAGGAGGTCAAGTGGGTTGTCTATGGAAAAGCTGTAGTTTGCTGGTTATGATTATGCTATCTATATGTGTGTATCATTTTTGTATTTGAAATTATGAATATTGGCTATGTACTTGTATCCCAATATGTTTGATTCCCAATGTGTTGGGATTCTAAGTATCCCAATGTGTTTGATTCTCAGTGAACCATCTGGTCAGCTTCTTGAGAAAGGACTACTCTCAGTAAGTGCCCAATCAAGAAACCCTTAGCTGACAATGGACTTTGGGAGACACCAATCCACATCTGAGCTTTCCTGGGAACATTCAAACTAACATGTAAACAATGGCATCGGCCTGCAAAAAGCTGAATCATTCATGGATATGTGACTTGCCCAGGTGGCTACAAACTCCATCTTGTTGTTGTGACTTTGCACAGAAAAACAAAGAGGTTTCCGCCCACAAGAGAGAGAATTTGGTCTATAGACAGCCTCTCCACCCCAAAGAGATGCCTGAAAGAAACTGGAACAAAGGACTGTAACTACGGGGGTCTGAGTGATTGCTGGACCAGGCCATACATCACAACGTTGGTCTGAAAAGGATTGTACCTGAGATAACATCTAGGGTGAGAAGTTAGTATTTGTAATTAGATCCTTAGTGTATTAAGTTAGCCTTGCATATTTTGATTTATTTTACTTAGTAACTTACTTTGTTCTGTCTGTTATTACTTGGAACCACTTAAATCCTACTTTTTATACTTAATAAAATCACTTTTTGCTTATTAATTAACTCAGAGTAAGTAATTAATACCTGGGGGAGCAAACAGCTGTGCATATCTCTCTGTCGGTGTTATAGAGAGCAGACAATTTATGAGTTTTACTCTGCATTAAGCTTATACAGGGTAAACGGATTTATTTGGGGTTTGGATCCCGTTGGGAGCTGGATATCTGCGTGCTGGAGACAGGAGTACCTGCTGAATGGTGTTCAGTTAAAGCCTGCAGCTTTGGGGACATGGTTCAGACCCTGGGTCTGTGTTGCAGCAGGCTAGAGTGTCTGGCTCAACAAGACAGGGTTCTGGGGTCCCAAGCTGACAGGGAAAACAGGCTCAGAGGTAGTTTCAGCACATCAGGTAACAGTCCCAAGCAGGTCTCTGTGACCGAACCCATCACATATGGAATCTACATGTACAGAATATCTTGAAGAACTACAGGTTTCAGAGTAGCAGCCATGTTACTCTGTATTCGCAAAAAGAAAAGGAGTACTTGTGGCACCTTAGAGACTAACAAATTTATTTGAGCATAAGCTTTCAGGAGCTCCCAGTCTCTAAAGTGAGCTGTAGATCATGAAAGCTTATGCTCATGTAGATTTGTTAGTCTCTAAGGTGCCACAAGTACTCCTTTTCTTTTTGAAGAACTACTGTTACTTTAAGGAAAGTAATCTTTCTTTCTCTGAGTATTTGTACCTGTGGATCCCACTCTTGGTGATTAGCTAGGAGGCAACTCCTTTAGGAGGTGGGGGTTTGGAGCTTATTGAAACAAAGATTGCAGCATTGCTTGACCAAATTGAACATCTAATCTGGAAGATTACACCAAGATGTAATGGTTGGCGACAGTGTGGACAGAACTCCATGTAGCCGCTCTGTAAATTTCAGCTATAGGGACTCTGGTAAGGCATGCTGCTGAGGCTGCTTGAGTTCTGGAAGAACATTTCTTAATGTGAGAGGGAGGAGTCAATTTCTTAGTATCATAGGACACCCTAATACAGCTTGAAATCCACTTAGAATGTCTATGTTTCACAACCACCTGATCTTTGGACCTGCCCCCAAATGTCACAAAGAGTCTTAAGGGTTTACAAAATTGTTTTGTCCTGGGGAGATAATAGGACAGTGCTGCCTTCTTCATGTTCAGGCTATGAAGTCTTGCCTCTACCAGAAAGGAATGAGATTTAGGGGAAAGTATAACTGGTTTCAAAAAAGAATTAGAGTTCATGGAGGACAGTTACATCAATGGCTATTAGCCAACATGGTTAGTGATGCAACTCTGTGCTCTGGATGTCCCTAAGCCTTTGACTGCCAGATGCTGGGACTGGATGACAGGGGATGGATCACTAAATAATTGCCCTGTTCTGTTCATTCCCTCTGAAGCATCTGGCCTTAGCCATTGTCAGAAGACAGGATACTGGGCTAGATGAACCATTGGTCTGACTCAGTATGGCCATTCTTATGTAAAAAAACTGGTAGATGGACAATGTGATTGATGTGAAAACTGGAGACAACCTTAAATTTAATCTTTGGATGAAGTGTATGTCTACAATGCAAAAAATAAAAACAACCCACATCAGCAAGTCTCAAAGCCCAGGTCCACTTCTCGGGCTCACAAAGCTTGCACTATGGGGCTAAGGGTCTCAGAGCCCAAGCTTCAGCCAGAATAGGAACATTTACACTGCTATTTTTAGCCCCATTGTGTGAGCCTGGTTGAGGTGCTGAGGCATGCTGACACAGGGTTTTTTTTGTGTGCAGTGTAGTCATACTCATAATTACTCTGTCTGTATGGAAGACTGTCTATAGGGGACCAGCAATCAGAGCCTGAATTTCATACAATTTCCATGCATAAGTGATTGTCATTGGGAACACCATAGTGATGGTCAGGTGATTAAGTGAACAAGATGGCATGGGTTCAAACAGCCAACTAATCAACAAGGTAAGTACTAAATTCAGATCCCAAGTACGAAAACTTTTCGTATCATGTAGGATTCATACAAAGTTCATGTGCCTGGCAACATTCAGGGCACACCCGGAGTGTTGTGCAGGAGCTGTGCATACACAGCTCTTCTCAAGGGCATGAACCTTGAAATCTTGCCCAGATGACATGAACCGTGGGAAGCCTCCCAGGACTGGGCTCAAGGCCCGAGAGCAAGGAATGCGGTAGATAGAAATTGGTAAATAAGAATGTTAAACAAAGCCAGTGTATTCCTTTTATCTGTTGGAGAATGTAATGAGCGGGGGGAGAGAAAAAGAATAAAGGAGAGGGTGGAAAGCTGACAGGCAGAAGTCCGTTGGCAGACCAGCCTGTTTGCTTGCTTAAAGCTCTGTGCTGTCTTGTCATTGAACCGCAACAGTATCAAGTGTGAAAATGTGTAATAACCCCTTCAGGAACCTGTGAGCAGCAGTGTGTGAAAAGACAGAGTAATTTTGGATGGGTTGGTGATGAGCAGATATTGCTGTTAAATGCACTTAAATCAAGCTAATCGATTGTCCTGAATGCATTAAAGATATAATCCAATATATCAGGAATCGAAGATCCTAATGGGCTAAGCTGTTGTTGAGCTGCCCAAGAGGAAAAATGTTTCCATTCTGCACCATATGTGTGCCAAGTGGAGGGCTTTCTGCTCTGTAAAAGCAAATCTCAGACCGGTGCAGAGCAACTTCTGTCTACTGATGTTAGCCATGCAACAGCCATGTTGTCAGATGTAGAAGCAACAGGTCTGCATGAAGGACTAGACCATGATTTTGTGAGACTGTCTGGCAGAGATAGAAATGTTATCCACGATTTGTTCAGGAGAGATAGAAGTTCTAAAAAAAAAAAAATTGGCGTGGCTATGCTGAAGCTATTAAAATCAGACATATCTTGTCTTGCCTCAGTTTTCACAGGATCCTTGGACTAAACAGAAATGGTGAGAAGGCATGCATTCCTGGAAAAGTGTTGGATATAGACCTCAGACTCATTACCCCTTAAGAGCAAAAGCTGTGAGACTTCCTGTTTTTCCTGGTCGCAAACAGATCTACCCAGGAGACTACTCATTTTTGAAAGAGCTGATGCACAAGGAAGTCTTTTAGGGACCACTCAGATATCAGCATCACTCTTTTGGTCAGATGATCTGCCAAATAGTTGTTATCCCCTGGAATACATAAAGGTTGACTTGATACAGAATACACCATTCCCGTAGAAATAAATTGCCATCTACTAAATAAGAAAAGCATTGTTCACCATTTTCTAACATAATAAAACCTAAAAGTTAAGAATCTGAATAAATGTCAGTTAAGATACACAATTGCTTAAATAATTGTGTACAAATATAGCGTATCCTCCTGTGACACTTTCTTAATATGCACAGGACTGTGGGTGACCTTGTTACCCCCTACCTCCAGCGTAAGAGTCTATCTTGTGATAGCTGGGTTTGTTAGCTCCAGTACAACATAACCTTTCAGCCACACAAGCACTCTCCTCAGGCCTCTGCTAGTCCAACCCTTGCCTTGCAGGTTAACATTAGGTGCACCCCAACCTTTTGGGCCCCCTTGAAGAGCATTCCTCTCCTGTATCCTGCCTGCCACTGGATACCACAGAAATTACCAGGTCCGCTGTCTCCAAAGAGACAGTATGCACACCATCCTGTTAGCTCAGCTAAGCACAAACACTTTAATGACAGGTTTCAGAGTAGCAGCCATGTTAGTCTGTATTCGCAAAAAGAAAAGGAGTACTTGTGGCACCTTAGAGACTAACCAATTTATTTGAGCATAAGTGAGCTGTAGCTCACGAAAGCTTATGCTCAAATAAATTGGTTAGTCTCTAAGGTGCCACAAGTACTCCTTTTCACTTTACTTTAATATTACAGCACTGAGATGAATTTATAGCAAAACCAAGAATAAGTTTTAATTAATAAATAACAAAAGATTTAAGTGATACTAAGCAAAAATAATAGAAACATAAATGGTTACAAATGAAACAAAAGTATAACACACTTCTAAGAGACTACATATAACCTTATCAGGCTTCAGACTTTGTCTAAAGTACTTTTGCTCACCCACAACCACTTCTCAGTGCCACTAACCCACATGACTGGAGATCTACTGTTTATGGATGCAAAGAGCGCTGACCTCTTTGTTTCCTCAGTGATGGATAATTAAAATGTCTTTTTGCTTCTTCTTATATACCCCCAAATTTATCATCTTTGTCACCAGAGTCAGGATGAAGCCCTGGGGTTCAGACTCCAGTGCATTCCTGTCATAAATGTAAAGGGAAGGGTAACCACCTTTCTGTATATAGAGCTATAAAATCCCTCCTGGCCAGAGAAAAAATCCTTTCACCTGTAAAGGGTTAAGAAGCTAAGGTAACCTCATTGGCACCTGACCCAAAATGACCAATGGGGGGACAAGACACTTTCAAATCTGGAGGGCGGGGGAACAAAGGGTTCGGTCTGTCTGTGTGATGCTTTTGCTGGGAACAGATCAGGAATGCAAGCCTTACAACTCCTGTAAAGTTAGTAAGTAATCTAGCTAGAAAATGCGTTAGATTTTCTTTCATTTAATGGCTTGTAAAATAAGCTGTGCTGGATGGAATGTATATGCCGGTTTTTGTGTCTTTTTGTAACTTAAGGTTTTGCCTAGAGGGATTCTCTATGTTTTGAATCTGATTACCCTGTAAGGTATTTACCATCCTGATTTTACAGAGGTGATTCTTTTACCTTTTCTTTAATTAAAATTCTTCTTTTAAGAACCTGATTGATTTTTCATTGTTCTTAAGATCCAAGGGTTTGGGTCTGTGTTCACCTGTACCAACTGGTGAGGATTATTATCAAGCCTTCCCCAGGAAAGGGGGTGTAGGGTTTGGGGGGGATATTTTGTGGGAAGACATCTCCAAGTGGTCTCTTTCCCTGTTCTTTGTTTAAAACACTTGGTGGTGGCAGTGTTTTGCCTAATCCAAGGGCAAAGTTTGTACCTTGGGGAAGTTTTTAACCTAAGCTGGTAAGAATAAGCTTAGGGGGTCTTTCATGCAGGTCCCCACATCTGTACCCTAGAGTTCAGAGTGGGAAAGGAACCTTGACACTTCCCATGCTCACTTCACATCCACATGTTAATTTGTTCCTCCTGCTTACCTCTGATGCAAATAAGCTGTCCATTGTCTCTGGCATCATCATGCTCAATTTACATTACAGAAAGGGAGATAACTATCTTCCCTCCTGTCTGGAAGAAAACCTGTTTCCCCCTTTGTTTGGGTATAGACTTTAAAGCATAGTATCTGTAAGTATCCATAATTCCTTGTTAATACATACATTTCACAATGCCATTAATGACCGGTTTGTGACCTGCTTTCATTTGATATGTCACACCACATTCTTTATAGGTAAATATAATGACAGCAATATGTTAGGCATAGTAAATTTGTCAAGTTTGATAGGAACTGCTGTTACTTGACAGTGAACCATTTGCCAGTGGGCATTTAGGGGCTGTTAGGGTCACACCTTCTGGTTAGAAAATAGAAGTACCAAATTTAGTGTAAAGGTTATTATTATATCCTTCTCATGTCAGTACTGGTGCACAGGGCTGAAACTAGTCTCTTCCATCCTTCTCTCATGTACTGCTGCCTGCCTCCATCTGCTCAATGTTGTTGAGATTGACTGTTCTGCCCTCCCTGCTCAGAGTTCTTCTTTAGGTTTCTCTTGGGGGCCCATGTTTCCTCACACCAGTTGGTTTCTACTTGACAGCTTCATGTGGGAGTCTGTGTTTTGGCATCCAGAGTACATGTCCCAAATATGTCCAACACTTCTTTCTAATTCTAGTGGAGATGAGGTTATATTTAGTTGCAAATCAACTTTTAGCCAATGAGAATCAATCTTTCTTTAGGAAAATAACTAAAAAGTACAAATTCAAAAAAAGATTAAAATTGATTATTTAAATCAAAGTTCCTGCTTTCTAATTTAAATATTATTAAAATAGGTGATTTAAGTCACTTTGATTTTAATCAATCAAACCTGTGCGGCAGTCATAACCAAAGAACCTGGGGTAGGAGGAGTATAAAAATACTCATACCTTTTGGATGGGACTTGATATCTGTGGTCCTCTCTCTAAATTGCAGAGAGTGGCACAGGTATAGCCCACAGATTTTTTGTCAAGTCCAAAATACCTTCATTTATTGACATTGCAACACAACCCTGAGTTACTGGCTGAAGAATATTAAGAAAATGTACAAGATTTCCCTCCATCACCTCAAGAAGAATCTCAAGCATCTCTGCCATCCTCTTCAGAATGTCTCTGAATGCTCTAAAGTCATCCTCTGTAAATGGGGTAGAAGGAATGACTGGTCTCCTGTTCTGGTCTTGTGCTTCTGTTCCTCTGTTAAAATGTTCTGCTTGCAAGGCAAGTGTGGAGGTCTGTGAGTTTGTGCAGATGGTGACTTGTCCCTTGATCTTGCACAAGGAACTTTCAAAGGGGGTGGATACTGAAATTGTGGGGTCCAGGAAGGCCAGTACAACTATGACTGGAAATCACAAAGGTATGGCATTTAATGTTGGGGAAGTGGCATCCAAGGCACATGAGAAGCATCTGTAGCATGTCCTGTATATTGTTCAGATTAAGAACTTCTCTTGCGGTGATCTCGAACTCTTGAATAGTTAGAAGAATATGGCTGTGAGCTTGGAAAAGTACTGTTGCTAGAGGCAGCAGATGAAGAGTAGACTTGTTCAACTGGAGGTGCAGTTCCCCTCGGAATCACTGGAACTTGAGGAGGGCTGACAGGCTTCCCCTGAGATGAAGATAAATGGAGGGAAATTTTCATAACCAATGCCATAGTCTCCAGTATCAGGGCAGATCATGAAATATCTGATAAAGCAGATGCATTCAAGGGTGACACTGGTTTCGGAGTGATTCTAAGTTCTGTCAAATCAGTGAATGCTGTAGAAGTTGACAGTACTGGGATCATATACATTGGTACCAGTGCAATGGTCAGTGCCATCATAGATCTCTCCCTAGTGGGTACTATAGTAGATATTAAGGATGGTACCATAGCCATTGGTACTGGAATGACCCTAGAGATTGCCAATTTTGGTTGGTGTGGCATTGGTTTGGAAGGGAAATCTGCACCTTTAACAGTAAAGGGGGCCAAGGAACAGTCAGCCCTGTTCCAGGGTGGATCCCAAAGCAGGTGCTGGGAATCATCAGATCCAGCTGGGCAGTGTCAGGTGATTGGGTCTGATAATTACTAACTAGGCAATATAGATGAGGGCCTAGCTTCATTAGGGTGACTGGGACTAGGAGAATGCTAGGAGAATACCCTCCTGTAATTACAATTCAGACTGCAGACAGTGCAGTGGAGGACTGCGAGCAGGTGGGAGGCCCTGTGGATGTCCTTAGGTAGTGAGGAGACCCTGACCACTAAACTGCCAAAGGCCAGGGGGCCCACAGCTATGCTGGGAGCAGAACAATTGCTTTATGTTTTCATTCCATATATTAGAGAGACAAGGTGTAATACTTTTTATTGGACCAACTTCTGTTGGTGACAGAGGCAAGTCTTCGAGCTTACACAGAGCTCTTCTTCAGGTCTGGGAAACATACTCAGAGCATCAGAGCTCAATACAAGATGGAACAGATTGTTTCGCATAAGTAGTTAACACATATTTCAAGGGACCTTTCAAGGGATCTTGAAAGGGGGGTTGTGCAGGGTGCTGAGCATTGTAGGAGATCTGCAGGTTTTGTATCTGTTGTTCTGGCAGAGTCTGGTGCCACTTGGAGTTGGTGTGCCCTGGTCTGTGGGGAGCTTGCTTCTGATGATGAGCTTGGAGAGGTTAGGGGGTGGTCTGAAGGCCAGAAGAGGGGGTTAAGGAAAGATTTATTTCAGGATGGGGTCCCTCTATCCATACAAGCAGAGTGGCTCAGCCAGATAAGGAGAAGAAGGAAGAGGACATAGGAGGACATGTTCCAAGAGATCCTGCAAGCCTCTGCTTCTTCGGACACCAAACAGAAGGCTTGGAGACAGCGTGGCCAGGGATAGAGTGGAGATGAAAAAGGCACAGGAAAAGGAGAGGGATGTGCAGCAGGAGTTTCTAGCACTTCTCAAGCAGTAAATAGCCATGCTGCAGACTCTTGTTGACCTTCAGATTCAACAGTCCTGTGTATGCCTCCTTCTGCAGCCCTATGATACAGTGTGCTCCCCCAAATGGCCCTGCAAGAGCTGAATTGGGCCATATGGGCTCAATCAGCTAATTAGGTTGCAAATGGGGAGCTATAGGCTGAAGGCAGGTAATTAGGGAGAAGCTCATCTGTGAGGGATAGGTGGGACTTCTACAAAAATCAGGAAACTGGAAGCAGAGGGGACTGCAGGGAAGGAGTCTGCAGTCACTCCCTGGGAGAAGGGAGGTGTGTTTGGGGACTGCAGAGACGAGTTGCCTAAAGTTACTCCCTAGGAGGGAGTGAAGAGACTGGCAAATGCAGAGGAATGGGGAGGGTCAGGAATCATGGAAGCAGCTCAAGGAAAGGCAGCAAGGTCCAGGGAACGGACTTGGCTGCTGTGTAGTAGAGGGTCCAAGTTGATTCCTAAGTGATCAGTAGCAGTTGGGCACTGCAAGTTTCCCCAGAGCAGTAGTCACTTGCTTTTCCACTGTCAGTACAGATCTCATTTTGGTGTCACTGCACTGGAGGGCTGGGGCAAGCTCTGCACACAGATCCAGGAATGTAGCTTTGCACATCTGACAGTTCTGCAGCCACTACTTGTCATCCCAACCCTGCATGACAATGCGATCCCACCAGTCAGTGCTTGTTTCTCAGACTCAGAACCAGCGCTCCACCATCTGCCGCTGCCTCGTGAATGCCACCAACAATCCTGAATTATTTCTTTCTATATCACATAGCAATCTAGCCTCCAAGGAATCATCATGTTCCCCACGGCTACTCTGGCAGCTCTGCAGATACTGCAGGATCAGGTTCTCCATGCTCACAACACTTATCACAACTGTGCAGAGCTGTGCAGGATTCATGTTTCTGACACAGATGGTGGACAGTCAGGAAGGACATGCGCGTTTTCAGGGATTTTGAAAAGAATTGCGAAATGTTATGGGATGCAGATGAAATTATGGGATAGAAAACAATGCATTACGGGATGTTGAAATTATGCTCCCAGTCACTCCTGGATGACTCAGTTTGGCCCCATGTGGCATGGCAAAATATTCCCCAAACACCCTGCGCTAGATTGTGGTGAGTTACACAGAGGGATAGCTACCCATGGTGCACTGCTCTCTACATCGATGCAAGCGCTGCTAGTGAGGATGCACAACATTGACACAAGAAGCATAGTGTGAACACACAAAAGCAATTTAATTACTGCGGCAGCTGTATGCTGACGTAACATAGGTCAACATAATTTTGTACTGTAGACATGTGTTGTGGGGCAAGTGCACCCTGTCCCCTCTTGGGGTGGGGTGGAGTAATTACTTTGCCGCAATGGAGTGCTTACGACCACCGTTTGTCTTGACCACTGTGGTGAGGACTAATGGTAAAAGTCAATATGGCTACTCTCTCTCTCTCAGTTGTATGGCTCAATGGTCAGAGTCAGGGTGACGGCCCCTTCCCACACGGCCATGGGGCCCAATGGCCCGAATCAAAATGGCTTTCTGGTTCGGTTGGGGTGTATCGCTCAGTGTTCAGAGTCAGTGTGGCCGCTTGGCTCAGCAAGGCAGTATGGCCTTGTGGCAAGAGTCAGGGCCGCCCTCTCTCAGAGCTGTGTGGCCCAATAGACAGGACTGATAGGGTCGCCCTCTCTCGGGGCCGTGTGGCCTAGTAGTCAGAGTCGAGGTGGTTCCCTGGCTCAGTAAGGCTGTGTGGTCTAGTAGCAAGAGTCAGTTGGGCTGTCCCCTCTGTCAGTGCTGTGTGGCCTAGTAGCCAGAGTCAGTATCACTGCACCTTCCGTGGGACTGTGTGGCCTAGTGGCAAGTATGTCAGCGGGGAATCCGCCTGAAACACGCTGACCCCACTCGGCACCACAACTAGTCTCCCTGAGCTCCTTCCTACCCGGTTCCTGATGCCAGGGTCCCAGGCATCTCCGTGGGTCTGGACTCCTCGCTCAGGGCGGCTGCCAACAGCTCCGCCTCGCCTTGGGTGTTCTCCGGAGTCTCAGCATCCCTGGCTCCTGTCGTCTGGGGCTTCTACGATTCCCGGGCTGGAGCTCGCAGCATGCATCCTCTCTTTGGCGGCCAGCCCCGAATGAGCTGAGCTGCTTCCTTTTATACATAGTCCGCAGCTGGAGCATGCCCAGCAGGGCCGTGAGGGCATGGCCTCCTCGGCCCAGAGAGTGGAGTTAACCCTCTCCATATCAATGAGGGGCACGTGAGCTCCGTCACAACATTTCCTAGACAAACTAGTTAGGGTAACTCTGGCCTGGTCTACGCTACAGAGTTAGGTCAACGTAAGGCAGCTTACGTCAACCTAACTATGTAAGTATTTATAATAACATTTTGCTCCCGCCGACATAACTGCTTCACTACACTGACTTAATAACTCCACCTTCATGAGAGGCATAGGTCAACAGTAATGTAGTTAGGTCAATGCAGTGTCAGTGTAGACACTGTGTTGCTTACAACCATTGTTACTGGCTCTCAAACGCCATCCCACAATGCCCCACACTGACAGTACAATTGATACAAATGCTCCCGGTGAGGACGCACACAAGGAGCAAAGTGTAGACATGTGCAAGTGATGTAATTACTGTGGCAGCTGTATGACGACATAAGTTAGATCAACTTAGGCCGTTTTACAGCGTTGCAACTTTCTTGCTCAGGGTGTGAAAAAACCCTCCCCGGAGCGCTGCAAGTTTCAGCGCTGTGAAGTGGCAGTGTAGACAGTGCACCAGCACTGATAGCTGTGCTTCCAGAGCTGGTAGCTACTCCCCTTGTGGAGGTGGGTTTTTTACAGTGCTGGGAGACCTCTCTCCCAGCGCTGGTGCCACAACTACACAGCCACACTAAAGCGCTGGGGCTGCAGCAGCACTTTAATGTTGCTAGTGAAGACATACCCTTAATTTTGGAGGGTAGGCATGCCCTTACACAACGGAGAAAAAAGTTTGATCAAATTTGATCTCTAATTTGTTGTTGTACTGGAAAGCGTTAATGGCTGCCATCAAGGACAAACAGAGACCTTGTTAAAACTGATGATGTGTGTGTTAATCACCTTTCTTTCAGGTTAACGGGAAGGAGCAATTAAATTTCCTTTTATGTACTGAGACAAGGTGGATGAGGTAATAGCTTTTACTGGACCAATTTCTGTTGGCGAAGGAGACAAGCTTTTGAGCTACACAGACATGGGCGGCGGGTACCATAGGCTGGGGGAGGCTGTGCCTCCCCAGACAGTCAGGCATGGCCCCGCCCTCCAATGTTCCTTCTAATTTTTTACATCCATGTGCAGAATGAATTTTGTTATGTGCACCAATATGGAGGTGATGTGTGGCGGGGGTGGGGCGGAGGGGTGTGGAGTGTGGGAGGGGGCTCAGGGCTGGGGCAGAGGGAATCTAGCTGCCCACACTCTGCCCCCAGTTCCCACCTCCTGCTTCTGCTCTGTCTGGCCGCTCCAGGCTCCCTGTGGGGTGGCCCCAGCTTGGGTCTTGCTACCTACCCTCCTGGTGCTCTGGGGCTGGGGAGGCTGGGGCTGTGCAGCCTGCCCGCCCATCGCTCTGGGGCTGGGGTGGGCTGTGGCTGTGTTGCCTGCCCTCCCAGTGCTCCGGGGCTGGAGGGGCCGTGCTGCCCGCTCCAGGGCTGGGGAGGGAGCACTCTGGGGCTGGGGGAGCTAGCCTGGGCTGGAGGGGTGGAAGGGGCAGGCTTCAGGCTGAAGGGGCAGGTCTGGGAGCTAGCCTCCCCCAGCCAGCAGTTCACGCGCAGCCATGTACAAAGAGCTCTTCTTCAGGTCTGAGAAAGGTACTCAAAGGGTACATCTACACTGTGATCAAAAAACCCAGGGCACCCAAGTCAACTGACAAGGGCTCATAGAGCTTGACTACAAATGGAAGTGTAGATGTTTGGGCTCAGGCTGGAGCCTGGGTTCTGACTCTCCCCCCTTGTGGGGTTTTATAGTCCAGGGTCCAGCCGGAGCCCAAACATCTGTACTGCAATTTTATAGCCCTGTGGCCCAAGAACCACAAGCCTGAGCCAGCTGACCTGAGCCAGCCACAGCTGTGGCTTTTATCACAGTGTAGACATACCCAGAAAGTCGCAGCTAAATACAAGGTGAAATAGACTGTCTAGCATAAGTAGTTAACACATAAAAAATATTACCTCATCTATCTTGTCTCTCTAATATCCTGGGACCAACACGGCTACAACAATATTTCAAACAACCTTTATGTACTGACAACTGGAAACAATAGGAAGACATTACCCAAGGCTGTATGACGAGGTCTATCAGAAGCTCAGACGGCATGTAGGCTGATGGGTTTCCCTGGGACTGACTGCAAAAGCAAGAGTTAGGAGATTGATTGGTTGCAGCTATGTTTGTTTGGGTGTGTGAGAGGCAGAAAGTCAGACAAGCAGTTTGAGCGTGGCCCTGATGGGGAGCAGAGAGACAGAGTTCCTTGGAGTACATTACTTCAAGAAAGACAAGCTTGGAAAATGTGAGCCAGGAAACTGCCTGGTGTTGTTTTTCTGCTATGTTCAAGGAAACAGGACTTTTTGTACATTCTTTGTAAATAAACAGGACAGCATCAAATAAATATACAACTAGTATCATCATCAATGTATCCTCCTACCAAAAACAACTCAGCAAACATTAGTTGGAAATCTTATGAAAAAAGATTTGATTTGCAGGACACATTTTAAGAGGTTCAATAGGTGATGCATGTTTTCAGGCCGTGGAAGAGAAAGTTGATAGTAGAAGAATGCAAGACAGAAAAAAGAGCTAGGATGGACGATGTATTCTGGGTGGATCAAAAGGACTATTCATCCACAAAGTGATTAGCAGAGGACCATACAGAATGGGCTAACATGGTTGCAAACATCTAGTTACAGAGATGCCACATAAGAAGTACGGAAACAACCTGGCAAGTCCTCAAATGTGGGCTAACTGTTTAGCCCAAAAAGGGGCAACATAGGCTACTGTCTTGACCTGGACCTTGCCAGTTTTATTCAGAAAGCTAAGAAGAATTTTTCAGCAAAGTTTGAAGAAAATTGGTTAAGCTGTCTTATTGTTAGGTTTTGAGTTACAAGTCATTAAAATATCACCCTCATAAGAAACATTGACTCACATCTGGCATTTCTTTATGTCCCACTAGCATAAAAAGGGCTTATTACTACCCTGACAAACTTTCCACATAGTAAGAAGAAACTCTCTATATGAACAAAATTGGTTGTAATTAAGTAAAGATATTAATTAATGTTTTATCTAATTTTACTCCTCCAGGAATTCTGCACCACTGTGCACATGCAGAATGTATGTCCCCTGCAGGTTTTTTTTCTCTGCAGAAAATACTTTCTGTCAGAGAGGTGCTGCAATTATATCTTTTTCCCACCAGGGGCTACTGTAGAGCCAGAACAGTGGGCAACTGGCTCACTGGTGGTAGCACCCAAGTGGGTGGAACAGTGGCTGCATTTCTCAAAGCAATATGCCCGCTGGGCCAGGTGAGGAGGCACAGGATATGGGAGGGACATGGGGCTTCTGGGGGAGCCACATAGACTGGGCTAGTGGGCAGGGACAGACTGAGGCTGGGGCTGAATGGGAATGGGGGTATAGGGACACATGGGGATGGGGGTGGGGGGTGGCTGAGTGGGGGTGCAGGGACACATGGGGAGCGGTGCAGGAACATCTGGGGACAGAGGGAGGGGGTACAGGGACACATGGGGATCAGGGTGGCTGAGTGGGGGTGCTGGGATGCCTGGGGATGGGGGGAAGGGGGTGCAGGGACACATGGGGACTGGAGGAAGAGGGGTGGCCAAGTGGGGGTGCAGAGACACATGGGGATGGGGGAAGAAGGGAGGCCGAAGAGGGGAGCAGAGACACATGGGGACTGGGGCAGATGTGCCTGACTGAATGGGATAAGCTAGAGGTCAGTCAGGATCTGCATGAAGGAGTCTCCCCAACTTCCTAACAGTCTCCTCCCCCGCCCCAAAAAACCCCTGTTCCATACTTACCCCACCCACAATCAAAACCCTCCAGGTTCATTCCCAGAAATTACTTCCCTCTCCCTCAGTTCCTCCATTACTCCTGATTCCCCTAAGGATTTGTACTGCTTCTGAGGGGAGCAGGAAATACATTTCTGTATTGTAGTTTAAATAAATTATTACTCAAAGTTCTGTATTAATATGCCTAATAAGGAATCTATTTGTCAAAAATCATTTCCTGAATCTTTTTCGTTGGCTGTATTGTTACAGACATACTTGCTGACAGGTATTTTGAAATAAATTACGAAAATAATTGAAACTGGTGTGATTATATTGCGTTATTCTGACAAATAAAATATGCCGAATTTTAAAATATTGTGCATAGAATTCTTAATTTTTTGTCGCAGAATTCCCCCAGGAGTGTTAATTTTAATAGTTACATTGTGTTTATGAGCAGCTTGCTCTCTGGCAGTGGGCTGCAGTTTAGAGATAACAAAAGGTTCTGTCTATTCATTACAACTCTAACAGATTTCCCTTAGCTTAGGAAGTAAAGACCTGGGGAGAAATCCTAGCCCCACTGAAGTCAATGGGGCAACCGGGCTGACTTCAATGGGGCCAGGATTTCACCTGTATATTCGTGGAGCTAAATTACAGTAGTACTAGTCCCAGCTGTGCATGTGTGTGGTTTAGCCACTAATTAATCATTTATAACAATGGCTTTGTTGTTTCCAACTGTTTTTCTGCCAAGTAGGAAGAAAACTGGTCAAGCTTTCTTTGAGTAATTAAAAATGACCCTAAATATTGAGCCACTCAAGAGCAGTTTCATAGAGCTTGTCTACACATAAACCGCTACAGTGGCATAGCAGCACCATTGCAGCTGTACAGCTGTAATGCTTCAGTGAAGATGCTGACAGGAGGGGTTCTCCTGTTGGCATAGGTACTCCACCTCCCCAAGAGGTGGTAGCTAGGTCAACAGGAGAATTCTCCTGTCAACCTAGCGATGTCTGCACTGGGAGTTAAGTTGGTTTAACTGGTTCACTCTGGGCTGTGGATTTTTCACACTGCTGAGCGATGCAGTTATACTGACCTAATTTCCTCGTGTAGACCAGGCCATGGTTTAAGTTGTAATTAGAATTTTAGTGTATGGCTATATTCACTTCCCTTATAACTTTGCATGGGAAAAAATATTTTTTTCTAAGTTACTTTCAGGGTAAACTAAAATAGATATTCTTTTAAAGTTTCAGGGCAGTTAGTCAAACCATTTTTAAGTAATGGATGTTTTAAAAAAAAAAAGATACTTTTTTGCAAATTATCTACGACGACTCTCATTCACTGTTGTCTTGCACTGTCCTGAAATCTGAGAAGATACAAAGACATTACCTGACGTACTGCTTGCACACACTTTGGACCAGATTCACTGGAACACTCCAGCCTGCTTGCACTACTCAAGTAAGGCAAAGAAGCTACAAGCCTGAATTAACTACCACTTTTCTTTTGTAGAAAACCCTTATATCTGGCCCATACTTTTTAACTTAACTGAGCAGCATAACAAATGATTATTGACCATTTTTGTGTCAAATCACAAAAGACATCCAAATACAATTAGATTACACATCTCCAAATATATACATATGGAGAGAAGGTCTCATATGAAAACACCTACCTCTGTGCTGGAGAACTTTTCACCACATACCACAAAAAGCAATTCAAATGTTCAGAAATAGGCATATAGCGTTCCACATTCTCAAATGTCTAAAACAGGAAAAAAAAACATACTTCATGTTTGTATATGATCGACATGATACCTACCACCTTTAGGCTCTGATCATGTTAACATTTATATATGTAAGTATCTTTATGTACACAAGTAGTCCTACTGAATTCAGTGAAACTAGCCATGTGCGTATGTGTTCGCAGGAGTAGGGCCCTAGAGGCCAAAGGTGAAATCCTGACCTGATTCAGTCAATGGCAGCTTTGCTGTTGACTTCAGTTGAACCAGGATTTCACTCCAAGTATTTTGTGTGTCCAGGTAACTACATATAGGACTTTTATATCTCATGTTTGTTACATTTGTTAATGTATTGTTTAATTACAATTTAATGCAATGTTGGTGAAGAAAGAAACATAGGAGCGGTTCAATCATGACACAGTTTCCTCTTATCTATTCCCTTTTTATTTCCTCTTACAGCTCTCTCTTTCCTCAGCATCGAACAATAAAAAATGAACCAGACCTCATGGTGGCACCAAAGGAGCATGAATTGCAATCTCCATTTCACAGAAGGTATAATAATACAAGAGCTACTCTACTTGGGGACTTCCCAGCCATTTTTCACCAAATCAAGCTGAGAGGAGCTGCATGTAGGAGCCTGATGAGGCAGGGGGAAACCTGCCTTCTTGTGCACTGATGAACCCACAAAGAAAGGGAGAGCTACTGTTATTTTCTAAATGATCTGTACTCTTCTGTGCTTTATCTGTTAAGTAAAAGAGCAATGGTATTAGAGTCCTGTGCAAAATGTCCATGTGTGTTACATACGTCACAACTACCAGTTGCCTCCTGAGAGAGTTAAACTATAACCCAAAAGTCTCACACCCTCACTGGGATACTGGGAGAGGGTGTGTTTACTGGGGTATTTTGCAGGTTAGCACTGACCCTGGGGCCTTAAGACAGGTAGGCTAAGACACAGTAGACTGAGTGTTAGTGCCAAGAAATGTGCCAGAGAGGCCAAGGGAAAAAATAGTGCAGCAGCCTGCTGAAACCCACAGAAGATTAGAACACCTAGGTATCCAAAGGACTGGATTCCGCTCACAGCACTCTGGTGGGTGGTTGGCAGGGGGGAGCATGACCAGATCTGAGACACCTTGTAAGGAACATTGCACTGGAAGAGATTTTTTTCTGTTAATCTGATTAACTGTCGAAAGTCCATATGTGTTCACTGTCCAGTATGTATGGATTTATTTTTGGGGGGATCCTACATTGGAGTGACCTACGAACAGAGCTGCCGGGGGGGGGGGTGGGGAGAAGTGGGGTAATTTGTCCCAGGCCTCAGGCCCTGCAGGGGCCCCAACGAGAATGTCTGAAGTCTGAGGTCTGAGACAGGGAAGGGGCCAGTAGCGTAGCTAGCGGGGCAGTGGCCACTCTCCCACTGAGCACAAGTGGTGCCTTTTAAAATTTTTGGCGCCTTTTTAATTTTTACTCACCCAGTGGCGCCCCGGATCTTCGGCGGCAATTCGGCGGCAGGTCCTTCAGTGCCGCCGAAGACCCGGAGCGAGTGAAGGACCCGCCGCTAAAGTGCCACCGAAGACCCGGAGCGCCACCAGGTGAGTATAAGCGGCTGGCACCTTTCTTATGTCCGCTCCCCCTGTTTGCTCCACCTGGCTACGCCACTGGAAGGGGCCCCTGAAATTGCTTTGCCCCAGTCCTCCTGAATCCTCTGGGCAGCCCTGCCTACGAATACTAGATTGTTTTGGGGGGACTTAGTAATCATTGATCACATTCCTCCCTTGGATCTTTAGAAAATATTTGCTGGAAGACATTCCAATTATTTGCTGCACTGTCTGTGAATTTTGCTTCTTTAAAATGGTTGTAATTTTAAAGAATTTAAAATTAATTCCCGCAGCCAATGCTAGGCCTGGCAGGCAAAAATGGAGGGAGCCTGGCTCAGTTCGGGGCTGATCAGCGAAGAGGCAGGAGCTACCTATCTCTCCATGTGAGGGAAGGGTCACTAGCCTGTTGGTTGAGGCAGCCACCAGGGACCAAGCAATGTTGTCCTGGCAAAGGAGAGCGAGAAAGACGCCCAGGAACACCTGGCTTGAGAGGAATCCTCGTAACTGAAGCAGAGACCGCGGTGGGTGGGGGGAGGTGTTTTCTGACCCTACCAAGCTTATCACTGCTGCACCACAGCCATTGGCACCTGCGACAGGGAGCTCAAATGACGCCATCTTGCTCCCTTGCTTGGGCCAAAACTTTGAAAGGTCTCATTTCTGCCTTCTCCCCGTTCTACTCCTCTCTCATGGTATTGCTCTGCTACCTATCCCAATAAAGGAGAACAAACAACTTAAAATGCCTTGTTCAAAAATTTTAAGTAACACTTAACTTTCAAACGCCTGAACAGCAAATATAATTTTCCTTGTCTGCATAGTAAACACTGGCTTTTTTTTTTAAGCTGCGTTCTCCACGGGCAACTGTTACAGTAACTGTTAGAAGTATGTGCAGAGCAACAAAAGCATTTGGAAAGAGGGTGATCATCTGATTTGTGCACATATATTCCAGAACAGCCTTTGGAGTTGATCCTGCTGAAATGTGTCTTGAAAGGGCTTTCCGTTCATCACCTAAGTCACTCGCATCAATATCGCGCATATCATCATGTGTCAACACTGTCTCTAGTGCCCTGCATTGCTGGTGTAGGTCTTCTTCAGGTATAATGAGGAGTTTTGGAATATTATACAACATCCCAAATATACTGCTGTGTTCCTTGAGCTGCATGAAACATTCTTCAACTGACTGTATTGCACAATTAGCACCTGGTTAAAGAATTCAACTTTGCATTGTTGTTTGGGGTCTCTTATGGGATTATCCCATGCCTCGTAATCAAAACGTCTTCTTCTTCGGTGACTTTTGTATTCTTGAATGGGTGGGAAAATAGCTTCAGTGTGAGGTTCCTCTGCCAACTTCTGTGCACTCTTCAGAACGTTTTGAAATCCCTCATCTGACCGGTAAGACTGTAGGTATGACTTTGCTTTGTCCAGTTGTTCCATTGCTCCAGATATATCAAGTTCAACACCTCGGAGTCTCTTGCTTACAACATTTATTTCAAACAGTATGGCATGCCACAACACTAAGCCACACACAAATATGAAATTATGTATGATTCTGGTGATTCCATTTCCCTCTGCCACTGTTCTCCCACGAACAGTTCCTGTCATAGCGTTATCCTCCATAATGGCAACTATGGCATCATCTATCTTCCCAATTTGGTGTTTGATAGACTTTATCGCCTCCACTCGACTTTCCCATCGTGTGGCACTCAGTGGTTTCAGTGTCAGAGAGGATGTTCCCAGACGTTGCTTCAAAATTTGCCATCGATGATTTGATGCAGAGAAAAATACAAAGATGCTTTGAATGACATTAAAAAATTCAGCAGCCTCACTAGAAGCTGATGCTGCATCACTGACCACCAAGTTCAATGAATGAGAACTGCATGGCACAAAAAAAGCTCGAGGGTTTAACTCTTGGATCCGTGTCTGCACTCCTCTGTTCTTTCCTCTCATGTTGGCACCATTATCGAAGCCCTGACCTCTCATGTCAGCTATCGCAATTCCTGTATCTTCCAGCTTTTTAAGAAGCACATTTGTCATACCAGCTCCTGTAGTATCATCAGTGTCAATAAATTCTAGAAAATGCTCTTTGACAGTCACCACTGCAGGGACATTTTCACTAGGTTCTGTTGTTGTTACAAAATGCACCATTAAAGTCATTTGTTCCATATGGCTGGTGTCAGGTGTGCAGTCCAGAATAACAGAGTAATATCTTGCTGACTTCAAATCTGCCACAATTTTCTGTTTGACTTTTGTTGCCAGTAACTGTATGATCTCATTTTGAATTGTTTTTCCAAGGTAGTGGTGTTTGTACGTTTCTTGGGTGGTGACTCTTCTTAGATGCTCCTGGAGTACAGCATCAAACTCAGCCATCAGCTCCACAATTTTAAGGAAGTTTCCATTGTTTGGCACATACAGCTGACCTGAAGTGCCACTCAGTGCTAGATTTTTGGTAGCAAGCATTCTCACAATGGCAATGAGCCTTTTCAGAACATTTTGCCAGTAAAGAGACTCTGATGCAATCTTCTCTTGATGCTGATCATCTATGGTGGCCTTTAACCTTCGTCTCATCGCAAGCTCTTTTCACCTATGGAAGGCTCTCTGGTAATTTGCTGCCTTCTCATGGCATGCCAGATTTCTAACCCGATTTTTCCAGTCCTTTGTTCCTGTAGAACCCAATGTGGCTGGAACATTAGACTGGAAGAGTTTGCAACAAAAACAGTATGCAGCATTCTGGGTTTTTGAGTACATAAGCCATGGCCTCTCCACTTTGTCACCATTGGGGATTTCACGCCAGTAATGTGTTGGATGGAAACTTCTATTTTCACTGTCTTTGGGGAACATGAAGTTTTTCACTTGCTGTGGCCCATGCAGTACAAGGAAGTCCCTCAGGCTACTGCTCAAGTGGGTCCACAGTCCTGGATCATCTAGACTTAAGGAACTAAACTCAGCAGCAGCTGTTTCTTGCGCCTCCACCACACTCTTCTCTGATCTACACTTTTCTTCAGGAATGTGCATGGTTACATCCATTTGAGATGGAGATATGGATACTGCAGTAGCTGCCAGCTCACCTGCACTCTGACTAACTGGAAAATCAGGCATCTCCTCACCAGTCACATCCTCACAAGGCTCACCGTGAACATTTGTGTCTATGTATCTCAGGAGGGCTCCTTCCTGCTTAGATAAAAAAAGCTTCCTTTGCTTTCTTTCTTTCTTTTTCTGAATGCTGCCCCGGAGGGGCGTTTTCTTCTTTCACTCATGATTGCTGTTCTGTGCCAGCTATAGTGGCTCTCAACACTCATTTGAAGGGGACAAATAAGCAGGCTGGTAGCATTGCCTGAGTGAGGGAAGATATCAGCATCTTAAGGGCCTAACTGGCTCCAACTACTTCAGTTGACTGCCTGTTCAAGGAAGCAGCAGGAAACAGGAAGCTTCTTGAGAAGCTGGTGTTAATCAGTCCAGGCTCCTGGGGGTGCTAGAGAGGTACATCAGAGGCTCCTCCTCCTCTCTCTCCCTACAGCTCCTGCTGCTTTCTGTTATTCCCTCTCACCTTTTCTCCTACCTGCCTGCTATGTCTCTTGTGCCCTTCTTCCTCCAGCACAGCACTCCACCATCTCTGTGCATCTAGAGCAGAGAGCATACATATGCACCAGCAGCAGACACAATTTTCTACACTCTGGGTCCTAGTGGCGCCCCCTCCCCCCCCCCAGTCTGGCACCTGAGGCGGCCACCTCAGTTCGCCTCATGGTAAGGCCAGCCCTCCTGGGACCGCAGGAGGATGCTACCCAGGGTCCATGAGGGGACACTACTAAGAGTCCAGGCACTAAGACACTACTAAGAGACCAGGCACCACAGGAACATGGTCCATAGGGCTACATGCCCCAAACTAAAAGGACCACAGTAGGAAGTAGCCCAGGGCAATGAACGTAGACTCCCTGCTGGGAAGTCCCCTACTACAGGGTGATTTACACAGAGCCCTGGGCTGGGATCTGGTGGAATGGGACATCCTGGATCCCCCCTACCTGAGAGGCTGAGGCCCTTTGTCCACAGAAGCTGGGGCAGGAAGCCAGGTACTCCGACCACTAGGCTGACTGGCCCTCCAAGCCCCATCCCCTTCGCCCTGCAGTGCTCTTCAAAGAACTTCCATGATAGTTGATGCCAAGGTTTTGGTCAGCAGCCAAGTGGGCTCCATGCTTAAAGAAAGCCTGATCCCTAGTGAGTCTGTGATGGTATCCCACAAAAGGAGATAGCCAAGGTTCATGAACAACCTCAATGGACACAACTCTGTAGAGAGTTTTTAGCTTGCACGCTAGAGGGCCTAGACATAAAACATAGTGAGGACCCATGAAGAACAAAAAAAAAAAAAAAATTGATAAAAAGCTAAATTTATTTCTTCCCCTCTTTGGGGTGATTTAATGAGTATGTTTAAGTGTTCTTTATTGTACAAAACACCAATTGTTAGTAGAAACTTTTAAAATAACCACATCCCACTGAGCTCCCTCCTCCCACAATACTGTATATATTCTGGATAAAATAAAAAAATAATAATCATAGTCAAATCCCAGGAACTTCATGGCAAACTTAACCAAAATTCTGTGGCAAGATCCCTGCAATCAGTGGCATGCAAATGCAACAGATTGGAGATTCTGTGAACGGCACACATAAATTTAGAACTGAGGCTTCTACTTAACTAAATATGCAAATGAATAATGCATTCACTACAGTATCACATCACATTATTTAATTTGACATTAGATCCAATGTACACTGCTCCTAATTTGTTAACTTTCTTTGTATTGCAAAATTGGATATAAAAATCCCAAACACCAGTATCATAGAAATGTAGACACCCAGAGCATCGGGTTGCATCCCTGACCATCTTGGCTAATAGCCACTGATGGGCCTATCCTCCATGAATTTATCTAATTCTTTTTTTAACCCAGTTATACTTTTGACTAGGGCTGTCAATTAATCACAGTTAACTCACGCGATTAACTCAAAAAAATTAATTGTGATTAAAAAAATTAATTGTGATTAATCACAGTTTTAATCGCACTGTTAAACAATAGAATACCAATTGAAATTTATTAAATATTTTGTATGTTTTTCTACATTTTCAAATATATTGATTTCAGTTACAACACAGAATACAAAGTGTGCAGTACTCACTTTATATTATTAGTATTACAAATATTTGCACCGTAAAAATGATAAACAAAAGAAGTAGTATTTTTCAATTCACCTCAAAGAAGTACCATAGTGCAATCTCTATCATGAAAGCACAACTTACAAATGTAGATTTTTTTTGTTACATAACTACACTCAAAAACAAAATGATGTAAAACTTCAGGGCCTAGAAGTCCACTCAGTCCTACTTCTTGTTCAGCTTAGCGAAACAAGTTCGTTTACATTTATGGGAGATAATGCTGCCCGCTTCTTATTTACAATGTTACCTGAAAGTGAGAACAGATGTTCGCATGGCACTTTTGTAGCCGACATTGCAAGGTATTTATGTGCCAGTTATGCTAAACATTCATATGCCCCTTCATGCTTTGGTCACCATTCCAGAGGACATGCTTCCATGCTGATGACATTCTTTAAAAAAAATAATGCATTAATTACATTTGTGACTGAACTCCTTGGAGGAGAATTGTGTCTCCTGCTCTGTGTTTTACCGGCATTCTGCCATATATTTCATATGATAGCAGTCTCGGATGATGACCCAGCATGCCTTCTTAAGAACACTTTCACTGAACATTTGACAAAACGCAACGAAGGTACCAATGCAAGATTTCTAAAGATAGGTACAGCACTCAACTCAAGATTTAAGAATCGGAACTGCCTTCCAAAATCTGATCGGGATGGGATGTGGAGAACGCTTTCGGAAGTCTTAAAAGAGCAACACTCCGATGACGAAACTAAAGGATCCGAACCACCAAAAAAGAATATCAACCTTCTGCTGGTGGCATCGGACTCAGATGATGAAAATGAACATACATTAGTTTGCTCTGCTTTAGATCGTTATTGAGCAGAACTCATCGTCAGCATGGACGCATGTCCTTTGGAATGGTGGTTGAAGCATGAAGGGACATATGAATCTTTAGCGCATCTGACAAGTACATATCTTGCAACACCAGTTACAACAGTGCTATGCAAATGCTTGTTCTCACTTTCAGGTGACATTGTAAACAAGAAGTGAACAGCATTATCTCCTGTAATTGTAAACAAACTTGTTTGTCTGAGCTATTAGCTGAACAAAAAGTAGGACTGAGTGGACTTGTAGGGTCTAAAGTTTTACATTGTTTTATTTTTGAATGCAGTTATATTTTGTACATAATTCTACATTTGTAAGTTAAACTTTCATGATAAAGAGATTGCACTACAGTACTTGTATTAGGTAAATTGAAAAGTACTATTTCTTTTATTTTTACAGTGCAAATATTTATAATAAATAAATACAAAGTACTGTACATTTTGTATTCTGTGTTGTAACTGAAATCAATATATTCGAAAATGTGGAAAACTTCCAAAAAATTTTATATAAATAGTATTCTATTATTGTTTAACAACACAATGAATTGCGCGATGAATCGTTCGATTTATCACGATTAATTTTTTTAATCACGCGATTAATTGCGATTAATTTTTTTAATCACTTGACAGCCCTACTTTTGACCTTCACCACATCCCCTGGCAACGAGTTCCACAGGTTGACTGCATGTTGTGTGAAGAAGTACTTCCTTATGTTTGTTTTGGCTATTAATTTAATTGGGTGACCCCTAGTTCTTGTGTTATGTGAAGGGGTGAATAACACTTCCTTATTCACTTTCTCCACACCATTCAAGATTTTATAGACTTATGTCCCCCCTTAATAAAATAGGTAATGATAATGGTAATGTTGATAATGAAATTTGCATTATTTGAGTTGTGGATGTGGCTTAGATGCCGGCCAGGTCACTGACAGTGTTCAGTCCCTTCCAGAGAAGTGGAACCTCCAAGTCAAAGTTCAACATAAACACAAACCAAAAGAATCTTCAGCGCTGTTGGGCTCAGTTTTCAGCCTCCTTCCTTTCAGGAGGACCCCACCTGCAGCAGCTCATCTTAACACCCACCCACCGACAGGTTCATGGTAAAAAAACAAACTAATAGTCAGTGACAATCTCCCACAGGGAGGTCCTAGCAGATCACAGTCTTTAGTCAGCTCCTGGCTCTCCCTAGGCTTCTCACACAAGGGAGCTGCCAGTCTGTTCTCCTTTCAAGTCCATTCACAAACGAGCTCTCTCCCTTGTTCAAGTGCCCCCCTCCAAGACTGAAAGCTCTGCAGGATAAGAGGGTGGAGCTGTTTGAGCCCACATCATCCTATTAACCTTGGCCAATGTGGTGTTTGTATACCACATCACACACCTCAATATAATGAATGGGGGCTGTTCAGACATCTCTGAGCTATTGATTCAGTCTGTTAGCAGACTCAGGAACACATCACTGCATTGGTTACACTCAGCTGACATTTGGAAGGTTTCTTTCACAACCATTAGGGCTAGAAAGATTTGATTCTGGAACAATACTATGAAGCTAATCATAGAATCAGTAACATGGGACTGGAAGGAACCTTGATAAGTCATCTAGTCCAGTCCCCTGCACTGAGTCAGGACTAAGTGTTATCTAGACCATCCCTGAGAGGTGTTTGCCTAAGATGATAATAAAAACCTCCAATAATGGAGACTCCACAATCTCCCTAGGTGATTTGTTCCAGTGTTTAACTACTCTTACAGTTAGGAAATTTCTCCTAATGTCTAACCTAAATCTCCTTTGCTGCAGTTTGAGCCTATTACCTCTTGTCTTGTCCTCAGTGGATAAAGAGAACAATTTATCACCCTCCTCTTTATAACAACCTTTTACGTGCTTGAAGACTGTTATCGTGTCCCCCATCAGTCTTTTCTTGTCTAGACTAAACAAACCCATTTTTTCCCCAATCTTTCCTAATAGATCATGTTTTCTAGACCGTTACTAATTTTTGTTGCTCTCTCTGGACTTTCTCCACTTTGTCCACATCTCTCCTGAAGTGCAGTGCCCAGTACTGGACACAGTACTTCAGCTGAGGCCTGATCAGCGCTGAGTAGAATGGAAGAATTACTTCTAGTGTCTTTCTTATAGCACTCCTGCTAATACGTCCCAGGATCATTAACATTTTTTGCAACAGTATTACACTATTGACTCACATTTAATTTGTGATCCACTGAAGTGGACTCTGTGGCAAATACTGCAAAATACTAGGAACACATGGACCTGACTACAGTGCACTATGAATTTCTTATAGTTATTATTGACAGCTTACCTCATTGTCAACTTTTGGTCTAATTGTGTGAGTTCCAGGAACTGGACAGTTCAGTGTTGTTGTAGGTGAACTACAGTAATTAAAAAACAAACAGCCAGGTATTTAATACTAATTAACACCAGACTGGTGTTCTGACTGGTCCATTCAGTCTTAACTTTGACTCAGGACCTAATTCCTCCCCTATCTCCATCTTTCAAACTGAGCAAACCTTTCTCTTCCTTATTCTCCAACAATTTTTTTTAAATGTACTATCATTAGATTGCCCGTTCAGTCCAAAATCAATGTGCTCAGTTTTTTAGCTTAGCCTTAATCTACACACTATTTCAGGTAGAGCTGATATTTTTTATACCATAATAGTTAAATGAGTACAATCCCAAGTGTGAACCCAGTTATGCCAGTGTATAGGTGCTTTATACCAGTATAGCTTATTCCCGTACATTTATGAGACAAAAGCCGGGTCTACACCTAAAACTTAGGTTGACCTAGCTACCTTGCTCAGGGCTGTGAAAAATGTCATGCCCTGTGCAACATAATTAAGCTGAACTAAGCCCCATATAGATACCAAAATGTTGATGGAAGAATTCTTCTGTCAACCTAACTACTGCCTCTCAGAGAGGTGGATTTACTACAGTGAAGGGAAAACCCCTTCCATCACTGTAGTAAGTGTCTATGCTACTGCTGCAGCTGCACCATTGTAGTGTTTGTACTGTAGATATACCCGCAGGGATGGCCTCACCATGAGGCGAACTGAGGTGGCCGCCTCAGATGTCAGACTGCGGGGGGGGGGGGGGGCGCCACTAGGACCCAGAGTGTAGAAAATTGTGTCTGCTTCTGGTGCATATGTATGCTCTCTGCTCTAGATGCACAGAGATGGTGGAGTGCTGTGCTGGAGGAAGAAGGGCACAAGAGACATAGCAGGCAGGTAGGAGAAAAGGTGGGAGGGAATAACAGAAAGCAGCAGGAGCTGTAGGGAGAGAGAGGAGGAGGAGCCGCCTCTGATGTACCTCTCTAGCACCCCCAGGAGCCTGGACTGATTAACACCAGCTTCTCAGGGAGCTTCCTGTTTCCTGCTGCTTCCTTGAACAGGCAGTCAACTGAAGTAGTTGGAGCCAGTTAAGCCCTTAAGATGCTGATATCTTCCCTTACTCAGGCAATGCTACCAGCCTGCTTATTTGTCCCCTTCAAATGAGTGTTGAGAGCCACTATAGCTGGCACAGAACAGCAGTCATGAGTGAAAGAAGAAAACGCCCCTCCGGGGCAGCATTCAGAAAAAGAAAGAAAGAAAGCAAAGGAAGCTTTTTTTATCTAAGCAGGAAGGAGCCCTCCTGAGATACATAGACACAAATGTTCACGGTGAGCCTTGTGAGGATGTGACTGGTGAGGAGATGCCTGATTTTCCAGTTAGTCAGAGTGCAGGTGAGCTGGCAGCTACTGCAGTATCCATATCTCCATCTCAAATGGATATAACCATGCACATTCGTGAAGAAAAGTGTAGATCAGAGAAGAGTGTGGTGGAGGCGCAAGAAACAGCTGCTGCTGAGTTTAGTTCCTTAAGTCTAGATGATCCAGGACTGTGGACCCACTTGAGCAGTAGCCTGAGGGACTTCCTTGTACTGCATGGGCCACAGCAAGTGAAAAACTTCATGTTCCCAAAGACAGTGAAAATAGAAGTTTCCATCCAACACATTACTGGCGTGAAATCCGCAATGGTGACAAAGTGGAGAGGCCATGGCTTATGTACTCAAAAACCCAGAATGCTGCATATTGTTTTTGTTGCAAACTCTTCCAGTCTAATGTTCCAGCCACATTGGGTTCTACAGGAACAAAGGACTGGAAAAATCGGGTTAGAAATCTGGCATGCCATGAGAAGGCAGCAAATCACCAGAGAGCCTTCCATAGGTGGAAAGAGCTTGCGATGAGACGAAGGTTAAAGGCCACCATAGATGATCAGCATCAAGAGAAGATTGCATCAGAGTCTCTTTACTGGCAAAATGTTCTGAAAAGGCTCATTGCCATTGTGAGAATGCTTGCTACCAAAAATCTAGCACTGAGTGGCACTTCAGGTCAGCTGTATGTGCCAAACAATGGAAACTTCCTTAAAATTGTGGAGCTGATGGCTGAGTTTGATGCTGTACTCCAGGAGCATCTAAGAAGAGTCACCACCCAAGAAACGTACAAACACCACTACCTTGGAAAAACAATTCAAAATGAGATCATACAGTTACTGGCAACAAAAGTCAAACAGAAGATTGTGGCAGATTTGAAGTCAGCAAGATATTACTCTGTTATTCTGGACTGCACACCTGACACCAGCCATATGGAACAAATGACTTTAATGGTGCATTTTGTAACAACAACAGAACCTAGTGAAAATGTCCCTGCAGTGGTGACTGTCAAAGAGCATTTTCTAGAATTTATTGACACTGATGATACTACAGGAGCTGGTATGACAAATGTGCTTCTTAAAAAGCTGGAAGATATGGGAATTGCGATAGCTGACATGAGAGGTCAGGGCTTCGATAATGGTGCCAACATGAGAGGAAAGAACAGAGGAGTGCAGACACGGATCCAAGAGTTAAACCCTCGAGCTTTTTTTGTGCCATGCAGTTCTCATTCATTGAACTTGGTGGTCAGTGATGCAGCATCAGCTTCTAGTGAGGCTGCTGAATTTTTTAATGTCATTCAAAGCATCTTTGTATTTTTCTCTGCATCAAATCATCGATGGCAAATTTTGAAGCAACGTCTGGGAACATCCTCTCTGACACTGAAACCACTGAGTGCCACACGATGGGAAAGTCGAGTGGAGGCGATAAAGTCTATCAAACACCAAATTGGGAAGATAGATGATGCCATAGTTGCCATTATGGAGGATAACGCTATGACAGGAACTGTTCGTGGGAGAACAGTGGCAGAGGGAAATGGAATCACCAGAATCATACATAATTTCATATTTGTGTGTGGCTTAGTGTTGTGGCATGCCATACTGTTTGAAATAAATGTTGTAAGCAAGAGACTCCGAGGTGTTGAACTTGATATATCTGGAGCAATGGAACAACTGGACAAAGCAAAGTCATACCTACAGTCTTACCGGTCAGATGAGGGATTTCAAAACGTTCTGAAGAGTGCACAGAAGTTGGCAGAGGAACCTCACACTGAAGCTATTTTCCCACCCATTCAAGAATACAAAAGTCACCGAAGAAGAAGACGTTTTGATTACGAGGCACGGGATAATCCCATAAGAGACCCCAAACAACAATGCAAAGTTGAATTCTTTAACCAGGTGCTAATTGTGCAATACAGTCAGTTGAAGAATGTTTCATGCAGCTCAAGGAACACAGCAGTATATTTGGGATGTTGTATAATATTCCAAAACTCCTCATTATACCTGAAGAAGACCTACACCAGCAATGCAGGGCACTAGAGACAGTGTTGACACATGATGATATGCGCGATATTGATGCGAGTGACTTAGGTGATGAACGGAAAGCCCTTTCAAGACACATTTCAGCAGGGTCAACTCCAAAGGCTGTTCTGGAATATATGTGCACAAATCAGATGATCACCCTCTTTCCAAATGCTTTTGTTGCTCTGCACATACTTCTAACAGTTCCTGTAACAGTTGCCCGTGGAGAACGCAGTTTCTCCAAGCTGAAGTTAATAAAAACACATCTACGCTCCACAATAACACAGGAGAGGCTGGTCGGCCTTGCAACCATCTCAATAGAGCATGAGCTGGCCCAGACTGTGGACCTTCAGGAAGCAGTTCAAATCTTTGCAACCAAGAAGGCACGAAAGCACCACTTTGATTATTCAAACTGTTAAAGAAGCCAGTGTTTACTATGCAGACAAGAAAAATTACATTTGCTGTTTAGGCGTTTGAAAGTTAAGTGTCACTTAAAATTTTTGAACAAGGCATTTTAAGTTGTTTGTTCTCCTTTATTGGGGTAGGTAGCAGAGCAGTACCATGAGAGGAGTAGAACAGGGAGAAAGCAGAAATGAGACCTTTCAAAGTTTTGGCCCAAGCGAGGGAGCACGGGGGCGTCATTTGAGATCCCCACCTCAGGTGCCAAAATGTTGTGGGCCGGCCCTGACATACCCTAAGCTGTACATCACAATATAAAGCACCTTTATATCAACATAAATGTGTCCATATGATGGGGTTGCACTGCTTCAACTATATTAGTTTCTCACTGATATATTTAAAGTGGAATAAAAACTATATGTAGACAAGCCCAGAGAGTGTGCTACACCCTTATAAAACACACTACATTTAAAATAGCTGTCTACCTATTTCGTATCTCAACACCTTTGTAAGACACACTGTGGTATGAGAGATCTTTCAGCTGCTCTATTCTGTTTATGAAATACAGCATTAAGAACACTGCTGTGCCACCACTAGCTGAAGTGAAGGAAATATCAAAATTAAATGATCTAAAATTAGGTAAAAATTGGAGTGGTTACAGTGCATCCTAATATTAAGATGCATATAGATGTATTAAGAAAATAAGAATCATTTATATTTATAAGAATTTAATAACTAATAAAGACAGTTTTAAGCAGTTAGGGCCAGGAATAATAAAATGGTAGTTGCAGGTAATCAGAGCACAAAGATTAAAGTAAAGGAGTACTTGTGGCACCTTAGAGACTAACCAATTTATTTGAGCATGAGCTTTCGTGAGCTACAGCTCACTTCATCAGATGCATACCGTGGAAACTGCAGCAGACTTTATATATACACAGAGAATATGAAACAATACCTCCTCCCACCCCACTGTCCTGCTGGTAATAGCTTATCTAAAGTAATCGTCAGGTTAGGCCATTTCCAGCACAAATCCAGGTTCTCTCACTCCCTCACCCCCCTCCAGGGATTGAGGGAGTGAGAGAACCTGGATTTGTGCAGGAAATGGCCTAACTTCATTATCATGCACATTGTGTAAAGAGTTGTCACTTTGGATGGGCTATCACCAGCAGGAGAGTGAATTTGTGTGGGGGGGTGGAGGGTGAGAAAACCTGGATTTGTGCTGGAAATGGCCTAACCTGACGATTACTTTAGATAAGCTATTACCAGCAGGACAGTGGGGTGGGAGGAGGTATTGTTTCATATTCTCTGTGTATATATAAAGTCTGCTGCAGTTTCCACGGTATGCATCTGATGAAGTGAGCTGTAGCTCACGAAAGCTCATGCTCAAATAAATTGGTTAGTCTCTAAGGTTCCACAAGTACTCCTTTTCTTTTTGCGAATACAGACTAACACGGCTGTTACTCTGAAACCAAAGATTAAAGTGGCGGTCTTGGAGTAATTTGGCCTATAGCAAGCTGGCAGGCTGAGGTTAGATAAAGATTACTCCAAAACCTAAAGGGAGGGGTCAGTCAGGTCAGGTGCAGGTTTTCAATCAGATCCAGCTTTGATTGACAGATAGGTTTAGCGGCTTTAATTGGTTCATAAGAATGGAGCAATCAGAGAGAACTTAAAGATGATTGGAGGAGAAGTATGCTAATGATAAGGATTGAGGAAATAACCAAAGTAGGCCAAAATCATATATAAGGCAGAGAGCTGACAAGTTTGGTGTTGGTGGTACTGATGTGTGTGAGTGACTGGAAGGAAGAGGTTGTCAGCAGGAGAAAAGTCAGAAGAAGCAGGAAGAGAGAAAAATCACTGAAGAGGGAAGAAGGCGGCTAGATTGTTGTGATGGATCAAGAAATCACGTCAAGCAACAGCGGCAGTAGCGCAGAAGGGGTGGCAGAGGTGCGGCAGCAGCGGACAGAGAAGAAGAGCAGGAGTTTGGCACTGAGACAGACAGGGACCTTTTGACAGATCAGAGGGAAAAGAAGACTGTAGAAAGTAAGCATGAGACCTATGGTATAAGAAGGAGCTAGGACATATGAGTGTGTTTGAGATACTAAAGTTGGATATATGTATAAAAGTTTAGTGCTTTAATTAGAATTGCTGTCAGCATCCTACATGTGATTGATCATGACATGTAGAATGTAACCACTTGGAGCCATTTCCAAATGTATGACATTGCAGTATTGAGTACTTTAATGTGAATACTTGTGCTAATAGAATTTATGTTTAATGTTTCTTGATATATGTTTTTGTTCTTTTAAAAGATTTTATTGTATCAGGAAATCTTGGTACGTTAAATAAAGAAAATTTTTGTTTTCAAAGATTACTGCCTGAGTGTCAATCCTTTGAGCCGAAGGCTATATCCATGTCTTCCCAAGCGTAAACAAAGTTAGTCTGTTCTGGGGAGTTTTCTGAAGGTCACAGGGCAACCCCTAGTAAAACCCTGGCAATTCCTCTAGGATGGGCCATCTCCTTTCACCTACCAAAACAAATAATTGACAATTGAGTTACTGAAATAGGCAAACTATTGTGGGGGTGCCTTAAGTCTGGATTTTGGGAGTAACAACTGCATTTTGCATCTGTATTTGAATTTGCAATCTAATGATAATACACTCACATTAACACACAGATGTATATGCCTGAATGTGCAATCATTCAAATATTTAAATATGTGATATCTGATTGTACATTCAAATAAGCTTACCAATACAATAATTTCAAAGACATAACACATATAAACACAAACACAGCAAGATAGACAAATTAAAGCTGCAGTGGAAACCACAACTTTTTATCTGACTTTTGCTTATCAAAACTTTCAGCCACAATGCTGCATGAGTATAACTTTTATGTACTCCCGCTATACTGTAGATAGTGTTGGATCTCAGTGCTATGCAGATAATAGCTGTAATACATCCCTCTGTTAATTTGAAATCTTTTTAAAGGTTGTACCATATCCTGGCTAAACAGTCATTTAGGGGCAGAGATGCTTTTTTTTAAAAAAGTGGTATTTTGGGTTTCCTACTCCTAGTGTAGCTGGATCTAATCTGGAGCTCACAAATGCATTAGGTATCTTGGCCATTAAATGATCAAATAAGAATACCTAGACAAAAAAGATTGTGTCCTGTCCGTCCCACTACCTGAACATTATGTGTCTAGAAACCTTTGTGCAGTCTAATGTCTTAAATAGGGTCCTCCTGAAGACCCTAGCTGCTCCAAATGTAAGGAATCAGACACGTTTCAACTTAAAAATAACACAAACATAGAATACAATTCAGCATTTATGTTCTACAATGACAGACTCTTTACATCTCTGAGATAGAAAGAATATCTGTTTACATGGCATTGTTCATATAAATGCACTGGGCCAAATAAAAAAAATTAAAAAACCCAAGAACATAAAATGTGCAATTCTTAATTTAGATACATATTTTAAAGTATTTATCAATCTTTTTGGCTCAAGGTTTCCTCACATGTACAGTACATAGGCAAGGAAGTTTAGGAGAAATAGCATACTTAGAACTACTTTATACTGTATATGCCAATGCCTAATTCTATATTCCATTACATCAATAAATATTTAACTTACAATATAAATTATATAGAAATCTCAGGACCTGCATCTCTGTCTCCTCCGCAAATCTCAACCCACAACTCTTATTCTGAAACAAAGGATCTGTACTTCATAATTCTTAAGGGAAATAAAAATAACATTTTGTTTTCCAACAGATCTCCAAACGAATGCATGTGCCAGGCTTAACAGAAGCCCATCTTATTTGTATGTGTATACAAACACGACCTTCTCAAACTTTGGGTGGAATTTTCAAAAGTATTCAGAATTGACCTAACTCTGCTCCCAATAAAGTCAATGTGAGTTACCATTGTGCTGTTATTATTCACTTTTGCAGTCCTTACCTTTTATTTGCAACAGTACATAACGTAGAAACTTCCCATTGCACAAATTCAGCTCCTTCATACTCTAAATATATCTAAACAAAGAGTAGAGAACTTATGGTAGTACATACAAATATATAATCTGTTGCAATATATCTAACTGTATAGTGGTTTTAAAACCATAATGTTCTTTTACCAGGTTTTTAATTATTACACAGAAATGATTAAATTCTTTAAATATTAAAAATGCCTAGGGACAACTTCAAACTTAAAATTGTAATGACTATGGTATTAAACCCAGTCTTCTGCCACTGTCAAAAAAAGTTTTGTCAATAATTTCAATGGGAAAAAAACAGACTAAATTATGTAAAGCACACTACAAATAAATAAAATGGTATGTCTTCTATAAAACTAGCAAATAAGGTTTTGAATTACAACTACCATTTCTGAAGTCTCTGTTAGCAGGGCAGGAAATCTTGTTGCAAAGTGCAATCTTTGTGACACTCACAGTAAGTAGCGCCAGTGAGAGTAAACTAGTTTTCATCTTGCTCTTTATTCTTTAGTTCAATACATCAGTAAAGATTTCTGTTTTCCCCCCTGGGAACAGTTCACTATTGCCAAGGCCATCATCACGCAACAAAAGCACACTCAAAACTGCCTTCGAGCTCTTTAGATGGTGCTCTGCAATGAGCCTAGGGTGACCAGACGTCCTGATTTTATAGGGACAGTCCCGATTTTGGGGGCTTTTTCTTATATAGGCACCTATTACCCCCCCCACCCCCTGTCCCGATTTTTTACACTTGCTATCTGGTCACCCTAAATGGGCCAGATAAACTGTTGTCAATAGACAAGGCATTCCCTCCCCTCAATGCATAATTTTACTCCACTGAACTCCCATGCCTGGTGCCACAGAAACAAAAAACTAGGACTGGCAGTTCAATAAAATCTGAATTTCCCTCCAAGTAGTGCAGAGAATTACTAACCCTTTCAACTTCATTTGCTTTTTAAACTGTTGACGTGTACAATAGTGCGTGCACAAGTGTGTTCACAATCACTGGTAGTAGCAACAGTGGGATTTTTTTGCCAAGAAAATGGTTCTAATTCAATTACTAAAGCTGACTGCAAATGATTTTGAGAATGGCACCATTTATTCATACATTGTGATACTGAACTGGTGCAAGTTATGGAAAACTCATAAATTGCTAACATGGAAATGCAACATTAGAAAAATATTAAATCTGTTTCAGCTGTCTTTTAATGCAATGTAGCAGCAGTTAATAAGGAGGAAGAGCCTGTACCATATAACCAGTCAGCTCTGTAGATGACCAGCAATTGCTCTGCAGACCACAATTTGAGAACCACTGTGTTACAGCATTTTTCTTTTATTCCCACTTGTATTCTTAACTTTCCTTTCTGATTTATGGGTCTGACCCTGTTCCCACTGAAATCACTAGCAAAACTTCCATTGACCTCAATATGGGCAGTACTGAACCCTGAACAGGTTAAAGTTGAATTGATGACTGATCAGACACATACTTACTGGGTAATTTAAACAGATATATAATCATGCTGGTTTGAGATGTCCTTACCTGACTGCCAGAAATACATACTTTGGCCTACAGATGTGACCATTCTAAATATCTCTTCAGTATATTTAAATGGAATGTGATGAACACACTCCACCCCCTCCACTTGTAATCACTGATTATCTACTAACTGTTCCTATATGAGAGTTGCCTCTTATCCCCCAAAGAAGTATATTTGCATGTAAAGCTTTAGTGTGTCCAAATTAAAGTGAAATTTGAAATAGATATGACTGTTTTGGCTATACATCTTCCGCCAATAATTTTGTTAAATTTGAAAAGACAATACGACCTAAATTATTACACTTATTATGTAACATATATTTTTGTTGTTTCTCTCACTTAAAAGTGAAAATAAATAATAAAACAAAATGAACAAGTGCAAACGGAAATCTCTGAACAGTTTTGCACTAGGGCTTTCTCTAGACTACAAAAAGTGCTTGTTCTTGACAATGGGTATCAGCAATTGTATTTTTTGAACTTTTGTCAAGATTTAGCATATTTTATAGCCATATTATTGAATGGTATGGTTAATTAAACCCATGTGAGAAAATGTAAAGGAGTAAAGCATTGGTTAGGTGAGCTTACTCTATATAACCTGGTAAAGACCCAATGCTTATTTAGTGGATAATTGATCAGGAATGTATAAGTAGAAGTATAAACAACATATGTGCAGGTTTTGTAGGCCTGCATACTCAAGTGTGGTTTTTATAACCTCTGTATAACCTTTTCAAGATGGAAAAGTGAGAACAAAGGTTCCTGACAAAAAATATTAAGATCTGAACATTCTGTTATTAAGATTTTGGGGAGACTAGGGAAAACAAGCAAAATCCCTGTCAAATAGTATGATAGTTTTATTATTGCTAAAAAGAGGAACAATGCTTTTTGCAACTTATTGTATAATTCAGAACATGATGTACAGCAATAAATATTACCCGATAGGGAAGAAAAAATTTGGGACAGCAAATGAATAGAAGGGCGTGTTGATAAAGATAATGTGTAATACTATGTATAAAAGATCACGTCAGAACCTAGAATCAATGCCTTTCCCCTTGTGATATAGCCAGTTCACTGGCCTGCTACACGTCATTTGATCACTGGGTTTAGTGCTCTGTACCTATGCAAATAAAACCTGGTCCTTGGATCTAAGAACTTGGTGTAAGCAGTGGTTTGTCTGCTTAAGCAGAGGGCTTGTCTGCTTTCCATGGGTCTGTAAAGTAACATGTCGGCCTGATTGAATTAGTCCTGAAACATCCTTACAGAAAAATCTTCCTATATACAGCAAAATCTACTCTACTTTGCAATATTAAGACATTACAAAATAAAGGGTCTTTGAAATCAGACCCAAAACATTGTCAGTCCCTAATATACACAAATAAAAGCCGGAAGCAGTGTATTACAAATCAAGACTGATTTGTTTTGATCATTATTAAATAACACTTACGGTGGTTCTGGTAGTGAAGACAGCATAGTTTTCTACATTAGTTTTATACCTGCAAAGAAAATGCACAAAGGTATGAATGTCAAAATTAATTTCTTCTCCAAATAAAAATAGTAAAGCAGTGATACTCTATGACCCCCTTAGAGAGCAGCATTAGAATAACATCACAAAGCAATATCATGTTATGACAATATTCTGGAGGTCCCAAAGCTATTTCAGGAAGCCAGGGAATAGCTGTGTGAAAGCATAAGATTACAGCCTACAAACCATGGATCAATTCAAAGTCAGTAGACTTACTCTGGATTTACACTGGTGTAAATGAGGGCCAAATTTGGCACTATATTTGTATATGACAAACTAGAATTACTCACACACCAATGGTACATTACCACTTCTTAGATGTATTGTGTCAGCTGTTTAACAGCACATAGCAAAACTATACAACTGTTTAGGATCAGAAGTGAAGAATATAGTAGTCAATTGAAACGGCAGTGAAAATTTATGTAAGCACAATAAATACCCAAATTAGATTTAGATCAAGACATCTAATCAGGGATGACGGCCCTATTTTGTTAAAAATGCCATAAAATCGTGAATGACCATTTCAGCTTTACATTTAACAGGAAAGTTGGCACCTACAGCAGAACAGTGCAACCTAACACAATGCTGGGCATTGGTGCAGTAGGCTCAGAGGGAAACTGTCACCAATTGAACCATCTGGAAACTTCCTGCAACTCTGCAGGTTCCTGGGTCGTCTCCAATGTAACTACAGGCTTACCATTTCTTAGGCTCACAGCCTCCAGGAGGTAGAGCAATCATAGCTTACTTAGGGTATGTTCACACTAAAAACTTGGGTCGACCTATATTAGGTAATTACTGAGGTGGTGCATGTCCACACTATGCTCCTTGGGTTGGTGGTGTGCGTTCTCATCAGGCACACTTCCACTGACCTAAGAGGGGCAGTGTGGGGAGCTGAGAGCCAAGTGTCTCAGTTCCGCTGGCAGTTCCCTGCCAGGAGCTGGGCTGCCCCACAGGGAAGTGGGTTGCACCCTGACTCGCCACCCTGCTCCCCACAGGGAGCGGAGGGAAGCTGCTTGGGGCTTCTCGCCTCCCCATTTCCCGCTGGGAGCGGGTGTGTTGGGGGAAGCTGCCCCAGGCTTCTTGCCCCTAGAGAGTGGGGTCCAGCTGCCCCAGCTTTTCAGCTCCACCCTGCCAGGAGCCAGGCAGCCTTTCTCAATTTGAAATTGACAAGACAGACAATGTTCCCAGCCAGGAGCGGGAAAGCAACCCCGGGTTTCTCACCTCCCAGCTGGGAGCGGGTCAGCCACCTGGGTTTGTTGCCCCAGCTCCCAGCTGGGAGCAGGATCCAGCCTCTGGGTTTCTCTCCCCAGATCCCAGTTGGGAGTGGAGTCTAGATGCCTGCAGCTCCCAGCCAGGAGTGCTGTTCAGCTGCCCAGCTCTCCAGGGGAGGGGTGGGCAGGTGGGCTCTAGCTGCCAGGCTTTCTTGTCAATTTCACCCCTGGAGCTGTGAAATTGTGAGCTTTCTTGTCAATTTCAGGGCTGGGGCTGCTGGTAGGGGCTGGAGCTGTGAAATTGACAAGAGCGCTAACAGCCCATCTAAGTAATGCAGTGTCTATACAGACACTGCACCAGCCTAACTACACCGACATAAGGCCTACGCCTCTCATAGAGGTGGAGTTATTATAGCAATGTAGTAGAGCACTTACATAGGGGGACACAGCTGTCATATAGACACTGACATAATTAGATCAATGTAAGCTGCCTTATGTCAACCTGTGTACTGTAGACCAGGCCTAAGTACAGGAGTCCTAAAACTTTTTCATACTGTGGACAACAGAGTGTCTTACCAATTCCTTCCCCCCCAATCTGTGATTACATGGATCACCTCACCTGTTATTCACAATCACACAACATCTCTACATCAACTGCAGCAGTTGCTTACATGGAAGAGTGATTTAATGAAAGTATTTCTGTATTTTCAGCTGTCTTTAATGCAAAATGTGTTTAATCTTTTTGAAAAAACATAATCAGGCTTCCTACTTTGGCTATTCATTTCAATTTCCCTTATATACATATATATTCTTGGTTAAGTCAAGAGTCTGTCCGAGGTATTCTTAGTAAAAGTCAGGAACATGTCGTGGACAATAAACAAAAATTCACAGAAGCGCACGACTCGTCCCTAACTTTTACTAAAAACACCCTGGAGGGGTGAAGGTAGGGGACATAGAGCGCTGCCAGGACTTGCAGCTGCTCCAACCCCACTGCTGCTCCTGCAACAGGGGCTGACCACTGCTGCTCCAGCCTTAGAGAGGCTGACCTGGCCCTGGCCGCTACTTCTGTGGGCTGGGGACCACTGCTCTGGCGGAAGGCCGACTGTCAGCTATTCTGGCAGCCCTGGGGGCTGCCGGCCAGCTGTTCTGGGGGCCACTGCTCTGGTAGCCTTGGGGCTGATCACTAGCCGGCAATTCCAGCCACCACTGCTCCATGCCTCCCTACCAGTCAGTTGTTCAAGTGGCTGCTACTCTGGGACTGACAGCTGCTCCAGCCTTGCCCCAGGAGAAGTCATGGACATCTTGCAAAGTCCCAGAATCCATGACAGGATCGTATCCTTATTCATGGTCCTTAGTAGAGGCAGCTAGACTTTCCTATTTCCAGTGACTATTATAGACTGTAAGGATCTTTGCAAGACAGAGCCCAGAGACCTCAAGAACCAGCAGACAACAAGAAGCTAAGACCATGTGATCAGACAGCTCTTTGCAGATCATCATCAAGCTTGATGACAGCAAGTGCATGTGTATGCGAGCGGAGGAAATCACAGCACCAGCTCATAATGTAGAGGCGCCTGAGCCCAGCATATGATGATCCATCTTGATCCAAGACAAGAGAGAATACATGTGCTACACTATGCTTGTCAGCTGCTGGGCATGGGTCAACACAGGTTGGCAGCTGTCACCCCATGGGGCGAGGGCTGGGGCATGTTGGCAGCTGTCACCCTGTGGGTGGCATGGCTTGGGTCAGAGTGTGTTAGCAGCTGTCACCTGGTGGGCTGCGTGGCTTGTGCTGGGGCGTGTTGGAAGCTGTTGCCCCGTGGGCCGCATGGCATGGGCTGGGGCAGGCCAGAAGCAGGCGCCCTGTGGCTCAGGCGCTCTCTGTGCCCACGCTGGGGTTCTTCCCCCACTCAGATTGGGGGTCAGGGACACAACGATGAGCTGGGCACCCTGACAGGTGCAGCCCCCTCAGGCCTCCCATCTCATTCTGTTCCCATCCATTTTCCAGCCTCCCACCTCCACAGGCAGCAGCATCCACCCAGGCACAGCAGCAGCCCCAGGCCTCGAGTGCCCCATAGCCGCTCCGGCGCTCGCGCCATGGGCCCGCCTAATAACGGCCCCAATAAACCGCCACCCATCCGATCACGTGACACCGGACCCGCGGCGGAGGTGCTCAACAGAAACTGCCTGGCGCCTCTCACCCGCGCCTCTCGAAGGGGAGGAGGCAGCGGCAGCATCTGCAGCCGCCGCGCCCGCCTCTAGCACACCCGGTCCCTCCTTCTGGGTCAGCCCCAGGCCGCCGCAGCAACAAGGCTTGTTCCGCCCCTCTCGCAGGTGCGACCCATAGGGACTACTCGCCCCATCAAGCATCACGCAAACTCCGTGCGGCGCCCTGCGGGGAAGCGTCGTGCTGCATGCCGGGAAGCGTAGTTCCTGCCGCGAGAGCGGGGTTGAGAGCGGCATCCGTCTATGCAGAGAAGAGGGCGGGGCTCCCGGGCGGGAGCCAGCGGTCGCCACTGGATGCGGCGGCTGCAGTTGCGGTATTTCCCGGCGTGGAGGAGGCGGGGTCTGGGGAGGAGGAGGCGGCGTTGAGCGTGCCCCTGTGCCGCCTCATGTGTACCCTGCCCTGGGAGCAGGAAAGGAGCCTCCGGCGGCGGCAACCATGTCTGAGAAGGGCGCCTCAGCTCCCCCCGTCCCCAACGGCGAGTGCGCCGCGCGCCCGCCCGGCAACAAGGTGACCGTGGTGCTGGGGGCCCAGTGGGGCGACGAGGGCAAGGGCAAGCTGGTGGATCTGCTGGCGCAGGACGCGGACATCGTCTGCAGGTGCCAGGTGAGGAACGGCGCCGGGCTCACCTGGGGGGCCTGGCGCGGCGGCCTGGCGCGGCGGCGCCGCCTCCTCCTCTTGCGACCCAAGATGTCACCTTGAGCCCGGGTCCCCCTCGCCGCCGCCGAGAGGGGCTGCCCCGCACTCGGTCCTGCCGCCGGGAGCCGCTCCCCAGCATCCCGCTCTCCTTGGCCCGGCCCCGCCGTCACCCCTCGCAGCCCGCTCTCTGCCTCGTGCGCCCTGCCCGGCTACTAGCTCCCCTGCCGCCCCTTGTACTTCCCTAGCGCCGGGGTGCCCGCCTCTGTCTGCCCTATTGTTAGCGCGGGCCCCCGGCTTTCCTCACGCACCGGAAGCGGCGCACATGCTAGTCTGAGCCAGGGCAGCGCCTCCAGCCTAAATTCAAGGAAGTGACCGGTCCCTCGCACACTGGGAAGCGGGCGAGCAGCTCTTGGGTGCTGCGGGCCCCGCTGTGTGCTCTCGGGGCTCCGCAGAGCAGCCCTCGCTTCATCCATCACCGCTGCTCCCTCGTTTGCTGGGCGGCAGTATGAGGCAGCCCACCGCTGCCGGCCAAGCCAGGCCAGGCTCACCTCTGGGCGAGAAAGGCTTTTTACAAATTGCAGTGGCTAAGCCTTCCTTTGTGCACTCTTTGCTTAGAGGGAAGAGGAAGAAGGTGCCTTAGTAGGACAAGGTGGACGTGCAGAGTGTCATGGAGAGAGGGACAGGCTTGGAATCTGTTTTCACAGCCACAGTAACTCTGTGCCTTTAAGGTGCTTGAAGACGAAAAGTGTGGAATATTTCCAACAACAACGGTTACTGAGCATGGAATTATAATTGGTTAATTGCAGTGCAATGAAATAATCTAGACTTCTCATCATACCTCCCTGCAGGCCTAAGTTTAACATAAACAGGTTCTATTCCATTTGTTCCTATTGAAAACTAGGAGCCATACAATATGTGTGGGTTAGTATGTAGTTTCTCTCGTCAGCTCATAGTCACTTAAAATATGTTCATTAAGTAAATCAATTACAGATGCCCTTGAATGTTGACAGCTTTCATGATACTGCCATTACATGATACTATTTTGTCTAGATATTTTTTCCTCCCATTTTCCCACCCTACAAGTAAAAGGAAAACTGGTAGTGGAAGGGGAAAGAATAAGATTGGCAGCATTTTGCACACAGTCAACTGCTCCAAATAAAACTGAAAGAAAGCCTAGAATTTTTTCTTAATCTTTCAGTTAAAACAGTTCTGTCTGCAGAATTTTAGACAACCTAAATGATCTTTTTTTAAGTTGACTTACCTTTTTTAAAAAAAACAACTTTCAAGTAGGTTAGGGCCAAAGTTCAGTCTTTGCATATGTTTTATAAGACAAAGTGTTTGAATAACAGTGTGCTCAATACACTTATTTTGGTAAATGAATACTTTTGATGTTGCAAACTCTGCAACATTTTACTAATTGCCGAGAACCATGGTGAAAACTGATCAGCTTGTTGTTGACCGAACAAAGCACATATGAAAATTAATTAGAATTTCAAAACTTGTAGTACAAGTTATCCTTAGGGCTAAAAAGTCAGGTTTTTTTTTTAATTGTCCTCTTAAAGGTTTGTGTATTCCTTCCAGTTATCTGGCAATGGATAGGTTGGGGTGGGGAAGAGAAGGAAGTTATCCTTCAGTCTTTTTTTTTTTTTTTGCTGACTGACTGTTGCCAAATCAATAGGAATGTAAAAAATGGTGCTGGCAGCCCACAGGAGGGTGGAGGTAGGACTTATACTTCTAGTGGTATTGACTAAACAGTCTAAAGCCCAACCAGCTATAGTCTGGGAACCCAGGCCCTCAGACAGGGCAGGGTACCAAGCACAGTCTAGGGCCCCAACCTCAGGCAGGGCAGAGCAGTGAATAATCCAGGGACCCTGGCACACAAGCACGGCAAGGTAACAACAGTTTAGAGCTTCAGACTGGAGCAAGCACTCAACACAATGTAGGGGAGCTCAGGCTAGGACAAGCACCCAACAGGCTAGGATCCTAGCTCAGCAGACAGACTTCCAGAGGCCTCCTGGCCAAAGGTGGGGAGGCTGCCATGGGCCCACCTGACTCCACCATACCCCAGCCCAGGGCCCTAACAGTGGCAGAGTGGTCTGCCACTGAGTCAGCAGGGATCCAGCTGTAGCACACTGAACCAGACTTGGGCAGCAACCCAACCAGAGGGTAGTCAGCTGTCCCTGGGCCACTACCCACAGGGTGCACCTGGATCTCTGGGTTGTCCTGCATCTCCCCTGGGTACACTGCAAGCAGTAATCCCAGTCACTCCTCAGCATCAGCCACATCTGGTAGTTCAGACAAGTCCTCAAGACAGCAGAAGACTTCAGCAGGCTCTGTTTCCAAAATCAGCTTGGAAACATCTGCCTCTTGCAGTGGTTTCTCCCTAAATGAGCCCATCTTTTATACTTCCTGTTCCTGTCCCGCCCATCTGCTCCTGGTGTAGTGGGCATGGCTTTCCTTGTTCCGCCACCAGGGGGCGTCTGAGCCTCCCTTGCTGTCGATCTCTGGGGAAGGACACTCCTCTTTGCAATACATGATATATTGCCTAAAATATTAAACTGTTTAGAAACCATTGTCTAGAGGGTTTGTAAAGCTGCTATGGCTGATCCAAAGTGGCCAAGCAAACTATGTAGTATTATTTGTATAGCAGTAGTGCCTAGGAGCTCCAGTCATTGACTTTAAGGCCAGAAGGGACTGTTGCGATCATCTAGTCTGACCTGCACGTTGCAGGCCACAGAACCTCAGCCACCCATGGATGGACCAGGATCTCATTGTACTAAGAACGGTACAAATAGAACAAAAAGATGTCCAAAGAGTTCATAATCTAATATAAAGTAGCATAAAATCAGGTCTCTTAATATGGCTTAATTTTTACAGAGGACCAGTTGACAAGATGTTGCAAAAACTGTAGGTCAGAATCTTATGAGCTTTTGATGCTTTGTGGTGTGTCCACCATGTGTCCCACATGCTCTGTAATGATATGTCATGCCAATTGGTTATGATATCTGGGATGAGATCTTTAGCTCAGATACGGTTCAAATACAGCAGTTTTACTATGGTAGTTTCTAACCAGTATGACAGGAAAGAAGCAGTAATATTACTACACCAATTCAGCCTATCCTCTATACTGGGGTATCTCAACCTGTGGCTTGGGACCCCAAATTGGGTCGCCAGAATGTTTCAGAGGGTTGCATGCCCCAGTCCTCTTTATAACAACCTTTTACATATTAGAAGACTGTTAAGAGAAGAGAAGCCCGCGGTGGAATATTTTCTCTAAACTAAACATGCCCAATATTTTCCTCACAGGTCAGGTTTTTTAAATCTTTTATCATTTTTGTTGCTTTCCTCTGGGCTCTCTCCAGTTTGTTCACATCTTTCTTAAAGTGTGGTGCCCAGAGTACTCCAGCTGAGGCCTCACCATGGCTGAGTAGAGTGGAACAACTATCTCCTACCTCCCAAGATTACATATGACAGTCCTGTTTAAAACAGAATGACATTTGCCTTTTTCTCAATAGCATCACATTGACTTGTATTCACTTTATGATCCACCATAATCACCATATCCTTTTCTGTAGTTCTGCTGCCTAGCCAATTATTTCCCATTTTGTATTTGTGCATTTATTTTTTTTCCTTCCTAAAGTGAGTATTTACATGAACATAAGAGCTTTTTCATTCTAGAAAAATTAATCTCTAATTTCAGTCTGTGAATGAAAACTTTACTCTGGAAAGATAAAAAGGAAAAGATGAAAACTGGATTTTTATTTATTTTAAAAAAAATAAGACATTTATAAATCTTTCTAGCACTTGGGGGCAGGGGAATGGATGGACTTATGGATTGAAGACAGCAGCATTGGTAGTGGGTGGAATAAACTGTCACTGGAAGTTGAAAAGAGGGAGGAAGTAAAGGGAGCTGTAAGCTGTTGTGGGGGTTGGTTTGCTAAAACTTCTGGAAGGTGGGCAGGGCATCCAATGCAGTTTCTTATAAACCTGGCAACAAAAGCAACTTTGCCTCTCCTGGAATTGATACCTCCTCATCAATTATTGGGAGTGAACTATATCCACCCTGATTGTATTGGCCCTGTCAACACTGGTTCTCCACTTGTGAGGTAACTCCCTTCTCTTCATGTGTCAGTATAATAATGCCTGCATCTGTAATTTTCACTCCATGCTTTTGATGAAGTAGGTTTTTTACCCAGGAAAGCTTATGCCCAAATAAATCTGTTTAGTCTTTAAGGTTCTACCGGACTCCTTGTTGTTTTTGTGGATACAGACTAATGTAGCTACCCCCTGCTATTGACATTAATGTTAGATGTCTGGTAGTCCATGAGAAATGACCCAATAATGGCTACAAGCAAATACAAGGAGAAATGAATTCCCATTTAATACAGTTTTGTTTCCTTTTAGACATAATGTATCCAAATTCCTGAAAATGCCATCCAAGAATGCAAAGAACAGCATAACATCTTTCATTAACTTCATTTGACAGTGAAGGTGCTCAGCATATTGTAGGTCAGAGTCTGTGGAGGCCTCAAAACACCTGCTATAATATTCACTTTTCTCTTGTTTCTGAAGAAGAGAGAACTAGAACATTAACCTATACTTCTTAAAACAGACATGGAATGTTGGACTTCATTGGAATCTTTCTGCTGATAAATCTTCAACCTGCTATTTTGACTCTTGGGGTCTAGAAGTATCCTGTGTTAAATAAGGAAATGTATGGTATTTCCATCCATATATTATGACTTCTTTGTTATTTTAGTCTTTCGTCATCTGTCAAACAATACCTGAAGTCTTATTTCTAATCCTGTTTTTTAAAATAAAGATTAAGAAAAAATTAATCTCTTCTAATTTGTCTACTTTAAACCAGTTGTTAGCTCTCTGCAGCAGCTACTGTATTGTTTGTACAGTACCTAGCATGATGGGATCTTAATCCCTGACTGGGGCCTTTGCATGCTACTATGAAAAAATATGCATAATAAAGTGAGGAATTTCAGTGTTCTTGCTGACATCTAATCTTTATACAACATACACAACACAATGTAAAATCACCTAGTATTTGGAGACCTAAAATACCTACAAATAACTGGACAGATTTTTTGGCGATATCTCTGAATTTCCTGCCTATTTTGCTTAAACTTCACACTTCAGTACAATTTTTATGTTTTTAAAAACCTCACTTTTAATCTTGCTGTGCTGACTTTTAAAATGCTATGTAGTGCATTAGTTAAAGTCCATATTAAGGTATGCCCATAGAACACTCTTGTTCTAATACTGTTCTTTGTCTTAAATGCAAGTTGTACGTTAATATCTATTGTGTCAGACGTCTACAGCACTTGGGTAAGGGTTCATCTTACAAATAGTTCACCTGATTTCATTGGTAATAGTATATTTGACACTAGCCATAACTTTACCCACATTTAGCTTCATATCTTGGTTTTTAATGGACTAATACACAAATCACTATCACTAAAATACATTTATGGGATGGAAATGTTTTAGGGTACAGCTGATTTATCATGAAATTATGTCCTCGGCTGTCATTAGTTTATAAAATGCAAAGATGTATGCCAGAGTTATTTCAAGTTGATTGGTTTCAGAGTAACAGCCGTGTTAGTCTGTATTCGCAAAAAGAAAAGGAGTACTTGTGGCACCTTAGAGACTAACCAATTTATTTGAGCATAAGCTTTTGTGAGCTACAGCTCACTTCATCGGATGCATACTGTGGAAAATACAGAAGATGTGTTTGTACACACAGACCATACACATTGTAAGGAGAGTGATCACTTTAGATAAGCTGTTACCAGCAGGAGAGTAGGGTGGGGGGAGAAAAAACCTTTTGTAGTGATAAACACCCATTTTTTTTCATGGTCTGTGTGTATAAAAACATCTTCTGTATTTTCCACAGTATGCATCCGATGAAGTGAGCTGTAGCTCACGAAAGCTTATGCTCAAATAAATTGGTTAGTCTCTAAGGTGCCACAAGTACTCCTTTTCTTTTTGCCAATACAGACTAACACGGCTGTTACTCTGAAACATGTCATTATGCAAGGCACTGCATTTAGCCGTATGGAGTGGAAATCTATCAACTGCATGAAAAAACTTGTACAGATACAGACAGACATCATTGTCCTTTCCAAATGCAAACAGATGGACATAGTACCAAAAGGACTGAAGGTAAAAAATCCATTACAATCTACATACCACACAGACTATACTGACAGCTTGTGCCACACGCTCTCAAAGAAACTGCGGAACCACCTGATCAACATCCTCTGCAGCAAACAGGGAAAGATGAAGAATGAGCTCTCAAAACTGGATACTCTCATAAAAACCAACCTTCCACACAAACTTCCTCGTGGCTGGACTTTAGACAAGCCATTTACAACACACACTTTGCTTTTCTACAAAAGAAAAAGGACACTAAACTTTCTAAACTACTACATGCCACAAGGGGCCATAGCAATGGTTCCCTCAACCCACCCAGCAATATTGTTAACCTATCCAACTATACTCTTAGTCCAGCAGAAGCAGCTGTCCTATCTCGGGGCCTCTCCTTCTGCCCCTCCACCCCCACAAACATGATACAGTTCTGTGGTGACCTGGAATCCTATTTTTGACATCTCCGACTCAAGGAATATTTCCAACACACCTCTGAACAGCATACTAATCCACAGAGACCTCTCTACCAACACTACAAAAAGAAGGATTCTAGGTGGACTCGTCCAGTCTGCTGTCTCAACCTTCAGGAGTTCTACATAGAGTGCTTCTGCCGACGTGCACAGGCTGAAATTGTGGAAAAGCAGCATCACTTGCCCCGCAACTTCAGCCGTGCAGAACACAATGCCATCCACAGCCTCAGAAACAACTCTGACATCATAATCAAAAAGGCTAACAAAGGAGGTGCTGTCGTCATCATGAATAGGTCGGAATATGAACAAGAGGCTGCTAGGCAGCTCTCCAACACCACTTTCTACAAGCCATTACCCTCTGATCCTGCTGAGTTACCAAAAGAAACTACAGCATTTGCTCAAGAAACTCCCTGGAAAAAGCACAAGATCAAATCCGCACAGACACACCCCTGGAACCCCGACCTGGGATATTCTGTCTACTACCCAAGATCCATAAACCTGGAAATCCTGGGCACCCCATCATGTCAGGCATTGGCACCCTGACAGCAGGATTCTCTGGCTATGTAGACTCCCTCCTCAGGCCCTACGCTACCAGCACTCCCAGCTACCTTCGAGACACCACTGACTTCCTGAGGAAACTACAATCCATCGGTGATCTTCCTGATAACACCACCCTGGCCACTACGGATGTAGAAGCCCTCTACACCAACATTCCACACAAAGATGGACTACAAGCTGTCAAGAACACTATCCCCGATAATGTCACGGCTAACCTGGTGGCTGAACTTTGACTTTGTCCTTACCCATAACTATTTTACATTTTGGGGACAATGTATACCTTCAAATCAGCGGCACTGCTATGGGTACCCGCATGGCCCCACACTATGCCAACATTTTTATGGCTGACTTAGAACAACGCTTCCTCAGCTCTCGTCCCCTAACGCCCCTACTCTACTTGCGCTATATTGATGACATCTGCATCATCTGGACCAATGGAAAAGAAGCCCTTGAGGAATTCCACCATGATTTCAACAATTTCCATCCCACCATCAACCTCAGCCTGGTCCAGTCCGCACAAGAGATCCACTTCCTGGACACTACGGTGCTAATAAGCGATGGTCACATAAACACCACCCTATACCAGAAACCTACTGACCGCTATTCCTACCTACATGCCTCCAGCTTTCACCCTGATCACACCACGTGATCCATTGTATATAGCCAAGCTCTGCGATGCAATCGCATTTGCTCCAACCTCTCAGACAGAGACAAACACCTACAAGATCTCTATCAAGCATTCTTACAACTACAGTACGCACCTGCGGAAGTGAAGAAACAGATTGATAGAGCCAGAAGAGTTCCCAGAAGTCACCTACTACAGGACAGGCCTAACACATTAAATAACAGAACACCACTAGCCGTCACCTTCAGCCCCCAACTAAAACCCCTCCAACACATTATCAAGGATCTACAACCTATCCTGAAGGACGACCCAACACTCTCACAAATCTTGGGAGACAGGCCAGTTCTTGCCTACAGACAGCCCCCCAACCTGAAGCGAATACTCACCAGCAACCACATACCACACAACAGAACCACTAACCCAGGGACCTATCCTTGCAACAAAGCCCGTTGCCAACTGTGCCCACCTATCTATTCAGGGGACACCATCACAGGGCCTAATAACATCAGCCACATTATCAGAGGCTCGTTTACCTGCACATCTACCAATGTGATATATGCCATCATGTGCCAGCAATGCCCCTTTGCCTTGTATATTGGTCAAACTGGACAGTCTCTATGTAAAAGAATAAATGGACACAAATCAGATGTCAGGAATTATAACATTCATAAACCAGTCGGAGAACACTTTAATCTCCCTGGTCACGCGATTACAGACGTGAAAGTTGCGATATTACAACACAAAAACTTCAGAAACAGACTCCAAAGAGAGATTGCTGAATTGGAATTAATTTGTAAATTGGATACAATTAACTTAGGTTACTTTTTATAATGATTCAACCATTCCCAGTCTGTATTCAAGCCTATTTCCCCTTGTTTATTCCTGTTCTTCCTCGCCCCCCCCTCCCCCCCCCCCCGGTTCCTCAGACGTTCTTGTTAAACCCTGGATTTGTGCTGGAAATGGCCCACCTTGATTATCATACACATTGTAAGGAGAGTGATCACTTTAGATAAGCTATTAGCAGCAGGAGAGTGGGGTGGGGGGGGGGGGAGAGAACCTTTTGTAGTGATAAACACCCATTTTTTCATGGTCTGTGTGTATAAAAACATCTTCTGTATTTTCCACAGTATGCATCCGATGAAGTGAGCTGTAGCTCACGAAAGCTTATGCTCAAATAAATTGGTTAGTCTCTAAGGTGCCACAAGTATTCCTTTTCAAGTTGATTGGGTGATCTTAACTGTGCTTTAGAGTATGCACATGTTTTGGCTGGTAGTTGAAAAGTTGAACTTTAAATTTCAAGACTAACTGGGGAATTATGATCTTAAGGTTTGTTTTATTTCAGTGAAATATTCTTTCAACCTTAACCATTTTTTTTTTTCTGAGAATACAGCCTATGATGTAAACAGATTGGTCAAATAGGTTTTATCAGTTAAATTTGTTGGAGACCAACTATTTGTAGAGCTAGAATTAATCTCTGGTAATTATGCTGTAACTCATTTAAATTTCTCTCCAAATCAAGATTTTTTTGGGGGGAGGGGAAAAAAGACCATGGAGTAGCCACCCTTTGATTGGTGTGTCACTGCAATATAGGGCTGTTTGTCGGATTTGGGAAGAAATAAAGTGGGCAACTGGAATTCCAGGAAACTTTCACCACAAAAAGATGCCATGCTGACAAGAAAGTCAGTGAAGGAATCCCTCAAGTCAGTGAATAATGAGGATGAAGGCTAGCCACATGGCGCAATTTGATTAAACATTGAAATCATTCGTGTTCAAAATAATTTACCATTCATGCCGTATTAGGAACAATTTCCAGTAAAATGAATACATTGAAAAATTAGACCCCTCTTTCAGACTTTGTCCAGTCTTTCATAAGTAACACTCTCCAAAGCTGCTATCTTAATCATTTCATTGTACCATTCTTGTGTTTTGTGGAAAAATATCCCCTTCCAACACTGAGGAATCAGATCTTGGCCAATAGAAGCTGCTAGTCTAAATTGTTGAACCTTAGGGTTTGCTTCTAATAAAAAATAAGTTAGCTGATGATAGAATGGTCAGGTTGCAAATTTTAATTCTGGAGGGTGTGAACCTCTCAAAGTTTTCTGCTCAAAGGGTGTTCCTGTAGCATGTTTATCAAATAGCCCCCTGATGTTCAACACTTCCAGCTTGCACTGCTATCTCTTATATCCCCTCTGTGCAGTCTGTAAATAATTCTGTACACATTTGCCATGTAGTATATTTTTCAGAAGAGATTCTGGGACTGTCTGTAGTAAAGTCCAATATATCTCAGTAGAAGAAATCTTATGAGTTCTCGCTGTATGTGTCCAGAGTGGGGAGCTAGTCTATAAAATCCTTATCACTATAATGCTATCTTTAGGAAAAAGACCATTAAAATAGGGAAAAGACTAGTTGTTCCAAAAACTTTTGGATCTGCTTTTGAGGAATTTTCTGTGAGAACAGCATGATTCTAATACTGATGGTTCATAAGGAACCACTTAAAGGGGGAAGTTTCTAGAAACTGAATAGCACTAACTAAACGGATAGTATACTGTATTATGAATACCATGGTCGTCTTTCTGGCAATATTTTTGTTAATTTGTCTAAATATTGGTATGCCTCTTATCAGACATTCATGTACTTAACTGCTCTGCTTGTTGAATAACTTGGATATTTCAGGATTATCAGCTAGTGATCAGGGATCATACTATGTTTCATGTAGTTATATAAGCAGACTGCAGTTGTTGAGTTGAAATAACATTTCTCTTCAGTATTGACCATCCTGCAACTACGATCTCTGATTAAAGGATTGTAGATGGAGTAACTAATAATTAAGGCCTGTAGACTAGTGATTACATTGTGCCTATGCTTTGTGTAAAATGGAATTCCATCAACATTGTAATAATTAATTTAGGAATGTTCTAAAAGAGTACTATGATCTGATAGCTTCAGATATCCTCTTTAGGGTAAAAAAAAAAATCACTGCAGTGTCTTAATAGTTATTTAAATATTGTTTGTCCATTAAATTCTTTAGAGGACATCACAAAATTAAAACCATGTATCAAATCATATTGCCAGCTGCCATAAATGATATCCATTAATCCAGCAGTCCACCCCAATATGAAGAAAAAACAACTTCCCCACTATATCCATCAAGTTAACTGAGCTATGTGTGCATTTTTATGTATACATAATATGTATATATTTAGAGCTTGGGTAGCCAGGACTTGAAAAATCCACTTGCAGGATGATTAGAAAACTTTCTTGGCTGACTGCCATCTTCTTCAGCATCTAAACTTTTAACAGTTGTAGCGCTTACGGTTGCAAAAGTAATTTATCAACAGAGGTTAAGGTGATAAGTGCTCTTCCAAACTTGACAGAGGGCTCCACTGCCTGCATTGCTGCAGGCAGCTTCCACAAGCTGCAGCAGAGTACAAATTGACCAGGATTCTTGTCAGTTTCCACTGCCATGTTTCATATCCTTTCCAGCAGTAAAATTAACAAGGATCCTGGTCAGTTTTATTCTGGTATCACTTTTGGAAGCTATGAGCAAAAGCAGAGGCAGGCATTGTAACTATTCTCTCGGAAGAGGGGATTAAAGGCTGGAAGAAAGAATTCAGACAAAAATATGAATGATAATTGGGAGTTGTTTAGGAACACTTTACTAGATGCTCAAAAAGCCAGAATCAAAGAAGAAGCCTGTCTTGGTTTAAAGAACAAACAGACTTTGGTTTAGAGGGGAAGTGAAGGCAGCTATTTTAAAAAAAAAAAAAAAAAAAAAAAAAGGAAAAAAGGGGAAATTTATAGTAACGAATATAAATCAGGAGCTTGGAATTGTCAAAAATTGATAAGGAAAGCAAAGGGAAACCGGGAGAAATCAACGGCCAGCTGAATTAAGGACAATAAGGAAGGGTTTTGTTTTTTTTAAAATATATTAGGGGTGTTTTTTTTTTTTTTTTGTTCCCAACAATGGTATTGGTCCATTGCTAGATTAAATAGTAGAATTATCAATAATAAGGCAGAAGTATTCAATAAATATTTCTGTTCTGTATTTGGGGAAAAACATGATGTAGCCATATCAGATAACACTCTTTCCTTTCCAATAGTATCTCAGGAGGACGTTAAACAGCAGCTACTAAAGTTAGGCATTTTAAAATAATTAGATCCAGATAACTTGCATCCAAGAGTTTTAAAACAGCTGTCTGAGGAGGTCGCTGGACTAGTTATGTGAATTTTCAATAAATGTTAAAACACCAGGGAGGTTCCAGAAGATTTGAAGAAAGCTAATGTTGTGCTAATATTTGAAAAGGGCAAATAGGATGACCTAGGTAATTATAGTCATGTCAGCCTGACCCCTAAATTGGGCAAGATAATGGAATGGCTGATACAGGACTTTATTAATCAAGAATTAAAGGACGGTAATATAATGCCAGTCAGCACAGGTTTATGGAAAATAGATCCTCGCTAACTTTTTTTTTTTTCATATGAGCTTTGTTTGGTTTGATAAAGGTAATAGTGTTGATGTAATGCACTAAGATTTCTGTAAGGCATTTGGCTTGGTACCACATGACATTTTGATTTAAAAACCTAGAAAGATGCAGAATTAACATGGCATACATTAAATGAATTAAAAGCTGGCTAATAGGTCTCAATGCAACTGTAAATGGGGAAATCATAGTAGAATGGGTGTGTTCGGGTGGGGTTCCACAGGGATCAGTTCTTGGCCCTACACTATATAACATTTTAATCAATGACCTGGAAGAAAACAAAATCACCACTGATAAAGTTTGCCAATGACCCAAAAATTGGGGGAGTGCTAAATAATGAAGAGGATGGGCTACCAATATAGAGCAATCTGGATTACATGGTAAATTGAGAGCAAGCAAGAAATACATGTTTTTAATATGACTAAATGTATACATCTGGGAACAAGGAATGTAGGCCATACTTATAGGATGGGGGACTCTCTCCTGGGAAGCTGTGACTTTTAAAAAGATTTGGGGTTGATAGAGAATAATCAGCATTGCACTGGGAGCTGTGATCCTGGGATGCATAGACAGAGGAATCTTGGGTAGGAGTAGAGAGGTTATTTTGCCTCTATATTTGGCATTGGTGTGACCACTGTTAGAATATGGTGTCCAGTTCTGGTGTCAACATTCTTCATGATTTGTGAATAAATTGGAGAGCATTCAGAGAAGAGCCACAAGAATGATTTAAAGGATTAGAAATATGCCTGTATATAGTGACAGATTCAAGGAGCTCAATTCTTTTTAGCTTAACAAAGAGAAAGTTAAGAGGTGACTTGAAACAGTTTACCAAGAGTTGTGGTGGAGTCAAGATTTTTTTAATTTTTTTTTTTAAATCTTGACTGGATGTTTTTCTAAAAGATATGCTCTAGGTAGGAATTATTTTTGGGGAATTTCTGTGGTCTGTGTTATACAACAGGTCAGACTAGATTATCACAATGGTTACTTCTGTCATCAGCATTTGCGGGGAAGGGGAAGGAGGAATGCTGGAAGGACAGCAGTGGAACAGAATATTAAAAATGCCCATGCACCTTTTTCTGGTGATGCTTAAACTTTATTATCAGTGACTAACTATCAGCTTTTGAAATGTTAATAGGCTGCCATCAAAGTCTTATTAAAAAAACAAACAGTTGGCCCACTCCAAATTGGCATAATGTTATCAAGCAGAAAACTCCACAGGTTTAGAAGTAGTTTCTGGACTCTTACTAATTGGCTAACAGGGACTAAAGTTTTTGGGGCAGCAATCCACAAAAATAATCACAGAAATATAGGTCTGGAAGGGACCTCAAGGTCATTTAGTCCAGCCCCCCGTGCACCATCCCTGATAGGTGTTTGTGTAACCTGTTCTTAAAAACCTCCAATTGTGGGTATTCCACAACTTCCTTTGGAAATCTATTCCAGTACTTAACTACCCTTATAGCTAGAAAGTTTTTCCTAATATCTAACCTAAGCCTCCCTTGCTGCAGATTAAGCCCTTACTTCTTGTCCTACCTTCAGTGAACATGGAGAACGGTTGATCACCATCCTTTTTATAACCACCCTTTACACATTTGAAGATAGTTACCAGGTCCACCCAGCTTTTCCTAGTTTTTTTTTTATTCCAGTTTTTTTTACTCAATTAAAATAAGCACTTAAAGCAAGGTAAATTTAATAGAGAGTCAGTAACTGAATTGGGAGAGGTTTGTGCAAAAAGATAAGCAGGAGGGAATTTAATTCAAGTATGTAAAAAAAAAAAAAAAAAAAAAAAAGGGGGGGGGGTGCAAAACCACAGGTAAAACTGTGCTTTAATCAAGTTCCGTATTCCAGTTAAAGAAGTGTAACGAGAAAAGAAAGTAAGTTTTATCATTAATAGTCTTGGTAAAGAAAAATTTGTTGGTTTGGCCTTTTTCCTTTTGTCATGAAGCATAAGGAGCTTGAAATAATTTTGCTTTTGAAAAAAGGGTGTTTGGGGCTCTAAACTCAGAAGTATTACCAATATAAATTTTAGTCTTTCAGGTTTCTGCTGAGGTCTTGTAAAATCAAAATAAATAATTTGGGATCGGTGTGTATGGTGTATGTTTATCTTTTAAGAAGCAGCAGTGTTAATTCTTCTTTATAGATGAGAAGTACTATAAAATGCTTCCAGATCATATTATAAAAGAGGGTAACTATTAAAATATTAAATTTCACTACACAGAAACAGGTAGAAGTGCAAAATATTCTGGGTCTCACCTATTAAATTTTTTAGTTGCTTTACAAAACTGCAATATATGTAGCATCCACTAGATTTCTGTTAGATTAGAACAATTTGAAGTGTTTCTATTCTACAGATTTACTTTGGAAAAAATGCAATCACAGTGTTCAAAGTTGTGTCTCAAAGATATCCATGTAAAATGTGCTCCATTTTTGAAAGTTAAAATTTCCAAGTCAGTAAAAAAATTTTCTTTTTGTTGTTTGTAGGGCAGTTAAGTGTATTTACATTTAATTGAGAATACAATATAAACAAAAGTAATTTATTTAAATTTGTCAGGTTTCACCTGCATTGTAGTTGTAATGCAATACCAAAAATGTTGAGGTTTTTTAAAGGAACTGTTTAATCTGACTAGCTCCTCAATAAGCCAAAGTATGTTCCCAGAAAAACAGTAGACAAGACCTGAATTTGTAATGCAAAAAGCAAGGGTGGGGGGAAGCTTCTGAAGACCAGAAAAACTGATGCAGGATTTATATATCTTTTAAAATGGCCTTCTTTTTTTGTTCTTCCCTGTTTTATGAGTTATTTGATACACTATATTGCATATCTGCCAAAATGGTAGAGAAAGATGTAAATGTCAACCTAGAAAGACAGCGGGCCTAACATTTTATAAAAATATCTTTTCTATAAAATATAATTCTTGGGTCAGTTAAAACAATTATTCAGATATTGTTATGTGAAATTTAAAAATAGAATAAATGAGTTGATGATAACTTCTTAATAAACACACTCTTACTAGAGTGTCTTTGCTCTTAAATGTGTTCTGCCCATTTATAGCTGTGTAAGTTATTCCAGCGTATTTAGGGTCAAGTACAGATGCAAACTAAATAAAAAATTGCTGAAGATTTTGGCCAAAATCTTGCTGATTTAAAGGTAAATCTGCATTGACTCTTTATTCCCCATATCTGGCACAAAATATAAGTGTACATTCAACCTAGAAAATTTGGCTGATTAGGATTTATCCTAGTGCCATGTTATCAAGGATTTCCAATGAATAGCTTTTAAATGAATTCTTTGGGATTTGTTGCATCACGCATTAAGGTAGATAAGCTTGCAGTATTCATTGGAAACACAAAGAGTTATTTGTTTGGATTTTTTAAAGTTTCAAATGACTAACTTTGTGGCCTGAATACTATTGGAGAACACTCTGTAATGTAGCTAACTCGTTTCAGTTTTCTGTATGAATGAAAGAAATAAGATGCATGACACAAATCTCTTTGGGATTAAAGGGTAAAATGCTGCCATTCAGCATAATTTGTGATGCTGAATGTACCCAAAACCACTTTAAGACTCAGACTTCCATATTTCCCAATTAGTAAATCCTTTTAATACTGTAGTAGAAAGAGCCAAGACTATCACATACCAATACATTCTATGTAAACAGGCTTTCTGTTCCTCAGGAAGATCATGTTTTGGTTTGTCATGGATCCCTACCCCTTAACAGCTCAGTTCTCTTCACCTTGAAAGGCAGGATGTCCCTTCTGGCTGAAGAAATAGGCTTGGCTAGTTTATGCATACTGAGCATTGGTCAGAAAAATATGTACAGGACAGAGCTCAGAATACAAATTGTGAGCACTCACATGTTAGATTGCTGGTCTGGTCCACCTTGAGGATTTTAAGAAAACTTGAAATATAACTGTGCCAATGATGATTTTGTAGCCTCATCTCCATTCATGTTGCAGTTTCAAAGATTTAACTAAGTGTCCACAGCAATGTGCATATGTGTTTATAGTGTCAGGGGGTAGCCGTGTTAGTCTGTATTCACAAAAACAACAAGGAGTCCGGTGGCACTTTAAAGACTAACAGATTTATTCGAGCATAAGCTTTTGTGGGTAAAAACCCCACTTCAGATGCATGGAGTGAAAATTATATGCGTTTATAGTAGAAATTTTGGATTCAACGGAGCTATTCATATGTGACTTCAAAATTGCAAAGAACAGTTGTGTATTATCACTAATTCTAGAATATTTATGCTTCTACCATGGAAATGGTGACCTACCCTTTAGACTATACCTTTATAAATCTGATCCAAAAGTTTTTTGAATAATTGGAGGCGTTGGGGGAGGAACATATGTTTTAAAAAAAAGTGTAATCATGTAAGTGTCAAAAGCAGGTATAGAAAAAGAACAGCCGTTGAAATTGTCAAGTTAATCATGATGATTCACTTGGACTCCCTCCTATGTTAATAGACACATGGGAGCTGCAAATTTGGGAGGGGAACCAAGGTTGCCCAAACTCCAGTTCTCCATACTTGTTGATCTTCAATTATACTGAAAGCAATAAATCAATGTTTGATTTTGCAGGGAGGCAACAATGCTGGGCATACTGTTGTTGTAGATTCCGTGGAATATGATTTTCATCTCTTACCCAGTGGGATCATCAATCCAAAAGTCATTGCATTCATTGGTAAGTATGGCATTTTCCAAAACTGCAATTTTAACACCAATACAAGTCCAGACTCTTGGAGTTCTAGAAGCCATCAACATCCACTACAGCTCAGAGCATAGTGAGTCAGGAACTTCTTACTCCTGCTCAACCCTTTTCTCCCCTTGCTCAGAAGGACTTGGGCCCTGGGTCCAGAGAGTCTTTGCAGCCTCACTGCATTGTCCTCACTCAGTTTTGAAATTTGGACTCTGGTCACTTTTTTTCTCATTTGCTTTATTGCTGTTGCTTTATGCTCAAATAAATTTGTTAGTCTCTAAGGTGCCACAAGTCCTCCTTTTCTTTTTCCTACCACTGTAACCTTTCTCTGCTCTTCTCTCTCCTTTCTTTACCACCTTCCCGGTTTCTCTATCTCTTTACTCATTTCCAGAATCCCTTCCCACCATTTCTTTCTCCCACTTCAACCTCAGTGAGTGACCACCAAAAAATCCCCTCAATGGTTATAAGTAATGATACTTTTTTTCCCTCTCTTCATGGATTGAAGGGCCGTGAGTGCAGGGCCACCAGGTCCCAAAAGAGGCACCTGCTACCATATTACTCCTTTCAGATGTCCTTCTGCCCCAGGGCCACTAGTGACTTGTGTGTGTAGTGACTAGTCCCCTGATCTTTCAGGAGAGTATTACTGTGCTGAAGGCATTCTGTGTTTAAGAACAACTTCACATCTACTGAGCTTAGCATGACCCTAAGATTGTTCAGTTTTTGTGCTGGGGAAAGCCATTCCATAACAATATACTTCAGCACTCCTTAGTGACTGTTGCAGTTATGTACTATTTGCCTTTTTAGGGAACAGGTAAGTGCAGTGATCCAAATTGCTGATAGGAAAGAATGACTATGAGCAATCTCAACTCACTGATTGATACAGTTTCTCTTTTTGCTAGCACAATGACAACATTGGCTTTGTTTTTGCATCACAGGGTGAGAATAACGTATTAGATTATCAATATCTCTAGTGAAAATAGAAATAAATACAAAAGGCTTGTAAAAACCATAAGAATATTTTAAAAACAGCTTGTATTACCCTAGGAAAAGTAAGTCTATGAAATGAATTAATTTTTGGAGGTGATGAAGGAGAAATACTGCTGTGCAACAGACAGGAATGCAGTTATTTTTCATCATGAAATAAGAATGTTAAATTTCCAATTTAGAGGAGTTTAGTGCATGCAGCTAGGGACCTATGTACTTTAGCTGTAGGTCAGGGAGTTTCTTATACCTTAAATTCCTAAGGATGAAGGTAGTATAATGGAACAGTTTTTGAAATGTATGTCTTAAAATATTCTTTATGCAGAAAAATGAATCATGGATATGTAAGAAACTAGTTTTTCATGTCTGGTGTCATATATTAAACTCTGTATTCCTGATTTCCTTCAGGAAATGGTGTGGTGATTCACTTGCCAGGACTGTTTGAAGAAGCAGAGAAAAATGTAAAAAAAGGAAAAGGTGAGAACAACCTTTTAAGGTATTATTTTAAATGGGGGCATAAGTGCTTTCTCACAGGGATCTAGCTAGCAGTGCTACGCCTAGCATAGAGGCCATGAGAAACCATATGGCATGTCCTACCAGAGCTCTTCTTGCTCACTTCTGGCAGCAATCCTGCAAGGACTCACAGAGCTCTGTTAATCCCTGCAGCTCCCATCAGGAGTCTCCTTAGAGCCTCCTAGAAAGATGCATTTATTAAGTTTCAAATAATGGATTTAAGGCAAATGATAGGAATGCCAGATAGTAACCTGACAGAAAATGTATTTATCCAACTTCTGTAGCCATTTTTAAAGAAAATGGTCTTGAAAGAAACCCAGAAGGAAGAAAATTCTAATATTGGTAACAGAACAGCTGAGCTTGTTTTAGCAACAGTGAGAAACTTGAAAATTTCCCTAGTGTATGTAGAATGCCTAGAAGTTTCAACTTGTGATAAGCAGCCTGCATTTCCTGGCTTTGTAGGTTCAAGTCAGACCTTAACAATTGGAAATTGTTTGCTTTTTCTGGTGACTCAGTTCGGTGCTTCTTTTAAATGGCTTCCATTTTCAAATCTATAATTAGTCTTTAGAAGTTTTGCTTATTCTATCATGAAAATAAAAGTGATATACAAAACATAATTTAAACTTTTTTTCATTTGTTTTTAAGGACTAGAAGGCTGGGAAAAACGACTAATAATTTCTGACAGAGCTCATATTGGTAAGATGCCATACTGTATCTATTTTTATTGATTTCCATAAGAATTTCCTCAGACTTTTCAAAGAAACTGAATAGCTGGCAATTTTATTTTATCTATAATTTATCATTATTGCAGTGGCCAAAGGTTCCAGTTAGGGATCAGGGCTCAATTATGTTAGGCACTATAGCTTCTTTAATATTTACCCTTTTTTTTATTTTTAAAAATGTGGAACCACTCTAGACTCAAACATTTTAGTTTGACTCATTAAGCTGATTCCAAATGCATATCATGTTTTCTCAGAAAGCAGTTCAAAAGTTACTTGAATGTTTGAAGACTTCATTGCCCATTTCAATATAGAATTTGTGCTCTCCTCTTCATAGGAAGCCTTGCCTTATATTTTTGCTTCTCTCGGGGATCACATGGGCTTTTGGAGAACACCAATTAAACAGTGACTTCAGGTTATAACCCTTTGAACACAGACCTTGTAGTAAAATCAGATTTAGAGTGTCCCTGTAATAAAATCAGATTTAAAGTGAGAGGCCCTCCCAATCATCCAAAAATGCTTTTTATGCTGGAGGCCTTTTAATTACTGACTTCTCTGACCATTTGTTCCTTCTACAGCATGTGGATGATCTTCACCTGTCTAGAGGCTAAATCTATACAATAGTGTTTAATGAATGTATGTAGAGACCTCTATAAGTCTGTCTACACTGGGAATTTGACCAAGTGTTGATACTCAGCAACAATGGGTCTCTCTGGAGAAGAACTGAAAAGTTTTGATAATGTAAAAAAATGTGATTGAGATCTAGGCACTGTATACACAGGGAACTTGACTGTCATAGCTACTGCGGAATAAGTTATTCCACAACAGCAACTCTGGAATAGCTTCCTGTGTAGACAGTAGTCTAGATCAGTGGTTCCCAAACTTGTTCCACCACTTGTTCAGGGAAAGCCCCTGCCGGGCCGGGCCGGTTTGTTTACCTGCCGCGTCCGCAGGTTTGGCCGATCGCGGCTCCCAGTGGCTGCGGTTCGCTGCTCCAGGCCAATGGGAGCCGCTGGAAGCAGCGGCCAGTACATCCCTCAGCCTGCGCCGCTTCCAGCGGCTCCCATTGGCCTGGAGCAGCGAACCGCGGCCAATGGGAGCCGCGATCGGGCGAACCTGCGGACGCGGCAGGTAAACAAACTGGCCTGGCCCGGCAGGGGCTTTCCCTGCACAAGCGGCGGAACAAGTTTGGGAACCACTGGTCTAGATAAAAAGCGACTTTTTAGTCCAGTATAATTATACTGCTCACAAAGCAGAATAATCGTTCTGGAATGAATAAAATCACTTTTATTCCAGAATAAGTCTATACGGGGAGTTATTCTGGAACAGCTATGCCAGTTAACTTCCCCTGTGTAGACAAGATCCTAGTTCAGAAGGACCAGTTGCTGACTACCATTATCAGTAATTGGTCTGTATTCGCAAAAAGAAAAGGAGTACTTGTGGCACCTTAGAGACTAACCAATTTATTTGAGCATAAGCTTTCGTGAGCTACAGCTCACTTCATCGGATGCATGCTCCGATGAAGTGAGCTGTAGCTCACGAAAGCTTATGCTCAAATAAATTGGTTAGTCTCTAAGGTGCCACAAGTACTCCTTTTCTTTTTGCGAATACAGACTAACATGGCTGTTACTCTGAAACCGGTCTGCTTAGTGTGGATGTTTTGAACTTTTCTGAATGGAAACAGCCTCGAGGTTTGCTTGCATAGTAGGGTTGCCTCATGAACATTGATACATGGCCTCTGAGTTGTCCTTCTAGCCTGTAACTGGATATGAGACTAGTCATATTCCATGGCTGTCCTGGAGACATAAGGCCCTGATGAATTAGTGTTTATTAAAAAACAAAACATAAAGCTAGGTGTACTTTTCTATGAGTTTTAGTTAACTTCAGGTAAAAGCTTATGCCCAGCTTGCAGGAAAGGGATTTGCACAGTATGGATAGTTAAAATGTCAACATGAGGTGTTAGATTGCTCTTTAATAGGTATCTTTTCACCCATTGACCAGCCTTCCGGCTCTTGTTTCCCTCCACTCATGTTCTGTGTATTGTAATTTAAAATATTATAATGCCTTAATGTGGTATAAGCATTTTAATCAATCTAAATAATTTTCTTTAAAAAAAATGGTTCTAACTGTTTAGGGTAATCTAAGGAATTTGATCATTTTTAAACTATATGGGGAAGAGGTAGGAATACCAAAAAAGCAAATTTTATTGCAGAAAGACTAGAGTACTCATTAAAGCTGAGTCCGCTTTTTTTGTTATCCTTCCTGTGTGTGCATTGAGTAGAAGATTTCAGGTCCAATGCAATCATTATTGGACCTTCAGGAATGTATTGTTTTTAAGAAAAATATACTTACACAGTGACGTCAGGTGACCGGTAGTCCCCTGCAGTGCCGTACCTTAATTATATTTGGCATGAGTTTTCCCCTACCGTTTGTTTGTTTGTTTGACAAGATACAAAGCAAATGTGAAAGGCTTAGCATGATCAGTGTTTTGAGTAAGCTCTCTCTCTTTGTTTTAGGAGTAATGTATTGTTCCCAAACATTTGCCGACGAACTGTGTAAAACTCGTCTACCTTCTTCATCTTTACTAGGATGGCTTTACTAGTCCAAAATTCCCCCTCTCCCAGTCATTTTTCTGTTGATAAATGTCTTCCTGATAGATAGTTTATGGGGTTTAAGCTCTCCCCACAATGAGTTACAAAAAGCTTAAAATTAGAGCTGTCAATCGCAGTTAACTCACGCAATTAACTAAAAAAAATTAATCGCACTTATAATAATAGAATATCATTTGTAAATCATTAAATATTTTTGGATGTTTTTCTACATTTTCAATATGGATTTCAGTTACAACACAATACAAAGTGCACAGTGCTCACTTTATATTATTATTTTTGATTACAAATAAATGCACTGTAAAAACGATAAACAAAAATTTTCAATTCACCTCATACAAGTACTGAAGTGCAGTCTCTTTATCATGAAAGTGTAATTTACAAATGCAGATTTTTTTTTTTTGGTTACATAACTGCACTCAAAAACAAAACATTTGTAAAACTTTAGCGCCTACAAGTCCACTCAGTCCTACTTCTTCTTCAGCTAATCGCGAAGACAAACATGTTTGTTTACATTTACGGGAGATAATGCTGCCCACTTCTTATTTACAATGTCACGTGAAAGTGAGAATAGGTACTCTCATGGCACTGTTGTAGCCGACGGAGCAAGGTATTTTTACATGCCAGATATGCTAAACATACTCCTTCCATGCTTTGGCCACCATTCCACAGGACATGCTTCCATGCTGATGATGCTCGTTTAAAAAAAAGTGTCAATTAAATTTGTGACTGTACTCCTTGGGAGGAGAATTGTATGTCTACTGCTCTGTTCTATCCACATTCTGCATATATTTCATGTTCTAGCAATCTCGGATGATGACCCAGCACATGTTCGTTTTAAGAACACTTTCAGGGCATATTTGACAAAATGCAAAGAAGGTACTGATGTGAGATTTCTAAAACTAGCTACAGCACTCGACCCAAAGTTTAAGAATCTGAAGTGCCGTCCAAAATCTGATAGAGACAAGGTGTGGAGCATGCTTTTAGAAGTCTTAAAAGAGCAACACTCTGATGCGGAAACTACAGAACCACCAAAAAGGAAAATCAATCTTCTCCTGGTGGCATCAGACTCACATGAGGAAAGTGAACATGCATCAGTCCACACTGCTTTGGATCGTTATCAAGCAGAACCGATCATCAGCATGGAAGCATGTCCTCTGGAATGGTGGTTGAATCATGAAGGGACATATGAATCTTTAGCACATCTGGCATGTAAATCTCTTGCAACGCCAGCTACAACAGTGCCATGCGAATTCCTGTTCTCACTTTCAGGTGACATTGTAAACAAGAAGCAGGCAGCGCTATCTCCTGCAAATTGTAACCAACTTTGTTCGAGTGATTGGCTGACCAAGAAGTAGGACTGAGTGGACTTGTAGGCTCTAAAGTTTTACATTGTTCTATTTTTCAATGCAGTTTCTTTTGTACATAATTCTACATTTGTAAGTTCAGCTTTTATGATAAAGAAATTGCACTACAGTACTTCTGAGGTGAATTGAAAAATAGTTTTTTGTTTTACAGTGCAAATATTTGTAATAAAAAATAAATATAAAGTGAGCACTGTACACTTTGTATTCTGTGTTGTAATTGAAATAAATATATTTGAAAATGTAGCAAACATCCAAAAATATTTAAAATAAAAGGTATTCTATTATTGTTTAACAGCGTGCGATTAATCGCGATTAATTTTTTTAATCGCTTGGCAGCCCTAGTTAAAATGTCTCACTTGCTCTTTGTCCATATGACTTGTTACTAAATATCTTTTGCTGGGTTTTTTGGGTTGTATAGTGTTTTCCCTCCTTCTTTGGACAAGTATAAAATTGGAATAAATGCTAATTACTCTCTGAAAGTCTTCTTAAAGCATACACAGGTCTGTGGTACAGTATTTGGCAATTAGAACACTAAGACAATTTCAGACTTGTTAGATGCTTCAGAGGCTTCTTTTTTCTACTGAAGACCATTCAAAATAGAAGATGTAACTTACAAAAAGGAAGAAGGCTCCAAACTTTACAGCATGCTTCTTAGTTGGAGTTCACCATTTTGTTCTCCATGTAGGAAAAAAAGCACTGTTGATCCTCAGCTAGCTGTGAGAACCTCTCTTATTGCAAACATAAAACACTTCAATAGAATGGCTTATGTTACCTAACCAATATATGATTATTTTCACCATGTTAATCTGCACTCAAAGAAATTGAGAAAAAATCATGTGGATATCATTAATTTCAGTTTCAAATTGTTGCACATGTAGTCTTGTCCAAATTTGCATTTTAAGAGTTTTTCTTTAATTTCCTTAGTATTTGACTTTCATCAGGCTGCAGATGGCATTCAAGAACAACAAAGACAAGAGCAAGCAGGAAAGAAGTATGTAATTTTCTTTTGTGTGTGAAAATATGGGAGTATGAAGTTTAAAACAAACAAAAAAAAAAAATCCAGTTTTCAAAGCTTGACAAACCCTAAAGACAATAAAATAATGATAAAGTAGCATGAAGTTTTCCGGGGTTCATTTTTAGAAATATCTTAACATAAGTGTCCCACCAATGACAAATAATAGGATCACAGTCTTAAAGTATGGGTCATACCACAATATTTTTGGTACAGAAAGGGACAAAACAGCTGACGCTTCCCAGAACTTAAATTAGGTCTTTTTCTAAAGAGCCATCTTTGAGTAGTGTTGTCTCCTGGACTGAGAAATTATGAAGACTGGCAGAACTGAAGTATCATTGATTAATTTTGTTTTGTTCAGAAGTGCACATGAAACATGAATGTTCATGCTGTGCATTATATGCCACCTGCTATCTCTGTTCTATCTGAGCTTTCTAATGAATTTTAAAACTTACTGAAACTTACAAAAATACCTTGTGATTGATTAGGTTGTAACTTGCCAGCTCTGGGATGGAAGCAGCTGGCTGAGTGAACAACATAACATATATCTGCAAATGAAAATAAATATATTATGTGAATTTCTAAGGTGCCAGTATATTTCAGCCCAGATTTGGAAGATTTGTCTATATGGACGAATGAGTGAGTAACTCTTTGCTGTTGCTGCCAGTAAAAGGGATCATTCATGACTGACCTCATAAAGTGGACACTTGTGCTCAGGGAAATGCACTGAGACAATCTCATTGCACATAAGCCACTATTGGATGGTAACAGATTTCAGTTACTTCTGCCCATGGTCACGCTGAAAACTCCATGCTTGTCTTTGTCCAGTGCTAGCTAGCTCTCATTTCCAATTCATTTAAGAATGAAAAAGCAAACTAAAAAAATCTTTTTTTTTTTTATGAGCAGATATCTGCATGCTAACTTTTAGCTAAGAACAATTTTTTATGGCCCACTTACAAATCACTGCAAGATGACATTTGTAATAGAAACACTGTTGATCCTCACTTAGCTGTGAGAGAACCTCTCTATAGCAAACATAGAACACTCCAATAGAATGGCTTATGTTACCTAACCAATAAATGATTATTTTCCCCGTGTTAATCTGCACTCAAAGAAATTAACAGTACAAACTACATATTAGTTTAATTTTCCTTTTTAATTTACAAACAAGAAATCTGAGTGTTAAGATCTTTCACTCTGTTTTGTATCACTCTGGTGATATATGTTGTAGAAATCTCACAGCAGTCATGTAATGCTTCAAGCTGATGGTGAAACAAAGCTTGTCAAATTCTCACTATTTTAGTTAAGTGAGTAATAAAATACAATATATTTAGGGGTCAGATTTTCTGTGACCTGAGGCTGAAGACAGTATTGTTATCTATTCCTGAGGGATCCAGTCTCAACGCTAACAGAAGAAACAAAAGTTTACTTAGATTGCTGGTTTGAATCTAGTCTGGATTGATAGTGACCAACAATATACCTATCATCTCTTTCATGCTGTCAAGATGTTGACTTTTGCCTCCATGCTACCAATAATGCCAACCTTTGTTACCCACTTGTTAAAATTTCAAATGAGTACCTTTGCATTTTCTCCTATTCTGCCCCTGGCAAATGGGAGGAGCTTTGTGTAAGCATTTGCAAAGTCACTTAATTGTCCTTTTTCAAATCCATCTTTAAAACTCATATCTGTTGTGGTACCTACAAAAAACTTAACTATAAGGTAGCTGGTTTACTGAGATTCCTGCCTATCATATTGATCAGTATTATCTCAGTTTCTTTGTGCTCTCCCATTTGTCTGTGTACTCACCTGCTCCGCCTAGGTATGCCTGCATCTTTTGATCAGAGATTTTTGATAGTGGTGCCTGGACTGTGCATGCTCCACATACATCCTTGTGCCCTGTGACAAGGATGACAAGGCTATATGGGGCTGCATGGGTGAACCACCCTAAGTTCCTTCTCAACTGCCATTGGCCTGAGATGAAGTCTGCAGCACGTGTCTGTTACCTGTTTAGCATTTAGATTGTTTATAGTTTCTTACCTTTTAGTTTTTCCTTTTTTTTCCTTTTTCTCTTTAAAAAAAAAAAAAAAAGAAATCCTTTTATTCTTTGATATATTTAACTAGAAGTGCTAGAACTTCCCTTTCTTGGGTTGTCTCTCTTTTTTATTGTTTTTTCCATGGGAATGCTGGATTAAAAAGGGGCCATTTCTTCTGCTGTGTGGCTATTCTGATCAGAGACAGGCATTCCCAGTGGCTCTGCTCTTTGTGTGATACCCATGTTCCTAGTAAGTGCAAGATCTGCACATCCTTCAAGGGTAGCCTCCCTACTCTTCCCGTCTTCCACTCTCCACCATTCCTCCTCCCATTTCAACTCCAGTGAGTGCCCACCAAAAAACAAATCCCATAGCTTTTGTGAGATAAATAAAACAATAGCCTGTTCACCCTTTTTCCTAACACAGACAGAGGACATAAAGTCCCAGCAACATCTAACAACTGCTGTCTTCTCCACTGTACTTTCTGGGGACAGAACTCCAAAAACCTCCCTCTCCTGCATCGGGTCCAACACTAGACATCCCAGAACTGTTTTCTATCAGAAAATGCAATGGCTTTATATAAACCATTCATCTTCTTGGCCTGATCGTGTCTGCCAGCCTCCAGTTTCTTTCCCTCTCCATCTACTCTGTCCTCTCCCCTTTTAACATACCCTCCATTCCTTTGCTCAAGTCTGCTCTCCCTCAAAATTCACTTTAAGCTTTATTTAATTTGTAATAAGAATATTAATATTGATAAGCAAAAGGCTCGTGTTACATCTTGTCTACCTACAAACTTAACATTGTATTATGTAACTTTTGTGCTCCCTTTCCCCTATTTCTCACTCCAAATTCATCCTTAATCTTTTTACTGATTTCACTTGTTTTGTCCTGTCTTAACTTTACATTGCAAACTTTCAGAGGCTTGACCAGTTTTGTTTTTCAGGCACTTCTGGGCACACAAAAGTAATACTGGTGTGAATTTAGAAGCCTAAACATTAATGTCCCTATCCAATTAACAGTGGATGATGCCTCAGAAGGCTGTATATTGTGGCTGTATATTAGTCCAATTAGAATGGTTTAGACACAGGTACTAAGCCCATTTTAGGTGAGCTTTCTTATGATGCCTCTCAGAAATGCCTTTAAAACTTAAAAAAAAAACAAAAAACAATTCATTTTGGTGAAATGTCATGACAGGACTTTAGAATTAAAAATTAGGACAAAATTGTATCTGAGGAATCCTTGCTGAAGTCATCAGATTTTGCCAAAATTCAAGTCTTGTATAACCAATGAATAATACATTTAGAATAATAGTTTTTCATCAGTAGATATCAATGTACTTAATACAAGAGTAGATTTTTTTGAAGCCCTGTTTTGTTTTCTAATTGGAAATTGAGAATAAAGTTGCTTTGCAATCTCTCAATACAGTATACCATCTGTTCGATTATATAACTGCCACGAGTGCCATGCAGACTACCATTTTATTAGCTTGTTTCTCATTCTTCTGATCAGGTCTAGGTTTTTCTGTTGTTCTTCCTCTCTGAAAGCAGTGGAGACAAATAATTGTATTTTGCAGTTCTGCTTCCAGATAAAAGAAGACTAGTGTCAGTCCTACATTGTTTCAGGAGAAACAATTTAGATACCTTCTTGTTTTAGACTAGCTGCTTAATTTTTCAGATGCTAGCAGTTCTGCAAATCCAATTAATTCTTGAAGGTATTTCATATCTCCGAAACTTCAGTCTATGCATGTCCTCTTCTGATACCGAGCAATGTTCCTGTTCTTCTTGTTCCTATGTGGTAGTGGTCTTTTCTAGTGTTTATTGAAAGATTTCACATACATATTTTAAATGTAGTCCTGTGTCTGTTGTCACTTCAGTTAAAATTAGCTCTTTGTCCTCTCATTTTGAGAGTAATATGTATGACTTTTACTTTTTTGAAAGCTTGGGAACTACTAAAAAAGGGATTGGTCCAGTGTATTCTTCTAAAGCAGCTCGAAGTGGCCTCAGAATGTGTGATCTTGTTTCCGATTTCGGTGAATTTTCTGAGAGGTAATTCTAGTTTATATTTGAAATGTAACCTTTCAAGCATAACTTTAGACTAACAGTACCCTAATTATATTAATGGTATATTTTTGGCATGTTCCAGTAAATATCTAATTTATATTCCAGAAAGTCTTAACTGGATGCATCTATCTGAATTTTCTTTTAATAGTGTAATCACAAAGTAACTTTATATCAAGAGGTGGCAAATGAAATCTTAAAATGTTGCTGAGTAAAATTATGAAAGAATTGTTTTTGCCTTTCAGGTTCAAAGTGTTAGCTAACCAGTACAAAGCTATATATCCAACCTTAGAGATAGACCTTGAAGGGGAATTGAAAAAACTCAAGGTAAAACTATTTGTGTTACAACAAATTATTTAATTGTATGTGCTCTTATTGTGAATCCCTAGAATGCAGATCATGAAACATTTATGTGAGTTTCTATTTTGATAAATAACCCACATATGTCTGATAATATATCAATTGTTAAATAGATTTCTAGTTCTTATTTTAAGAAGACTGTCAGTCTTACTTTGTGCTCTGTTGGCACATTCTACTTCAGGAAGATTATTTTAAATTAAAAAGGAATTGGGTGCTTAGAACACAAATGTCACCTCAAGTTTCTTAACATATATCAGCCAAAAAAGTAAGCATTAAAATTAGGGGTTTTGAAAGCAAATTTGTTATGATGAAGAACAGGGAGAGAATTGAGAACATAAGTCTGAACACTGCAGTTAATTGTTAAAATTCTAAAGAGACTTGAGCAGACTTTATTTCCAAACATCCACGAGAAAAAGTTATCCTTTTAGCAGTTTCTTGATTATCATTGGACCCAGTTTCTTGACACACAGATAAGTTGAAGAGTGGAGCATTTGGAGTTCTTCCCTTCCAGTTAACTGTAAAATTATGTACTTTTTTTATCTGTGGAATTCTATGAGCCCTATTGATCGAGAATCAGTTACATGTTGAAGTTGAAGATTACCTGTCTGTAATCCTTTTTTTATACTTACATATGCACTATATTCGGGGCGGTGGGAGTGGGGGAGCCAATAGATCAACGATTTACTGTGTGGAGTGGAAACATAAAAACATCACAGTGCCTGGGGGGAAGTGACTTGTATTTATTGTGCTTTTTACAGTGGTATACTAAAATGTTGAAAGAGTAAAGCTGTGTGCTCCATGTAAACCAAGTCATTAGTATGGGACAGCATCTATTTATACTTAGGGGGGACAGGACGTATGCTCAGTACTAATTTGCATGTTACAAAATGCTTAGTTCCTGATAGGTAATAGTAAGACAACCCCTCTCTCCATTAGCATAAAAATATAGAGCCATTAGGCCATGGGTTCCAGATTGTCACTAATGGAATTTCAGAGTACTGGCTTTTGTGGGAAGTCTTAAACACTTGCAAATAAGTTGCTGAATGTAATAAAATGTTTCTTTTTAGCTACATGTTTGAGTATTAATTTGGTCTTTCAGATTTGTATTTGTAAAATATTCAAAATGCTGTGTTTAAGAATTTTTGGATTAGATTTTCATTTTTTGCTTGCTTTTTGTCCTTGTGGGAAGAGATCCTCATATCCATTATCTCTGCCCTTGGCCTCCATTACCAACACACAGTGCCCCTCACATCTTTCTGATCAAATAGAACTGGGGGATGACCAGCACCACAGGAAAGCCCAGTATCTTTCTAGAATTGTCTATGAAGGATTATTTCTGAATGTGTACCCCACTTCATTTCCTCTATGCCAAAGGAATGAGTGGGTTGTCAGTATGGGCAGTAGCATTTGGACTGCAAATCTAACCTGGTTACTTATATGGCAGAGCAGTACTCATAAGGCCTCTGGCTGGCTTTGTCATAGTGCAACGTATAACTAGAGTATATTGTACACCTAATCATTCTGGATTTATAACTTACTAATTAAAACCAATCTTTAAAAATTATTTGGTATTACTTAGGGCTACATAGAAAGGATTAAACCAATGGTGAGAGATGGTGTTTATTTCATACATGAGGCTCTACATGGACCACCAAAGAAAATCTTAGTAGAAGGTGCAAATGCAGCATTACTGGACATTGATTTTGGTAGGTATAACTTTTTCTGAGAAACACGGTGGCATGTATGTGCCATGAAGGGAAAATGTCTAGTGGCTGTGCCATGCATAGGTGCTCTTGTGGAAAATGCGTGTTTGTATTACGAGGAAGCACTAGACTTCCTATTTTAAGTCAGATTTTGACTCCATACTAAAATTCTCTCCCCCCACCCCCCAAAAATCAAACCACTCTTTGAGTTTTGGGTCTTAGAAAAAAGAGGTGTTAATTACATTTAGGAAATTCTTCTAAAGTGTTTTGGAAGTCAGTAAAAGTATTCACACATGAGGTCAGGAATTGGCCCTTGATTTGATTTTTAAGAATAACTTGTTGAATGGTGTTGGTGTTATAGTTGGCTAAACCAATCACATGCAATTAACTAGTTAATTTACATATAGCAGTCCTGTTAAAAAGCTGAGTAAATTACTATGGGCTTTTCTTAGCATTTATAAAAGTCATATTTCATAGCTCACAGTTGTAGAGCAGAGCTGTGAAAATACTTTATGAAAAGAACTGAGCTACCTAGCAGTGATGATCTTTCTATATACATTTATTTTACAGTATGACAAGATATTTTTAGTGTAAATTACTACAATACTTCAACGTATGCAATATTACAGGCTATTGTGAGCTTATTAAACTAAAGATAGTTCATAAGCCATGTAAGTAAAAAAACTATCTACCTGAGAGAACTACTTTCTCCATGCTATACCTCTACATTTGAGATAGCAAATCCTATATTTTCTTGGATGTTAAAGTGTTTTCTCAGGGTGTACATCTGTGCTGCATTTTCTTACAGCGACATGTAGCGTACATACACTCCACACCTCCATAACACAGGTATAAATAGTAGTGTAGACAGTGAGGCATTGCTTAGGCGAGAAAACTGAAGACATCTCTGAACCATTAGGGTATGTATCCTACACAGCTCTCTATGCACCCAAGCAGTGCCACTCCATAGCAATGTAGTGTCTCTCTGCCCTCCACCGCAGGGAAAGACTCAGACAGTGTGGAAAGGCTCCAGCAGCTCCCTGTGGTGAGGAAAGGTTCCCGCAGTGGGGAACTTCCAAAGCCTTTCCCAACTGTCTACTCCCCACCAGAGCCTTTCATGGCCATATGTAGCTATACAGGAGTGTGGACGCTGCAGTTTGTAGTTACACGTATGTTGATGCCAGTGGTGTGCAGTGTAGACATGCCTTCAGTCTCCTTTCAAAATCTTCATATTTTTGCTGTGTGTGAATGTATTATGTAGTAGAGACACAGACAATACTTTCTGGTGACGCAAGCCAATTTTTGGCTTGCATGTCCCTTCAAAGTTGCTTCACTATCTGGGCTTGATCCTGTGCCAATTGACGTCAGTGGTAAATCTCCTGTTGGTTTTAGTGGGGCAGGAATGCACATTGCACAGAAGAAAATTAGGAATTTATTAAATATGAAAAAGAGAACCTAACTGCAAACTGTACTCATTTTGGTGTTCTTCATAGCTTTACGAAATCCACCAATGAGCTCTTCCCAATAGGTATGAAATTACCAGGTTGGTTAACTTGAAAAAATAATTTAAGGTCCAGTGTGTGTTTCTTTCTCAAAGTGTGATAGCACTTTTCAGTTCTCTTCTATTTTTTTTGTTGTGGTTGTTTTTGTTTTTAATTAGGGACGTATCCTTTTGTGACCTCTTCGAATTGTACAGTTGGAGGCGTTTGCACAGGTTTGGGTATGCCACCTCAGAATGTTGGGGAAGTATATGGAGTTGTAAAAGCATATACAACCAGAGTTGGAATCGGTGCCTTTCCTACAGAACAAGATAACGTAAGCATTACTCATATGATCAACAAGTGGGAAAATACTGGATATGTTTCATAAGTTTAGCCAGTAATACTGCTTAAAGCTAAGGGCATATTGTGGCCTGTACAAAACTATCCTCAGCATCAGATTCTGTGTGAGACTTAGTGGCATTTTTTGCCTTAAAATTCAGCTATGCTCAGAAAAGTAACTTTCTCATTTAACAAATCTGCTGCCTGGGTGCAGTGATCCATCTGTGCTTATTTTATAAAGTTGTTGCGTATTTTTTAGTTCTGCAGAACTGTTAAAGCTGACAGAGAGGAAGATTAATTTTATTCTGTCACATGCACCAGCAGCAAAATTGTAATGAAGGTCAAGTTGTAAAAAGGCAAGCCACCAGGAGTAAAGATTCTGCACCAAAAGCAGCTTGCCATTTTGATCCTTAGCTGAATTTGCAGCACTGGTTGCCAAGTATCTCAGACTTCTTTAAGCTTCACAACATTGTTGTGAAGAAGTAGGTAGCTGAATGAAAATGCAGTGTTGAGAAAATGGCTTGCTTAATTAGCATTCTTATATTTAAAAAAAACAAAACACTAGCAATAGTAAAGGTACTGGTTTGTATTTTTGTCTTGGTGGATAGCTTTGTGCATCATGGGGGGACTTTAAGGTTATTACAATATTCTGTTAACTGTGCTAATAGACATGAAAATCTTCCATCAGGAAATTGGAGAATTGCTGCAGACACGAGGTAAGGAGGTTGGCGTGACCACTGGTAGAAAAAGAAGATGTGGCTGGCTGGATCTTGTGTTACTCAGATACGCCCACATGATTAATGGATTTACTGCGTGAGTATTCTGTGGTGCTGACAAGTTGGCTTTCATATGTAGCATAACATGGATTATAGCAAATTGTATAGTTCCTAGTAAGTAATTCTTCTGAAACTCTCACCAGCACTGGTAGAAAATGGTTCTATTCAAATGAACACTATAAAAGTTTAATCAGCCTAAAAAGTTACCTACCTTGCGAGTTAGCTTGGCAATTGATTTCATCTTTTTGTGTGTGTGTGTGCAAAGTGATAGTGAATTGTGAACAATATATATGATACCTCCATTTTCCATACTTAAGTTTTTTAAAGAGCAGAACTTGTATATGACACTTCTCATTTTTGGGTCCAATGTAGCGTTTTAAGGTATATTTGATTGTCCTAAAATACTTTGAATATTTGCACTAAAATATTGTTGTCAAGGTTCCTTCCCCACTCTGAACTCTAGGGTACAGATGTGGGGACCTGCATGAAAACCTCCTAAGCTTACTTTTACCAGGTTAAAACTTAGGTTAAAACTTCCCCAAGGTACAAAATTATTTTACCCTTTGATTTCCACTGCCACCACCAAACTTTATCTGGGTTTACTGGGAAACGTGGCTTGGACACGTCTCCCCCCCCAAAATCCTCCCAACCCTTGCACCCCATTTCCTGGGGAAGGTTTGGTAAAAATCCTCACCAATTTGCATAGGTGACCACAGACCCAAACCCTTGGATCTTAGAACAATGAAAAAGCATTCAGTTTTCTTACAAGAAGACTTTTAATAAAAATAAAGGAATCACCTCTGTAAAATCAGGATAGTAGATACCTAACAGGGTAATTAGATTCAAAACATAGAGAATCCCTCTAGGCAAAACCTTAAGTTACAAAAAAGACACACAGACAGGAATAGTCATTCTATTCAGCACAGCTCTTTTCTCAGCCATTTAAAGAAATCATAATCTAACACATACCTAGCTAGATTACTTACTAAAAGTTCTAAGACTCCGTTCCTGTTCTGTCCCCGGCAAAAGCAGCGTACAGACAGACACAGACCCTTTGTTTTTTCTCCCTCCTCCCAGCTTTTGAAATTAACTTGTCTCCTCATTGGTCATTTTAGTCAGGTGCCAGCGAGGTTACCTTTTAGCTTCTTAACGGGTAAGAGGATTTTTACGGGTAAGAGGATTTTTCCTCTGGCCAGGAGGGATTTTAAAGGGGTTTACCCTTCCCTTTATATTTATGACAATTGTGTAAAGGTATAAAATAACCTCAGTCTACACTCCAACATGTACATTTTCTAAACTTGTTTCCAGCTTTTGTATGCCATGAGAAATAGGCTAACACTTTAATATTAGTCTTACTTGTCAGTATAGTGTATAGTGAGTGCTAATGTCAGAAGACACTGGAAATATCACAAATTTGCAAGTTGTTTTTAAAAAAATATACTTAATCATATCTTGTCAGTCTCAGATGGGATTCCCTGATATTCTGAACACATCTTTCATTTTCTCCCTGTCCCCACTCTTCGGAGTTGCTTCCCCATGACATAGAATTTTTTAACACACAACTAGCAGCAGAAATGGCTCTGAAAAATACAAGTACAGAAGAACTGCATGGAGGTTAAAATACCTTCCTCCCCCCACCCCCCTGGAATTTGTGTTATCTGTCTATATTTCAGTGATTCACATAACTTTTTAAAGTTTTCCCTACCTGTCTCCCTAATAAAAGTGCACAGTGACTCGCTATTCATGCAATTCCAAGAACTGCTTGCATTTGGTTCACATTACTTAGCACTTCTCTCCCACTCCTCCCTCTTTTAAAAACAAAACAAAACTGCATCTGCCGGCACTTCATGATTCCAGAGCTGGGGAGCCTTAGTATATAATAGCCAATGGTACTCGATGCCAAGGAGTAGATTTAAATAAATACAAAATTTTCAATTTAAAACTGCAAATTACCTCTGAGAAATTTTTAATTAAAAAAATCAAGGAGCACTGAAATAAAGCTTAGATGAAACTGTCTAGCATAAAAGATGGACCAGTGTAGATGTAAATCTTTATTTAAATTTTCCCATTCATTTTCCTTGTCCTTGCCTACTTTTGGACAAATAACCAAATCTGGGCAACTTTTTAAATGTTATCTGTGCATCTAGTTCAGGGGTGAAAGTAAAATGCAGCTCTTACCGGTACAGGGCTGCTCTGGCCAACCTGAAAGGGGCAGGCGGGACCTCGGGCTGAAGGGGCGGGGATGGGGGTCAGCATCCCCCAGCCAGTCCATCTGCGCTCCCTGGCCCGGGCTGCCTGGGGCTCCAGCAGTGATTTAAAAGGGCCCGGGGCTCCGGCTGGCACTGCTGCGGTAGCAGCAGCAGCCGGAGCCCCAGGGCCCTTTTAAATCGCAGCCCTGGGGCAGCTACTTCTTTCCGCACTCCTCGGCGGCGGCTGGGGGGCAAAAGGGGCAGCAATGTTGCTGCCTCTTTTGCGCCCCCCACAGCGGCGGCCCTGCCGGGTCGTCACTGCCCCTTTTGCGCCACCCCATTGGCAGCCCTGCTGGTAGGGACCCGGCATGGCCACCGATCAGGGGGTGCAAAAGGGGCAGCAATGTTAAAGCGCTGCCGCAGCAATGCTTTAAGCAGAGTTCTTAAAGCGCTGCCGTGGCAGTGCTTTAAAGTCAGCAGTACAGGCCAGTGCTGGCGGCTACCTTTTTCCGGTACCCCCTTACTTTCACCCCTGATCTAGTTACATGTTTGAATAGTGCTTTTAATGTTTAATTTCAGCTCTGTTATATAACAGCTTGCTGAACAAATATATTAGAAGCCATTCATTAGACCAGTGGTTCCCAAACTTGTTCTCCCACTTAAGCAGGGAAAGCCCCTGCTGGGCCGCGCCGGTTTGTTTTACCTGCTGTATCCACAGGTTTGGCCGATCACGGCTCCCAGTGGCCGGGGTTTGCTGCTCCAGGCCAATGGGAGCTGCTGGAAGCAGCGAGGGCCGAGGGACGTACTGGCCGCTGTTTCCAGCAGCTCCCATTGGCCTGGAGCAGCGAACCGCGGCCAGTGGGAGCCGCAATTGGCCGAGCCTGCGGACGCGGCAGGTAAACAAACCGGCCCGGCAGGGGCTTTTTGTGCACAAGCGGCAGAATAAGTTTGGGAACCACTGCATTAGACCTCAGGATTGTTTTATCTCGTTTGAACTAAATTTATCCAAAATCAAGTAATGCTATCACCACATATTTGTTACTTAGTGAAGTCATTTGATGTATAGCTAAGTTTTTTGTGGACTTTTTAATTAGCGCACTAGATTAACTCACAATTTGTCAGTCACACATTTAAAATAACAAAATATGGAAGTGATCATAAAATATATTGTTCTACCCTTCTTGGCTCCTTTGCTCACAGCATTTATTTTCATCTCATTCAATCTATGTAATTGTCCTATTGCTTTCTGTGAGAGATGTTAATGTGACTATTAAAAGTCAAAAAGTAAACAGAGCAACCTATGTAATTACAATCATAGAAGATTAGGGTTGGAAGAGACCTCAGGAGGTCATCTATTCCAACCCCCTGCTCAAAGCAGGACCATCACCAACTAAATCATCCCAGCCAGGGCTTTATCAAGCCAGGCCTTAAAAACCTCTAAGGATGGAGATTCCACCACCTCCCTAGGTAACTCATTCCAGTGCTTCACCACCCTCCTAGTGAAATAGTGTTTCCTAATATCCAACCTAGACCTTGCCCACTGCAAATTGAGACCATGGCTCCTTGTTCTGTTATCTGCCACCACTGAGAACAGCCTAGCTCCATCCTCTTTGGAACCCTCCTTCAGGTAGTTGAAGGCTGCTATCAAATCCCCTCTCACTCTTCTGCAGACTAAATTAGCCCAGTTCCCTCAGCCTCTCCTCATAAGTCATGTGCCTCAACCCCATATGCCCTCCGCTGGACTTGCTGTAATTTGTCCATATCCTTTCTATAGTGGAGGGCCCAAAATTGGACACAGTACTTCAGATGTGGCCTCACCAGTGCTGAATAGAGAGGAATAATCACTTCCCTCGATCTGCTGGCAATGCTCCCACTAATGTAGCCCAATATGCCGTTAGCTTTCTTGGCAACAAGGGCACACTGTTGACTCCTATCCAGCTTCACGTCCACTGTAATTGTTCCACTAAAACTGTAGACAATTCATTCTGTTTAAGAGGGGGAAATCTGTCCCTTGAATTATGATCTTTTCATATTTGTGTGAAATAGGGCATAATTCAGGATCTGGTCCAGAGGCTCCCATTTATTTTAATAGATTTGGTATCAGTCCAACAGCTCTCTTGTTTGTATCTTTCTTTATTGACTTGAACTTTGTTTTAAAACAATGAAAAACAATAGAAATTTTAATTTCAACTTCCGGTTATTAAACATACTAAAATTATTCCTGATTTGATTCATAGTTGCTTGGGAGCTTAATTTTGCATGTGACAAGTGGAAAGAAATGTAGTTAAGTTTTAGCCCAATAACTCAGAGTCTATAAAATGCCATTAACAGAGGAAGGGCTTGTTGTTTTTGTTTTTGTTTTTCTTTAAAAAAAAAAATAGATTGGCTGTAACAAAATTGGATATCTTGGATGTATTTCCAGAAATCAAAGTTGGAGTTGCTTACATACTAAATGGTGAAATCATACCTCATTTTCCTGGTGAGTCTGTTTTATAATTACTGTGTTGAGAGGTCATAAAGTGTTCAGAGTACTTTGAAAAGGGTGTACATGTAGATAAAACTTCTGTGCCTCATGAGCTTGTGATTGCACAAGTGCCAAAGCCATACATGTCATCTCAACGAGTGCCTAAAAGGCATTCCCACTGCATCCTGTAGCTCTTATAGCTGCCAAATATTTTGCAGAAAAAATAATTTTAAAATGCCTAATTCTTTTACTCTTGATACTATTTATTATTTTGCTACCTTTAATTCAGCCTGATTTATTACATGAATCTAACTGTACAAGTCTCAGAGGGAACTAATACATTTAGATACTATAAATTATTCAAAATAGTATTAAACCTTAAAAATGCAATATTACTATGCATGGAAAAATATCTCCAGATATTGATGGCTGTGTCTATCCCTGGAATGAGAGAGCTAGGAATTTTCACTTTTTAGTGTGTGTATAGTTCTAGTACTAAAGCTCAGAAGTTATTACCTGAAGAATGTTTTGAAGCTGCTTTGGGGGTTTTAATGTAGTATTGGTAAAGATTAATTAGTAGCAGGTGAGATGATCGAATGTAATTGCATGAATCATGTATAAGGAAATCACTACCACATATGTGATGACTTACAGATATGTGATACAAAATGTTTTAAAGAAAAGGCTTAGAAACTCTACTTGATGACTTTATCTCATGATTATTAAATATCTCCTTTGGATAGTTATTGATCAGCTTATTCCAGTATAGTTTTGAATTTTTTTTTTTTTTTCTGCAGTCCACAATTCTTGACATCTGGGATGCGCTCTTCTCTGCAGTTCATGGAGGCGGATCAGAGTTTTAGAGCCTTTATGGTCAGGCCACCCCCTCTCAACTCCTGCTTGCTTCTAGTTTCTGTTTCTCTGTGGCAGCATATGGATGGCGGTTTTTACAGCTGCTGCCTTCACATCTGCCTAAAGGGGGTGCTTTTTTGTCAAAATTTGGGGCAGTAGTGAATAGTGATCTTCCTCCCTGCCCCTACTCCCCCAGGCCATTTTTAGCCAGATGTTGGAACACCTGGAACATCAGCTGCAGTGCTCCATACTGGGTCCTCTGCACCTTCCAGATATAGTAGAGCAGTCTGAAAAGCAACAAATGAAATCCAAATGGTGCTCCATCTGTGAGACTGCAAGCTCAGCAGATGTTGAATTGTACTCCTCTACCCACCTGAGCATCTGCAGCTCCAACGTGGGAAAAATGGACCAGGAGTCTATGGGCAGAGCAGGGAAGAACTCTAAGGATGAGGAGGACCTCAGTCAACTCTGGATAGCCCCAGGGGCCCCCTGGGGAACAAAAGGCAGACTTGCAGTGTCTCACTCCCCCCTACGCCATTCTAAAATTGGTCTAGAGCACCCTGGGAAAAGAAGCAGAGCTCAGAAGCACTCTCTCTATCCTTCCCAGTTTGGCCGGGAGGGCTTTGGAAAGGGTTCCCCTTCCCCTTCCATGACAGAATCGGACCCAGCAGGCGAGGACTCAGAAAGAGCTCTCAGGAGAGGATTTCAGGGTCTCAGCATGGCTAGCTGCAAAAGGCCTCCCCAAAGCTGTGACAGAGGTTGTAAGCTCTCAAAGCAAGCTAAAAAAGCTAATAAATCAAAGTGGGAAAATGGTAGGGAAAGGTGTAGAAAATCTAAAAGGTATGACTCCTCTGACACCTTTTCCTTCCCCTCCTCCACAGAGAATGGTGAATTGTTAGACTGTGTCTCCAATCAGGACCAGGGAAAGACTCGGCAAAGCTTTTCCCCCTGAGAAATTAAAGGCCAATTCCAAGAGTAAGCCCCTGAGCAAATTTCTCCCCTCAAAATCCTCCTGAGGCTGTGATTCCCAATTACTTCCTCAAAGGAGGAGTATAGGAGAATGAATGAGATAAGCCAGACAAGGGCAAGCACATTAACAGAAATGATCTTATATTCTATAAGATTCAGGAACCAAAAGTCCTGATTACGGAGATACCAAAGGTTGATGCTGCATCGTATCCCTGTTTAAATATATAGTTATCCCCTTAGAAGTGGAGTTCTAAAGACCCCACAGAGAGTTGCCTCCATTTTTCTCGCAAAGATTTTTGAGGTTGTCTCAGCCTCCCTCAGGACACTCTTAGCAGCTGCTTGTTTTGTGAGAGCATCTTTCTCCTGACTGGAAGATCTCGGAGCCCTCAAGTATCAAAATCACCCTGACTTTGGCTCTGTTTTAAAGAAAGCTTCCCTGGCAACAGTGTCAAGAAGCAATGACATTCTTGGACAAAGCCATGGCCTCCAGCTCAGTGACCAGGTGCCTCCTATGGTACCATCCCTGGAAGATGGATAGCCACTTGAAGCAAGTTCAGTGCTCTGCCAAATTCATGGGAAGCCTTCTGAGAGAAGCTAGACAAGGTAGTGGCAGACAATGCCGCAAGATCTAAACAGTCCTCTCGAATGCCACACCATGCTTTTGAGAGAAAGTACAGGCTGGCCATCAGGCAAAGGCATTCCTTTCAGCCTTCATCCTTGTGGAAATAACAGCAGAAAGACAGCAGGTTCTCCAGAGAAAAGGCTTGGAACTGTGGCTTGGGAAGAAAGCCCTGGAGGAATGGGTTACTTTGACCATGGATGGACCAGTGGGTCAGGAAGATATATAGTGAGTCAGAAATATTTCAAGTTATGGGCTCCACCCAATCCATTTTTCATCGAGTCCCCAATCTTGAATGATCCTATAAAGTGCAGTCTAATCCAGAATGAGATTTCTCACCTCCTGGATATGGGAGTAATAGAGAGTGTTTCCTGAGAAGAAAGATTCTTAGGGTTCTACTTCATCTTCTTTATTGTTGAGAAGTGGTACGGGGGAATCTGTTATAGATATCAAAAAGCTCAACAAGTGGATAAAGAAAACAAAGTTCCAGATGAAGACCCTAACCTCTACAATGTCAGGCCAGGGGGCCATTCTGACTTCAGTGAATCTGGTGGATGCATACCTCCACATCCCTATCAGACAATGCCATTGCAGGTTTGTAAGCTTTGCTTATGGCAGGAGGTATTATCAATATCTCTGATTAGGCTTGTCCTCGCCCCCCTAGGTCTTTACAAAGATGTTGGAGATAATCATAGCAAACTCAGGTCACAGGGGATCCACATGTATCCCTTCCTATATGACGTCTTAACCAGAGCTCCATCCCCAGCAGCTGCACACAGAGCTATGTCTCTGACCTTGAATCTGCAGGCTCATGGCTTTATTATCAATGTCAAGAAAAGTTCCTTGAATCTGTCCACCCAAATAACTCACTTGGAAATGGACACAGATACTTTGATGGCAAGGATACATCCATCTCTAGAGAGGTTCCAGAAAATTCAAGACTTTCTCACATTGTTTTAGAACTGCAAGAGGCTAGCCATTGCACTGAGCCTTCTTGGGCACAATCACGCATCAGAAGCCTTCCAGGCTTCATCTTAAATGTATGGTACTACTTCCCAGAATGCTATAAAGATCAAGTAAGGGTTCTGGCACAGGTGATCAACTCCTTAAAATGGTAGTCAACCTAGGGCAGTACCTGCAAGGGTGCTCATACGCCTTCCAGATTCCCCTGATCCTCACAACCAGTACCAGGCTGGAGGACTGGGGAGCACACCTGGGGTCCCAAATAGCTCAAGACATCTGGAACCTGGAGGAAGGGACCTATAACATAAACCTTCTAGAACTAAGAGCTGTCAAGCTGGTGCTACAAATGTTCCAGTTCAGCTTAGAAGGAAACCAGTCCTGATTAGGTCAGACACCACCATCACTGTCACATGTCTATGACCAAGGTGGTAACAAGAAGGGCAGTGCAACATGCTGAAGCAAAGGAAATCATGCAGAGGGCAGAGCATTCTTTCCTCTCCCTCAGGGCAGCTCACATAAAGGGAGATCTGAACCAGAAGGAGGACTGGCTCAACAGGAGCAAGGTGAACCACTCCAAGTGGTGCATGAATCAGGAAGTCTTCAAATTGTCCAGTCATTCAGCCTGCTCTCGACCAACCTATTCACAAACCACATGAATTCAAAGAGACTAAAGTACTTCACTAGGGAAATAGACCCCAACTTCCCTGAGGACAGATACCCAATCACACAAATGGCCATAGGGCCTCCTCTGTGCATTTCCACCCTTCTCATTATTAGGGAAGGTGGCCTAGAAAATAAAATAAGAACAGGTGACAGTAATATTGGTAACACCCCATTGGTCAAGGAGACCTGATTTTCGGACCTGAGAGAGCTGAAATTGGGACCACCACTGCAGCTCCCAAAGAGACAAGGCATCCTCTCACAAGGTCCTCTTCTTCATCTGTAACCAAATTAGCTGCATCTAATAGCCTGGTTATTGAAAGGGAAGCAGTGGTATCATTGTGTCTGTCCTCCAAAGCCAACAGAACACTTCTTTCTTCTAGAAGAGTACTGACTTGAAAGCATACTCCTCTCCTGGGACCTAGTTTTGCAGCTGATGCCAGGAATGTGAAGCAAACCCTAGAAATCCAAGACAACCAGAATTCTTGCCTTTTTTTCAAAAAGGCTTTGACAAAGGTCTCTAACCTAGCACCACTGCATGTCTGGTGTCTTCCCTTAATTGTGTGATATTCATATAATTCTCAAGTTCTCTGGCAGAGAACCCCCAGGTAGCCAGATAGCTTAGGGCGATCCAGTTATCCAAGCCAGCAATTAGACCTCTTTTCCCAAGTGGGCCAGTTGTACAGAGAGCCCTGACAAAGGGTCCCGTGGTTCCCTTGATGTCAATGTCAGCATTTTATTTGTCCATCACAACTTGCTTTCTGATAGCCTTCGTGTCCCGCCAGACAAGTGTTGGAGCTATCAGCGCTCCCTATGCAGGAATCTTACTGCATGTTTCATGAGGACAAGGTGGTGGTCAGAACTCAAATAATTTTTCCCTGAAGGTGAGGTGGTCTTTCCGCTCTTCCCAAGAGGTGATTCTACCTTCATTCTGTCGAAGGCCACAGCATCTCACTGAGGAGATGTGGCACACCTTAGGTGCCCAAAGGGTTCTGAAAATGTACCTCAAAGGTACAGACTCCATAAGGAGATCAGGTGTTCTGTTTATATCCTTTCAGCCAAAATTCCAAGGACTAGGAGCTTCCAAGTCCCCTACTACTTGGTGGGTTAGACTGTGCATTGTGGAAACATACAAGGCATCAGAGATCCTAGTTCTAGAAGGAATCTGAGCACACTCCATGCGATCCCTGATGACCTCGTGGGCAGAAAGAGGTAATGAATTCACAACGGAAATTTGTAAGGCAGCCACCAGGTCCAATGCACCTTTATCACGCACTGCACATCCTGTCCTCTGTAGAGGCATCCTTTGGCAGGAAAGTGCTGCAGGTGCTTGCCCGGATATGATTTTGGCCTTTGAGGAAAATATTTAGGGTAGGGATACAATTTTCCTTTTTCTGACCTTTTTCTATAACCCTCTCTACATCTGTTCACTGCTCTTTACTTCCTAAACGTCAGGAATTGTGGGAGATGCTGGGATGCGGAACAGACAATGTCTTACTGATTATTTCCTTTCTGCTAGCCGCATCATCTCCCACAATTCTATTCACCATGGATGGCTCATGAGTCAAGAGTCAGATGTTAAGCAGAATTGTTACCATAAGACCATCTTCCTTGGTCTAACGTACATAGTTATTTTTGTTATCTCTAGAACGTTTGTTAATAATGTTATGAAAGTTTTACAGCTTGGGAATAACTCATCTGGAGGCAAGTAGGAGCTAAGGGGGCATGGCCAGAACATGCGGGTCCAAAACTCTGATCCGCCTCCATGAGCTGCAGTGAGAGGAGAGCAGCCCAGACATCAAGAATTGTGGGAGACATTGCTAGCAGAAAGGAAATTATTGGTAAGAAATTTTTTGTTCCTCTTCTAGAGAACAAAGTAATGCCAGTAACAGACAAATAAAATGTACCTATTTAGGAATTCTGAGCATCTAGTTAGTGTAGGTTGTTGTTTTTTAATGCTGTCCCCTAGCACATTCTTATTGATGTAGTTGACAAATAGTATATTTAGTTAACTTTGCTGGTTTTTGGACAGAACAAAGGCAGTTGGCCTGTCTGGTAAAGGTCTGGCTGGATTGACACTAAAGGGTTTTCAAAAGCACTCAGCATTGGCCTTACTGAATTCTTCTGAAAACCTGGGAATACATGAGCAGTTCTTTAAAATGTGCTTTATTTTTCCAAAAGGCATGATGTAATTCTTCTAAGTTGATCTATTTTGACATCCAGAACTTTCCTATAAAATTTCAAAATAAAAGAATATGAAATGAAGTCCCTAACATGCATTAACTTCACTGCACCTTTATTCACCTGGGAAGCTGGGTTCAGATATGGAAAATAGGAGTGTTGCAGTGTGTTCTAAATGTTAACAGACTTGGATTCTTTGAACTTCATAGGGGAAGTGAGCCTCTGAGATGAGGGCTCTTCACTGAGAATGTCTCACCTACAGTCTTCTCCTGTTTCATACAGAGGGCTACTAGCTCGAGTGCCTCAGCTGATCTCAGTTGCAATGTGTCTCACTAGAAGTCAGGGGGTGCCTCTGGCAGTCCCTCACACTAATGAAGATAAGTCCCAACATTTTGCAACAATATACAAGTCTGTTTTTAATACCTGTGCCGTTGTGAAATACTGGTATATACGGGATGGCGGTCACCTTAAATCTGAATTTGTGTTAGAGTGGGTTCGATTTCAACATACCAGAACTTTCTACTATGTAATAAGCTCTTCAGTATTCTTGAACAGACACCCATGGTTTAAAATAATGTAGGCCAATGAAATCCACTGCTGATTAAGAGAATTCCCATTATTTCACCTCCTTTAAACTATGGACAATTTCACACTACTGTGGTTGCAGTATTTCTCAAGCTCGGGCAATATTACGCAAGCTCCTTTTCTGAGGTTCCCCATCAATAAACAAGACGCTTGATAAAATGACTTCTAGCTGTATGACTGGTTCTGTAAAAAATATGTAGAACTTCTGGATAATTTAACATTCACTAGGGGGTTGGACTAGATGACCTCCTGAGGTCCCTTCCAATCCTGATATTCTATGATTCTATATAAGTACTTATTCTTCGTTTCCTCAGCAAACCAGGAAGTCTTAAATAAAGTAGAGGTTCAGTATGAGACATTCCCAGGATGGAACACGGACATATCAAATGCAAGAACATTTGATGAACTGCCTGTAAATGCACAGAACTATGTTCGCTTTATAGAACTGGAGCTTGGTATTCCTGGTAAGTAAAGCAAACTTTTCTGCTTCAAGAAACCTCTCTGAAATAGAAATAATTTGAATTTAAGTCCCTTGACCTTCTGATGCTAAAAAGGACTTAATGAACACCCAGAGAGCTAGAATTATAAGCTTTAAAGTGACTCTTGTATTTTGACATTTTAATGCTGTTGAGCCTCATTTTAGCTGCAAAATCTAGAAGAGGATCAACCTCTACAACGATTTCAGTATATGTGTGTAGTCTAAATTTGCAGTGCTCGGTTATCATAATTTGCCAACTGATTTTGAATACTGACATGCACGCTGTTCTGTTTGCATGTTTAAAAAAAACCCAACTCTTGTGCAATAGGAAAAGTCCTATTTGTAGGACTTTAATCAAATATTGCATTCAGCTTTTGTTTTCAGTCACTGTTATTATAATAGTAAGGATTCAGTTCTGCCACCCTTATGTTATCAGTGTTTTCATCTGTGAGTAGTCTATTGACTTCATTTGGGACTTACGCTGATTTAGTATCTTACTCCTTAGTAAGGAGGGCAGACTATTGTCCTAAACTAGTACCGAATTATTTACTGTGTGGAAAGATGGTTTTATGATCAAAGGATAGGACTAGAAGTTGGGAGATGAGTTGTATTCTTGGTTCTGTTACAGAATGTTACCTTTCAGCAAATCACTTACCTTCTATATGCTTTAGTTTCCACATCTGTAAAACTGATATTTCCATATTTCAGAAGGGTTTTGAGAAATTATTATTTTAGGCCATTCTCCATTTGAAGTCGGTGGCACAAGATCAGGCACTTCAGAGTGCTTAAAGATGTGTGAATGTGGTGGTGCTACAGAAATGCAAAGTGTCATTCTCTAATAGCAACTATCAGTGCAACACATTCTTCTACTTAGGCCACAGAACTTTTTTTTTTCTCCTTTACTAGAATGTCATGCTTAGAGTTTGAATTCCTCTATGGTAAAACAGTGCACACTATTTTGTTATCCTTTCCTTTTTTTTGCAGTTAAATGGATTGGAGTAGGTAAATCCAGAGAGTCAATGATCCAGATATTTTAAAGATTTCAGATGCGTGGAAGAAAGCACTCCCCTCAATAAAAGACTGCTTAGTCTTACGTGTATTATTAATAGCCTACAAAGCAAAGATGCTGGAAGGATAGATCTTGCATGGAAAGAAATGTTAGAGTTGGTCTCCCAAACTGATTGCTACTTCTGAAAGACTTTGACCTCTACCTATATCAGCTCTCTATCCAACTGGCAATAACTCCAGGACACTTGCCATTACTGTTATACATGGTGCCACCAGACTTTTCTTTATCATCTAGTATTTACTCCATAACATAATCCCTGATGTTTGAAAATGGAAGGTAAAATTTTCCTGACTTTTGTCTTGATTGTTGTATCCATGCTTCTGGCGGTGTTACTTCCCTGAAATCTTAAACAGTAAAAATAATGCAGTTTTGCACAAATGGTTTTACATCCTCATTATTTGTACTCCTAAATATGTTGTATTCTTTATAGCTGCTGTTGTAGTGAGTGATTAAAGAGGGATTCTGATGATTTTATAATGCTATAAACATTGTCCAAACTGTATGAGAGATGGTTTTTGTTCAAAAACTTTGTGATTCAAGTTGTTGGGAGTGTGCAAGGGGCTCTTAAGACAAATTTACAGAAAATGTGCAAAAAACTAAATTTGATAGTGTAAAGTTCATTTACAGTTATTGAACTATTCTGATTTAATTTTTTTAAATTAAAATTGTTTTAAAATTATGCACTTCTCCACTTTGCCTATTACAGAAAAGTAAATTCCTTGCTAATTAGAAGGAAGCATGTTTATTCGTATGTTTAAAGTTTTAATCTTTAGGTGCCACTTTAAATTTTTTCTTATATATCAGTGATTAGAACCGTTTGATTTCACACAACTAGGCAAAGGCGCTATAGAAATTTATAAAAGGAAAACCATTAGGGCTGTCAAGCAATTAAGATTAATCGTGATTAATCATGATGATAAACACTAAAATATCATTTATATAAATATTTTGGATGTTTTCCATATTTCCAAATATATTTTCAGTTACAACCCAGAATACCAAGTGTACAGTGCTCACTTTATTCTAAATATTTGCACTGTAAAAATGTATTTCAATTCACTTAATACAAGTACTGTAGTGCAATCTCTTTATCATGAAAGTTGAACTTACAATGTAGAATTATGTACAAAAATCCTGCATTCAAAAATAAAACACTCCGAAACTTTAGAGCCTACAAGTCCTCTCAGTCCTACTTCTTGTTCAGCCAGTTGCTAAGACAAACATGTTTGTTTACATTTGCAGGAGATAATGCTGCCCGCTTCTTATTTACAATGTCACCTGAAAGTGAGAATAGGCATTGTAGCTGGCATCACAAGATATTTGGGGCAGATTTGCTAAAGATTCATATTCCCTTCATGCGTCAACCACCATTCCAGAGGACGTGCATCCATGCTGATGACTGGTTCTGCTCGATAACAATCCAAAACAGTGCAGACCAATGCATGTTCATTTTCATCATCTCAGTCAGATGTCACCAGCAGAAGGTTGATTTTCTTTTTTGGTGGTTCAGGTTTCTGTAGTTTCCGCAGCGGAGCGTTGCTCTTTTAAGATTTTTGAAAGCATGTTTCACACCCCATCCCGCTCAGATTTTGGAAGGCACTTCAGAGTCTTAAATCTTGAGTCACGTTCCGTAGCTACCTTTAGAAATCTCACATTGGTACCTTCTTTGCGTTTTGTCAAATCTGCAGTGAAAGAGTTCTTAAAACAAACAACATGTGCTGGATCATCATCCATGACTGCTATAACATGAAATATATGGCAGAATGCGGGTAAAACACAGAGCAAGAGACCTACAGTTCTCCCCCAAGGAATTCAGTCACAAATTTAAATAATGCGTTATTTTTTTAACTAGCGTCATCAGCATGGAAGTATGTCCCCTGGAATGGTGGCCAAAGCATGAAGGGGCATGCGAATGTTTAGCATATCTGGCACGTAAATTCCTTGCACGGTTGGCTACAATAGTGCCATGAGAGTGCCTATTCTCACTTTTTTGACATTGGAAATAAGAGGGCAGCATTATCTCCTGCGAATGTAAACAAACATGTTTGTCTTAGCAACTGGCTGAACAAGCAGTAGGACTGAGTGGACTTGTAGGTTCTGAATTTATACATTGTTTTGTTTGAGTGCAGTTATGTAATCTACATTTGTAAGTTGTGCTTTCACGATAAAGAGGCTGCACTACAGTACTTGTATGAGGTGAATTGAAATACTGTTTTTACAGTGCAAATATTTGTAAAAGTGAGCACTGGACACTGTATTCTGTGTTGTAATTTATATCAATATATTTGAAAATGTAGAAAAACATCCAAAATATTAAATTTCAATTGGTATTCTATTGTTTAGCAGTGCAATTAAAACTGTTTAATCACAATTAATTTGAGTTAATCATGTCAGTTAACTGTAGTTAATCAACAGCCCTAAAAACCATATAAATCAAAGGCACAGTTGAGATATTTAATGTATTCTGAAAATGTGATTCAGAATTCACCTTTTGACACCTATTGAAGGCAATGTTTCTGCTTAATGTCATTGGATTATGTCCTGGAAGTATTTCCATGAATAATCTTTGAGCTGTAAACAAGTGAAGGAGACCTATTTATTTTGATAGTGTGGTATGTAACACTTACTTGATCTAATAAGAGTCTTAAAGTTTCCAATTTTAAAAAAAAAAAAGTGGCCTTTACAGCATGATTTTATTCTGTTTTTTAGGTAAATACACACATTGCATTGTGAAGTTTGAGTACTCCCCTCTCAGTCGGGTGGAAATAAGCGTAGTTTATTTCCAAATGATAAACTGGTCAAATTTAGATACTGACTTTGCTGTAATGGATTAGTTGAATCAAGCTGCAAAGGGGAATATAGGAAACTTAGAACAACAAGAAAATAGCTTTCATAGTCAAATGTAGGTGATTAAATTTTGTGAAAGACTGAATATATTCATTGTATTTGTAAATACCTAAAATCTCACCTAATATGGCAAATACATTCAAAGTTGGTGACAAATCTTAATCACAAAATTAAATGTGCAATAAGTGGCGAATAAGATCAACTTGTCTCTGGATTGAGAAAGTTAGCGGGAATATTCCCCAGAAGAAAATAAATTAATGAAACAAAGTAATTTTAATAATGGGTGCTGTATTACAAGAATATCACTAAGGAAATAGGATGTGTTATGTGTCCAGGATAAAGTAAGTGGGGAGGGAATTATGGGAGGATAATTATGAAGGATAGTCCTTATCTTACTGCTATTCATGAAGCACTTCCTGCTTAACTGTTTAGACATTACATAGAGTAATCTGTAATGAGTATGTAGGGGGTGGGGGAAGAAGTCACAGCATGCCAGAAGACTGAAAAATAGAGAGAGAGAACCTCAGTTATGAGATTTTCGATAATCACCACAGAACTAGTGTCAGAGGCACGCAGAAGTAAAAGGGCCTCTTGTTTCCTCATCTATCTTGGCAATCCAAAAGTCTTGCCTCCCTAAACTGCTGTAAACTTTTGCAATACAGAGGAATGAAGTCTTTACCCAAACTTTAGCCCTGCAGATTGAATTAAATCATCCTGTAAAAGTTAATAGTGGGAGTTGAAACACTTGGTTTGTTTTTAGTCTAACTTCATTTTGGGGAAGGAGAAAGAATTTTGAGATTTAGAACCCTTTTGAAGACAGTAAATGTAATTGCAACTGATTTCACAATATGAGCAATAAGTGCCATTTTACTGTTTGTAAAGCACTTTGAAGGAACAATGCCCAGACTACACAAAAAGAGTTAGGCACCTGGAAAAATCATGTGATACAAAGGCTGATTTAGGCTGAACAGCAGAGACCTTAGAGCAGTTCACAAAAGCTAGCATGAGATGGAGAGAGCTGCCCAGCCAATGGGAGATGCTGAGTGGGGAGCTGTGATAAACCCTCCACACACACACACCCCCCCGCTCTCAGATAGGCACCTAAGGCTAGGCTGCAGGAAGGAGCCTATTTCTGCAATTCACAGATGGGAACCCTCCTTGGAGTTAGGTGTCTTATGCCATTTTAGCAAGAAGCCTGGGGTGGGAGATTTGAGGACTTCCATCATAACTTTTAGCCCTGTGGTTAGGGTACTCACCTGGGCTGTGGGAAACCCAGGATCACCCCTGCTCTAATGACTATTTATCCATTGTGCAACAGCTTCAACACTCCTGCTTGAGGAAGTTCCCACATCAGAATATTCCACAGCCAAGGGTTAGAGCAGTTACCTGAAAGCTAGCAAGTTCAGTGACATTCAGTTCAGTGACATTCCTACTTGCAGAAGGAGGTGGGACTTGAACTGGGGGTGGGGGGGGGGGAGAACTCCTCCATCCCAGGTTGGTGCCCTAACCATTGGGTTAAAGGTTGAGGGAAGGTGCCTTCTCTCTCTCCCACCAATCTTCCCTGGTTCATGAATTATGGTGGGCTGTAGGTGGAAGATAGGTGTCCAGACACCACAGGGACTCAGCAGTGTACATGCCCACAGGCAGAAAGATAGGTGCCTAGGGATGTTTTACTGCCCAAAAAACCCCCAAACTTAAGAGCCAAGTGAGTTTAGGCACCTACAGGGTTTCAGTGGGAGTCTTGTGCATTTCTGTGTTCCCAAAACTGGCACTTAAGGGCCTAGCTCCTTTTGTGCATTCAGGCCAGTGCTGCTAGAGAGAAGGTTGCAGTGGAGCTGTATTGAGCAGCCATCCATCTAGAAAGCCCAATTGCTGCTGGACTAAGCAATGTGGGGGTTTTGTGGGATTTGGAGGCCTTCTCTCCATCAAACTCAGTTGCTAAAGCCCCTCACTCTTGTGGGTATGTTGTAGAGAAAGATCTCCCATGTTCACTTCTATTTTCCTGCAGTTTTGACACACTCCCTTGAGCTGCTTCATAGGAGAATGGGGTAAGTAGGCCCTAGCTTCAGCTGTCATGAGAATCAATGGAAAGCTTAATTTGTAGCATGGGTGGGTAATGTTAGATTTCAAGAGTATCATATAGTGTAATAAGCCTCCCTGCTCCCTCAGTGGTGGAAGAACAATTTAAAAAAAAAAAAAGCTGATTATCTTTATTTCACAACCTTTGAGGTTTCTTAAACTGCCAGCCAGCACTGTTGCTTTTCTCACAGCCATGTGGGGCAGGAAAGGGCTGCTAGAGGCCTTTGGTGCTATAGGAGCTCCCCACTTATACCAGGGGTGGTCTCTGCAATTGTCCTTGCCCTGGATAGATGATTCTCCCCTTGATGTAACTAAATAAGGATTACTATATTCCCAAGATGCACAGCTAACAAGAACATGCACTGGGAATTAAGTATGTCCATTCCCCACTGTTGACTCCATTGTACAAAGTAATCCATATAGTCATATTCACAGATAAAACTTGATTAAAGTTTCCAAGCAGCATCACCAACTCAAACTACACTGTAAAATGATACAGTATAGCTTAACAGAAGCAGATTTCTGAAAGTCTTATGTAAATAGGATCAACTTCAATGGGGTGCTTTTATTTTCCTAAAGGCCAGCTGAAATACTTCTCTCTCACTTTTTTGGATCAGCAGTGGTTCTCCAGATTGTCAGCGGTCCAGGATCAGTTCTTGGTGTGTATTTATCCTCATCGCAGTCTGAAATTAAAAATAAAGCATTTCCTTTCTGAATCCCTATGATCTAAATTCAGGAATACTCAGTATTTTTAAAGCTTTCCTGTGGCCCTTATATGATCCCAGCCTCTTTTCCTGGAGTAGCATGTCACCACAACCTATCTTGTGCTCTCCATGGTTTTGTTGGGTTTTTTTTGGTGGAGGGGTGTGGGGTTTAGCCTCTATTTCTATTTTTTTTTTAATTCATTTTTGCTCTTCTTCCCATTCTTTATGGGAATAGTGCTTGGGGGAGAGGTGTCCACACTGGTCATTCTACAAGACTAGAATTTGTTCTCTCTACTGAGCTGAATGTTGTGAAAGCAGAATTGCAGCTTGGTTGCCAAGCTGCTTTCTATGCTTACAGCCCTAGATGCATGAGCTATTCTTGTGACTAACTATACTAAGTAAGGAACACCACAAGAGCAAGGATGGAAAGTGGATTTCCAGGAACTGCCTGCAGCGTTATTCACAGCAGCATGTTTGCAGAGACATGTTTAAGTACAGGGAGGATCATACAACTTTCCCAAAAAAAAAAACAAAACCATCACACCTCTGCCTCTTTATGCTGTTGTTCTCCCCTCAACTAGCCTACTCCAGGGGGGCAATCCTTCTAAACAAGCTGTGGTCCACAATAAGCAAGCTGCAGCAAGAGGGAGACCTTGAAGATGTGGTTAAAAAAAAAAGCCATCCACCAGCCCAACACATAGGCAAGATGTTACTGTAGTGTAAAAAGAAGGGTTCACTTTCTGCCAATTAAGTGGGCACTTTATCGAGGTAGGGTACCAGAGTAGATAAGGCAATTGGCTGACCTGACAAACTGATCAGAGCAGTTTTACCAATTACCTCTAGAAAAAGTTGAATGATTCCAACTAGTTGGGTGTAGAAGACAGATTGGGCTTTTGGGTGCGGGCCTTTAGCAGAGGTGTCAAGAGGTCCTGTCTGTTTTTTCTTCTGAAGCCAGAAAAATTATTTGGGGGAACTGAAGAGGTTTTTATAATCACATAAATTTTAATAAAGGAACTTAACAGTTTTTCATAGTTAAAATGGAGAAAATAAATGCCTTGATTTGAAAGTCAGCAATTTCTGCCATATTTTCTCAAATCAAAGAAAAAACCTAGAGTAGAGGAAGGAGGAAGAGCATGTGCACACTTCTAGCTTTCACTACACTTGAGTGCAGTAGGCAGCCTTTAGGCAAGAGTCTGTGCCTCATATCATGTTTGTATTGCACAATGTGGAAGCTAGAAGAAATCAATAAGTTGTCTGCTCTTATTCTGAGCTATTACTGCTGCCACTTAAACTTGCCAGCTGCCTGTTTCTATCAGCCATATTGACACTGCTCCTTGCTTCATGCTGCACTGCAGTATCTGGCTGTTCTTATGGTTTCATTTTGTTAGTATTCTTTTTGTCATACATGATTCCTATCTCCATAGGACTCTGCAGCTGGAATTCAAGCTGAAAACAATTATCCAAATCAGAACTGGGCCATTGAGGCTTAAGAGCCTGTGCCTTCACAAAAGGCACAGCAAATTCAAAGTTGTTGGCCAGTGCTTATCAAAGGCACCACTTAGAGGTTATCTTTCTGGAAAAAAAAATCTTCCTTCCCCTGGGAGCTGGTCTGTATCTCATAGCTCCTTCCTAAAAACAAGAATAGTAAGTGTCTTTCTGGCATGAAAACTTAAGTATCCAGTGAATTTCCCCTAATACTGGCTTTGGCACAAAGAATCATGGATAAATAAACCCAATTAAGCACATTTAATGCATAATAAAGTTGGACAAAAAGGCACCTTAAACTGGAAAGCTTTCTCCAATGCTGCCCCTCATAGTTAGGAGAAGCGCCTTATAAACAGCCACAAAACTAACTCCCTCAAAACCCACCTTAAATACTCTCCTTTGCTATGAAGCTAACAAAAACTTGACAAGGGCTAGACTGAGACCATTCCTGTCACGCAGATCAGTATTGCCTTATTGTTCCCTTGTATTCCCCATGGCTCTTTCAGTTTCCAGCACTTGTCTGTTACACTTAGATCATAAGTTCTTTGGGCCAGGGACTGTCTTTTTGTTCTGGGTTTGTACAGCACCTAGCACAACAGAGTCCTGGTCCATAACTAGGGCTCCTCAGTGCCATGATTAAATTTAATCTTTATTATTTGTATTAACAAAATATACCTACTACACACAGACTGGAAGTGTGACCAACTGCTTTGTACTTGCTCGCTTCAGTACAGGACTCTCCTTATTTGAGAGGTCTCGTCTGTCAGATATCCCAAAATGAACCAACATGTTCATAGGTTGCATTACACAGTGCTTTAAACGGACTAGATCAAATCAAGTGTCTTCGTAATGGGGTTACTTTAATAACTTAGGAACCTAAAATTAAACTGCTTGTTGCACCTAATTGCAGTGCATTTGAGCAGCTGCTGTATACAGATTGATATCTAATTATACATGTGATTTGCTGTGTTCCAATTCATTGGTTGCCTTCTTCCTATCTCTTTGGAACTGGACATACTGCAACTGTTCACTTTGGCTCTTCTTTACCTAGTGTAGACAGGACATCTGTCATTTTTCCCTATCATAAAATGGGGATAATACTTTTCTCTCTCACAGGTATGCTGTAAGGATTAGTTAATCCATTTGAATGTGTTAAACATTTTATAAGGACTATAAGTAGACTAGGGTCAGTCTTCCTAGAAAAAGCCAAGATTTACATTACTAGTAAAGCCTACTTACCCATATTGTAAAATGGCAGTGCAAATTCTTCTTTGTACATGGTTTGCTTGTACCAGTCATTAGTTGCCTTCTTTGTTCTTTGAAAAAGGACATACCTCGTAAGAGTTAAATTATCAAAGTCATGTTGGTACTGAGTTTCAACTTCATGCAGCACTGGAGCTGGGTGCAGTTTTATGAAAGGTCTAAATGAAAGGCATAAATAGTTTTGTAATCTCATGCTGACACATGGTATGTGAATAGCACTGACTAACCCTAGGGTAGCCAACAAATGTTCTTTCTAATCTCCTGCTGAAATGGAGCACTCAGTATAATGCAGTTATCTAATAGGTATTAACAGCATGACTACATACAGTAAAGCTGTCATAATTTAGTATTGTTCAATTGGCTTCACTGCACTTTTGAAATTAGGGAGTGGGTCTGTGAATATTGCAGTTAACCAGTATAAACTGCATTCATTAATTCTGTTGTAAAAAACCTACTGTTATACTTCAATAAAAAATTCTGCTTTGTTTAGTACCCTGGTTAGCAATCTCAGTTGAGAAGCTAAGGATTAAAAGTGCTGGTAAAATGGAGAATCACCTGCACTTTCTAGCAGCTTTCATTCGGGATTCTCAAACACTGATGAATTAAGATATCACACACAAAAATAGATAGATATGGCCAAGCTGGAAATATAAACTCAATTTCCAGACTCCCAATCCTGTGCTTTGACCAGTAGACCATTTCCTATCTTCCTGGGTTCTCTTCAAATGTCAAGGTTGAAAAGGAATATCTGCCGGGCACCACAGGAAGTGACTACCACTCCCCATAGTGATCTTGAATTATAAGAATTTCAGAATAAGGTTCTCTTAGGAAAAGTTGTGTAAAGCTATTCTCTTACCCTGGAGCTGTTTCAGGCAGGCATACTTTATGTACCCGTCCTAGTTGCCCAGGATAGAACCCTTGAATGTCCTTTCCTTGACGAACAACAGTACTAGTAAGTAACACACACATGCAAAATAAGTGGTGTTGCAGGCGGAAGAGCAGATAACACGAGACACAGAATTTCTTGACCCAAGAGTTACAACAATGAAAGCTACCAGCAGACATTCTGCCCCATGCATTACATTTCATGAGGAATGAAAGCATAAACTAAATCAGTTTGCAAACTGCTTTATCCCATCTTGTAGCACAAAAGCTAGTATGTAGAGTAACTGCAGGACTTATGATATGGGAGTGGCTAGAAACATGGAAGCTGAATCAGGACAGGGTTTGACTTGAGCTGCAGTGGGGACAAGGTAAATTTTTGAAAGGTGCCTAAGTTATTAACTATTCTGAGACAAGATGGGTAATCTTTTTGGTGAAAGAAGCCTTCAAGCTTACACAGAGCTCTTCAAGTTTGGAGTGTCACAGCTAAACAGAAGGTTGAACAGATTGTTAAGTGTAAGGAGTTAATTCAAGATGCAAAAGACCATTCAAAGTGATGCGGGCAATTAACACTTCTGCAGTTGTAGGACAAAGGAGGGTTGCAGATTGTGGTAATAAGCCATAAATCCAGTACCTTAGAGTCCATGATTTTTAGTGTTTGGCAAAGTTCTGAATTTGAGCCCCCTGGGCTCATCTTTTGTAGGTGTTGTGTAGGTTTCCTTTGAGGAGGAGTATCCAAGGGGTCAGATATAGAGTGATCGCTTCGTTCATCCAGAGGGGATGGTGGTTTTGTCTTGTCACTTTTCAGTGTGTGCATAGGTGCTAGAATGAGGGCTGCTGGAGGTGCAGCAGCAGCAGCACCCCCTGGCTTGAAGTGATTTCCATCATATACAAGGTTTACATGCTCTCAGCACCCCCACTATGCAAATTGTTCCAGCAGCCCTGCATGTGTTTCATTTGAGAGTGTAGCAGTTGTCTTGTTTCACCCACATACTTGTAACTGGGGCATCTAGTGCCCTAGATGAAATACACCATGTGTTGAGATAGGCATGCGTAGGACCCATGTATCTTGAAAGGTGTGTTTCACTTAATCTGTTCCACTTTGTATTTAGCTGAGACACAGAGTACCTTTCTCAGACCCGTAAAAGAGCTCCATGAAGCTCAAAAGCTTGTCTTTCACCAACAGAAGTTGGTCCAATAAAAGGTATTACCTCACCTACCTTGTCTCACTAATATCCTGGGACCAACATGACTACACTAACGCTGCAAATATCTGCCAGAAAGTGTGTGGTTCCCCCCCACAGCAGGATAGCTACCTTTTGTTAATTATCTCACTATAAAGTGCTAGTGAAGACAACAAACAGGTAGTTTTTAACTTTAATGTAGCTGGGTGAGGTCAACCCAATACATGCTTTTGAAAAGGTTACCCTTAGTGGCTGGTAAGAATGGCTGGGGGGGGTGGGGGAAGGGAGGAAGAGTGGGGAGAGGAGTAGAATAGGCAAGGGGAAAGAAGAACTACATTTTGCATTAATCAATGCTTGGCAAGTTTTACCCAAGGTAAAGTAACATTTTTCTATATGCAGATCCTAACAGAGTGACTGGATTCCTCGGTCCCACCCTGTTAGCTGGTGTTGATTCCTTGTATGTTTAATTCCACGCTGGACATAAAGGAGGTGGGAATAGTCTGCTTGGCAGATGAATCTAAGATGGAGTAATTCTAAACAAGGACAGTTTTGATCATGTACTGATTTAGGAACATAGTTGAAAGAATATAGTAGAATTTGTTAACTGTGAAGTCTTATATGAAACTTGCACGGATATTAATGGCTTAAAACTAAAAATCTACAGATATAGTATGTAACCTGCAAACAGACTCAATGCTTTTACTCGTAAAATGTGCATTGGGCAGGCTATTTTGACAAAGATCCTTTCCTAAACCACAAGAAGTTTTAAACAGAATATTTGTACCATTGTTAGGGTTGCCAACTGTTTAATTGCACAAACTCAAACACCCTTGCCCTGCCCCCTTCTCTGACCCTTCCATGAGGCCACACCCCTGCCTGCCCCTTCTCTGAAGCCACACCCCTGCTCACTCCATCCCCCTCTCTCCATTGCTCGCTCTCCCTCAGGCTGGGGCAGGGAGTTGGTGTGGGTGGGGGTGCAGGCTCTGAGAGGGAGCTGAAGGATGGGGCAGGGGTGTAGGAGGGGGTTTGGGCTCCAGCCGGGTGGCGCTTACCTCTGGCTGCTGCCAGAAGCGACTGGCACTCCCTCTGGCTCCTGGGTGGAGGAGTGGCCAGGCAGGTCTGTGTGCTGCAGACACTGCCCCTGCAGCTCCCATTGGTCGCAGTTCCTGGCTAATGGGAGCTGTGGAGTTGGTGCTTGGGGTGGGGGCAGTGCACGGAGACCCTGTGGCCATCCTACACTTAGGAGCCAGACATGCCAGCTACTTCTGGGAGCTGTGTGGAGCCAGGGCAAATAGGGAGCCTGCCTTAGCCCCGCCAACCAGATTTTTGGCCTATTAAAATCTCCCGGATTGATTTTAATAGCCACTGGGAGATTGAGGTAGATTCCGGGGACTCTGGGACAATCCAGGAGGGTTGGCCACCGACATCCTGATGTTTTTGCACGTGACTTTTCTGTGTCCAGATACCTTACCCTGGAGGGAGGTAGGGTGTAGAATCTATAAATTGACGTAGTCTTATGGCTGTGCACGACATGGAAAAATCCTGGAAGAGATCATAAAAATATTAGATTCTTAATAAGGAGCTCTTGAAATATTTAAAACAATTTGCTTTCAGGGTCAATAATTTAATCTTTTTTAGGGCACAAAAATTGAAATTAAGATATTGGAAGAAAAGAAATAATTAGGCATTATCTGGAAATATCTGGAGGAAAAATAAGATACTGAAGAACAAAAGCCAAGGCTAGCAAGCAAAGGAATAGTTTTTAAAATGTTGGGCTTGTTTTAAAAGCACAAAAGATCTTCCCCGGTATCATTCTAGGATGCTTCCCTGGGCTACCCAGGTTGTGAGTCTCACTACCACCTGCCCTTAGCATGAGGAAGTCTTGTCTGTGCCTGCCAGGAGTCAGTTCCCCGACTCCACTAGGCACAGGCAACACACGCACTCTTTCAAGCTCTACTGTCCCTTTACAGATTAGCGATATAGTCCACCCCACCCCCACAACCCAGAGTCCTCTGGGCAGCCCCCCAAGTGCCCAGTCCCTTATTCCGTGGACACTCACAGAATTACCAGATCCTCTGCGCTCAAAGAAACAGTATGCTTCAGCTTACCAGCTACATCAAAGGAAGGATAGGCAGGGGAAAAAGGGAGGTGGTATTGCCTGGTATATCAGAGTTATGCACTTGCACTGGGGCTGAGCTGGAAATAGGAGACAGACTTGTTCAAAGTCCCTGGGTGGGGATAAAAAAAAAATGGTGATGTCATGGGTCTACTATAGACCACCTAAACTAGAAGAAGAGGTGAATGAGGCTTTTTTTAAACTACTAACAAACATGCAAAGCACAGGACTTGAAGGGGAAGAGGTGGAAGGAGACTACCCAGACATCTGTTGGGAAAATACAGCAGGGCACAGATTATTCGACTAGGTCTTGGAGTGCATTAGAGACTATTTTTTATTTCAAAAGGTGGAGAAAGCAACTAGGGCAGAGGCTGTTCTAGATTTGATTGAGAAACAGGGAGGAATTGCTTGAGAATTTAAAAGTGGAAGTCAGGTTGGGTGAAAGTGATCATGAAATGATGAGTTCATGATTCTAAGGGCTTGTAGGAGGGAAAACAGCAGAATAAAGAATGGATTCAAGAAGACAGAGTTGGTAGGTAAGATACTTCCCATGATAAGTCTAAAGAGAAAAACAGTTTGAAAGAGTTAGCAGTTTTTCAGAGACATTAAGGGCACAAGAGCAGAACTATCTCCTGGTGTAGGAAAGATTGGAAGTATAGCAAGGGACCACTCTAGCCTAACCAAGAGATCTTCAATGATCTGAAGCTCAAGAAAAAGCTCTACAAAAAGTGATAGGTCAAATTACAAAAGGATGAATATAGAATATAATGGCCATACTAGGTCAGACCAATGGTCCATCTAGCCCAGTATCCTGCCTTCCGACAGTGACCAATGCCAGGTGCTTCAGAGGGAATGAACAGGCAATCAAGTGATCCATCCCCCGTCATCCACTCCCAGCTTCTGTCAATCAGAGGCCTTATAATGCCCAGAGCATAGGGTTGCATCCCTGACCATCTAGGCTAATTGCCATTGATGGATCTATCCTCCATGAACCTAGCCAGTTTTTTTGTGAACCTCATTATAGTTTAGGCCTTCACAACATCCCCTGGCAACAGATTCAACTGTGTTGTGTGAAGAAGTACTTCCTTTTGTTTTTAAGTCTGTTGCCTATTAATTTCATTGGGTGACTCCTAGTTCTTGCATTATGTAAAGGAGTACATTTCTTCTCTAAAATTGTGACTGGTATGGAGAAAGTTGTCTATCATATTCCCCAGGCTGCTTTTCAAGCTGAAAAGTCCCAGTCTTTTTAATCTCTCCTCATACAGAAGCTGTTCCATGCCCTCAGTCACTGTTGTTGCCCTTCTCTGTACTTTTCCAATTCGAATATTTTTTTGATATGGGTTGACCAGAATTGTATACAGTATTCAAGATGTAGGTGTACCATGGATTTATATAGTGGTATTATGATATTTTCTGTCTTATTATTATCTATCCCTTTCCTAATAGGGCCTAACATTGTTAGCTTTTGACTGCTACTGCACATTGAGTGGATGTTTTCAGAGAACTGTCCATAATAACTCAAAGATCTCTTTCTGAAGTGGTAGCAGCTCAATTAGATCCCATCATTTTGTATGTATAGTTGGGGTTATGTTTTCCAATAGGCATTATTTTGCACATAAAAAGTTAACATAATCAGGTAGGGACAAGTTTAAAGGAAGGCCAAGGCACAAAATGAGATTAAACTAGCTACAGTCAAAGGGTAACAAGAAAACATTCTACAAATACATTAGAAGCAAAAGGAAGACCAAGGACAGGGTAGGCCTGTTACTCAATAAGTGGGAAAAGACAATAAACAGAAAATGTGGAAGTGGCAGAAGTGCTGAATACCTTTGTTTTCACCAAAAAGATTGTTAGTGATCACATGTCTAACATAGTTAACACCAGTGAAAATGAAGTAGGATCTGAGTCTAAAATAGGGAAAGAACAAGTTAAAAATTACTTAGACAAGTAAGAGGTCTTCAAATAGTCAGGGCCTGATGAAATACATCCTAGAGTACTCAAGGAGCTAACTGAGAGGTTATGAGCCATTAGCAATCATTTTCAAAACCTTATGGAAGGCCAGAGAGATTCCAGAGGACTGGAAGACAGCAAATATAGTGCCAGTCTATAAAGAGGGAAATAAGGACAACCTGGGTAATTAGACCAGTCAGCTTAACTTCAGTACCTGAAAAGATAATGGAGCAAATCTAGCAATTTGCGAACACCTAGAAGATAAGGTGATAAGTAACAGTCAACATGTGTTTGTCAAGAACAAATCATGTCAAACCAACTTAATAACTTTGACAGGGTAATAAGCCTTATGGATAGGGGGCAAGTGGTAGATGTGATCTATCTTGACTTTAGTAAGGCTTTTGATATTGTCTCATGACCTTAAGCAAGAGAAATATAGCCTAGATGCATGGGGGGGGGGGTATAACTGGTTGAAAGAACATTCCCAGAGAGAGTAATCCACGGTTCACAGTCAAGATGGAAGGGCGTATCAAGTGGGGTTCCACACTGATCTGTCCTGGATCTGGTTCTGTTCAATATCTAAACCATTTATGAAAATAATGGCATAGAGTACACTTAAAGTTTGTGGACAGTACTAAGCTAGGAGGGTGTTGCAAGTGCTTTAGAGGACAGGATTAAAATTCAAAATAATTGACAAACTGGAGAAATGGGCTGAAGTAAATAGGATGAAATTTGATAACGAAAAATGCAAGATACTTCACTTAGGAAGAAACAATCACTTGGACATGCAAAATGAGAAATGACTGCCTAGGATGGATTACTGTGGAAAGGAATGTGAGCGTTATAGTGGATCACAAGCTAAATGGCTCAATGTAACATTGTTGGGGAAGCAAGTGCAAACATCATTCTGGGATGTATTAGCAGGAGTGTTGCAAGATAGACAAGTAATTCTTCTGCTCTATTCTGCACTGATATGGTCTCATCCGGAATATTGTGTCCCGTTCTGGATGCCTCATTTCAGGAAAGATGTGGACAATTGGAGAAAGTCCAGAGAAGAGCAACAGAAATGATTTTAAAGGCCTTGAAAACATGACCTATGAGGAAAGATTGAAAAAATTGGGTTTGTTTAGTCCAGAGAAAACACTGGGGTGAAGACATAAGCTGTCAAATACATAAAGGTGTTGTTATAAGAAGGAAGGAGAAAAATTTCTCATTAATCTCTGAGGATAGGACAAGCAGCAATGGGTTTAAATTGAACTAAGGGCGGTTTAGGTTGGGCATTAGGAAATACTTCCTAATGGTCAGGGTAGTTAAGCACTGGAACTAACTGCCTAAGGAGGTTGTGGAATCTGTTTCTGGAGGTTTTCCAAGAACAGGTTAAACAAACTTCTGACAGGAATAGTCTAGTTATTACTTAGTCCTGCCTTAAGTGCAGGGGACTGAACTAGATGACCTATTGAGGTCCCTTTCAGGCCTATACTTCTACGATCTCTGATGGGTGCTAGTCTACAAAAAGCTAGAAAGGAGACTTGGGGTAAAAGAAACCGTCTTGAACAAAGAATCTTTCTAGATTAAATTTTAGATGGATGTTTTCACTTTCATTTGCTTGAAACCATCTCTACCTTTCTCATTTACTTGATATCACTTAATACTGTGGTTCTCAAAATTTGTTTGATTGCACTCACCTACCCCCCCCCCCCGCCCCTTCTGGGTCTGTAGTGGTTTACACCCATGCCCCTCAGGGTGCCCAGTCAGCAGCTGCTGCTCTTCAACTGCCCAGCTTTGAATGTGTGCAGTAAGGTTTTCCCCCCCTAAAAGCTTCTCACACATCCCCAGAATACATTCTGCATGCCCCCAAGTTTGAGAATCTCTGACTTAATACATGCTCTTTTGTTAATAAACTGTTTTTATTTTTACTATAATCCAATTCAGTGCTGTGTGAAGGGAAGGGTGTATTTACCTCAGTTAAATTAATAAGCTGTGATATACTGACTTTAACAGAGCAGCAAACTTAATACCTTCTATACATGCACAGTGGTAGGGGCTGGGCACTTCAGAGAAACATTGGAGGAGCTTGGGGGCTGGAGTTCATTGATTACCACCTGCTAGGCAAGGCTTGGTCTGGGAGAGCCTTGAGGAGTTTGCTGGTGAGGAAGAGATTGGCATGGCAGGGAGCTCTCAAACTAATCACCAGCAAAATCTATGCTTGCTGAGGTAGAGAGGTAAAATAGCTCTGGGTAACCCCAGCAGCATGTTACAGCCTTCCATGGCACTCTCTTGTGAACTAATATTTAAATACCAGACCCAGGGGATCCCTGTAACCCAGATGCACCCCTGGGGCCCTCTGAGATGGCATCAAGAGGTCCTTGGGTCATGCTATTGCAGATCTTAGAATACATACAGGTCTTAGAACAGAAATGAATAAAGGAAACTGAGGCAATAATTTAAATATTGTAGCACTGTATTGCGACTCTGAAAGCAGAATTTCATTGTCAGATTCATTTATTAATCAGACCAATCTGCAATTATGGCAAACGTGCCATAATTAAGCAGTAATTTACTCTGTCAGCTAAGGAATGAAATGTGGCTGATTTATACAAACATTGACTCACCAGTATTTGGAAAAGATGGGACAGGTTCTGTATTTTGTTGCCTTTCAATAGCACCAGTGAATTATGCTATGTGGTCTTGCCATGGCATCTAATTCACTAGAGGGTGTTTTAACCCTGCCGTTTGAGTTAGATGTTAAAACATCTGCCCTGGAAACTAGCTTAATCCCAGATTCTTACTCTGGCTACTAGCATGACCTAGCTTTTAAAAAATTATGTTGGTAATACCGCATCCTCCTCATTTTAATTATGTTAAGGAATTTTACTTGCTGCTATCCAGCTTAGTGTACAAAAGACTATTTTCAAGCCTTAGTTAATTTTAGTCAATCTTGGAAAATGTAGCTATACAACATATAAATGTGACAACTCCAACACGCACACACAATATGAGCTGTTGAGATTCACTGTTATATTTACCAACATTTCCATATCCCTGACAGCCAATTCTGCATAACTGTTGTCTTCATTGTCAGCAGCACCAATGTTGCTTTCATCTCCTTTCCCTCCCTCACCCCCACTCTCTCCATTTGCAATTATTGTGTGTTTAGCCTTAAGAGTGCTTTCTCCTAAAGCTGCTAGCACATAAATTGTCTTGGTGCTAGAGAGTTAGGTGCTGTTCAGGAGAGAGGGAAGTTTATTTCATCTTAATGACTGGGAGTATTTTAGACTTGGCACTGACAGTTTATCTAGGGGCAGTAATAGTTACTTGTACCTAGAAATCTTCATTCCTGCCATCAAGTTGTTAAAAATTCTGTTCTGTGCACATGTTAAGGGCCCTATTTTCAAAATGTGTGCACAGATGCTTGCAAACACATTGTTTAAGCCTGATCACTTGCATGCACAGTGGATGAGTTTTATGTGGGCTGTTTTCATGTGTACAAATGGACAGGTTCAGTAATCTTTGACTAATTGGCCATAGAATCCCTCCTTGTGCTGAGCTAGGAATGCAGGATTGGCATCACAGGGGTGAAACATTTATACTACAGTAGTGCCATATGGGGCCCCACTGGGCTAGGTGCTGCATAAACATACAAAGACCCAAGCCCTGACCCAAAGAGTTTACAGAGTCTGTAGAGGAGACATTGAAAGGGAGCAAGAAAGGAAACGTTATTCCCCTCCTACAGATTGGGAATCAAGGCACAGATGAAGTGAGTTGCCCAAGAGTCTCACAAACTATGTAGCAGACTAATAAAATTAATCCAGATCTTCTGAGTCCCAGACCAATGACTTAACCATCTGATCATCCAACCTCCAATCTAGATCCTCAACCTAAATGATCAACTATTTCTCAGACTACTCCATAAATATTCCTACACACTTTGTTCTTGAAACTAAATTATCTAACTGATTAACAATGAAGGAGTTATTTTTCAAGCAATTAAATTCATTCTGATTCCCAGGATCAATAAAGACTCAAGGAGTTTTTCTTTACTAAAGAGTTTTTCTGGTTCACAAGGGTTATGTATAAATACAGTCTAATAAGGTCTTACCTTCACCACCACACTTACTTGCAAGTAAAGTCTATAGCTTTAGATGGATTACTGAAAGAAATTTAGCAAATGGGAGGCTGGAAGTCAAAACAAGGAACATCTGAGTAAAGTTCCTTCCCCCTGCAGGGAAGGATACAGAAAAACTGCAAGCTTTCCTTCTGTTCATGAGAACAAGCTGCTTACATCACCGCATGGTGCTTTGTGACATTCCACTCCAGTGGTGTGTCATAAATGAAACCCAATCCTGAGTGGTTTGATACAGTCCCAGCAATTTTATTCTTAAAAAGACAAATCAGTATGTACATTCATGATCCAGTTTACTAATGCTGAAATATTTAACATTAAAAAACAGTGGGAATGATTGAGTGGGAGGGGAATCTGACTTAACAGTCAGTTGGAAACTAGAAATGAGCCCACACTGGTGAACTTTGGTGGGTACTAAGTTAGAATTTGAACCTTGAGGCTCCCCCCACCCCCTTCTGTATAATAGTTGCTCCTAAACCTTGAGTTGCATAAGTTGTGACTGCTGAATCTGGCCTCCCAAGAGCTTCTCCTGACCAGGGGAAACTTGGAGAAATTCAAGGAAGAAGATTCTGCACAGAGGAAGAGACTGGAATAACAGCAAGCAGATCAGGGATTAGTCCAAAAGTCTTTCTGGGGATGGGAGCTTGAATGTTTGAAGGCCCTGAAGTTGAGTGATGCTGGCTCAAATCTTAATCCACTCCTGAGTGGTGGTAGAGCTCTGATTTGTCTGGAATTGACAACTGGAAACAAAATTTGAGCCTGGAATTTCTAGTATTCATTATCACATCAGCTACAGTCCATGTGTCACAGATCTCGTAAAGTTTCCCCTCCTGGACACACAGACTGCTGTGAGAGGATCCCAACTCTGAATCCCTGTGTGCTTTAAGTCTCTAGAGTCTGTGCAGAGTCCATGCATTGCCCCTGGCTGGGGTTTCTAGGCACACTCATCTGGTGCAAATTCTGTCTACCATCCCCTGTTGAAAGCTGGGATCCCACAGTTCAACTGCCTAGCCCCTGACCTCTTGGATACCCTTGTAGCTTATGCACACCCCTTCCCAGAACTTCACCCTTGTAGGGCTCTGGATTCACAGGTTAACTCTTCAGGGGCACATGATGTGTTTGTGTTAAGTGCTACACCTATCTTTGCACAGGATTTTCAAACCTCTTTAGAGGTTAGCACCAGTGAGTGCAGATAGTTTAGAAAAAACACCTCCTGAACACACTGCTCATCACTAGCTCACCCCCTCCCTCGAGAATCCTTGGGGGACCATATGAGTTCAGGTAGATAGGACTCCTGCTGTCTCATCAGAATCCTGCAGCAGCTTCTCTCAGCTTGAACTGTGAAAGTAGCTGAAGACCCTGAGTAGTGCCACTTCAGTCCCCCCCCCCCCCTTTTTTTTTTTTTTAATATATATAAACTTTCTAGTCCCCTCTTTCAGGTGACGCCAAGATAGCCACCTCTGGTGATCGCAGACACCTGCCAAGTGACTTCATTGCAAGCCTGGCCTGCAGGCATCCTCTTCTCTTCAAACCAGTTCTCCTGGGTAGGAGCCAACCTGTTGTCTAGGATGTTTGTATTTGAATAAAAGGATCTCCTTGAGTTAACAGCCCTTCCGGTCAGCCCTGTGTCACTACCCTTTGGAATTTCAGTCCAACATGGAGGTAAAAGGACAGAGATCAAAAGGCTGCACACTCAAAAATAAATCTGCAGCTTGGTAAAGATACATACAGAGTCCATAATGTCTCCCAGAATTCATAAGTTGTACAGACAGATTTCCCAAATGGTCACACCATAAGCTGGGGCAGAGGGAGAATATATCTTGCTTTACCCACGAATCATATGTAAAAAATGTTGAGTTAGCCTCTTGGATAAGAAATTGTGAAAGAAACAGTAATTTACTCCCTGGCTCTAGAAATTCATGATTAGTCTATAGGTTCCTCTTAGCTTTTAAATCCAGGGCTAGTTACACTGCTGTGTTTTTGCAATGTAGGTGCACCTTGGACATATTTGTTCAGTCAGCAGTATCACACAAATTAATGAGGCCTAGACAACTAGATGCAAGAATGGTTCTATCCTGAGAAGTGACTAAAAATTACCCATTTCCATTTAAAAATCTGCTGAATGGCAGGTACAAAGGTGGGTTTGTTTGTTTGTTTGTTTTTTAATTGTCAACCTTATAAAGTCATTCTAGACCCCGATAGAATAAACCCACCTTGCCTATCTCACCCATCACCACCACTAAAGATTCTGCAGGTTAAATTAAGCCCTTGACTACATCTTTGTAATCCCATTGTCTTCAAAATATTTCTTCAGTGACACCCGTGCAAACTCAACCTTCAGTGTGATTGGACAGGTGTCCTTGGCGGAGTAATCTAAAGAACATGGTGTTATACAAGGATCACTAAAGCCATAGTTTGGCCTTTGATATTATTGACGTGTAAAACAAAAAGAATGCAGCTTAACTGTCAGAGCCTAGAACTGGCATATAGGGGAAAAAAATCCATAATTTTAATTTACCAACAGTGCACAGTCGATATGGAACAAGGTAGACAGAGGGAATATAGAAACCTGCATCACCACTTTTACAGTCACTGTTCAGGGTAAAATGCAACAGTTTCATTTGGGCAAATTTCCTGTTACTGGTAATGACTAAGGCTAAGACTATATCATGGAGGTCATGGAAACCATGTAGTAGATGGTAGTTCAATTACTACCAAAACTGCTGGCAGGGGCACCCCCCACAGCTCCCCAGCTGCTGCTGCTGGCAGGGCTCCGACCCCCTGTAGCTCCCCAACCCTGCAGGGTGGCAGGGGACCCCTCCCAGCTACTGGGCAATGGGGTCCCTGCAGCTCCCAGTCACTGGGGGGAAGGGCAGGATGCTGGACCCTCCTCCCTCCCCTTTTTGTCAGGGATGTTTTTCGCAGAAGTCAGGGACAGATCATGGCTTCTGTGATTTTTTGTTTCTTGCCTGTGCCCTGTCCCTGACTTTTACAAAAAATAGTCAAGGCTATGATTTTGTGATGGATAAGTGAGAGAGGGTCTATTCTTTATGTACCACAAATTGGATTTCATTCTTATCAGCCTTTGTTAGAATAGGAAACAAACTGAAATTGATTTCTTTCCTTCTTCTATCTGTAAGCAGAGGAATAGTCCTGCTATTGTGGGGAACTTTCCTGGCTTCTGCACTACCCCAGTGAAGTGGGCTAGCCAAAGGATCCGAGTCCTCGCTCCCACTTCCTTTACCCAGTGGCCTCCCTGCCCTTGAGGGTTCCCCTCCACTCTCCTGTCTGGCAGAGTCCTTATAACCCCAACAAGGCTGGGCCCAGGATTCCTGGAGGGCTCGACCCCCAGCCCTGCTGTGGTCACCTAGGACGGGCTAGGGTGTCCCCACTCCGGGGTATTCTCTCTGCACTGGGCACTTCTCTGACCTACTGACCATTACATACAATTTAAAGCAAATGCAAGTTATTTAATCAACAATTTTAAAAAGAAGGAAAAATGGGAAAGGTTAAAGGAAACTCATCAACCCGCTCTGTGGCAGGGAACGTCACAAACATGTCAGGACAGTTCAGTCTGTTCCTTGTAAGTCCCAGGCCTTCTTCTCAGGCCCTGACTGTGCTGTAGGTTGGACACTTGCTCTGGTGGTGGCCACACGCTCTCAGGCTTTAAGTGGTAGGACCCTTCTTCCCAGTGTCACCCCCCACCCTGTTGGGGTTACAATCCAAGCCTAGCCTGCAGAGCCTCTAGGCTGAGGTGTCTCCCTGTGCTGGGCCCGCTGCCAAGGGTCCCCCTCGCTCTTCCCAACTGCTCACCGCACCCAGCTCTGGACTTCTCCAGCCCCAGCTCCACCACTCTGTCTCAGCACTGCTGCTGGTCTGCCTCCAGCTCCCTGGGCTGCTTCTTTGGCCCCTCTACCTCTGGTTGCTACAGCTCTGCTCCCAGGACAGGTCTGCTCTGCCGGCTGCTTCTGTGACTGCTCCCAGCACTGACCTGCTTCATGGGCTGCTTTTCTGGCCCCTCTGGCTCTGGTTGCTGCAGCTCTGCTCCCAGGGCAAGTCTACTCTCTCTGGGCTGTGCCTCTGGCTTTGGGGCTGCAGCTCCACTCCCACGTCAGGGGCTGCTCTCTCTGGATCTGGCGCAGCTCTACTCCCCTGCTCAGCTTGCATCCCCGCTTTCTCTTTAGCTCAGCCCCACTCTGACCCAGGCAATTCCAGCTCACATGGAGGACGGGACCTCCCTGGCCTCCTGACTGATTAGCCCGCCCGCCCTGTCATTCAGGCTGACCTAGAGCATTGGCCTCTCCCCATTGTTCCTGGGGACTATCAGTCTCAGGGTCCAGATTTCCCATAGACCCTTCAGCTTTTAGTACTGGGAGCTAGCCAACCAAAACACCCCCCTGAATGTTAGTAAGGGGGCAACAGTCCCCTTGCATATCACATCCTTTCCTCAGAAATCTTTCAAGTATTATTTTAGAGATGAGCCCAAAACAAAACTCTGATCCAAACACCCCGAAGCATGTATATTATACGTTATACCTGCCCATGGCCACAGGCCTCAGGATGCCTAGCAAAATATAACCGCTTAGTACTTAGACATCTGGAGAAAGAGGCAGAGGGGGAAGTGAAATAGCCAACGTGGGGGAGGGGAAGTGTAGTAGTGACAGGGCTAGAATTAGAAGGCAGGATTTTCTGACTCCCAGCACAACACTCTGCTCACTCTACCAGAGCACCTAAGTGAAAAAATGGCATTGTTCACTAAATTCCAGACCAGATCAGGTCTGGTCAGGACAAAAGACAGAACACAGTATTCACTTTGCTGGATTCAGTGGAGAAAACTCCTACAAGTTGATTATTCTTTGGGGCATGGGGGAAGGATGCATAGGTCTGTATACACCTACCTGTTGGTTTATTCTGTGAAGAACATAAATTGTTGATGCTGGTTTCAAGCTTGATTGTAATCGCACAGGACAGTGTTCTTTTCCTGCAATTTCCATTTGACTCTAGGTCTGTGCCATAGAATCTGTGTGACTCAGCATTTGCTAGAGGAGACCAGGACAAGGATCTGAGTCGTACTCAGGCTGAAGTTGCCGGTGGAAACCTAACAATTCTTATTTACTATATTGACAAAATCCTATAATTGCAATTAAGGGGAATATGTAATTAACGGTCTTAATTACAGCAGCTGCCACTTCATCTGAATGCAGTAATTTGCAAAGAAAATGGGTGAGATACTTTAAATTAGTGTGTGTAAACAGTGGGGAAAAAAATCACAAGTACTGTGTAAAATAAATTACTCTTGATGGACAGCTCCATAATAAAAGCTGCAATACTGTCAGGGGAGGAAGAATGTCAGATCTGTACCTTAACCATAAGCCCAGTCAGGAAACCTGGGGTCTACTCCCAATTTCTTGTGTAATTATCACCCATGGGAGATAGGTGCTTTTGAAAATCTATGTAGGTAGAAAAATATCTTTACAAATCTGGCCTTCAACTGCTCTGCCTCAGTTTCTCCATCTGAGAAATGGAGTCAGTGTCAATGCTACTTGCCAATATCACAAGATACTAAATGTTTGCAAAGTGTTTTGATAGCCTTGAATGTAAGCCACTAAGAAAGTGTGAAGTCTGATTTGTTACAAGATATGTCAAACAAAATTAATTTTATTTCTGATGGTGCACTTCAGTAAATTTGTCATTAGCTGCCAGGTTGACTTCCTCAAAAGTGACACCCAGTTTTCTTCAGAAAGTTTCAGCATAATTTTTTTAAATACACACAAATTCTGCAAGTCCCTTGTGATGGGGTGCTCTACTTACCACAGGATGGCACCTCCCACTAGCTGTTCTGGGGATTAGCATTGCCTGGCCAATGTCCCTTTCAACAGGGATACTCCATCTTTCATGATGCCTCCTCTTCATGACTCCACCCTCTGACCAGGTCACTACATGGTTTCCCCTTCCAGAAAGGCCAAAGTCCTTTCACACCAACAGGTTCAGGCAGTCTTCTCCAGCACTGCCCTGACAGTGCCACTCCCCCAGCGACCCAGTAAAGGAACCATTACTCAGGGTTGTAATCCAGGGACCCTATCCATGGCAACTGTGGCCTGCTTTTCCTCAGACCCTGTTTCTCCTTCCCTGGTCTCCTTCCTACAGCTTCTGATTCCCCTCTTCCCTCCCCCCAGCAATCTGGGTGTACTAGCTCAAACTCCCTCCTCCCAGGGAGGAACTACAGATGACTATAGCCTCAAACATACCTGCCTTCTCCCAGAGAGAAGCCGTAAATTACTTCCCTGCAGCCCCTTTCTGTTGCCAGCTTCCTGGCTATATAAACCATGCCCAGCTCCCTTCTAGGGGGACTTCATCAGCAAATTAGACCAATTAACCTATAGGCCACACCTGGAGGAGGGCCAGGGCATGTAAAGCCTAATTTACCCCTTCAGGCTTTGTGTGGGATGAATACCCCATCATATTCCCCAATAACTGAATTTTTTTAAAAATTCAAACATTATGTTACCTGTTTTACCCACTTCAAGTGCTTTACTACATCCAGCCTTGGAGGGGACTGGCTGAGATTCTAAACTACATTTTCAAATATTCCACACAATTTCCCACTGCACCCTCTCCAGAATTGTGACAGTAAAAATCCCCAGCAACTCCCTGCAAGTTCAGGGTAAAGTAGATTTTCTCCTAAATGATTCACAGAAAAGATTTTGCTCTTCATAGATGCTGGATTTTATAAAATTGCCTAAATAGGCACAAACAGTGCCAATTTCCTCTTTTTTCCTGTACAGTTCAGATGCTCATTCGCTCATTGCCCACCTTCAGGATGAAATGACTTTATTCTGTTTTAGGAATGAGGCAGGTCACAATGGTATTTCAGTCTCTTTTTAAGAAAAACGATCCCTAGTTCCTTAAAAGAACAGTGAGCCTACCTGGTGGTTAGAGTAGGGGTAGTGAATAGATGGACCGCGAACCAAATCTGGCCCACCAGTTGCTTTTGAACAGACCCTAAAAATCATTGTTATTTTTAAAAATTTCCCCTGGAGTCTGGACCTTGACAAAAAATAATGGACTGTCCCTGGGTTAGAGTATGGAAAGGATGGTCAGGCTTACTGTGTTCTATTCTCAGCTCTGCCAGTGAGCTGAGTTATGGTTTCAAGACAAGTCACTTGACCTCTGTAGCTCAGTTTATCCATTTGTAAACTGGTCATAACAGTACTGAACTTGGAAGGGTGCTGGCCAGCTGAATTTATTAACATCTGTAAAATGGCTTCACCTCCTTGAATGAAGGAGGTCATATGAGGGCTATGTGTTAGTTACTAACAAAAAGCAGAAAAGAAGGTGTTTGGTGATAAACTGCACCTCAAGGGTGGAATTAGGAGCAGAAATTAGGTGAACTATTCAAAAAAAGAAACAGGCAATTTTTTTTTAAAACCCGAGTGCTTAAAAAGCAGACTGATTTTCAAAGGTGTTGAGCATCTTCAGCTCCCATTGATGGGGTAAATATGAGTTTAAGAGTCTGACTCTAGGCAACCAGATTTGAAAATACTGGCCAAAGATTCCATTGTTATGTAAATGTCCTTAGTAATTAAAATGAGAAATAAAGAAAATATCATGAAAAAGAAAAAAGTTTTGCTTCAAAAATTCCATTAGGTATGATTTTAGCATCTTATTAAAAATACTATAGATTGCATTGTATGCCATGAGCAAATCAATATAGTGAGATCTTTCAGCAGCTTTATGGGTAATATTTTTCCCTACCTAGAAAAAAAGTTACTGTTTACTTACCTGGTTATAAAACTGCTTAAAGTCATTCCATAGATAAACAAAATTATGTTTAAATTATTCTGTTCATTTAATATCCCAAGTATCTGTTAGGCAACTTAAAGTTCTTTTGACATGAGAGTTTTAGAACAGCTAATATTTGGCATCAGAGTTCATTAGCAGTTTCACTTATTGTGTGATAATGTTGTCATTCCATAAAATAATCTTTTGTCCTTTGTCTATAAATTTATCCTTTGGAATTCTGTGTTAATCTTTGTTTTCATGAAAATAATGGACTAAAAGTCACTGGATTAGAGGAATGCAGGCGCTGATCATGTTTCTCTACATGTTTTTTCCAAATGTACCTCAATTCCGACACACAACGTTCCTACTATCCCAATCCCAAGCCTCTCCTGACTGAGCAGAGACTGCCAATTGTGTCAAATTCTATTATGTGAACAAAGGACCATTAGGAACTAGAATGAGATCACCAGATTCATTTGACCTATTCAGAATTTGAGCCTAGGTCTTCTAAGGTGAAAGTAAGTGCATTAACCCATTGTGGCACCTACTCCAGTTTCTATCAATTATTCTGGGCACCATTAAAGTTCATATTGTATTATAGGCCCTTTTTAAAAATTGTCTGGGCAAAGAGCACTCTGAAACAGAGAGCAAAGTCTAATTTTCAAATAAAACATTTGCTCATAAAATTTGCAGTTGAAGGAATATTTCTATCATTGGTCAAAGTGTCTAATATTTTGATTGTGCCCATCACTGTAATATCTGATGGAAAACACAGACACACTGAATCTCTTATTTTGTTAACTGCATTAATGAGCTTTATCTTCTTTCCTGGAAGATAATGAAGTCAGTTTAAAGTGAACTGCAGCCTTGACTGAATTGTATGGTTTGCTTTCATTAATCTGCTCCTACAGAATGCTAGTCACCCAGGACAGAATGCTTCCTGAGGCAGACCTGTTTTATAAGAGTTGGGAAGTGATAGTAATTTATCTGCACGTAAAGCCAGATTCTGCCCTCATACTACTGTAAAACCAGAAACAAGCCAGAGGAGACATGAAGCAGTTGTATAATGGATAATGCAATCTGGATATATGTTTGTTTCTCATCAAAATTCAAAGACAAGAGGATGGGCAGCCAAGGGGCATGACAGTGGATTATACTAAACTGTACACTGGAGATTAGGGTTCAGCAGAATTGTCAGCAGTAGGAGGATGTATTTTTCATATGGTACACTCCAACATCAGAGGGAAGGAGAGAAGTTAGACATGCACTCAGTGATGCAACTCAATAGGTGATAACAGAGCCATAGATTGTATTTGTGAGAGGGGCCATACATACAGTCCTCCTTATAGCTATATCAGGAGGTGGTGGAAAAATAGGATCACATTAGGACCCCTACCCCTAGAAATCAGGTAGGAGTCCATCTGATTAGAGCTATGTGAAAAACAAACAGCTGGATTCAACATAAAAACAAGCTGATCTGTGATTTGTCTAATAAGATGCTGTTCCCCCTTTGGTGACAGACACAACCATGAGTATGATTTTACAGTGAACAGAAGCATGCTCAGTGATTCACAGTATCCTGATCTTGCTTTATATTAAATATCTGCACAAGGGTGGCTGGGGGAAGTGAACTGAGACTGTCAAATGAAACCTCTCAAGGCTGACAAGTCAGAATTAAGCACCCATAAATCTTACTGTGCTTTTTGCTCATGTCACCGTGGGAGTAAATTTCTATGAGCCTTCTAATACAAGGACTGCAACAGTATTTCAATGCTTTGAAACACAGGGTGAAATTCACCTCTGTGCAGAGGGGCCAATACAAGGCCTCCGCATTATAAGCTTCAACAGGACTTAAGTGATGCATGGGCCTTATATTGGTCCCCTGCACAGAAAACACTAGAGATCAGAAGTCATAATCACTGACTGAGGTAACACAGGAGGAACTCAATCTGTTCAATTTCTACCTAAACAGCAACACACATTTGAAATACTACACAGCCATTTTTTAACACAAGCAAAACACCTCTGTTCATCCTTAATACAAGCGTCACTGATTCAGCACTGGAGATGGGGCCCAAACTGCAAAATTCAGATTTGGGACTAAACTTTAGGCAGAACCAAGCCCCTATTAGGTAATGAAAAGTGTGGATTCTCATCTGAACTTCTAAATGATTGGGGGCGGGGGGAGGATTTTGATCCTTCTCTACCCAGCATCAAAGGAATAGTTGAAACACTGAATAGAACCACCCCTCAGAGGTGAAACAATTCAGTGTCCCCAATTATACAATTCAAAAGCGTTGCATAAAATGCCAACGACATTCCTGTCTCTCACACTGCTGGATTTCACCCAAGAAAGCTAAGGAATGAGCACTACTTAGCTTAGAAGAAGGGCACCATCCAGCAGCCACACCTAACTGAGAACCAGATCCAAAGAGGTACTCTGAAAAGAATAAAGTTCAGATAAAGTCTACAACTGGCTGATTCCTCAGGCAAGTGGAAGGTCTGGAAAAAAAAAATGCCCCAGGTGGTTGTCTTTGCCTTCTCCTCCCTTGACCTAGCAGGGCAGGCTCTCAATTTCCCATCTTTTTCTTTGATGGTGGAGGCTGCTGCTAGGTTTGTAATCCCTGTGCTGTTTTTGTGCATTCGGGTCTGGGTAATCACCTGATCTAGCCACCTCTCCTACTGAGCGTGTTGGCATGCCTGTCTCAATTTCCCAAGATGGCCTCACACTCTTCCCCCAATGATGGGAGCCAAGTCTTCAGTTACTAATATGCTAAGAAGCTGTTGGCCCACTTCACCACCTCTGTTTCTGCCATCTGTTCTCCAATAACGAGAAAATATTTGACCAAGTAAGGAGAATGGGTTACTACACGTTATTCCATCTCTCTGCCTTACCTACCTGCTCTGTTCTCATAAAGAGCTGACATACTAAAATGGACAGCAAACAGAAGATGGATATCTCAGAGAAGAAGAATCTTATCAGTTTCAGCATCCATTCTTCTCACAATATGAAGCCAGATGAGAGACGGGGATATATGCATTTGGTGTTAGCCTACAACTGTCACAGGCGTACAGGGCTTTGGAGCAGTGGAGCTGCAGGTTTTTGCCTGGAGCTGGAGCTGAGCCAGAGCACAGCTCCAAAGCCCTGCATGCATAGGCATATTTATGAGTGCATCAAACCCAGGACAGGACTGTAGAAGCCCTGTGATTTGAACAGTTGCAGCAGTGGTTTTCAAGAGTTACTAAATTTTCTCTTTATCAGAGGAACATTAAAGGACTGTAAAATTATGTTACTTCGGACAGAGCGGATTTATCACCTCATCAGCAGAATGTTATTTTTACCTCTTGTTCTCCAGCAGTAACAGCATCCAAAAGAATCTTTTAAAAAATAACTAGAGCAGAAATGTTTATGATCTGAAATAGGTCAAAACGTGACTTGACACCTCATCTGTTTAACTGTGTCCCCCACAATTGCTTCTCTGCCTCAGTATTGATTATCTGACAGTTTAAAAATGCCCCTGAAACCTTTTGTGTCCTTCCAGAATTGTATTAAGGAACTAGTGCTGAAGTGGCCCTGTGCCTTTTTAGCTTGGAGATCCAATTCTTGTCTCTTGTTTCTGTAATCCAGAGAGTGCAATCCTGGAGCACAGATAGTCTGTGATTTACATCATGAGTCTTGGGATTAGGAAGATTTCCTGACGGAGACTACACACAGGCATTTTATTGGACTGTTTCAAATGAGGTGTAAAGTCAAGGTCATGACCACCTGTGGCCTTTAAAGATACCATGGCACTTCTTGCAGGAGGATGTAAGCCCCAGTGTCCTGGCCAAATTCGAATTTGGCTAATTACATTTTGCCTTCTTAAATTCCTCTTGCTGATTAAAACGCGAAAGGCCTTATTTTTCCTCTTGTCCTGGGCTCTCGTGTAGTGTTGTGCACTCTAAAACTGCTACCACGTTCTACCCTAGAGCTGGATGCAATTCAGCTCTGAATTCAGAGATCTGTGTGTGGTTTTATTTTGTAAAGTGTTGGTGGCTGGAAGTTCTCCTTGAAGAGGAAATTCATCTTTTCAAGAATTTCTCACTCTTGAAGTGCTTTTCATTAGATTGCAAAATGTCTTGGAGTCTGATCAAAAATGGAATATTAGCAAAATAAAACAAATGTACTTTTAAACATCACTTTAAACATGAATTCCCATGAAAAAATTAAAACAGCCACTTGGGAGGTAGAACTGACGCAGATAACAATGGTGAATTACTGGCAATGTGAATTGTATTGTGGCTTGGTGCTGTATTGTTCGGTCAAACCCCTCCCATTGTAGGAGAGGAGTTTCTCTCTAACTTCTATGTTCAGACATGAAGGGCTGGATTAAATGCAGAATAAATTGGTTCTAGGGGCTCTAGAAGTAATGTATTGCCCTAAGGCTGAAGTGGTTCATAATATTGTGTAATATTGCCTGAAGAGTTTTCTAAAGCTTCCCTTTCAACATTAACTTCCATCCAGATCTCTATTCAATAGTCTCTCAGAGCACAGTGTACTTTACAAAGCAGGCTAAGCATTATTACCTCCAATTACAGATGAAGCTACAGCTCAGAGACTTGTTAAAAGGTCACCCAAAACCAGGACTACAACTTAGGTCTCCTGACTCCTGTGTCAGTGTCTTGTCCATTGCACCATGCTACACTTACTAGGTCCACACACTCTCTTCAGACAACTGGTTCGCAGATATTAGGAGACAGTCCTAGACTTAAGGACCGGATCATTGAAATGTTCATACCATAAAGAATCTGGTATATGGGTGCCAGTATTGATGTTTGAAAATAAATACATTATAGTAATATAAATACTTAGAAAAGTAGTTTGGTACTAGCTCTTCAGTACATATCAGAGTAAAATAAGGAGCTTGAAAAAAATCATTTTTGTGCTGCACATGGGCAATTGTGCATAAAATAATATGACCAAAGATATCAATCGGGCTGTGTCACATAACTCTGTATAACCTAGCCCAGCTGATGGATCAGAGTACAGTTCATCATTTAAAGTAATGTTATGGGAGAACTCTAGCAAAGCTTAGAAGACATGAATAATGTTGCTATGCAATTGGTGACTGAGCAGATGCAGCATACCTTCCCACAGCATCATGGCATGAATCGTAGAACTTTAGACATAAAATATAGATTTACAGCATCGTTCCCCTAACAGGGCAGGATTGTTCCTTATAGCATATGCTCAAGTGTTTTGTCCAGTTCAGTTTTACAGGACTCACATCGTGAGGTTCTCACTTCTCTTGGGAGATTAACTAGACTTCTATCTATTAAAAATGTGTTCAATAGATGATTTTCTTTTGCTCATTTCTGTTCCATTAATTTTGTGGTTAAGGCACTAGACTGGAACTTGGGACATCTGGATTGACTGTCCTGCTTTGCCACAGACCACGTATGTGACCTTGGGGAAGTCATTTAATCTGTGTGTCAGTTCCCTAGCTGTAAAAATGGGGATAATACTTCCTCTCTCCCACACAGTCTTTTCTCTCCCAGTTGTAAGCTCTTTGGCCCAGGAGTAGTTTCTTATTATCAGCAGGTACAGTGCCGAGCACAATGGAGCCCTCTTCTTCACTGTGATCTCTAGGTGCTACTGTAATATAAATAATCTGGGTTACACCCCTCTAGACCATCCTAAACAATTCCTCTCCTTAGTATTTACACCCTGCTGGTGGCTACTATATTACACTTAATACTGCCAACAGGTTTTCAAAATGTTTCAGAGCAAGTGGACCCCCTCTTAATAAAGAGATTTTCTGGGCCCCTTCCTCTTTTATTTAGAAGATCCCTGCAGCAACTAAACAAATTGCTTACATAGAAGAGTGGCACTACAAGAGCATGTGTGTATTGTGTTGTCTAATGAAGTGTGGGTTTTAAAAAAAGTTAATCACACCAACTGTTGTTGCTCTTCATTACATCTTCCACCTTGTCTGAGTCACCTCTGTCCCTCACACATGCTTCTCGCTACCTAGACCAGTGGTTCACCAGCTTCCTACCATCCAGCCCCACTTTAATCATAGCAAAGGATCTTGGGCCTCACCTTCACAAGCACTGGAGTGCCAGCAGCCATGTGTGTCAGCTACTCAGAGTGCCGGCACCCTAACTGACCCCCACACCGCTGGGAGAGCCCTTACCTGGACTGGCCTCAGGGTGGGCAAGCTGTTTCGGGCCTGCAGCTGAGATGGAGGGTAAGGCACCAAAAACCGACCCATGCTGCCGCTGGAAAGTGATCCACACTCACTGCAGCTGGGGAGCAAGGGGTTGGGGGGGACAAGCCTGTTCCCTCTTCAGCTCTTTCCCTTCTCTGTGTCTAGCCCTTTTCATTTAGAGCCCTGCCTACCAGCCAGCTCCCAACTCAGTTCCATTCTGTCCCTTGAGCCCCCGTACCTCCTGCATGCAGCTGGTCCCTGTTCTCACATCCCCTCCCTTGCTGCTCCAAGCCGGCTGAGCTGCAGCAGGTAGAGCAGTGAGAGTACCAGGGTCAGGCTCCCTGTCCTCAGTGTCAATACCTGCAGAGACCCTTGCTGGCAGGAAGAGTCATTGCAAAGTAAATCACCTTCAATGGCCCTGCTTGACAGCTGGGGCACGCACCCAGGAATCCAACAGACAAGCTTAGGCTGCTACTGGCATTCCCTTGCCCTCAAGGCAAGAGTGCTAGGCTCTGTCCACATCCCTTCCACCCCCAGCTTGAGACAACCCTACTAGATCCTTCTCTTCCCTGGTGCTTGGCTCACCACTTCTCTGCACATTCTGCCCAGCCTGCTGCTTCTCTTCTCCCCTCCACACATCTGGATGCCACAGTCCCTGCTACCCTGGACATTTTGCTCCCACCGGTGGCTGCTAGATCCAGTCCAACCGCTAGTTCTAAAGTGCCAGTTTCCGCTCCTTGTCTTCATCGAGACCAGTGGCCTCCAAAAGGGGCAAGGCTCACACCGAAGAGCCTGCAAACTTTACTCCTGATTCACAGAGGCACAGGACTCTGCACAGTTTACCTGCATTGCCCTGTCATCCACCTGCCATGTGCCATCCATACAAGATAGGAACAGAGAGAAATAGTTCTTGGAGATAATCCTACTGAGATGTTTTATTCATGATTTCTTTCGGCTAAATCAGATGAGAAAAGCATTCTTGCTCTGACAGAATATGGAGCAATCTTGCTATAATACTAGCGATTTTCAGTCTTAGGAAGAGTCCTGCTATTTCATTGAAAATAAATGTTCAGGTAGCTCGTGATATGAATGCTGACATTATAGTCATAACTGACTATTGGGCAGGAACTCCGAGTCCAGCACTTCTCTCTAACTTATGTATAGTTGGAATATTCTTTTCTCTGCAACACTTAGATTTTTGTAGACTTTATTTATTTTACTGTGCAGGAGCAGTCACTGGAGTACTGTAATGTCTACAGGCAGGAATGACTCAACTCTTCATTCATCTCTCTCAACTCTTCTTTTTCCCTTTTAAAGGTGACCTTCAAACAGGAAAAATGGGATTGTTGCTATTACTAGTCACGTTTATTACCGTAGTGCCTAAAGGCCAAGCAAGAATAGGGCCCATTGTGTTAGGCACTACACAAACACAGTAGCAGACAGTTGCTGCCCTGGAGAGTTCACAGTCTCAGTAGATCAGATGGACACAGGGTAGGGGAAGGAGTAGAACACACTACCCGAGTGTGTGTAACTAGGTCCAGTTTTGTTCAATATCTTAATGATTTAGATAATGGAATAGAGTACACTTATAAAGTTTAAGGATGATACCAAGCTGGGAGGGGTTGCAGGTGTTTTGGAAGATATGATTAATATTCAAAATGATTTGGACAAACTGGAGAAAGTCTGAAGCAAACAGGATGAAAATCAATAAGGACAAATGCAAAGTACTCCACTTAGGAAAGGGCAATCAGTTGCACACATACAAAATGGGAAATGACTGCCTAGGAAGGAGTACAGTGGAAAGGGATCTGGGGGTGTAGCGAGGTAACAATTCACTGGTGTGGCACCTCCTGCTAGTCATCTTGGGAATTAGCTCTTTCCCGCCTACAGAGCGCCATCTGCAGGCCGCTGTCTCACCTGCTGCTGACCCCATGTCCCTCCCAGACCCCAGTACCCCTTTCCCTCAGGGTTCTGCCCCAGCAGTACCCCCATACTCTGGGTCTCCACTCCCAGGGGAACTCCCAACCCTCTAAATCCACCTTGTCTCAGTGGCTACTGCCAGTCATCATCCAGCCCCCTTTCCCAGGGGCAGACAGCAGTCTGTAATGGCCACTCATCACTGGCAAGGAGGTAGGACCTGCTGCCTTTGTCTATTCCCAGGCTGCCCCTCTGCAGCCCCAGTACCTTTGTAGGCCTTGTTAAAGGCCTCCCCAGCACCTTTTGCCCTTCCCCTGCTCTGTTCTCAGGCAGCTAGCCCTTCTCCCTCCAGGGCTGGAGAGAAACTCCTCCAGCTTCTGGCCCACAGCCCTCTTATAAGGGCCAGCTGGGCCCTGATTAAGCCAGCCACACCTGTGGTCAGCTACATAGTCAGCTTCCCCCAGCTGTTTTCACTCCTCTTTCCCCAGCCACAGCCCTCTCCCAGGCTGCTTTTACTATTGGCTCCCCAGGGCAGCCCTTTCCCAGGGCTGTTTTAACCCCTTCAGGGCTGGAGTGGGGTGACCACCCCGCTACAGGGGGTCATAGTGGATCACAAGCTAAATATAAGTCAATAACATAACAACTGTTGCAAAAAAAAAAAAAAAGTAAACATCAATCTGGGATGTATTAGCAGGAGTGTTGTAAGTAAGGCATAAGAAGTAATTCTTCTGCTCTACTCCGTGCTGATATAGCCTCTACTGGAATATTGTGTCCAGTTCTGTGCACCACATTTTAGGAAAGACGTGGATAAATTTGAGGAAGACCAGAGAAAAGCAACAAAAATGATTAAAGGTCTAGAAAACATAGCCCATGAGGAAAGATTGAAAAAAAAAATGGGTTTGTTTAGTCTGGACAAGAGAAGATTTTGAGGTGGAGGAGAGACATGATAAGTTTTCAAGTACATAAAACGTTGTCACAAGGAGGAGCATGAAAGATTGTTCTCCTTAGCCTCTGAGGTAGGACAAGAAGCAATAGGCTTAAATTGCAGCAAGGGAAGTTTAGGTTGGACATTAGGAAAAAGTTCCTGTCAGGGTGGTTAAGCCCTGGAATAAATTGCCTAGGAAAATTGTGGAATCTCCATCAGTGGAGGTTTTTAATAATCGGTTAGATGAACACCTGTTAGGGATGGTTTAGATAATACTTAGTCCTGCCTTGAGCACAGGGGAATGGACTAGAAGACCTCTAAAGTTCTACAATTCTGTGAACAGTGTGATAGCAGCAAATATCATGTTAGCTCCATGATTTCTTTTTAAGGTGGGTTTAGTTAGGGAGGGGAATCAACTAAATAGAAAGAAAAGGGAAAGGAAAGGAAGTAAGGGGAGTGAAACTAAGGTGAAGAGACAAGGGGAGGGAGCCCTGGGGAGTCTAGAGTAGGAGTAGAGAAGTTATTTCACCTCTGTATTTGGCACTGGTGTGACTGCTGCCAACCAGCACAGGGGCAGAGGAAGTCGAGTCAAAACTAGAAAGTTCTGAGTGGCTGGTTCTACCCTAAGGGCTGCAGACATCTCTGGCTGGCTCCTCACTGCAGCTTTTCCCTAAGGCTACATGGAAGGGTGGGGAAGGAGGCACCATTATGTCTTACTATCCCCAGAGCAGGGGCCCCTACACTGCACAGTTCTTGATCCAGGAGAGTGCTGAGAGGGAGGGGTGGCCCCAGTTAGGACCCATGCAGCAGTCCCTCCTCTGCCATGAGCAGTTCCAGTTTTGGCTGCTTCTACCAATAGTGGCTGGAGTCCATCTGTGCCCTGGTTTGCTTCTTTATGATATAAAGAGCAGGTTCGTAAGAGTTTTTTATTTTTCTCAAAATATCAAAAAAGAGTAGTTTCCCCCTGCACATTTGTTTTTCACTTTATAAATATAAAGAATGTTGAGTCAGGTCTTAGAGAACTTGTTTGGGGTATCCGATGTGGACTGTGGGCTTGCATAGCACTTAATTGAAGGGTCAGGGATATATTTCTGTTCTGTATTTGGGGAAAAAATAGGTAATCTCATCATATAGTGATGATAACACTCTTTTCATTCCACTAGTATTGCTGGAGGATTTTAAACAGAAACTACTAAAGTCAGACATTTTAAAATCAATGGCTTCAGATAACTTTCATCCAGGACTTTTAAAAGAAGTGTCTGAGGAGCGCGCTAGACCATTAATGTTGATTTTCAGTAAGTCTTGGGGAAGTTCCAGAGGAAAGCTAATGCTGTGCCAGTTTTTTTAAAGTGACCTGGGTAATCATAGGCCTCTCAGTTGGCCATTGATCCTGTGCAAGATAATGGACCTGCTGATACAGGACTTGACTAGTACAAAATTAAAGAAGGGTAATTAAAATTAATCATCATGGGTTTATGGAAAATAGAGCCTGTCAAACTAACTTTCTTTTGTTTTTTGAGATTACAGATTTGCTTCATCAAGGTAATAGTGTTGATGATGATGATATGCTTAGACTTCTGTAAGGTGTTTGACTTGATATCACACACCATTTTAACTAAAAAACTAGAATGAATTAATTAACACGGCACATAGTAAACTGATTAAAAACTGATAGGTCTCAAAATGTAATTGTAAAGAGGGAATCATCATTGAGCAAGTATGTGTCCAGTGGGGTCCAGCAGGGATTGGTTCTTATCCCTGCACTATTTAACATTTTTATCAATGACCTGGAAGAAAACATAATATCATCACTGACAAAATTTGGAGATGACACAAAAATTGCAGGAGTGCTAAATAATGAAGAGAGGCCACTGATACAGAGTGATCTGGATCACTTGGTAAACTGGGTGCAAGCAAACAATATGCATTTTAATATGGCTAAGTGTAAACATATACCACTAGGAACAAAGAATGTAGGCCACACATGGACGGTGGGTATGATAGGCTGGGGGAGGCTGTGCCTCCCCAAACTGCCAGGCATGGCCCCAACCCATGGTCCGCCCCCAGGCCTGCTCTGTAGCTTCCCCTGTGTGGCGCTCTGGGGCCGGGGGTGGGTGCTGGTGCTGTGCCCTCCCGGTGCTCTGGGGGCACTAGCTTGGGGCAGGGGCTGGCGGCCGCAATGAGCAGGGGGCACGGAAGAGCCGGGACCTCGGGTGGAAGGCGTGGGGCTGGCTGCTAGCCTCCCCCTGCCAGCGATTCACGCGCCATCCATGAGACCATGCTTACAGAAGAGGGGCTCTTCTATTTCAGAATCACCGCTTCCTTCACTTGGGGGTCATGGTGTATAGTCATCTGAACATGAGCTTTCAGCTGATGCTGTGGCCAAAAGACTAATGCAAGCTTAGGATGCATAAACTGGGGAGTCTAGAGTAGGAGTAGAGAAGTTATTTCACCTCTGTATTTGGCACTGGTGTGACTGCTGCTGAAATACTGTGTCCAGTTCTGGTGCCCACAATTCAAGAACAATGTGGATAAATTACAGAAGGTTCAGAGAACCACCATGGGAATGATTAAAGGATTAGAAAACAAGCCTTACAGTGACTGAGCTCCTTGAGTCTAACTATTCAGCTTAACAAAGGAAAGGTTAAGGGATGACTTGGTTACAGTCTATTTTATATATTTTTCCCCATGTAGTTACTTAATGGACTCTTCAGTCTAGCAGAGAAAGGTGTAACATGATCCAATGGCTGGAACTTGAAGTTAGACAAATTCAGACTGGAAATAAGGCATAAATTTTTAACTAAGAGAGTAATTAACCATTGGAACAGTTTACCAAGAGTTTTGGTGGTTTCTCCATCACTGAGCATTTTCCAATCAAATGTGATGTTTTTATAAAGTATATGCTCTAGGAGTTATTTTGTGGGAGTTTTATGGCTTGGGTTATAAAGGAGGTCATATCAAATGATCACAATGGTCCCTTCTGGCCTTGGAATCTGTGAACAATGTTTCCTCTCTCTCAACTGTTTGAGTTATGCAGGTATGAACAAAAACATGAAACAAAACCGAAAAAGAAAATCACTTCTCTCACTCAGATTTCACTCACTTGATCCCTGTGATGTAATAATCCCACATGTTCTCCAGTCACCACTCGAGTCTTCCAGGAAAAATAGGCAGCCAAGACAAATTCCTAATGTTAAATAGGAAGTCTCCCCATCCCCCCACAAAATAACCCAAAACACACAATTCATTCAGTCCTTTATACGCAATAAAGAAATTTTTAAAAAGAGCATAAAATGTAACCCACATGCATATACTGCAGTCTAAAGAAAGGGAGAGAAGCAGTGGGAAGGAGACATACAGAGGATTCAATGCAAACGGGTCTCTGCACACATGCAGAGAGCAGGGCAAGGCAATTTAGCTAAAAGAGCCAAGAGCTACCCAGAAATAGAGCAGGGAAGTTACTAGGTATGCTCAGTAGCTGTTTTGAAGCTGCAGATAGGGTTGCAATTGAGGGCAAGCACTTTTGCACTTCCACCCATTCACCGTTGAGTTCTGAACCAACTGGAGCTCAGTGGGGAAAAGGTTATAAATATGGGCGTCAGTGACAGTCCTGTGGACTCAGCAGCTGATTAACACAGGACCAGAGGATATGTCCCAAAAGATGTACCTCTTTGGATACAGGCTACAGAGTCTTGATTCCACTGGAAGCCAAGAAAACAGACAGCTATTGGCTTGGGGACTGTAATTAGCCAGAAAGACTTTCAGACTGTTTTGCTGAGGAGATTCTAGAGTGTTTGGAGGGGACTGAGAAGCTGCCATTCTCATCAGGCTCTGGAGAATATCATACACACACACTCCTCTATGAGATCAGAAGGCAATGTGTCCGGAACCGTGAACCAAAGTATAAATATGTAGCTGTTTTGTCAAACACTTGCAGTGAAATATATGAAACAGCAGCAAAATGGGGACATCTGTGTAAAGGATACCAATAGGTTTATTGCCTAAGTATTTCAAATACTATTTACAGTGTGTATATGAGAGAAAGGTTTGTTTTGCTTACTAAGCAATTGTATCTTTCTCTGACCCTGAATGGGGAGTTCAGGACACATGTTCAGGATTTTGCATGTCATGGCTAAGGTTGAACTCTAAGTAATACCCTTTTGACAATACAAGTCTGGTTTCTGCTTCAGCAGCAGTACGCTGAAGTACAGGAAAAAGGCAATGTAACGGTTATAACATTATTTCAGCACCCCCACCAGCCATTACATAAACACTTATTTTACCTTTTCAGGTCACCTTTCGAGTCCTTAAGTGCATCCCAGTGCTGCTGATGGGCAACAATCCTGGAACTTACAATGTGTCCCATAAGGTGGGAGGAGAGATAGACTGAAAGCAGCAAGGGGGAAGTTTTCCAGCTGTTCATTTGTGAGTGCCAAGGTAGATGCGTATCAGGCTTATCCAGGTACTTTAAATACATGGATAGTTAGAACCATTCATTCCCATCCAAAATGAAAAGGATATATAATAGCACTCTGGCTATACTGCTGTCTCCTGTGGAAAAAAATAGCTGTAAAAGCCACCTGTCGTGTATGTTTTCTTCCAATGTATGTACCTTACACTGTGTGTTCTAAACCCCCTTATAGCCATAGTGGCAGTAGAGCATGGGTAGAGGCCCACAACAGTGTGAGTAGGATAAATAGTCCATCTGCATGTGCTCTTGAAACCGTTTTGCTTTTGCTCTGCTGCTACTTTGTAGAGTAGCCCAAGGCAGCAGCTGCACCCAGAGACGGGGTGCATCCAAAATATAACAGAGTGGGAGAGACACTGAGGCATTTAATGAATGGAGAGCAGTGTTAAGAGCCTCCTTTATCGCTCAAACCTCAATCTAACAAAAGTTCTAGAATTTCCCAAAACAGCTGCACAGAGTGGATGTTCTACAATGATTTTTTTTATTTTTATTTTTTTTTGGTTATTGGCTGCGTCATTATATTTGAAACTTTTGAAGTGTGGACAGCTGTATAAGTACAAATTCAACAGGACTATTTTGGAAGCTGGAGAAAAATATCATAGGCGTCAGAATTTTCAAAACTAGGCATTAATGTCACATATCCTCTGGCAAGCCATTAAAATACGTAGGCTCAGATTCTCAGCTGGTGTACATTGGTGTATTTTTGATGGAGTGACACCACTTTATAGCAAGTGAGAGTCTGCCCTCATTGTCAATTACCCTAAATGCTAACGGCCTGATCTCGCAAAATGCAAAGTGCCTCATAAGCCTACCAACCCTAGTCAAGGTCAGGGCCCCATTGTGCTGTTCGAACCTAGAGAAGACAGGATCCCTGGCCCAAAAGATTTTATAATTTAACGCATTTTTAATTTCTTGTCACTGCCAACAAAGTACTAGCGCTGTACCAGATCCAAAGTTAAACACAGTCCCTGCACTTGCTTAACAGTTCACAATCTTACATCAAAGGGAGCTAACAGCACTCATCATTTCCCAGGATCAGATCCTATGTCTGTATTTTAAATAAAATCACTTACATTCGCATACAGTTCTTCAATAAGCAGCCATATCTTATTTCTAGTGAAGCGCACTGAAAGTTATAGCAGCAAAGAGTCCTGTGGCACCTTATAGACTAACAGACGTATTGGAGCGTAAGCTTTCGTGGGTGAATACCCACTGCGTGCATCCGGACTCTTTGCCGCTTTTACAGATCCAGACTAACACAGCTACCCCTCTGATACTTGAAAGTTATAGACACTGTGGTAGGAAAGCATGAGAATCTGAGCACAAAAAATTAATTGAACAAGGGGATGAAATTTTAAAAATAAAAAAAAAGTCTTGAGGCCAGAACATAATATGCTTAAAAAAAAAGTTTGAGATCAAGAACATAATACTTGTTAGTTAATCTTGCACTGGCTTCTTAAACTTATTAGAGGAAAAACTAAAGCGTAGGCCCTGTTTGATCACCAGATGGCATAGCAGCCCCAGTGATGAAAGTATAGCCTTGTTTCTTACATCGCTAGAGGGCTGTAGTCATACATTATAAAAGTACTTTTTTAATGTTAGTGAGACCATGCTAGATTTAAAATAAATAAATAAATAAGCTAAAAGTTCAGACAAACAAACCACCCTTTTTATCTCCTTATATGCACTCTGAACAGAAGGTCATAATTTGGGCTAGACTCCTCTCCTACATTATTCATCTGTCCAGTGCAGCCCTGGAACAAATGTGAAGAAATGAAGTAGCTACAGTAGCTAGAAAACAGTGTTGTTATTGTTGTTGGTGTTGGATCTGTTTGCCAACAAACATAAAAACATACTTTGGAACACAGAGTAGTCCTGCCATAGAGAACTTTTGTTCCATGTTTTATCTGGTGGGTTTCCAGAGATAAACCATGCTGGCATTTGAACTTAGCCAGGCAGGGAAAGTGCTTCATTCAGTTCTCATTGACCTAAAAGGAAGAATGAACTGCAGCGTTGATCTGACTACAGTCAGTCACATTAACTGTCACCAGCAAAGGGTCAATGAGAATCATGATAGAGGAGCTCAGGACAAATTCTGATTAGTCTGACAAGTTAACATAAAAAAGTTAGAAAAAAATCCACACGCTTATTTCCATCTCATACCGTATAAGCAAAATTTTCAGCCAGCTTCAAAACTTCTGCCCACAAGTTTTGCATGTGCACCAATAGGAGATCTGCTGAAAATATGAACCTAATAGTCTAACAGGGGCTCTGTGGACCTATTACAAGTGTCTCACTAGCATATGCTCTAAGCAATTAAAAAATGAGACTTAACCAAGTTGTCTGCATTAGAGATGGGCCCAAACTGCAAAATCTGGATCAGCGAACTGGAACACGAGCCAAAGATTGGGAGCAGAAATCATTGAACAATGGGTTTCACAGACACTCTGGGAGTCTAAAATATTAACATAATTCCGTTTTAGAAACTGTAAAAGCAAGAGAGGAGTCTAGCACTCCCAACATTTAGGATCAACGTATGCTTCCAGGTGAATCCGTTTGGCAAATAATATATTTCAAAGATCTTGATTTAAATATTGTTCATATTGAAATTGTTATGATAAGGCTAAGCTCCACCACATGGTATTATCTGCCTGCAAGAAGGCAGAGTGTGAGAAATGGGCTTTCATTAAATATTTTGTATATTGGATCAATACACTGAACCCTTGGCAAAGAAAAAGAAAGGAGGAAAACACTAAGTTTTCAGCTCAACAAGAGCACCCAACAAGGATGTTCCCCTTCTCCTTTATGGTTTGCCATTTTCCTGGGTCCCATACACAAAGAAAGCTCATCGTAAACTAGAAGAAATCCAAACAGGGCACATAACCAGTCATACACTTCTCGCTGCAAAGGTCACATAAGTATTGATATGTTGGTATTCAACTGAGATGGAAATATATGACAATTGAGAAATCTCCCTTAAAGTGTCTAGTCCTATGCATGAAAAACTTTCTTTGATTCCGTTCAGAGTACTGAATTGAGAGTACTGAGACTTTGGCCTAAGCGTGTTATAAAAAGCTTTTCCAATTATTTAGGTGTTAATATCTCATAATACTATGGTCTGAAGCGTCCCTTTTCAGTGCATGACACTGCACCCCTTCCCCTGATCTCAGAGAAGGCGGTCTGCTAGGCTTGACACAGAAGATGCTTTTAGGAAGGAGCAGGAGTGGGAAATGATGGAAAAGACTGGTGAAACAAACTATAATGCACACAGGGCCTGATCTGCAAGGTGTTGAGTGCAACCTGAGAATTATTATTTATCTATTTGTGTTGAGGTAGCACCTAGGAGCTCCAGTCTTGTAACAGGACCCTATTGTGTTGGGCACTGCACAAAACAGAACAAAAAGATGATTTCTGCTCCAAAAAGCTTATAATATAAGTAGAGTGCTTTCTCAACTTCCATTAAAACAGATCCTCAGCTGGTGTAAATCAGAGTAGTGTCTGGCCTATTGACAATACTGAGAGAGTTGAGACACAATACTTGGCAGAATTGGATCCATGGAGAAGAAAAAAGAAACATCTCTTATTTGTATTGTCCCAGAAAGCTTACAGATATCAGAGACTCTCTAATAAATGAGAAGGAAGTAAGCAAATACCAAGGCTTAGAACTGAATGGAACGAGGCTTAGGAACACCAAATGTACAGCACCAGACCTGTTCAGGTCATTTGAAAGAGAAGCTCAATAATTCCACAGAGCATAAGAATATAAGCGACCAGAGGAAAACGTCTCATAAGGTATGGGGGGCATGAACTGGGGGAACATCCAAAGTCAAATTAGCCTTTAGATGATATTACCAAGACTGTCAGCCATTTTGGGAAGATTAGGTCTCACGCCATCAGGTGGACAACACAGAGGCCACCAAAAGTGTTATATACCCCAGTGATGCTCTTTCCTGAGCCAAATCTGGCACATTATGGGGTGGAAGACCTGTGAGGGCAGGGGTCTGTTGGTGCCATCCAGCCATTGTGTTTTAGGTCTTCTGGTGTGTGTGTGGCAGGGGGTTTCTCTTCATCCTGCTTTCATTGGGTCAAAATCAAAGATTATTTTTGAAGGGAAGTTGATAGGCATTCAGAGCAGATGAACACAGCACTTTCGAAAGCATTGTATGACGGTTACTTTGGGAAGAGTGCCAGTTATAATACCTATTAAACTTCACAGTGCCTATTCTATGATTATCTCTAAATGGCAAATCTCAAGAAAGTACCATTGATCATGCTAATGTGCTTCACTTAATGAAGTAAAACATAATAAATAAAAAACATGCACAGGAATCTCCTAAGATGTAATGGATAGTGTTTATCCATCCAGTAATCCTAATTTTAAACTTTGAATTGGAAAATCCCCCCATCCCTGCATACTTTTTAATAACTATTTTATTCTTGAACTGTTCCACATAAAAATGCACCAAGTAATCTGGATTCCTCTTCATCCTTTGTCTTTTCATCTTTAATATTTTCCAGTAGGTGAGTTGCAATAATTCAGAGAACAGAGAAGTTTAATTGGATACATTCCTGGGAGCAGGATCAAGGCACATACATATACTTACATTGATAACAATGTAAATCTTTTTATTTATTCGTATTACGTTAGTGCCTTGGAGCCCCAGGCATGGACTGGGACCTCATTGTGCTAGGCACTGTACAAACACAGAACAAAAAGATAGCCTCTTGTGATCTTTTGCAAGTGTCAGCTACTCTACTATGGCCTTGTAAAGGAGAGTGTATGCAACAGTATTTTATTTGTTTATTTCAGGTGGTGGTTTTGGCTGTTTGAGGTTTTCTTAAGCCAATATTTTCCCTGTGACAGAATAAATCTTGTAAGTTCATTTATCTGGCAACTCTGAACGTCCAGGAAAGACACATGAGCACAGAATAATTGTGCCGTTTGAGTCTTGAATCTGTGGGAGACTTGGATTGTCTCCGAATTCCAGAAAGTGAATGGATATAGCAAATATGTACTTAGGTAAGGCCTGCAGGTGATAAAAGAGAGCTGTTGACCGAAGCAAGGGATAAAATGTTTAAAACAGACATATTAACCGTGGATCCAAAAGGTCCAAGGACTCAGGACCCATATTCAAGAGGCACTTCCAGTTATGCAATTTTATTGGTTCTTTCCCTGTCTGTGGTGTGGGACAATTCTAGGTCTACCGAAGGAGGAGAAGGCCAAGGCCTAACTAGCTCTCCACTGGCTCAATCTGTGTTCAGGCAGAGCTGGCAAGTGCTGATCACAGTAGCACTCCTTGCTCAATGCAGAGGATTTTGGAGTGCTGTAACAAACAGACCCTATAAAGGTATGGAAGCTGTTTGAGGAACACCATCAGTCAGAGCAACCTGAAACAATTTTTTTTTCAGCTTTTTCAACTAACCATTTTGTGGGACCCAAACCAAAGTGTTTTTCTTCACTGTTGAGGTGTTTCTACCTACTTTAAAAAAAATAAAATTGAAGAACAAATTTAAATGAAAAAATATTTTGAATAGAAAAGTGAAAATGTATATGGAAAATGTAACATCTACTGTCAATACAGTAGTTTGGGGTCTACAGGCAAGCCACTGTTTAGTTTTAAGGCAAGTAACCCTGCTGGAATTATAATTTGGGGATCTTGGAAATCTAGGGAAGTTGACGCCATTTATTTGTGAAAGGCTATTCTTTGAAAGCTCTAATTCAACTTTCTGTATTGGTGATTAAATGTCAAACCAACTGTTCTATTGTAGGCTATTGCATTTTTTCTGAGGATACATTTAAAGGGCAACTCATTTGCATAACATTTTCATATCCTTGATCTCAAAAGGCCCTAAGGAATCTGGACTATGATCTGAGGTTGCCAACTCATTGCTAGTCTAGTATTCCTACCATTTACATTTTCTGTGCTGGTGTAAAAGATGAATGGCCACCGAACCATGTATTGTTTTGCTTTGAAAATGATGTTGGCTAAGCTGGGGAGCCAGACTGTGAAGGGTTAAAAATATTCGATGGTACCAAAGTGTTTTTACTGCTTACTCCAGGCATCTGACATGGATCTTCTCGGTGAAATGTGTTTAAATATTAAACATTAATGTTCTTCTTTTGATGACTAAGCCACTATTAAAACCTTTACTTTTTAAAATAAATAAAGCATCTAGAGCCAAATATGTTTAAACTCAGTTTCTGGTCTTCTTCTTAATAGAAAATACAAAGTGAAAGCTGCTAATAAAGAGAGAAATGCAGGGTCCAGCAGAATGATTCGGAGCAGTGGGTGAAGAGAAGGGAGAGAGAGAGGAGCAGCAGTGGAGAGAGGCAGAGCAGTACTGAGAGGGGAGGAAAAGACAAGCATCATGTACACAGCAGCAGGAGAGGAACTATAAGTATTAAATACACCAATATCATCTATCCCTCTTCAGCAAAACTCTTAGCACACAAAGAATTTTAGGCACATGCTTGAGTCCAATTGACTTCAGTAGTATTTCAACATGTGCCTATATTCAGCAAGTGCTTTTGCTGAATAGCGACAGACTTGGGCATGTGTTTGCTGAACCAGAGCCCCCTGCAACCCCATTAGTGCCAACAGGAACACAAAGGAGTACACAGCATGGCAAGACTTTGTCTGCAGCAATATAATTGCATCTCCATTCTGGTGAGAATAATAAAACATTTAAGCTAGTTCCTGCTAATGGTTAATAATGTCACCAGAAACCACTGAAAGACAACGTTATAAAAACAATGGATGCCTATTGAGTTTATCAAAATGGGAGTCTATATCTTTGATATTGCTCAGTATCACACACAAGAGATGTCAGAAAAGTACCTGCTAAAAATATTTGCACATTACAATTTGGAGCATAAATGATTTTAAACTATTACACAGTGGTTGGAGAATATTGCAGAGGCTGGGGGGTGGAAAGGGAACAGAAATTGTTGGGCAAAAGACACAGAATGGGACACCTGAAATATAAAATGGGGTACAGAAGAGGACAAGAGACAGAATGGGGAGAAGTTACCTTCATCTATATATTTGATTAAACAATGTATTTCGGAAAATGTACTTTAATTAAAGTTTCAGTTCCTTCTGGTTCTGTTGAGATGACAAGCTAGCCAAAGTTGGGGGCAGCCTGCTCATGGCAGTGTGCCGCTCAAGCCAGAATATAGCCAATAAGGTTTAGTAAGGTCTAGAAGAACGTCCCTCTTCCAGTGAAGCTTCCCAGGTAAGTGAGAGTCTAGCAAACAGCGTATCAATATTTAATGTAGACTATTTTATTAGAAATAATAGGTAAAACAGACCTCTGTTTAACTTGCAGTCATTGGCTGCCTTTTTAAACATCTTTTTATTCATTTTTTAAATCAACTCAATTAATCCTTATGGAAAAGTCCTCTAGAATTTAATAGGGATAAAGCTAATAAGGATCTATAGAAACTGAATAGGATTCTATAGAAGTTACTCCAGAAACCTCTGGGTCCAGATCCTCAGTTCGTGTAAATTGGCATAACTGCACAGAAGTAAATGGAGCTACGCTGATTTACACCAGTGAAGGATTTGGCCAGTAGAATTTAACAGAGAATGACATATTTTCTTTTGAGCCTTCCTATAGAATTCTGTGGCAGTGATGCAATTTTCTATTAAATCCTATGGGATGGTTCAAATCACCTACAGAAAGGATATAATTTTCTGGTGACTTCTATAGGACTTTTCTATGAAGATGGGTCTTTGTTTCTCCCCCTTTTTCTAACCTTCCTCTTCCTTCCTCTCTCATGCAACTGGCTCATTTGCAACATTTTTGCTACAATCCTGCCGAGTTTCATTTTCACTTTCTTATTGAGAAATCAAAATCTTTTGGAATTAAACCCCACCCACCCACCCCCAATATTGAATTTTCAATAGTAGGTGAAAATTACACTCTGCATGAGAGCAAAGAAAACAATACTTCAAGTTCAGGGCGCTGACGTGGGAGCCGCAGAGATGACGTTGAAGCAACGTGGCACAATGGGGAAAATATTTTAAAATGAGGGGGGAAAAGGTTTGAAGCTCAGCTACAGATTTTTTAAAAATGAATGAATCCAGCTGCAGCAGAAGAAAGAAGAGAGAGAAGTTTTCAACTGAGAGCAGAAGGAAGAATCTCAGGAAGAAAATGTTACCAGTTGTTCAGAGGATGGAAATAAAATGTAAAGTTCCTGTATTATTGATATATTTCTACAAAAGACAATGGGGCGATACATGAAAGGAGGCGACTTAGCATCTACTACTATGGCTGCTTAAGGGAACAATTCTGCAACCACGGAACTTACTCTTGCAAGAACCCCATTGTCCTTATTTACAACTGGCATTTGGTGTATGGAGATGCATTAATGGAGATATGCAATCTCTTCTGCTGCAGCTAAATGGCTGTGTCTATGCTAACATTTCTCTTAATAAAATCCCCTATCATTGTACTATCATCGCTGATGTAGCAGCAGCAGGGCCAGGCTACTGGCAGTCTGTGGTCTTTTAATTACTATCTAGACGTGGTCCAAGCAGGGTTAATCAAAACTGTAATTAAAATAACAGTGCCCTGTATAACAAATCACTAAGATTTATACATAGGAGAGGTACATACACCTTTTCTTTTTTGCCAGCCCCAGCAAAGTATCCTCCTTGATTTGCTAGATGTGCATGAGTGTTTGCATTTACATTGCTGAAGGTTAGAGCTTGAGAGCTTAGTGTTTGGAGTTCCCAGAGTGTTTGCCTCTAAGCTCCTGTTACAGAGAGGATGCTATCAAATAATATCAAAGCAATGGTGTATCACAATTCTTAGGTCACACTCTGCAATGGAGTTAGTTAGTCCAGTGGCTCTCAACCTTTCCAGACGACTGTACCCTTTTCAGGAGTCTGATTTCTCTTGCGTCCCCCAAGTTTCACCTCACTTAAAGTACTTACTTAGAAACTCGGACATAAAAATACAAGTGTCACAGCACACTATTACTGAAAAATTGCTTACTCTCATTTCTACCATATAATTAAAAAATAGATTGGAATATAAATATTGTACTTACATTTCAATATATAGTCTATAGAGCAGTATAAACACATCCTTGCCTGTATGAAATTTCAGTTTGTATGACTTCACTAGAGCTTTTTTTGTAAAGCCTGTTGTAAAACTCGGTAAATATCTAGATGAGTTGAAGTACCCCCAGAAGACCTCTGCATGCCCACAGGGGTACGTATATCACCGGTTGAGAACCAGAGTTAGATAACTATCAAGTACAATGAGCTAGATTCAGTCCTCAGTTAAACCCATGCAACCTTATTGACGTCAGGCTTTCAGGACTTTATAGTGTTTCTGATCTTGTCCCACTGAAGTTAATGGAAGTGTGATAACATGCTCAGAGGAGCAGGCAGCTTAGCAGTTAGCACACCTTGCCTCTGGCCCCCTGCATCTCTGATCGGGCAGCAGAGGTGCCTGGTTCCTGACCTTAGACCAGGAATCATCTGGCCTTCATCCACATGTGGGCCTCAGCACTTAAGGGGGTAAGGTAGGGGGAACCAGGACCTTCTGCTCCATCCAGTCCCAGCTCAGGGCCCCATGGGAAGCAACACCACAAGGGTCCTTCTGGCAGACAGTGCAAGGGTCCCTTGGCTACTTCCCACTTATGTCTCTTCAGTCTGGGGCCAGCCCCTATAGTGCAGACAGTCTGTACTGGCTCACCTGGAATAGAATGTCCTTGTGGATCTTAAAAAGAAAAGGAGTACTTGTGGCACCTTAGAGACTAACAAATTTATTTGAGCATAAGCTTTTGTGAGCTACAGCTCACTTCATCGGATGCATTCAGAGGAAAATACAGTGGGGATCTTGTGCAGCATTCTGCTGTGGCCTCAGATCCCTCTGGGTGGGGACAGGCGTAAGATTGGAGTGGCCTTGCCCCCAACATCCTTAAAGTCAAATAATAAAGTTCATTCTCTACTGGGCATGCTCCAGTCTCCCTCAGCCAGGGACACAGTGCTTCTCCTTCCCCATGACAGCTGTCCCAGTGTCAGGCTTGTAATAATGCTCCTCTAATGCAGAGAGGCAGAGCTACCTTCTGCCCTTTCACCAGTCAGCCCAGAACTGAGCCATGTGCTCTCCTTTTCTTCTGCCTCCAGGCCTGACATTGGCTGCAGGTGTAGCAGGGTGGGACTAGCTGGGCCTATAGGCTTTCTTTAAATCCTTTTCTGGTGGTGTGAGGTTTCTCTGCTCCATTGCAGAAAGCTTTGATGACTTCACTGGAACCCTGGGATTGCACGGGTCCAAGCTAACCAGGGCGAAAACACTCTGATTCATGCTTGTGCGGTTTTTTTAAAATTTGCTTTTCAACTGTATATGTTTTTCAAAAACCTTAACTTGTTTTTTCCTCTTTCTTCCAATTCTTTTTAGCATCTTGGAACATGCCGTGCAAATGGAATGGCGTGGATATGATTATGAGCACTATATAAATATCTCCAAAACTAGTTTAGATGACAAATTAATAGATAAAACAGATTAGATTACCTGTTCCTGCTCTCATTGAAGTCAATAGTCATTTTGCTATTGCCTTTCTGGGAACAGAATTCTGTTCAAATACTGTTGCACTTACTGCGGAAATATTGTCAGGCTGGAAAGCATGAAAACCCTGCAAATCTTGCAGGTCTGGATTTCCAGCTGGTGAGATGCTCCAGGAATTAATTCAGAAGAGTTATATTTTGTTTCTCTCTCGCCCACCCCACCTCAACCAGTTTAAATTTTTAAAGGGCCTCATCCTGCTCCATTTGAAATCCATAGGAGTTTTGCTATTCTTTTCAATGGGAAAAGGATCAGGCCCAATGTGTGTAAAATATTCTGTTCTTCCTTGACAACTTGTGTGCTGCTTGTTAGCACCAAACACTTGTCACCAAAGTTATTCTGACAGAAATAAAAAAGGAAGGCAAATCAAGAGAACAGTAAACCCCTTGAGTGCTTTGGGGGAATGCAATGCAGTATATAGCAAAGAGGACCTTGGTCATGCTATAAGTGAAGAATTTCCATGCCAATTAGAAATGAGCCTCTGGGTAGCCACTGATCTCTCCATAATGCTGAGAGCCAAGTAAGTAACCCTACGAATCAGGAACTTACAAATATTTTAGTCAGATAGTCAATACTTGGATTAAGCAGTCAAATGCTGGTGTGATTTGGCCCAAGCTTATAATCAGCTTTTAGCATCATCACTGCCACTATGTTAAGAAAAGAAACACGATGTGAAAGGAGATAGGAGAATATCAATTAGAAGGAAAACGTTGCTTTTAAAATTCAGCTGTGGCCTTATTTTCTTCTAATGGATCCTTTTCCAACCCACCCCTGAGTAAAGCAACTGGCAATGGCATGTGATATGCATTGCAGATGGATCATGTGTCACCCATACAGCTGCACATATCTTGCACACAGGTGTTCGATTTTGTGTCTGCCAGCTGCCCAGCAGCAGCCAGATATTTTGTGGCCAAGGGACAAGAGGGGAGCAAAATCTTCACACTTGTTTGGAAAGAGAGAGAGCGAGAATGTGAGACAGAGTTGTGGTGCAGGGAAAGGGTGGGAAGGCATTAAGCCATCTCTACATGTATGCTCAGGGCCAGATTGTCCCTTCAGATCCTGCACAAACTCAGTCAAACTCAGGAGTGTCCAAACTCTGAAAACCCTGCTCCCCACATCATTGTGTAGAGGAGACCCTCTGTGTGTGGAGCTGCCCTGGCTGAGCTGGAAGGGGAGAGTGTGTCTTTTACAGCACTGTAACGCTTGCCCTTGACTCTGCAGATGGAGCTCAGCAAGTCCAGGGACCTGCACATGGGGCAGTGCCAGGAACAAAGGGTGTGGGAAGAGCCAAGGGAAGAGGTGTAACTCCCCCTAATGTGTGTGGATTGTGGGGAATCTACAGGTGCTGGCAGGGGAACCAGTTCTTCAGTGTACCAAAGAGGGGGAAACCTGTCAGGCAGGATGATTTGAGGAATATCGTGCATGCCAAACCTTCCTTTCTCCTCTCCCCCTTTGGGCCTGCAACCGTGGATTTTGCCGAATGTGGCGTCAATCTGGTACCAGGTTTATTTTACCTTAGACCTTAGTTCTTTCTGTGCCAGTCAGTCCAGTTTCTCCAAGTATCAGGGTTGGAGTAACATTTGAGCCTTCAAATGTCCCAGGGTATCCAAGCACTGTTAAAGATTCTTCATCAGTTGGTTAGATTGTCCATGGATTCCCACCTTCTCCCTTCTGGGAACTTATGCTTCGTTTGGTATTCTGGAGGATCCCAGGGATTCTGCCTGTTTCAATGTGTCACTGTATATTTCCAAATTTCATAACATTCTCTCACTAAAACTCTCCTCTGATGAGATACCAACAAAACACTTGACAGTGTCTAGACATCTGTTGTGCTTGGGCCAGTGCTTTTCACGCTGACCAGTATTGCTTTGTTTCTTTGTGCTCTCCTTTGTATGTCTGTGTCCAGCTGTTGTGACTTGTCTTCTACTGAGATGGTAAGCTCGTTGGGGAAGGGACTTTTTGTTCTGTGTTTGTACAGTGCCTAGCATCCATGACTGGGGGGTCCTTGGCATTAACACAATACAAATAAATAATAATAACGTACAAAGTCTTTCCCATCTGGCCATTATCCACTCTTTCTACAAAGTTAAAGGAGATCTTTCGCTAGGGTAGATGACACTGGATAACGTAGAACTTCATTAGCCAAACCAGGATAACATGCTGTATGAATACTTTATTTGAATGAAGGCCACCCTTTAAAAGAGGCTCCATCTTCTGTATTCAGTGACTATGTTCCCTATTACTCCTCATAATAGTTGAAATTTCAGCACATCTTTCTTTGAAATGCTGCTTGACTAATGTGTAACTACAACAGAGAAATCTAAATAGGTCCCTTGGTAGACTACTTCCTCACGCATTTGGGAATCTCTTAAGCCATTTTTGTCACTCTTTTCTTCATTGGAAGTTGGCAACCAACAAATCAGCAACCAAATATTTTTATTGCGAGACCTGTCTTCAATTGTGATTTTATTGGTTACTCCTTTCCTGTTTGAAGAAGAGACTGATGAAGTTTTTCAGTTCTTCATAAGGTATAAATGGAAATTACTAAGGAAATCTAATTTTAGTCAATTGTTTTCTAACTGTTAGAAGAAATTAGTTAGCACTGAGAAATTTTTTTGGCTTACATCTGAACCCTATCTATTTCCTTTAGCACAGCCACACTGTACTGAAGTCCTGAATACCCTTGTCTCAGTGTATAGCCTCAAAATCTATTCAGTGTCTGGAAGGAATAGTAAGTATGCTGCGAAATACTGTATTTCCTTCAGTCTATCTAATCTTTTTATCAATCTACCTACTCTTTACTCAATCTACCTACCAATCCCCATAGAATTTAGGTGCTGAATTTCAAAGTCAGTTCAATGATATAATTCCTACTAACCAGTAGTTCAAGAAAAATATGATTTTATTGAGAATGCCCTTTACCTTTAAAGAGTACTGACCCGCTCCCATTAAGAAGATTGTGATAGTAAGATGTGTTTTGTTTTTGCCTCTTTGAAAAAGGGTGTTTTTATAAATATTTTGCAATTGGGAAGTTCCTATTTCTCATCCCTGTGGGAAAGGAGAGATAAACTATCCTAGCAAGATTGTTCAATATATTTTTTAAAATGTCCTTCTTCAGATCAAGGCATCATAAAACAAAGAAAAATCAGATTCTTTCATTTTCAGTCATAAGATTAGTGTAAGGAAAAATATCCTGACAATAGAAATAGTCCCGATGCTACGGAAATATTAAACATAGTTGATTTTACCCTATGCTACACAGTGTGACATCTGGACTAGTCTAGTGGCCTGCAGTAGTTAGCACTGTCAATGAAGAGACATAGGCCTGGTTCCTGTGTCTGGCTTACAGGAACTGGGAGTGCTGTAGAGTAGGATATTTAGCCTATGGAGGTGTGGGAGCAGCGTGTATTGTTCTTCAATGACTCATCTGATTATTCTACCCTGTTAAATCACACCAGTGCTCAGTACAATGGTACCAAACATGACAAATGTAGAACAATTATGTAGATATATATTCAAAGAATGTTTAAAATTATACTTTAACACAGGGATACATTGCTTACATAAAAAGAATGTTGAGCTTTGGTAATCCTAGGGAAATTAGCCTTGACATGTACGACTGAAAACATTTATTCATCAACATCATCATCAGTGTCTGTGTCTAGGGCACCCCTACACATGTTGTCACTCTGATCCTTGTCTGTGCTGCACTCACACATTTACGTACAAGCCAGGCTGCTAGCCAAACATTTGCTGGGTGGTGAGCATACCGTCTTGGCACACTAGCAGTTGATTAGCTGAAGGATTGATTTGGGAGTACGTGTAATGTCACACATGGTATGATCAGTCCAGCCCTCAAGATCCATCCATGCCCAATAGGAGAGGGTAATTTTGGATATGCTTGGCTATCCTGGAGCCATTCAACTGCTTGATAATTTGCCCTCTTAATAGCAGGTATAAATGCACCCCTTGTTGGTTGCAATTTTTCTCCATTTGTCTGCTTCTTGGAAAACATTCATCAATATAGCTCTGCAAGTGTCATAATGTTGGTCTTCAAATGCTAAACTCAACCTCCAGAGCATTGATGACCTCATTAGTGACTGTCAAAGCCATTCTCAGCACCTCCAGAATGAGGAAAGTTTTTGGAAGCTGAATCAAATGACTTCCACTAAGATAATTGGTCTTTCCAGCCAACCTCCCAGGTTACATCCTGAAAGGGCACAGAAACCTGTCAGTGCAGTGGCTTTTAATGGTCCGAGTGATAGGAACACATCTCTGAGGCATCTGTAATGATTCTGTTCCCCAGCAGCAGGCACAAAAACAGAATCTTGTGGAAGTCTTGGTTAACATCTCACTGAGAGCACTGGAACATCTGTATCTTGTGCAAAAATCTGGAGTTTAGCATCACTTCTCTGTGCCACTGATGGCGCGCCAGATAATTGTAATGTCAGCCTCCTCAAGGGAACTACAAAGAAACTCCACTGAACAGTGCAGGGCAGCAACTTCATTATGCCATGTGAAGACAAAATTCTTTGAGCAATTATTTGCATGCTGGAGCATTTTTCCTGCAAGATATGCAGTTAACTCATCCTTTGTGCGAGTATCAGACACTAGCATCTTCATTGTGACATTGGAGATGTTCGTCAAAGTCAGTGATTTGTATTGGACAGGTGCAATACCATGGAGTCACTTCTTTCAGGTAATAATTTTAATTGATTCCTCCACTTCATCGTAGGTCCAGTGTATTTTCTTTAGCCTTATATTGAAATGTTCAGCTTAATCTCATCAGGTGTTAACAGTTTCTGGTTTGTCAAGAGCTTATACCTCAGCCATACCAGCTATGATTGCTTCACTAAAAGGCCTCTGTGGTGTAAGGCACTGGTCACATTGTCAGTAGGTGCTGTCTTAGAAAGGCCATGCAAGATGTGCATTCATTTGCTTTTCTTCTGGCACATATGCATTGTTCCATCACATGTGAACATCAATCGTGGTAACACAGAGAACCTGTACTTTCCAAAGTCTCACATATCAACATTATGCAGAAACCTGGACACAACCAGGAGATGAGCAAACAAAGACCTGTCTGCGGTTAGCTCTGTAAGAGTTCCTTCTGTCTTCACTCTGACTTTCTTCGTTGCATTCGAGCCCAGCTTTAGTCTGTTCTTCTTGACTGGATCCCAGAGATTGACAAAGCCTTGGATAATCTTTGGGTTTTGAAGACTTGATGCAAGTAATGACCCAAAGTACCAATTTGACTGACATAGTTAGCTATCTCATCACTGAAGACTGCTTTTGTCATTAGATTAATGAGTTCTGGTCCATCATGTGTGAACGAGTTGCCAGTGCAAGTAAGTTCATCCATAGCTTTAAAATTGCCCCTTCTTGGCTTTTCTCCTTCTTCTTAGAGTATGCGCAAAATGCCTCAGGTGGCACTTGACCAAGATTCATCACCGAATTTGGTCCACTGGTTGGATCATTAGCTTCCCCAGCTTGGGCTGGGTACTGATGGGGAGTGATGTGAATGCTGATCCATACCCCCTCTTGGCTTTTAACAGCCCCTACTGAATCTAGTTGATGCTTGGATAGTTCGGGGGAAGTCATCCCAGCCATGCTTAATGTTTTGTTCAAAGTTCAATGGAGTTCTGGGTTTGTCAGGAAAAACCATGAAAGAGCTAGTGCTAAAGTCATTGTGGTCTCTGATGCACCACTTAAAGACGTAGTACAGGTCCAGTTGCATTATTTTTTCAGGTTTGACATCAACTATGGAATCCTGAAGCACCCACATACTTCAGGACAAAATCCTTTTCCATAAAAATTTAGCAGCTGCAAACAGTCTTCATATAACTGTTGGTGTAAGCAATTTCTTCTGCTTTTGATAGCACCACGTCTTTTGCAGCTTTTAAGGATATGTGCTGTGATTCATTTCTGTGGATAGGATTGCTAAAACTACATCCATATCCCACAGTTCATCTTCAATAAGTGCTGTAAGAGCCCTTCTGCTAAGCATTTGTTCCTCTTCAACCCCATTCAAAGCACATATTTCTCTGTACTTAGACTCTGCATTGGCCATTGCCACCGCTTTCCCATCCCATTCCTCTGCAAGGCAATTTATGTACCCCGCCTGGATCACACAGTTTGCAGTAGTAAAATCAGTATTTGTTTCTGTTACTTTTACCTTTTGATGTAACACATTGCATACATTCCTTGGTGTGGCATTCAATGTGATATGCAATGTTGTATGCTTGGGAGTATTTTGGGTTAATGCACACTTAACTATTCTTGCCAAGTGTAAGCTCTCTGTCCTGAAGCCTACAAGAGAAGTGAGGTAACCGAGTAAGCTCTCTGTTGGCATCTGCTGGAGAGCAAAGGGAGCTGACTGAGTGATGCATTATCTCATTTACATAGCAACTGTGTTCTTTGCCATTATCTGCTGGAGATGAAGAGGAGTCAAGTGAGTAAGGCAGTACCTCATTTACATACTAACTGTGAATAGTTTGGGGGTATAATTTGGCTTAATTTTGTACTTGGGGCTGATATTTCAGAGAGTACCTTGTTGGGAACTGCCTGGGCAAAGCCTGGACAATGACTGGGCTTGGGTGGGGCTCACCCTGCTGAAGATTAACATTTGCTGAGGTTGGGAAAGAGGCCCTGCCCAGAACCAGAGTTTGAGAGGAGAGAGACTGCACCTTTTTGACTTTCTGCTGGAAATACCTCTTTGGGTGGTAGGGATGCTGGCAGGGTTCTTAGGTCCCTTGTGTTCTTGTACCTAAAAGAACTGAGCTATGAGCTGCAGTTGGCTCAGTATCAGTTCCAGTCATTTGGTCTGTGGCAAACATAAAACAGAGCCTAAGAGCAGTTCTGGTTACCTGGTCAGCAGGTAGAGCAAAGAGGGAGTTGGGTTCACCTCCAACACAAGCAGGACAGCAGTGGATAGAGCAAAGCAGGAGTTGGATACACCCTTAGCCTCCAACATGAAAATAGCAGGCTGAGAGCAGTTGTGTGAACTATGTTGGGAGCACAGGAGTTTTAGCATCAGTCTACACTGGCCTAAAGACTTTACTGAGGCCTCCCCGGCCTAGCTGCTGAAATCATTATAGCAAGACAGAGCCCCAGAGCTACATAAGAAACGATGACCTTGATTTTCCTAGAACCACAAACTATGAGTGGGAAGTTGTGGAGCCACAAATGGTGAGGAGGGTCTGGGAGGTGGAAAAACTGCATCAGCCACTCAGGGTCCAATTGTTTGGGACTGTGACTTGTGCTCCCTCAGGTAGTAGCTGGTAGAAAGTGTTATATTGCAAAGTGTGTCCCAATTCACCCTGTCCTTTCCCCAGTAAAGTTCTTTTGTTTAAAACCTGTGTTGAATGTGCTTGTGAGTGGGTACAGATTTGCCTATCAAATCTGTACCCACTCACAAGGGGGGGGGGACTTAAGCCAAAATAAGACAAACCGTAGATAATCCCCTAACAAATAAGGACCCAGCCTCTGTTGCTGTGAAGGCCATTGGCAGAAGGGTTACATGTGTAATATTTTCATTAAGAGTAATTGCTTCATATAGTTTCTCACCTGTGTCATGTGTTGAAACTGTGCTTAATGGATGCCTTCAGGTTTCCAGATTACCACAGAAGAAGCAGGCCTTCTAGAAATGCATGCCATGGGACCTAGTATAAGGTGTGTCTCTCCAGAAGCTCGCACTTGTCCTGGCATCTTCAACTTTTTCCTGATACTTAGTGTACTTCCTCTCCAGTCTTGCCAAGTTCAGTTTGGTGCACATCTTACAGCATGTAACGTGCCACTGAGCATTGTGTTTAACCATATCCTCCTCAGTGGTATTCTCCAAATATTCAGTTACTAGCTGGTACTCTTCATCTCCCCATTGAGGGCTAAAAATGATCAAGACCAAGTAAAAAGAAAGAACTTTGGGATTGTAATTATGTTATGTAATGTAACATTCCGTAACTATGTCAATACCATTTGCAAATGAATTCCAGTAATTTCTGGCAGATGCTGATGTCTTAACGAGTGCCTCATTACAATTCTTTACATAATAAACAAAGGTGATAATCAATACCACTGAACTGCCTCTTTTTTGCCGATGACGGCAAATCATCTTGGAGCACTCTTTCCATTTATAGTAATCTGCAACATTAAAAAAATTAACCAGGTACCATGTTCTGACCATTAACTGACAGCACAGCACTGTCAGCTAAGGGCCACAATTTAACTTTGTGAGGGCTGCATATCTGTGGTAAAGTGTAATTAAAAACATTGTTTTTTTAAACATTTTCTTGAATATATAGCAGCATTATTGTTCCAGGTTTGTCATGTTTGATACCATTGTGTTTGTGGGAAAAAGGGCTTTTGAATGATACCCAACTTGATTAATTTCTGATGACGTATTATCAAAACTTCCACCAACCTGAGGAGCTGGGATGGGAAAGGGGGCAGCGAGTCCTCCCTGCCACACTGCAAAGGGTGACACCATTGAAATGTATGATTCTGTAGATTTTTACAAATCAAATGACACCTCCCTTACCTTTGCATCATTAACTTACCCATGTGATTACACATGCTCCCAGATTATGTCTTGTGATATCCTTTCCAGAAATGGTACTTCCAGGAATGATGTAAGACCTAGCAGTCGCTACATTCTGTTTATTTTTAATTCAATATTCTTTAACATAAAGTAGTTTTGGGGGAAATCCACTACGGACAGAACAAAATGATGCCCTTTGCTTGTTCCTGCTGTCTTTCTGAGGCAATGGTAAGTAAGTATGCTAAGGGACAGGTGATGGGAAATCCTTTAAAAACAACTTAACAGAGTTCTAGGGCAGTGGTTTTCAAACTTTTGTAGTGGTGACCCCTTTCATACAGAAGCCTCTGAGTGCAACCCCTCTTATAAATTAAAACACTTTAAAAATATTTAACACTATTATAAATGCTGGAGGTGAAGTGGGGCTTGGAGTGGAGGCTGACAGCTCACAACCCCCCCCACAGGTAATAACCTGATGACCCCCTGAGGGGTCATGACTCCCAGTTTGAGAACCCCTTTTCTAGGGTATGTCTACACTATGAAATTAGGTCAATTTTATAGAAGTCGATTCTTAGAAATCGATTTTATACAGTCACTTGTGTATGTCCCCACTAAGCGTATTAAGTCAGTGGAGTGTGTCCTCAATACCGTGGTTAGCATCGACTTACGGAGCGGTGCACTGGGGGTCGCTATCCCACAGTTCCCGCAGTCTCCACTGCCCATTGGAATTCTGGGTTAAGCTCCCAATGCCCGATGGGGCAAAAGCATTGTTGAGTGTGGTTTTGGGTACGTCATCAGTCACCTCTCCCTCCCTCCATGAAAGCAACAGCAGACAATTGTTTCACACCTTTTTTTCCTGGGTTACCTGTGCAGACGCCATACCTCGGCAAGCATGGAGCCCCCTCAGCTCACCGCTGCAGTTGTGAGCATTGTAAACACCTAGCGCATTATCCTGGAGTATGTTCAGAACTGGGCTAAGAGACGCCAGCACAAGGATGATTGTGATGAGGACATGGACATTCTTGAAAGCATGGGCTGTAGCAATTGGGACATCATGGTGGCAGTGGGGCTGGCTGACACAGTGGAATGCTGATTCTGGGCCTGCAAAACAAGCACAGACTGGTTGGACCACATAGTGTTGCATGTATGGGATGATTTACAGTGGCTGTGAAACTTTTGCATCCAGAAGGCCACTTTCCTTGAACTTTATGAGTTGCTTTCGCCCGCCCTGAAAAGCAGGAATACCGAGATGAGAGCTGCCCTGACAGTTGAGAAGTGAGTGGCGATAGCCCTGTGGAAGCTTGCAAAGCCTGACTGCTACCAGTCAGTCGGAAATCAATTTGGAGTGGGCAAGTCTACTGTGGGGACTGCTATGATCCAAGTAGCCAATGCAATCACTGACGTTCTGCTATCAAGGGTCGTGACTCTGGAAAATGTGCAAGTCATACTTGATGGCTTTGCTGCAATGGGGTTCCCTAACTGTGGTGGGGCAATAGATGGAACACATATCTCTATCTTGGCACTGGACCACCTTGCCAACCAGTATATAAACTGCAAGGGGCACTTCTCAATGGTGCTGCAAGCACTGGTGGATCACAAGGAACATTTCACTGACATCAGCGTGGGATGGTTGGGAAAGGTGTCTGATGCTTCCATGTTTAGGAACTCAGGGCTGTTCAAGCAGTTGCAAGAAGAGACTTACTTCCCAGATCAGAAAATTACTGTTGGGGATGTTGAAATGCCAATAGTTATCCTTGGGGATCCAGCCTACCCCTTGCTCCCATGGCTCATGAAGCTGTACACAGGCAGCCTGGACAGTAGTAAGGAGCAGTTCAACTATAGGCTGAGCAAGTGCAGAATGGTGGTAGAATGTGCTTTTGGATGTTTAAAAGCTCGCTGGTGCTGTTTGCTGACTAGGTTAGACTCAGCGCAACCAACATTCCCATTATTATTGCTGCTTGCTATGTGCTCCATAATATCTGTGAGAGTAAGGGGGAGATATTTATGGCAGGGTGGGAGGTAGAGGCAAATCACCTGGCAGCCAATTTTGAGCAGCCAGACACCAGGGCGATTAGAAGAGCACAGCAAGGCATGCTGCGCAACAGAGAGGCTTTGAAAACCAGTTTCATGACTGGCCAGGCTATGGTGTGACATCTGTGTGTGTTTCTCCTTGCTGCAAACCCAACCCCTTTGATGATTTTAATTCCATGTAAGCCAACCTCCCACCCCTTTGATCACAGCTGGCAAAGGAAATAAAGTAACTATTGTTTTGAAACCATGCATTCTTTCTTTATTAATTTTTTAAAAAGTGAGATAACTGAAAAGGTAGCCCTGGTGGGGTGGGGTGCGGGAGGAGGGAAGGACAAAGCCACATTGCTTATTGTAGCCACACTACAAATCAAAACTGTTTGAATGACAGCCTTCTGTTGCTTGGGCCATTCTCTGGAGTGGAGTGGCTGGGTGCCCGGAGCCTTCCCCCCCCGCGTTCTTGGGCGTCTGGGTGAGGAGGATATGGAAATTTGGGAGGAGGGCAGGCAGTTATACAATGGACGCAGCGGGGGTCTGTGCTCTTGTTGGCTTTCCTGCAGCTCCAACAGACACGTCATCATGTCCGTTTGCTCCCCCATTAGCCACAGCATCGCCTCCTTCCTCTGCTCTTCGCACTCAATGCTTTCCTGGCCTCTGCCACTGAATGCCTCCATGCACTAAGCTGTGCCCTACCAGTGTGGGAGGACTGCATGAGCTCGGAAAACATGTCATCGCGAGCGCGTTTTTTTAGCCTTCTAATCTGTGATAACCTCAGGAACGGAGATGACAGGGGGAGCATAGAAACATTTGCACCTGGGGGGAGATCAAAAGGGAGAATAAAATTTAAGATGATACATTTCTATCAGGAGACCCTTTCACAGTGAATCAAGCAATTCACAGCAGACAGCACATGTGCTTTAGGTACAAGGTCGCATTTTGCCTTTTATATTGAGCGCCTGCCAGTATGGTGACACATCACACACGGCTGGGCAACAGAATTCGGTTTCCAGGCAGCCATGGTAAGCCTTTTGGTATGCAGGGTTGACTTCTTCCACCTTCATAACATGTGGGAATGGTTTCAAACTGCAAAGCCATACTTTCGGTTTCACATTTAAAAGGAGGGGCTGCAGTTTTCGGGTGGATGTGCAGCACACACCTCCCCCCACCCCACCGCATGGCTATTCTCTGGGATGATCCCTTTTAGCCAAGTGCAAACAACCCAGCATGAATGAGGTCCTTTTACTGTTCCCTTACAAAAATTCCCCTATTTCAACCAGGTGACCATGAATGATATCACTCTCCTGAGGCTAACACAGAAAGATAAAGACTGAATGTTGCTTGAATGCCACCAAAACCCAGGACCATTCACTACCATGCTTTGTGTTGCAATGATTCCAGGGTGATGAAAAGGTCCTGGCTGCTGGGGAGAATGGATTCACCGCTTGCCTCCTGCGCATTCTCCTCCTCCTCCTCCTCCTCTTCCTCATCCATAAAATCCTCCTCCCTGTTGCATGAGACTCCCCCCTTGCAGGTGTCCACGGACAGTGGTGCAGTAGTGGTAGGGTCCCCCCCTAGAATGCCATGCAGCTGATCGTAGAAATGGGATGTATGGGGCTCTGACCCGGAGCGACGTTTTGCCTCCTTTGTCTTTTGGTAGGCTTGCCTGAGCTCCTTAACTTTCATGCGGCACTGCTGTGTGTCCCTGTTGTAGCCTCTCTCCACCATGCCCTGTGCGATTTTTGGCATATATATTAGCATTTCTTCTTTTTGATCAGAGTTCAGCCTGCACAGATTCTTCTCCCCGTACAGCAATCAGATCCATTGTCTCCCTGTCGGTCCATGCTGGAGCTCGTTTGCAATTCTGGGGGCCTGCATGGTCACCTGTGCTGTTGAGCTCGCCACACTGACCAAACAGGAAATGAAATTCAAAATTTCCCAGGGCTTTTCCTGTATACCTGGCTAGTGCATCGGAATTCAAAGTGCTGTCCAGAGCTGTCACATTGGAGCACTCTGGGATAGATCCTGGAGGCCAATGCTGTCGAATTGTGTCTGCACTACTCCAAATTCGAGCGAGCAAGATCAATTTTAGCTCTACTCCCCTCGCTGGGGAGGAGTACAGAGGTTGATTTTAAGAGCCCTTTAGGTCTACGGAACAGGGTTGGTTGTGTAGACGCTTTCATTTTAAAATCAACCTAATGCTGCTAAATTTGACCTAACTCCATTGTGTAATCCAGGGCTAAGAATGTCTGAAAATAAAACTAAAGCTGTGGTCCCCAAACTGGGCACATCCACCTCGGGAGGCATGGAGCAACATTTGGGGTCACATGATGGGGCCTAGGCCCGCCCCCACATTAGGTGGGAAGGGAGAGCCATGCTTCCAGCCCTGCTTCATGCCCAGACCAGCTCCACCCTCAACCCTGTTCAGCCTCCAGGCTCAGCTCTGCTGCTGAGGCAGACCTGGCTGTGCACTAATGCCAGGTGGAGGTGGGAGGGCGGCACAGACAGCTTCCATTAATGGTAAGAGGGGACACAACTGGAAAAGTTTGTGCGAGTTTAGTGAAGGAATGGAAGATTATAAAATACCAAACTGTTTCCAGATGTCCCCAGAAGGTTTAGACTAGCAACCAATTTTAGTAATTTAGGGCCAGATTTTAAAATCTATTTACATGCCTATCACCCATTTATTTAAACCCCACGCAGCACCTAAATACCTTTTAAAATCTATCCCTTAGTCCCTGATTCAGGAAATCATCCCTATTCAGACAGCACTAAATCACAAGCTTTAATTATGTGTGTGCTTAACTGCTGTCCTGAATAGGGATGCATATTAGCACATGGTTAAATGTTTTCCTATATCAGGACCTTCCTTTGTTGCATTTGCTTACGTAGTACTTTGGTTATGCCTTGACCATTCTCACATTTCCTCAGGCAACGCATCATCTATGTGAGACTCTTTTTGTGTTGTAAGCTACCATACTAGCACATGAAAGAGGAGGTTATAGCTTGTGCTGTAGAATTTAGAAGCAGATTTTGTAGCAAAACGCACAAGGCATGGCTGCTTATGAGCCTTTGTACCTGGCAATACCAGTGAAAAGCAGCCATCTTTGTGGCGGAGAGCAGCAGAAGCCAACTGGTGCACAGCAACACTACACAGCAGTGTGGAGAAGGGGAAATTTTGATAAAGGACTGTCCCAGGGTGCTCTATTCACCACTGGAGCACCTCCTTCTGGCCACGTCTGGGGATTAGCTCTGCCAAGCTGACACCCCTTCCTGCAGTTGCACTCCTTCACTCTCTGGTTCTCACTCTCTCAGGACTCAACTGCTCCTGCTTCATGGCTTCACCCTCTGGCCAGCTCACTGTAGTCTTCCCCTTCCAAGGGTATCAAAGTTTCTCAGGACTGTCCCAGGCAGTCTTCCCGTTCACTGCCCTTTAGCAATATCACTTCCCCAATGGCTGATAGGGGAATCCAGACCCACACTCTACATGGGGTTCCAGCCCACAGACCCTAAACAAACAGTCAAGGTCTATACATCCCAAAACATAGTGCTGTATCTATGGGCGACTTCCTGCTTTGCATTCTTACCCTGACAATGATTGCATGTTTCTCTCTTTGCAGCCCCTATCTGCTCCCAACGACTGGGCTTTATACAGGTCCCTCCTGTTCCTGTTCAGCTGAGCCTTGTCTCTAATTAGCCTTGTTCCCTGGCTGCTCCTCCAGGTGCAGCCTAGCCAGTTAATTGGCCCACTTAGCCACTTTAACCCTTTCAGGCCTCTCCCATCATGAGAACAAAGCTCTACTCTTACAAGATTTTCATGACTTAGTTTCTTTTTTTGCACCCACATGTGTGAATTTAGCACATGAAGCTGTTTAAGTACCTGGCTATGCTCACAAATCAGGTACTTAGCCTTCCAACTGGCCGAAATCACACCCACAAATAATTCTGACTGCAAAACAAAATGTGCAAAATTGTGCATGTTAAAAGGGAAGCCCCTTAAAGCCTGACTGAAAATCAAGTCATTCATGTCTACTCAAGGCAGTCCCTGGATGCCAATAATTTTGATTACTAAATTAATCTTATTAATGGAATCAGTGTGTGGCGCACAGGAGTGCCGGTAAAATGGGTCAGGATGACAAAAAGTTCACACCCATATCACATGACAGACATCAATATCCACTGTTTCCAGTGCCTCCTGCTGCTATTAGTAATCAAGATCACAATACTTTCCATGCATAGGATCTTGAAGCACTTTACACATATTTTAAGCTTCACAACCTCCCTGGGAGAAAATGTATCCCCATTTTACAGATAATAAACTAAGGGGAAGAAGTTACGTGGATTGTACAGCAAGTCACAAGTGAGACTAGAACCTAGTAGTCCTGGCATCATCTTCCCTGTTTAAAAAAAATGTCTGTGTGGACAAACAGAAAGTACAGAAACTATGGTTTGAAGGAAGCTTGATTTTACCATTTTAAAACTGGCTGCTTTATTGCACAGAAGCAGTGGTTAAACTGGATTGAACAACCATGTTTGACACCTGCTAGGGCAGACAAAGTGAGCTGGGAGAGTCCTGAACATGACGGACTGGCTGATCCCATGGACTTGCTTGTGCCGCAGTTGAAAAGGAAGCCAGAGCTGGCTTAAAGCAGCTTGAAATTTACATAAGCACCCATTTTTAGATGAGCAGCAGTTTGGCCTTATCATTTCAAGCCGTTACAGATGCAGGTTGGCACAGCATGTTCTGGATCTGTGACCAGACGAGACATAGGAGAGAAGCAGAGGAAAGAGAAAGGCCTGGAGAAAGTACAGAAATCGAGACAGTGAAGAAGGAAGTGAAGCCAGAATGGTTGAACCCAAAAAAGGGAGTAGATGGTGAGAGAGGGAGAATTAGGGGGAGAGGGAGAGAGGAGAGACTAAAGAGACAGGACAAATAGTAGAAACAGACAAAACACACAATGTAAAAAGAAAGAATAATGAACAGACTGAAAGTACATAAAAGAAAATGGGGAAAAGAGACAAAGTTAAAAAAGGAAATGGGAAACAAATATATTATTTCATTACTCTTCACATTGCATTAGTGCCCACAATGCGCTAGACACTATCCAAACATATAGGAAAGGACAATCCTTCCACCAAAGAGCTTATTGTCTCAGAAGACAACAGACAGACAGTACTAGATGGGTAATAAAGAAACAAAATGTCTTAGGTACATGTTTCGTTCATTTTTTTTTCTTTTCTTTACAGAACCTCCTAACCCTAACTACTGCGTATCTAGCTGCTGATCCTCCCCCATTACTATGGTCCCTCACTTTAAAACAGATCCACCAAATTCCCCGTTATGCCATAGCAACTGCTTGGTTCATGACTCCCACCCAATATTCAATGCGACAATGAACGTCTACCTTTCCTGAATGTACCTGTCAATAGCCAGACCCTGCAGTCAATGGAAATGGGCAGAACACGGTGACATCACAGGATGGGACATCCACTTCTGTGGAGCCGTGCTCTCCTTTTCTATCCTTTCACTGCAGCTCCTCTGGTAGCTACTGGCAGTAGAGCTGAGCAAAATTCAGAATTTCCATCCTCAGGGAAATTCTGATACTTCAACTTTTTTTTTGTCCCAAATCAGGACAAAAAGTTGGAACACTGACATCTTTTGCGTAACAAAATATTCCAAAAAAATTAAATTTGGAAATGGCGAAACATTGCATATCGTCATTTGCAATCAAAATGAAACATTTCAGCAGTCCCCAAATTGAAATGTGTTGTTTCGATTTGTCGAAGTGACCTGAAAAGCATCATTTCCCCATTGTGGCACAATGCCATAGAGGAGCAGGGCCAGGCTTCCTGGCTGGACTACATCTCCCATAAACATCCAGAGTGATGTGATTCCCATGGTGCACCATGCATCTTCGTTAAATGGGAGTGCACATTTTATTATGGGAGGGCAAGGGAGTGCACATTGCATTATGGGATGTATGGTTTTCCAGGAAGCCCAGTCCATAGGAGAGGATGGGGGGAATGAAGTGCAACTCCCATGGGGCAATACACTGCTGTAGAGAAATTAAATTTAATGTTGAACTGATTCAAAACTAATGGTTTTGGTTCATTTCAACAAAAGAAAATATTCCAATTCCATTTTCCCAATTGAAAAATTTTGGAAAAAATGATGGAAAATTCCCAACCGGCTCTAACCCAGTGGTGAGCTGGAGCTGGTTCGCACCGGTTCATGCAAACCGGTTGTTAAATTTTGAAACCGGTTTAGATCCGGTTGTTAAAGGGGTGGGCAAAGTCTGGCCCGCGGGCCACATCCGGCCCGCAGGAATGTCCTGTCTGGCCCGCCTGAGCTCTCAGCTGGGGAGGCTCCCCTGAGAATCCCATTTAAGTTTGTACTCACCTGGCAGCACTCCGGGTCTTCGGCGGCACTTTGGCAGCGGGACCTTCACTCGTTCCGGGTCTTCGGCGGCACTTTGGAGCCACTGAAGGACCTGCCGCTGAAGTGCTGCCAAAGACCCGGAGCGACTGAAGGAACCGGTTCTTCAGCTTTTGCCAGTTCAACACTGCTCTAACCAGAAGGTTTCCAACCTCCTGTGGTGGGAGGGGCTTGTCTGTACTGTGGTGGAGGCTCCTCCCATGTGGCTAGCCCCAAAAGGGTTTATGGGCTGCGAGGGTCTAATTCAGGTCTGGTGCTAGGCAGGACACAGAAAACTGGCTATCAGTTTTAGGTCACGTACTGTACTTCCCTTGCCCTTTTATTTCTGTAAATATCTTTAGTATATAAATGTTTTAATACAAATCTGTGAATTGTTATTTATTCTCAATGGTGCTGAATGCAATTTCTTCAAATACCAGGACTACTAGTGCAGTGGACAATGGAGGGTTTAAGCAGAAAGCTGGGATTCTTGGGATCCAGGACTTGCAGCTCGGAGGGGTCCAGACACAGCAGCGAGTCTGAAATCAGCAAATGCTGCAGTGCTTGGTGTGCTCCAGACACAGCAGTGAATCACTGAGCAGACGGAACTGCAGAACACAGACGATTGCTGCCAGCTAGAACTTGGGAAAGAGGCGAGGCACCACGGACTTACCGATAGCGCTCCGCAACTCCTCAAGTCATGTTGCAATGTGATCTAAGGGAAGAGCGGAGCTTTATGACTCAGTTGGCATATGCAGCACTTTGGGGGTACAAGGATGTTTCTTCTGGCATGGGGCATATGGTTGGATTCAGTCCCAGCATAATTTTCATTTTCCTCTGAGGTGTACGTGTGTGTGTTTGTGGGGGAGAAAAGGGGTTTCACAAGTATTTTGTTTGATCCAATTAAAAAAATATAAAATGGGTTTGAAAATAACAGATTGAACAATCTCCAGTGTTGTGCTATGGTAAAATATCCACAGTGATGGCACAAATATCCCTTTTGACTTGAAGACTGAAAAAATGATTTAAACATTAATACTGAGGGCTAAATCCTCACTGACATCAGTGGAGCCACCCTAATTTGCACCATTTGAAGAGATAGCCTTGTACCAGCAGCACGGGGGTGCATGGCCACAATGCCACCTTTTGACAAGGCGCAAATACATGGGGCCTCCCGCCCCCACAGAGAGCCAGCTCAGGTGCCCTGTGCAGAGGGACACCAGGTCTATGGCTTACTTCCTTCCCTGTCCTTCCTAGAGTGTGCAGCACTGGCAACAGAGCTAACCACACATATGTCTTAAAGCGCAGGGGAATGTAAGGACTGCAGTTGTGTCTGATACGTGTACAGGAGTACAAGGTGAGAAAGCCTTCATGTGCCCTTTCCCCACCTCCCACACCTGCACAGGGAATACCCTAAATACATGACAGTGTAGGAGGTTAGTATTTTGGAGCAGAGTATTGATGTGTGTGATGTCAGTGCAACTTCATACAATATATAGGGCACACCTGTCCCCCATCTGTGCTTAGTAGGAGGAGCATCTGTCCACACAAGGGAACAGCCTTGATGTTAAAAACACAGTTTCAAACAAGCTCTAGTGTGGACAGCACCCTCAGTGCAGGACCTTCTGAGAAAGGACCTTCTGATACTCCCTTGTTAGCTAAAATACAATTCGAGACTCAATTCATTTTGACTCTTGCATGCTTAGGTATCCCCAATCATAAATGCACGGCGTAATACAGGCTTTAAAAATTAGGGATATGAGGAAACTAACATATGTGTTCTAACAACAGCATAGCAGGACAGACTACAATGGACTGTCCTGTAAATATTGCAACAGAGGCAGGGAAAAATCTATCTCACCTTCTTCATGTGAAGAGTCCCTTTGACCTGAAATCTATGTGGCTACTCGTCTTAATAAGGAAAGCAGGATTTGGCCTGTATATTGTACAGCAGAACCAAATTGACCCTAGATTCAGACTAACATGAAAATAAGTCTAAAACTTAAAATAGCTTTAAAAATAATGTTAGGCACTGCAGTAATACAAAGAAAGAAAGAAATATTTGGTTTTAACATGCAACCCCTTCTTTCCTCAGAGAGTGCAGAAGTGTGCTCAACACTCTGTACTTAACCTCCCCATTTTGCCCCAGTGTTGCAGTTCATATGGAGCCCCATGGAAGGCCTATTGAAGCCAATGGGAATTTTCCCACTGACTTCAATAGAAGCAGGGCTGGACCCAGAGTATTTAAAATTATTACCTGTTCTTCAGAGACCCCTTCAGAAAGTCTAGTGGGGGTTTAAGATTAAGAATCAAATGTCATACTTTTCTTATTTACTCATAATTTTCTGTTATTCTGATAGAGGCAATTTATTAATGTGAATAAACTGAGCTTTAATAGGTCCCTCATGAGAGTGGTGTCTTCAGAGTCTCACCCAGCTAAAAATGGTGCCCCAAGAGACCTGGATGAGCCAGACCTTGAGGGTATATCTATATTGCAATTAAAAACCTGTTGCTGGCTCATACTTGTAGGGCTCGGGCTGTGGGGCCGTTGCATTGCCATGTAGGCTTCCTGGCTGAAGCTAGAGCCCGGGCTCTAGGGCCCTGTGGAATGGGAGGGTCCCAGAGCTTGGGCTGCAGCACAAGCCCAGAAGTCTACACAACAGTGAAACAGCCCCGCAGCCCGAGCCCTGCAAGCCCAAGTCAGCTGGCATGGACCAGCTGCAGGTTTTTAATGGCAGTGGAGACATACCCTCAGGGGCTCATGTGCAGAGCTTTTGAGGACTACCGTTTGATTCTTGGCACGCCTGCCTGGATGAGCATTCACAACAATGAAGAGCTGCAGGCTGCCAAATCTCAATGAAGCAGGCAAGACTAGATTCAGCTCTAGCTAAATGCAAAGCATGTAGGCCCCTCCATTTTGGAAGGGAGTTAGCTTTGCAACTGGAATTCATACTTTTGGCATCCACTAGTGTCGTCAGTCTTTCTTGTTCCTTCCTGTTCCCAGCAGATTTTGCATCCTTTACATGGTAGATATTCAACAGGCAAAGTTTACTCTTCTACCCAAGCTTCCAGAATACCCAAGTGCCCGCCAACAGAATTGGTGGTCAGGGGAATAGCCATGAACTTTTAAAATAGTCTGGCCAAGTGATACTGAAGACTCCAAGATGAATGATAATTTCCCCCCACACAATACATTTTTTTAAAATGTAAGTTAACATAAGAATGGCCATACTGGGTCAGACCAAAGGTCCATCTAGCCCAGTACCCTGTCCTCCAACAGTGGCCAAAGCCAGGTGCCCCAGAGGGAATGAACAGAACAGTTAATCATCAAGTGATCCATACCCTGTTGCCCATTTCTAGCTTCTGGAAAAAAGCTGTTAGTGAGAGGAATGAACTAGTAATCTGTGCTGAGGGCTGTAGGCCAAAAATTCTAGTTTTCATCCTGGCTCTGAAAATGACTCAGTCTGTGCCCTTGGGCATGTCACTTAGAGCCAGCTTGTCCCCCCTCTGGGATCAGGGGATGAAAATCCAGTGGTTATGTGATTCTAACCTGGGTCAAGGTCAAAGCAGCCCCTAGACAGCCCCAGAATACGGGGACACACAAGAGGACATGAAGCCACAGTTTTTCCCCTCCCTTCTGGGTCCACTGCATTCTTTTCCTGAATCTTTACTTTTGTTCGTTCTTATTCTCTTTGCGTAAAATAAATGTCATTCAAACTAAAAGTATCAGATTGCTCTTTTGTATGGAAAATTATAACAGTCCTGACTATGACATGTCAGTTACCCTAGAAAAATGCGGCAAATAAAATTAAACAAAGGGAGACACAGATAGGCACACAGACACAGATGGTTTAAATCTTGAGCTTGCACTGGGAGCCAACTCAGATAAGTCAAAACTGCTGCTCATACATTGTAGCCTTTTGAAACGTTACCTATTTTATTCTGTACCATGTTAATTTATAATGTGCCTTAGAGCAACTCAGTGCCATATCCATAGTTTTAAAAAGCAATATTAATCCAAAGGGATCATGTTCCCCAAACCTTTTTAGATTTCCCTATTTTTAAGTGGGAAACTGCTGTACCATCTTTCTGCAGCACTCATTATTGTGGTAATGCTTGCAGAAACATGAGAGTCTTGTTAACTATGGTAGGAAGTATTGTGATATTAACTAATGCTTTATCTATGGTTACATGCCTGTGTTTGTATTCTAAAGCCTGATTCTCATTTACACTAAGGCTATTTTACAGTGCTCTGGCAATGTAAAGGGACCTTAAAGTGGGCTTAAGTTACATTGACACTCACTTTATGGCTGCTTTTCAGTGCCAGAGATGGTGTAAAGGGTCCTCTGTGTAAATGAGAATCAGGCCTGAACATTTTAGTCTTTTGTGGCTCAGTTTGACTCCACTTAACTCTAATAGTTAAAGATGGAGTGTCAGTGGTCTACATACTTGATACATATCCTGCAAACTCAAATATAGCAAGGCTCAAGAACACTCTTTGCATAATGTACATATGTATTTCATTTATTTTTGTAAAAATTCTGTTTAAGCATATGGAAAAGAAGGAGTGATAACAGTGCCTAGAGGCAGATATAATGTGGTCAGGCAATGTGCAAGCTTCCTCACACAGCTTGAGGAATGAGCCTCAGTTCTAAATTGCTATATGAGTCCTGGACTATTCCTTAGCAAATATAAGCAACTAAACCAAACAGCGTGGCTCTGTGACATGGCATTTGTCAGCTAGGGATGGAAAAAGACCTCTGGACACATTTCACTTGGAGGCTATGGCAGTATGTTTTAAACCCAATACTATGGAGATGCAATACTAAGGTTGAATTTTTCAGATGTGGGTGTTTAAAGATATGCACGGAACTCCATAACCTAAATGTATGTATTTAGCCAGAACATTTTGGTTTAGTGATCAACATGCTACGCAACCAATGCCCCTAAAGAGTTTCCAAAGGACAGTACCATGGTAATATTAAAATATCATAATCATTACATCTAATTGCAAAGAACAAATCACTAATAGAAAATTAAACATTTTAAGTATAATAAAAAAGAACAACCATTACTGACTTTATTCCGAATCTTGTCTGTGTGAGGACAGTGAGAAGGAGCCACTGGGCCTGATCCTCAGAGATGCTGAGCATCTGCAAATGCTCAGAATAACGTTTATGCTTTTTTAACTTTCAAATTTACATGTGCATCTTATATTTATTTACGTTTTACTGACATGCGGTTGAAAATATATTTCAGCCAAAAATAGCATGCTCTTCCTAGATGATTGGGGTAAACTATAGTCGCTACAAATAAAAGTAAGGAGTCATAAAATATTTGACATTCATTTAGATATATAAACTTTTGGATGCTTATCCAGAGCAATCTCCAAACCTTTGGAGTGTCCCTCATCCATACAAAACTTGACTGACTTACTGCATGATGTGACGTTGATTTGCTATTGTGCAGTCACTGTACTTTGTGGTATTTTATGTTGGTATATGTATGGTGTGGCTGGTTTACTAGGTGTTCATTGTTTGCTACGTTATTGCTGGAGGTTGCATGTTTATATTATTTTCTTCATAGAACTAGGAAAAGGTCAAGACATTGGTTCTGATTCCTTTCTAATTTACCCTGTTATTACACCAGTTTAATTCTATTAACTTCTATAAAGTTACTTCTGATTTATGCTAGTACAAGCTAGAAAACAAAATTTTAGAGGCCTTACAAGCGTGTTGGACATTTTACAGAGAACACACAGAAGATATGTCCCTGCACTGAGGAAAATACAGTCTAAGGTCCTGATCTTGCAAACTCTTAAGCATGTGCCTAAGTACTTTACTGAATAAGGGCCTAAATTCATCCTGATTCAGCAAAGCACTTAAGCATGCACTTAACTTTAAGCATATGCATAAGCATTGTTCATCAATTGCAATGAAATCAAAGAGATTACCGGAATGAGTAAAGTAATGCAGATGCCTAAGTGTTTGCAGGATCAAAGTGTAAATGATGGGCTTGCCAAACAAGGGAATTGATAACATACACACAGACCAGGAGCGATGAGGAAGGATGTGTGTGACGTTGCACTCCATATGTTTTATGGAAATATGCTTATGAGTGTAAATATGATGTAACTGGAATATGCTTTATGCAAAAGGTCTCTTGTAAAGTATCATAACAAAGGTTATAACCTACTGAATATATTCCTCCTATTTTATATGTGTATCATTCTTGTATCTGAAGCTAGAAATATAAAGTATCACTCTGGAGTCCTATTGTAATTATGCAAAGTATAAGCCATTAATTGTGATTTAGAATCTTGATGGCTCCCATTGACTAGGACAATTGGTTGTAAATGGCTCTGTTTACTTACAAGCCTTCCTGTGTTCGGATAGGCCAGCCCAGGAAGAATGGAGGCTGGGGGTCTCACAGGACATGCATAGGTGGTGAGTTATATGGGCCCATGGTGCCTGTGCTCCACCAATATTCAGGAAGGTGGGCCCAACTCCATCAATGTTTGGGCTTATATTTTGAGAGCCATCCTGTCCATAGGACAGACCGGGGCAATCTCCCCGGGCCCAGTGCTTTGGGAGGGCCCCACGCTTCAGGGGGATGCGGGGTCCAGGGTGGCCTGGGGGACTACTGGGGGGCCTGGTGCCGGCAGCAGTGAGTGATTCCGCTCTGCTCCACCCCACCTCTTCCCGCCCCTCCTCTGCCCCCACTCTACCCCTTCTTCCAAGGCCCCACCCTGCCTCTTTCCAGATTTCAACCCCTCCCCCGAGTGACACTGGGAGCCGGCGGAGCGGGGTGGGGTGCGCTGGCACCAGGTCACTTGCTGCTGCTGGCGCCAGGCCCTCTGCTAATCCCCCAGGCCGCCCTGGACCCCGCGTCCACCTGAGCGCCGGGCCTCGAGTGGTTGCCCAGGTCCGTCCTATGTATGGGACGGCTCTGCTTGGACCCATTCTGGGCACCACCAAAAATTATACAAACCTGGCACCCATGAGGACATGTGACCATGTTACATGATGCTGAAATCCATCTTAAATCTGGTACTTTTCCATTCAGAAGAAGGGGTGGGGACCCAGAGAGACAAAAGATTCCCACCTTGGGCCAAAGCTATAAAAGGGGGTGGAACAGAAGAAAGGGGGCTGCCAGACATGAGAATCCCCTAGTTACCACCTGAGCTGGAACTAACAAGGACTGTACCAGGTAAAGGATTGGGCCCAGACTAGGAAGGAGTCTTGTCTGTGAAAGAAGCTTACTGGAACATCTCTGAGGGTGAGATTTTACCTGTAAACAGTTTCTTAATGTATTAGGCTTAGACTTGCGTGTTTTTGCTTTATTTTGCTTGGTGACTTACTTTGTTCTCTCTGTTATTACTTGAAACCACTTAAATCCTACTTTTTTATACTTAATAAAATCACTTTTGTTTATTAGTAAACCCAGAGTAAGTGATTAATACCTGGGGGAGCAAACAGCTGTGCCTATCTCTCTATCAGTGTTATTGAGGGTGGACAATTTATGAGTTTACCCTGTATAAGCTTTATACAGTGTAAAACGGATTTATTTGGGGTTTGGTTCCCATTGGGAACTGGGCGTCTGGGTGCTGGAGACAGGTGACCTGCGGAGCAGTTTTTAGTTAAAGTCTGCAGCTTTGGGGGCATGGACCAGACCTGGGTCTATGTTGCAGCTAGCTAGCGTGTCTGGCTCGACAAGGCAGGGTCCTGGAGTCCGAAGCTGGCAGGGAAAATGGACTCAGAGGTAAAGTCAGCACATCAAGTGACAGTCCCAAAGGGGTCTCTGTGACTGAACCCATCACAATGTGAGTACCAGAAATAATAGTACATGGTCACTCAGTTCAGACATATGTATGTATTAGTGGTTTAAATGGTTGCAGGAGGTAGGGTTATTAGGGATGGTGATACTCTTACTAAAGTAAAAATTTTTATTTCTGGTAGGCTGTTCTGCAGAAGTGGTTTGTCAGACTGACTTAAATGAGGTGAGTGTAGAGGTTTGACAGATTTTGGAGGCAGAACTATTTGAAGGTGAAAAAAGAAATTACTGTTTCCTTTGTGGATGAATAACTGTTAGGCTACTGACTACCTGCTATGTGATGCCCATTGAGTTAACTTTGGAGAAGGAGAATTAGAGTGAGAAAACGGGCAGCAGAAACAGCAGCATCCAACAGCAGAATACATTTCTCCCTCTCTTTTTCTCTCTCTCTTACACCCAGTACCAAATTCCTGTCTCAAGTAACTTCACTGAAATCAATGGATTTAATACAGGTTTACACAGCTGTAACTGAGAAAAATATTGGACCCTGTTTCCTAATTTGGGCTCCGGCCCAGAAGAGCAATTAAGCATGTGCTTAACTTTGATCACACGAGGAGTTCCAATGAAGTCAATGAGACTGCTCCCGAGCCTAAAGTTAAGCAAATGCTTAAGTACTTTGCTGGACTGGGGCCATGTAGCACACAAAAATAAACGTCCAAGATGGTCACTAACCCTCCTCCAGCTCTGCTTGAAATATTGCAAGCAAGGAATTTTGATTGAAAGACAGCTTTTGACATTGTCACAATGTTTCAGTGAGAAAAATAACAGTTATCCTGACATGGCTCCAAAAAATGATATCACTAAAACAAAAGGGTGACAACTTTTGTGCAGAATTGCACCAAAAAAAAAGTTCACTACTTCTACACAGCTCTATTTGTCCACTATGATATTCTGAAAGCATAGCTGGGGAGTCTAGGAACTAGACCAAAGGTATTTGCATAAGAGTCTGTGATTCATTGCCTCACAGACTGTACATCAGCAGAGGGCTGGATTTTAATTAATTCTATTAATTTTAAGAGAAATAAAACGGAAAAGTATGTAATGGTTTCTTTGCCCAAAAAGCTCTGAAATGTCTTTTATTTTTAGAACTCGCTGCAAATGCTTTTCATACAAACATATATTATATATATAAATCAGTTCCGGTGTATTACTCACTGTGAGAGCACACTTTAAAAAGACTCTGACATTTACATTTTTGTGAAGGATTTTTGTTTTTTAAGAAAGAATCGTATATATGTATCATACAAGTATTTTTATCAGGCCAGATTCTGATACCCTTATTCACGACGAGTAGTATTTGCAAATAGTCTCCTTAAATCATTTGTTGAATAACGATGGATGTTTAAGCAAGTGCTTACGGCCTGAATGCTCAAAAGGAGTTAGGGGCTGTGACACAGGTGCCTAGAAAATTAGAGGAACAACACTGTGATTCACAAAGCCTGAATAGGGAGAGATAAGCACTTCAGAACGGGATTCACAAAAGCCAGCACAGTAGGTGGGGAGCTGCCTAAGCTAGCCCATTGAAGATGCTAACAAGGGGAGCATGTGCTAACCCCATCCCTCTCCTGGAGATAGGCGCCTAAGTCCTGGCTGCAGGAAGGCACCTATTTTTGCTTGCGATTCACAGATGGGAACCCCTCTTTGGAGTTAGGCACCTATGTCATTCTGCAACAAGGCAACGATGGTGGTGCCCATCTCATAACTTTTAGCCCAGTGGTTAAAGCCCTTGTGTGGGATGTGGGAGATCCGGGTTCAATTCCCCACTCTCTGTCAGAGGAAGAGAAAGGATTTGAACAGGGGTCCCGCACCCCTCTCTCTCACACACACACAATGGCCCAGTAACTGTTCCATTGTGGATAAACACTTAAATAGACATTACGCCCGAGAGACAGTAAGAATGACTTATAGTCCAGTGGTTCGGGCACTCACCTGGGACGTGGAAGACCCAGGGTCCAGTTCCCTGCTCCAGTCTATTTCATTATTTATTCACAATAGAACAGCTTCAACAGGAGAGATAGAGGGAACCCTGCAGCAGAATATCCATAGCTCAGTGGTCGGGGCACTCTCCTGAGAGGTGTGAGAGACTGTTGTTTTTTTACCCCTGTAGTGTGACCTTGTTTGTAATTTAATCCAACAGAAATCTAGTGAGAATGACTAAAAATTATCAAAGGTCTGTATGATTCAAATGGACTGAATGCCTTAGTTCAAACCAAGACTTTGCATGCCGGCAACATTTCAAGAATATAGGGCTTGATTTACCAAAATAAGGAGAAACGCCAGGACTTTTAATGATTTAGGTGTATATTTCCCAAAAAGTAGGGTACCTATTAAAAATTACATTTTATATGATGTAATTATGATTAGGTTTATACAATCCCACAAAAGAATAACGTTCTGGTGCTTTGCACTGTCAGGGAAACACTCCAAATTCCCATTCTTGTTGGTCTTGGGTAGATAATATCCCAATCCTGTATTCCTTGCACACTCAAAACTTCCAGCACTAATGACACTAGCTAGAAGACAATAGGGAGTTTTGGATGAGCAAAGAATGCAGTGATGATGATAGAGTTTTTTTTTCTTTTAACTTTGTCTTCATGTCACTAGTGCCTCTCAATCTTGCTGGTAATGAATCAGAGGATGACTATTGTGGATTGCTTCAGTGCAAACCCATCTATTATAAACCATGAATGCAGCCAAGAATTCCTTAGGCTGGATTTTATCCTGTGGTTCAGTTAGCAAGGATGTACATTACCTGTACTCTGAAAATTGAAACACAAGCTGATGCTTATTTCTGCTGCTGAGAAGGTGCTGGCACCAGTACTGGAACCAGAGGGTTCAGGGGGCCATGCCCCCACCCCTTTTAACAAAAGAACCATAAGCACAGAATTCATGTCCCACGCAGATTATTTTTTTCCAGCAGAAGAATAGATTATTCCGGAGAGGCCCTGCAATTACACCTTTCGCCCAGCAAAGGCTGCTGTGGTGCCAGAAGAAAGGGCAGCTGGCTCGCTGCTGGAGCAGCCAGCCACAGAGAGGGAGGGGGCACTTTGGCCTTGGCTCCCTCAGTTCCACAAAGGTTCCGGAGCCCCTTGGGTAAATTCTCTATTAGGCCCAAATCATAGTCCCAGCACACAACCTAAGTAACAGGGCTGTGCGTGAAGGCCTGGGGTTGTCTGCCCTACTAGTTTATGGAGTGGCAGCAGAGTAACAACAATATGTAAATTCAGATTCCAAGTGTCAGCCCCCAAAATATGGGGGGATTCAGAAATAGTGATTTGGTTCTAGCCCATCTGTACCGATGAATAAAACATTCAGAACTCAACCTAACATGCCAAGGTGTTTTCTGTTTCGAGAGGTGCAATGGCTGTTTTTAATGGCATTTTTGCCTGCCTGTAAATTGTGTTGTTTATACAGCTTATGAATTTGCTTTTCACTTTAAACAGAATGTATTGAGTGCCAAGGGAAATGGAAAGGAATTATATTACACTCACACTGTATACTCTCTAAGTAAGGGAGCATCCTGCTGTGCCAACTACTGGCTTCTATGCAGCTGCAAACACAAGGTTGATAGGACAGAGGCAAAGGTAATGGAAAACGGACATTGATTTTGCAAAATGCAATTCTGCAGAGAGCCACCCTCATCCCTGAGGAAATATTGTATACTGTGTACTAGTTGTGTGTTCAAGGGGCATCCCTGATTTGTTTCCTTGGATTTTAATTTAGTTCAGGGTTGTCACATCATGCAGAGCTCTGAGCTGCCTTTGGTGGATGATGTCAACCACTGGCTCAAAGGAATAGGTTTGTTAGATATAAATATTGTGTATTTATGAAGATTAATGGAGGAGCAGCCAGCATGAAGCACAGCTAGGTAATAAAAGCAGAGCTGTAATGCCCTCTCTCCACAGGACAGCAGACCCAGAGAAGTTGGATATGATGCATGAGGAACTATTACTCTTGGCCGTTGGTTTCCATTGGGATTCCAGCACAGGACGCCAGTCTGTGAGGTGAAAGTTAACAGCATCCATGTTGTGTGCCTTCTCTGACTATTCATTCTTTCTGCTTAAAACAAAACCCAAAAACAAACAAAAACAACCCTTACATTTTTGGTGGCATCTCATGCTGGGGGGAAAGGCTGAGATAAATGGATACTTTCAAGGTCATTAGCTTGTGGAGCTCACAGTTTATATCATTCTGCCAGAGTTCTGCTTGGAGAGGTTATAAATGTTTTTCTGCTGGAGCAGGGAGCTCATTGTTGGATTTTGGATCCTCTGCTTGGCTGACAGTGAAGAATCAGAATTCTGGTGGAGTACAGCCCTCCCTCCCTTCCTCCTTGAGGTTCTTTTGTACATACATTTCTAATATAAAACAACAAATCTGATACATGATTGAAGAGCCTGAACTGTCTAAGCAACAGAGGTACCAGCACCAAAATACATGCTGGGACACTTAGCTTCCTGGCACCCCACCAAAAAAGTCAAGGTCAAATGTTGTTCAGTATCCAAGGAAGTTACCTGAAAATGACAGCCTAGAGCTGGACCAACTATTGTCTCATCAGCATTCAGCAACTCGGACACCAGAGGGGAGAGGGAGAGAGAGAAAATCAGACGCCTGAGATGTAGGGGTGGGGTGGGGGAAGGAATGCCCCCTCCCCATGCTGTGGATTTCAAAACACTCTCTCTCTCTCTCTTTTTTTTTTTCTTAGTCCACCCTGAGTCCGGCCCCTGGCAAGATGTGTGCTTTGCAGATGGATCAGCTGCCAAACATTGGCAGCTGAGCCAGTGTGGTGGCACACAGGTATTTTCTCCTTGTACTTGCTATCTGGCCAGCAAAGTAGCCATGGTGGTTTTTTGTTTGAATGAATGGTACCTCCCTCTCCTCTTTATTTTCCAGAAAAGGGACTCCTCTGCACTGCACTGTGCCTCCTGGGCCAGACTTACCCTCTGATGGATTAAAAGGAGCAGAGCTTTGATGGTTTCCAAATCCAGCTTTCAAACAGGTGAGACAATTTGACACTATCTCACCATACAAGTTTCTTCTGCCTTGCACCAGTAACATTGCCACTCAGCAATAGCACTGAAGATAGGCTCTGTAAGTACATACCGGATGGTAGACAATGGATAATGTTGTTTGACCTGGCCACTGCTCATCCTTTAGTTCTTAGTAAAGTCAATAGTTGTCACTGGCATCTCTCTCTGCCTAATCTCTCTGGTATTTCTAGGGCACCTGTCCCTATACCATCTAAGATCCTGACAGCCTTCCTTCAGATGGAATATTTATCCATATTTCTGGATACTGACGGAATTTGCTTTGATAATGCTGCAGCCCTACCCTTGGGTGAAGTGAAAGGTGCCACTGGCTCCAACTCGTTCAGAAATGCTGTGGATATACAGGAAATTCCTGATATGAGATGCACAATCAGTCCAGAAGTTTCATACCAGTAGATGGGAGACTCCAATAGACGAGCTTCACTGGAGCTGAAGGTGCAAGCTGATCTCTAAAATAAATGGACACAATTTTCTGATGTCATTTAAGTAAACAGAGTGAAATTTACTGATCTAGGACTTCAACAGTAGCCTATATAGTGATCAAGAACTGGAGAGCAGTACTGAAAGTGGCTGGTTTGATGAGGATCTCCGAGGGTACAGCTTACTTTTCCATAATCAGGTGAAGGTGCTGCCACAAATTCCCAGTGCTGGTCTGCAGTCTCCTTCTAGTGGGAGAGTGTTCTCAGGCTATACCAAAAGTCTTCTCCTTCCAGGGCAAAACAAGAGTCCAAACAAAACAAGTCCCTTCATCCTTTGGCTGCAGGGGTTTCAAATGGTCCCTTTGCCCCATTTCCACTCAACACCTCCAGATATCAAGGCTGACGTGGAGCACCAACCCCAGGCTCCAGTCAGCAAAGCATCTGTCAGCTTCAATATTCTGCTCCACTTTACCCTTCCCAGGCCTACTCCCAGCTCTAGCTTGTCTGGCTCACCTGCCTTTTAGTCCTCCTTTCCTGACTGCTACAAACTCCTTTCCAAGCTTCCTTTCAACTTGGAACTCACTCGCTCCTCTCCCCAAAATGGAGCCCACTGCCTGTTCTCCCTGTACTCCCTGGAAGAGGAAGTCTCTCACTCTTTCCCCAAGGCATCATGGGAGTTGTGATCTCTAAGGCTAGATTGCAGCATACAGGATCTTCCCAACTGGAACACTCCCAAATAAGTCCCCACTAGTAAAAGGTGCCTAACACAGAATACATCCACAGTGGAGGTTTGACTTTGAAATAATAGAGGGTAGTAGGGTACATGGTGCCTACTAGATGCATGAATGATTCTTCATTTACAACCATCTTGTCAGCCAGTCTGTGCTGGTCTGGAGAATGAACTGTTAATGAATTAATAGCTTGGACATACAGGTGAGTGGCAGACAATGGTAATTTGGTCAACTTAATGTACCCTCTGCACTTGCACAAACACGCACAGCATACATCATTTGAAAGCTTATTATTTCTACTTTAAGAAGAGGTAGGATATGGACCTGTCAAATGGTGCTGTTATCATAGAATCGGGGATAAATAATGACATAATCAACATGTAATGACCACTTTGAAATACTTGCATTAGTTTCTTTTGGTTTAATAATGTATTGTTTCAAGACATAAAATTGGATTTCTTTGTGACCTCAAAGCATAACAACAACAATCCAAAGGGTAAAATGAAATCTTATAATAAATTTGTACAGGTATCATTGAAATGTAATTGCAGTAGGGACATTTCTAGTCAACATCATTATCATCATGATGATCTTTGTTAAGAGTGGGCGGGGTACCACAGTCTTCATTGCCTTGCATGTACACGGTTCTGCCCAGGGAAGACTGGTCTGACTACAGACAGTTGCTTGTGCAGCAACCTCTACTGGTGCAGGCACGAATAAGGGCTTGTAGAAGCTCAGATACCATTTGGGCCCTTGAAGAATACAGGATACAAGAGTATCATCCATATTTTTCCATCCATGTTGCAATTGTGATCCAATATCTGGTTTATCTATGTGAGAAAACATCCATTTGACATGTTCTTCAAAACAGTCCACACATGATGGGAGTTTAGCCAGTGATATGTCCTTTTTTGATGGCTAGATTGAGGCACAAGAAATTCAGGCCTCTCTGGGGCTCCTTTTCTTTCTCTCTCTGGTCATACAGCACTGCTACCAACTTTCTTGCTACAGAAATTGCAGCTTGTCCAACACTCTCTTCAAATTTGGCAAGATCTCCGAAGTGAGAAGCTCCTTTGGTTTTGACAACAGTAAACACAGATTTTTTTCTCAATACCCAATAGGAATGACACAGTTCACCATACTTCCTGTTGTTAATGCATGTGCAGCAGGAAGTATGGTGCAGAAATCAGGCGTGAGTGTGTCATTAATTATGTACACAAGTATGATGTGACGCTTGTCATTTGTGCTGGTCATGGTGCCTGTTTCAATCCATGTGTTCCATTTTTGGAAAGTAGTGAACAACAAGGACGAAACCATCTGTATCAGGTGACCTAATTACTATGGTTCGTTTGGCACCGAGAGACCCAAAATCCATATTGGCACATACAGCATGCAGAAACATTCTTGTATCTGCAACCTCTTGAGTACTGTATAAATCTTGGGCTTCTTCAGTATCTTTACTGGTGATGGACTTTGCTACTTCACCATTGGAAAAGCCTGCAGCAAGAAGGATTGTTTGTGCTGGCTGTGGCTCCTACACTCTTAGGTGCATATTGAATCATATATTCACTCTGGAATTTTACAAGTTGCTGGTCTATCTGCAGACTGTTCTTGACATTCCACTCAATCCATTGAATGGAAGGTATTCTTTCCATCAGTGGTTTCTACGTTGATGTCTATATTATTTTTTTCATGGATGAGATCTTCACCAGCATGAAGTGGTATGATTCCATCTGGAATGAACAAACCTCACTGGAGTCTTTCTACTTCAGTTTTTTCAGCATTAGTGATGAACCATCTCAGCTCATCATAACTGATGCAGAATCCATGAAGTTGTAGTATGTCAATTAAATTGTGAGATCCAAACTCATGGTGTGGCTGTGACTCAAGAGTTATGTATAGTGGTGTGATAATTTTGGAATTGTTACATACCATCTATCAACCAAAGAACAAACTCCTGCACCAACTGGGTCACAAAAGTAACTGACCTATCTAAACTACAATCACCTGGCTTTGGATAATATTCTCAGGCTTTCATTTTTGGCTGTTTTAGATCGAAGGATTGAAGCAGTGTTATACAAAATCACTTGTTCATTTGAAAGCTGTGCAATCAAGTCTTTCACAGATATTCTGTGCACCATCTCCTCATTGAAGGGCTGCCTCCCTGAGGTTGGTTGATCTCTCGAAAGTTTCTGTTTTATGAAGTTTCTTGGGGTTTTTTGTGTATTTTTCTCAAGCAAACAATGCAACAGGACCAATCACTGGAGGATGTGCTTGCTCTGGTGGCTATAGAAGCAGGTGAATGTGATGCTCTCTGATCAGATTCAGTCTTTTTTCTTTCCTGGTTTCAATACAACTCTGATATGTTCCAAATGTGACTTGCTTGTGTATTTCTGAAAGCAACCTCTGGGATAGAGTACTGGTGGCACATCATCTAAACTAGAAATCTCATCCAGTAGCTGTCAGTACAATTCATCTCTCCTGGCTTCTACTGCCAGCATCACAGAATTCTGTCCAGCACTGGTGGCTTTTGACAGTTTTGCATTCTTTTGTTTTTCTTGACAAATAGCACATTTTTCAAAGTTTTTGGAGAGTCTTTTTCTCTTTGATGTAAGCTTTAAGGGGCTTGTATCTTCCCTGTCTTTCTTAAGCTGTACCTTCCCTGGAGAGGTAAAATTCCAAAATTATACTGTAAGCATTACCACCACCACTACCACCATTTTTCATTCTGCACAAGCATACAGACTTGTGCTAAATTAAATATAAATTAGATCTATACATTAGTATCGAAATTGCCATTTTTGTTTAGCGAGCACTGTGACTGAAGCTCCACATAAAGCTGTGTGGTGTCATCTCTAACACGAATATTGACCTATGCATAAGTGTCACGGAATTAAAAAGCTAGTTTCTAGAATATTTCAAAGGCTTGTACTGCATGCATAGGCAAAATTTAAACCTTCTACCAGACAGACTAGATACTACATTGTATGTATGTGAAGGTCCTCACTCGGGAGGTTGTTCAGGAAGCGTGGCCTAGTGATCAAGGCTACGACCTGTGACCAGCCAGGGGATTGTATATCCAGGGTCCATATGTGGGGGAGAAAGGAATGCCTCCCTCTCTGACTGTTTCGGGGATGGGCCCTCCCTTCTATCAGGGACGAATCTGTTTTCTTCCAGGTTTGCCACCAAATGAACTCTGTGTTTCCCTATCTTTTAATTCCTCCACCAGATGGAGTGTTTGCTGAAGGGGTGGTGGTGTGGGGCTGGTTGGACCCAAAGTAATTTCTTAACCCCCTGTGGCCCAGTGTGGGGTTTGTACACCCCATCACAATGTACAAAAGCTTGCAAATGGAGAAGCGTTACATTAGGAATTCACGTACATTTATATCTACCCCTTCTGTAGCACAAACTATGGGCACACAATCTACTACTACTGTACTGTGCACAACCTTCAGTATGAGACTGATCTGGTCAGCAAATGTCAAGTTTATAATAGTTTTCTATCTTTTCATCACTTGTGAGATACTCTGACAATTCAGAATATGCAACGTGAAAACATTTCATGTTCATATATCATGAAATGTTGATATTTGCCATTTTTGCCACAAGCTAAAGAGGAAAAAATATTTGCTCAAGCAAAACAATTAATCTTTTAATACATTGTTGCTGGATAGCTTTGACCCATAAACACCACATTAAGGTGTTGAAATTTATTTAAAGAGTAAAAACTGTAGTCATAGTCTTGTTGCAATATTTCTGGAACTGTACAAAAAATGACACTTTCTCATTTTGGGTACCATTGTTTCACCTCGCCTACAGGCTTATATCACCACTTGGCAGTTCAACATCATACCTTCTCTAAACATACGTAATATAAGCTTTCAAATTATATAGGATGTGAGTGTGTATAGGGTGGGTACATTAAACTCCAACAATATGGCCCTTTTGAAGCATTGCAGCACGCCTACTCATCTCTAGTTCCTTGAACAATTATTTTAGCTTCTGTCATAGCAGATTCAATTTGGCTAACAACAAAGTACCATTTTCTATAGTTAGTTCTGGTTCAAGCAGTAGTCGCTCATTTATGCCTGGTATAGATGTTTTCTCCAAGAGCTGGTCTCAAGTCATCTTGTTGCTGGAAAATGGCAAGTTCCTCTAAAGTAGCAATCTATTGGTCTGGAGAGACACCCACATTCTCTGCAAATTAGCAAAATATGTATCTTTCTACCACTACATTTACTGTAGGCATTAAAAATTCTTTAAAGCTGTAACTGCAGGCGCATATGGGTTACCAGGAAGAGAAATAGTATAAATATACATAATCAAACACAGAGACAGGGTAACAGCAAACCTTGATTCCAGGAGTCATCCCACTGATAGCAAAAATAAAGGGTGAAATGCTGAAAAATGACCATTGACTTCAATGGGGGGGGGGGGCCAGTATTTCACCCACAGTTTTCAAATTACAAGACCAGTTTGTAAACACCAGTATTGGCTCATATAGCAAGGCAGAAATGCAGAAAGCAAGTAGGACAGTAGCCACCCTTGCTGCTAAATTGTTATATATCGTAATTGAGACACAGCAACAGTACCATATAGTAAACAGTTTCCTTATTATAGGAACTTCTGACCAACAACCAGGATTACAATGTGAACTGTCCGAGCAGTCTGTGGTAGCTACAAAAGCTGTAAGTATCCTCTAGCACCATCTAGGTAACTCACATCACCATGGTAACCAGAGGGACAATAACAACAAGGTACTTCTACAGAAACCAAGTAGGCCTTAGGTCAATACAAGCTATCACACCCAAAATAATGATGTTGCCAAATTCTCTAGTAACGGAGTTGTAACAGTTTTAATTCTTTAAATAAACTGACCCAAAATAGCCTGGCAAGGCAACGAATTAGAAAATGCAGAAAACAGATCCAGAATTTTCCAAGACCCTGAAGAATGCAAAAGAATCATGCCACCTGACGTGGTGGGGCAAGATGGCAGCTACAGGCTGATAAGTGTTATGCCACTCAGCTTATATGGCACAATCTCAATTGGCAGGAGTTTAAGATACTTTTTCCTGGGGATTTAGCTCCACTGTAAATGGTTTTCTTTGAAAGAATTTAAGCTTCCCAACGGATAAGTGGAGATAAAATATGGCAAATGTAAACTCTTCCTCAGTTTATCAAAAGGTTCAGACAGCCCTGAACCAGCTCTTATGGATTACTCCTACATAGTATCAGATGTGGGACTCCTTGCAAAGGTCTGTGGGTGCAGCATGCTCTGTGGCAACTTGTAAAGTAGTAATAGATTCCAGCAGCTGCAAATTGGTGAATAATACTAAAGTATGCAGGAGTCTTTGGAACTTCAGCTTATCCTAAAAACCAGTTCAGGGAGATGAGTCCAGGCTCTGTGAGCTCAGCCCTTCTCAGAATGGAACAAAAGTTGGATGTTCTCCACACTTTGGTGAGTGGAACAGAAATTAAACTTTGTGAACTTGAACAAAAGACTGATCATTTGGGGGGAAACAGTGAGGAACCACAGACAATTAGTAGTCTACAGGCTTGACAGAATCATTAATGAGGGATAATATCCAATTAAGGAGGACGGAAATCTGGAGAATCCTTGTATGGATTCCAGTCAGCAGCTAGTAAATTCTTTGGCTGGTCATTAAGTAGCAAAAACATTCATGCAAAACGTAAGTGACTGAAGTATTTGAAGTGTACAGGTATGTGGTGTGCTTCCCACATGCTGTGAAAGTGTTTCTCCCCCCACCCACCTAGCCAGAAAAATGTATGTATTAGAAGGCACTTAACAAAAGGCTTGAAGGGGCCTGGCAACAAATTAACTCAGTTAAAATCTGTGGGAGGGTTCAACTTCACATCATGAGACAAGGACAGGATGAGTAACCAATATAAAACTGAAAGGCACTTTGCTTATGTCTTTTGGATGGCCTGTGGCTGGATAATAGTCCTACAGAGACAAGGTAAGATGATTCTTTGGAGGATGTTATAAAGCTTTAATTTTTTCTTGTTGTTAAAGGTAGATAGAGATTTCTTTGTAGCAGGAAGTTTTTTCCTACCCAGAGGCCTTCTATACCCATCTCAGTGTTTGTTTAAATGGAACTATTAGTCCTACTTGTTGAATGATGTACTTGTGGCACCTTAGAGAACAAGTTTATTTGAGCATAAGCTTTCGTGAGCTACATTGGATCCGATGAAGTGAGCTGTAGCTCACAAAAGCTTATGCTCAAATAAATTTGTTAGTCTCTAAGGTGCCACAAGTACTCCTTTTCTTTTTGCAGATACAAACTAACACAGCTGCTACTCTGAAACTTGTTGAATGATGTGAACCAAATCAGACACACCCTTCATAAAAGGAGGAGGAATAAGTCAGTGATCTGTGAGCCTCATAAATCTTTGTCTGGATTGATGAAGAAAGGGGAAGCATTTGGAGAGACTCATACACAAAACTAGTAGAAATTTTCAGAATTTCGAATTTTCAACAAAAGTTTTCACCCAAAATTCTATTTTTGTCAGGAAAAAAAAAGTCATAAAAATTATCAGGTTTCTCCTGTGATTATATTTGTAAGTGGAACAAATGGGCCTGGTTTTCAGTAGAAAGGTAAGTTGACAAAACAAGACAGAGATAAAATGTCTATAAAATAAAAGACCCTGTGGCTATGGAAGAACCTGAAGAAGTTCTGAGGTTTTTTTCCAAACCATTAGAAATTTTCTGAAAAGCATTCAGCTCTTCCCCACCGCCTTCAGCTATATTAATAAATTCTCTCTTCACAATTGCAGTAGGGAGCACAAAGCTTACATAGTTACAATTACAAACAGCTTCTAAACAACATAATAAAAAGAATCCACAATTGTCTGATTAATGGGGTTTTAATTACCTCCCCCCTCCCTTTTTTCCCCTCTGGAAATATATTACTTAATCCCTTTTGGATATACTGTATATAACCACTGAAAATCATAGATACCTTGCTTTTCTCAGGACAGGGCCGGCATAGTACAGAGGAGATTAATATCAGTTTCTGCTTTGCCATTCCAAACCCCTGCTAACTGTAAATAATATTTCAAAAAAGATCTTGATGTATCATGGTCTGTAATGTAGCAGTGATGATGTTGGTTGTTATGTCTTTAGCAGTGATTTATCATCCTCTGCAATGACACAAATCATGGATGGCTCATGACATACCAGAATGTATGATCTCTTAGTTGTGGCAGTGATTTATTCTGTACTTAGATCATAACATTTTGAAACCTGGGATTTGTAGCTTATCTTTTGCTACTATCCACTTTTAAAATGTACCTACACTCATAAACCCCTCTCTTTGTTATCAATGCGTCAAGCAGCCTTTTTTCTCCTTGTTCATGATAACTTGTAACAGTCCACTTTGGGTAGGCCTCGAGTGGTTGTCTTGGAGCTCTGAATGACTCATTTCCATTGTGTCTTCTCCACCACTTTCTAACTTTCAATGTCCTCCTCCTGCATTCTAGTGCTAGGGACATATTTTGGAATTATGCTGCATATATAATGAGTATAAAATGTTCCTCTGAAAGCTGAAGTAAGCTCAGCTGTTTGGGTACAGTAGGCCCATTCCGACACAACAAGCCCACACTCAAGCTGTGATTCCAACAGAGGAGCAAGCTTGTCAAGTCTGATCTGATCTAATCCAGTGAGCTATTGCCATATCAGCTCTGCACCGATAAAGTGAAAGCTCCTATTTTTATTTGTTTTAACTTGTGGCATTAAAAAGTCCAGTTAAAGATCCAGTACTAATACATTTATAGGGCCTTCATGCTGACAAAACAAAGCATATGTCTCTTAGAAAGTACATAAATAATTGTTAGAATACAGATTTCCTGGTTTCTGGATCAAAGAAATGGACATTATTGTCAAATGAGAAGAAACACATTGGGCCAAATTCTGCTGTCAGCAAACACCATCAGAAGAGTTGCATGGGTGTCACTGAGGGAAGGCATAATTTAGCGCATCGTAAGCTTACCTTGGGATCAGGCCTGAGAGCCTGAGAACCCTCATCTCCCATTGGGATGAATCCTGAAGTCCTTACTCACAGTTTAGTTAGTGTTTACTCAGGCAAAATTCCCACTGCTGTCAGTGGGCAGTGAAGATACTCAGTACCTTGTCGCATTGGCTGCAATAAACCAGTAAGTTTTAAGATGATATGGTGTAACCCTTGATCTAGGTCAGGATTTACAGAGAAGTTGGTCCTGGGTATAAACCACCACCAATCCCATGTGGTATATTTGTATATCCACTTTTCAATAGTATAAATAAGTAAGGAAGGTGCAAGACAGTGGCATAAGAGGCTGTGTGATGCCTTTAGACAACATTGGCGGTGTTCGTCAGTTGGGCATTGGAGAACCATGGAGAACTACAGAGTCTTTGTGTGTCCAGCAGCCTGAATATAGAAGCTAATGTTGTACCAATATTTGAAAAGGATAAATGTGACAGCCCAGGTAATTATAGGCTAGTCTATCTGACATCAATCCCAGACAAAATAATGGAACTGATATGGCACTTGATTAATAAAGAATTAAAGGAGGGTAATATAATTAATGTCAATCAGCATGGGTTTATAGAAGATAGATTCTGTCAAAATAACTTGATATCTTTTAAAATGAGATTATAAGTTTAGTTGATAAAGGTAATGATGCTGATGTAATATACTTAGACTTCTGAAAGGCATTTGACTTGGTACCCTATTACATTTTGATTAAAAAACTAGAAGACTACAAAATTAACATGATACACATTAAATGGATGTAAAACTGGCTAACTGACAGGTCTCAAAGTATAAATGGGAAATCATTATTGAGTGGGTGTGTTTCTAATGTGGTCCTGCAGGGATTGGTAAATACCCTTATGCTATCTAAAATTTTAACAGTGATCTATGAGAAAACATAAAATCATCACTGATAAAGTTTGCACATGACACAATGGTTGGGGAATAGTAAATAATGAAGAGGACAGGTCACTGATAGAGAGCAATCTGGATCACTTAGTACAGGGGTTCTCAAACTGGGGGTCGGGACCCCTCAGGGAGTCATGAGGTTCTTACATGGAGGGTCGTGAGTTATCAGCCTCCACCCCAAATCCCGCTTTGAATCCAGCATTTATAATGGTGTTAAATATATTAAAAAGTGTTTTTAATATATAAGGGGGGGTCACACTCAGAGGCTTGCTGTGTGAAAGGGGTCACCAGTACAAAAGTTTGAGAAGCACTGACTTAGTAAGTTTGGGTGCAAGAAAACACTGTGCATTTTAATAGAGCCAAAGGTAAATATATTCATCTGGGACCAAAGAATGTAGTCCATACTTACAGGATGGTGGACTGCGCTTTGGGAAGCAGTGACGCTGAAAAGGGCTTTGGGGGAGAAGTGGGGTTGTGGTGTATAATCTGCAGAACATGAGCTCCCAGTGGAACACTGTAGGGGCGAATGTGATCCTTGGTGGCATAAACAAGATGGGTGTTGAGAGGTTAATGCCAATAATGAGGTAATATATTGTGACCGCTAGTGGAATAGTGTCCAATTCTGGTGTCTACACTTCAATGTTGATAAATTGGAGAGGGTTTAGAGAAGAGCTACAAGAGTGATTAAAGGATTGGAAAACATGCTATCTTATGACAGACTCACCGCGCTCAATCTATTTATCTTAACAAAGAGAAGGTTAAGGGGTGACTTGATTACAGTTTTTAAGTACCTGTATGGGGAATGGAAATTTGGTAACCGGCTATTTAGTCTAGCAGACAAAACTACAAGATCTAATGGCTAGAAGTTGAAGCATTATGTAAGTGGAGGAATGGTCCTGCTATTGTGGGGAATTTTCCTGGCTTCTCTGCTACCCCAGTGGAATCAGATGGTGAAAGGATCTCTGTCCCCACCCCAACTCCCTTCAACCATATGCTTGCCTGAGCTCGAGGACACCACTTCCTCTCTCCCATGCAGAGGAGTCCCTGTAACCCCAATAAGTCTGGGCCCAGGATCTTTGGGGAGCTTAACCCTCTCGCCATAACAGGGGCTAGTTTCAGTAAGAGACCAACAGCCCCCTCACATAGACAAATTCAGACTGGAAATAAGGTGCAAATTTTTACCAGTAATGGTAATTAATCATTATAATTACAATTTACCAAGGGCCATCGTGGATTCTTCATCACTGGTGATTTTACAATCAAGACAGGATGTTTTTCTAAAGGATACCCTCTGGGTCAGTAGTTCTCAACTAGGGATACGCATATCCCTGGGCGTACAGAGAGGTCTTCTAGATCAAATATCATCTAGATATTTGCCTAGTTTTAGCACAGACTACACAAAAAGCATGACCTTTTAGTACAAACTAAAATTTCATACATTCACTTGTTTACACTGGTCTATGTACTATAAAATAGAAGTACAATATTTATATTCCAATTAATTTATTTTACAATTATATAGTATAAATGAGAAAGTAAGCAATTATTCAGTAATAGTGTGCTGTGCCACCTTTGTATTTTTATGTGTGATTTTGTAAGCAAGTAGTTTTTAACTAAGGTGAAATTTAAGGGTACGTAAGACAAATCAGACTCCTGAAAGGGGTACAGTAGTCTGGAAAGGTTAAGAGCCATTCCTAGTTCAAACAGGAATTAATTCAGAAAAGTTCTATGATCTGGATTATACAGGAGGTCAGACTGGGTAATCACAGTGGTCCCTTCTGGCCTTAGGACAGATTCTCTGTTGATCTCAGTCACCACTAGGTTCAGCAGAGGAAGTGAGTTAAAAAGAGCTGATGCTGGCTCCCTGATTCTAACTCTAGCTCCAGCCCTGATTCCAACTGTGGTTCTAGAATAGTCAACAACAGCATGGAGGCTGTTTTACTCTACACCCAGAAGCTCAAACTAGCCAGACCGCTGTAGTTCTGCTAACACACTTGCTATGTCAGAACCAGGTTGATGATTGCAATAGGAGCAAACTACGTGGTTCTATACCAGCTAAAGACTCCCTCATGCTCAGGAAATGACCATTTGGGGAGATCCAGCCAGTCCCCAGCCCACTTGCTTTGCCAAAACAGCAGAAAGGGCTGTAGTGTAGTCCAGAATAACCTTTATATCAATTACATCCTTTTCTCTTCAGCCAGAGTCACTGCAATGCACACCCCTGATATCAGGCTAGTGAACTCTGGCTACTAGCTTCTCAAAAGCACACAATAAAGCATCCATCAGTAGGAACATTTAGCCACTCAGTTTGCTGTGTTGATCTTGCTTTTAACCCTTTCATTTGCATATGCAGCAGGTTGCCTTACTGTTCAGCTATCACTTGGATTGTTTCATTTTGCCCTTTAAATGAAAGTCTAGAAATAATGTGCATTTTAATAAAAACAGTTTCATTAGCTCAGCTCAGAGCTTTGTCATGTATTTACAGCATGTTCTATATTGTTGTATGATTTTTATGAATTCGCCTAGGAAAATGGTGCAAATGTTTAGGTTCAGTGTCCTCTTTCCTGAACTGTTCACAAGTCACCTTGTATTTCGAGACAGAGGATACCTCATGGCAGCGATAGCTGTATTACATTAAAAAAGACGATTAAGAGAACATTAAGATTGCAAAGTGAAGTACTCAAAAGTTAGGAAATGCCAGCATTAAGGTTGCCTGTACAACCTTAATTCAACCACATTTCTGTACATATTATGATGCAGACTTTAATTACATGATCCAGACTTTTTTTTCCACAGGACCCCTCCTCATTGAGTGTACAGGCTGGGTGGGTCTCTGGGGATGAATCAGGGTTGCAAAGAGAAGGAGGCTGCTGTTGGTAGCACCTCAGACTGATTCATAGTAGAAGTCAGAAAGTGTGTGGTGAACCAGGTAGGAAATTTCAAAAAGAGAAAGGATGGTCTTATCATTCAGGCAGCTGAGGTGATTGAATGCTTGACTTTGCAACCTTAACATTATTTTAATTTAGAATTTTGGATGTAATTTTCTGGGTTTTAAACTTAAAATAAAAAAAAACAAAAATGTAACCAAGTTGGAACCATATGGACTCTACCTCCCCCATGGGTCATCAGCAGAGTTGGAGTTTTTAGATCCATTGCAGAGTCCTCTAGCATTTGAGGTAACAAAGTAACTGGTCGAAGTAGAAGGCTGTTATCTTCCATGTGGACCTGGCAGGTGAAGGTGGGGGGTGGGGGTGGGACAGGATCTCAAGTGGAAGGGGCGGGGTTGGAGGGCTAGCCTCCCGAAATGGGGGGTTCACCCGCCACCCAGGCCCACCAGTGAAAATTTCAGCCTGAATGGTTACATTTGGCTAAGTCATAGGCAATAAAAAACAAGGTCTTATAATGGAAAGTGTTAGGCAACTTTAACTATAGGCATTGCTACTTGCTCCACACCATAATTATATGCTTTATAAAATATGCCTAGCTGTAAAATGTAATTCATTTGTCTCCTAAGAACAGACGTATAGAAAGGGAAAGGAACCAAATATGTTAGAATAAATAATGTTCTAGTCACAACTATCCACCTAAAAATTGGCAGCTCCAAAAATAAACAGCAGTGATTAAAAAATAAGCCTTCCTAACTATTAGCCCTAGATGCCTGGTTTCAGAGTAGAAGAGAAACAATTTCAAAAACTAGTGGCAAAGGCGAGAATAACAGTATCACGTTTCCAGCAAACAACTCTGATCATCAGTTCTAAACAATGGGGTTTCTGAACAGCAACAAATTCACTACTTATAGCTAATTTCATCTAATAGAATTGTTTACTTTTGATCCACAGCTCTAAATACAAATGTATCTGAAAATCATGTAAGTGTCCTTATAAAACCCAATATGGGATGTGCATCAGCAACATTCTTACTACATTATCTATACACTACTTACCAATTACCTTTACATGCTCTACATCTTCCTTTACAATAGCCTTCTTTGCATACTCCTCCATTATTTTACAATGTGCTTACGCTTTAATGTAATCAAGCAATACCTTACTTCTTTATGTACACTACCCTTTACAACACTCCTATTTCTTTATGTACATGCTACACTTTATTTCTCTCTCTATATTCTGCTACACGGTGCTTTTACTTCCACACTTGCACTATAATACTTTACAGTACTCTCACTCCATTATGCATTTGCTGGACTAGATTCTCCAGTGTGTTACACCAATTTTCCTCAGATGCAATGCCGATGAAATCAATTGAGTTACATAAGCATAAAACTGTGTAACACATTGGAGGAACAGACCTCCCCCCATATCAATATAATTTCTTTATACACACACTTCTTTATAATGCCCTTCTCTGCATACTTCTTAATTTACAATGCCCGTGTTTATTTCCATACACTTTACTTGTCTCTTCATATTCAGTAGTCATTACTAAGATATAGCTGATCTAGGCAGCTATGCAGAGGTAGGGAATTTTGAAAAATTATTGCAAAAAACCTCATATCTTTCTGCCATTCTGTGTTCATTTTAGTGGTTTCCATTGTAACAGTTAACAAAAGATACAAAGACATACATACCAGAAACATAAGGTATGAAAATTTAAATTTTTAAACAGGATATACATTTAAATAACTACTACATTTCCCATTTGGCAAGAGTATTGTTGTGGCTAATGTATGTATTTCCAAAAACAATGATATGGTTTCCAGTACTATCTTCCACAAAATTTTCAATGAGCAATAAAAAAAGGTTGAGGTGGGATGTGTTTTATCCCACCATGTTATATCATCCCTCTTTTTCCTCTTTGTTGGATGGCAATCAGAGACCCCCATGCCAAGCTTTGGAAGCAACAGCATCTGGCTCCTTGGCAGATTCTGCAGGCGGTCTTGTTGCCAGCCTTTAAGCTGTGTCTGGGTCTGCTGCATGGTTTGGCTGCAGATGGGCTCTCTGGGTTGCCTTGTGCTTCTGGGTGCCAGTTTTGGCTTACCTTTGATTCCGAAGACTTTACTAATTTTTATTCATTTGTGAATAAAGGCCCATCCAAACGCCTCATGAAACCAATACCAAATTGTACTGATATTTAAAATAAAAAATGAGGACGCTGTTTTTCCCATTGCTGAAATAGCATCTGCAAATGGATCTAGATCTATCAGTGTTTCCATTATAAATCAGAGGGCTAAAACTTAGCCATGAATGTTCTTCCCAGAAATAAAATATAATATCATGGTTAGAATATGGTACAAGAATAGTGATGATTTTTTCAGACGATCTAACTATTACAGTACTCAACTTCCCTACTTTTAATGGGAACAGTACTGAGAAATGAATTTCTACTGCTGAGTTTAAGTCCAATAACATTTAAGTTACAAAAATGCTTCTTGTTGATGTTTCTGGTAGCCTAGGTTTAATACAGCCCTGGAGTCTCTTCCAAGAACATTGTCTGGGCCTAAGAAAAGATCCTCAAAATGTGAGAATAGTGTAGAAATTGAAAGAGTTTTGCAGAGAATAAAATATTTCTTGGTGTTTGGGTATGTATGGATTTAATATTAGAAGACAATGAGCCAAATTCACCAATGGCATCAGTAAATCTAATTGAAGCCAGTGGAATTGCACCCATTTGCACGTAGTGCTGAATTTGATCCTGTAGGACTAGATGTGCTGAAAGCACAACCATGTAAGTCTACATTTCAGTAATAAGACATGGCAGGCTATTGTTAGTGGTTAGTGAAGCACAGGGTGAAGCCAAGTGCCTCTGTCCTTCCAAGAAGTGCTGATATACACAGATGGCCTGGTGTGTCCCTTTCAATTATAAAATTAAGCCTTTGAAACAAAAATGTAACTTCTAACATCTAATAATTAAATTTTATGTATGCTCTATACCAGTGCATCCATCCTCACATCCCTGTCAGATAAAGAGGGGCTGCTCACTGCATTCTTAGATGTACAGCCTTTTTGGCAACTAACATTTTTGCTGTGCTAGGAGATGTGGGAGCCTGTTTCTTGGCACAATTATAAATATGCTTTGAAATTAGTAGGTTAGTTGTATTCTTCATTTGATACTTTTGACAAAAGTAAAGAAAAGTGCCTTGCCCATGTAACCTGCCTGCATCTGAGGAAGTAGCTCTGGCTGAGAGAGAACGGTGTGGTGGTGGCTGTGTGGTGCTTTCCGCAGTTGGCACAGGCCAGGGTGGCTCAAGTCAGGTGTGCAGTGGGGGAACTTGTCATAGGTCACACGGACACATTTTAAAAGTGCCTGGGGTCCTGGACTGTCTCCATGCCCTCTACTGGGCAGCCCAGGCCCTCTTAGGGATGTAGAGCACAGAACAACATTCACTAGGCCCTAGTACTCTCGAGTGTGAGGTGGAAATCCGGACCTGCAGCTATGCTGATGCACACAGTAGCCCTATTCCCCACTGAGTGCAATACAGAGCAGGATTTGGCTGATAGCAGGGTCAGGCACTTACTGATCGACCCCAGTAAAAGATTTCCTAATAAAAGTAGGATCCTTGAGTGACAGTTCCAACAATAATGAAAATATTTTAAAAATAGTTTTTTGTTGTTTTTTTTTTTCATTTCAGCATACAACACATGGGTTTTACCCATAGCCTTTTGGCCAGAGCCAGTATCTGTTCCTTACGTATAACACAGTATTGAACTCAGTGATACAACCAGCCTACATAAAAAGCTAAATCTAACTAAATGAACTAAAACAAATCAAAGTGGTGGCATGCTGGTGCTCAGAGCTTTTTTTTTTTTTTTTTTTAAATAAACTTTTCTTTCTTGTAATTAGGAAAAGGTTTATTTGATTTTCTCTTCACATGTCCCTGCAGTCTATAGGCAGTCTCTGCACATGAGTTATAACAATCTTTCTTGTTCAATCTTCCTTTCAGAATAATTCTTTCTTGGATTCTTTTTAACAATCTTTCTTGCAATCTTGTGCTCCTGGAGTCTTGTTTGAATCAAGCCAGGATGTTAATTACTCAGGTGTAGTGGCTGGTGAGTCCTCTTTTCAAATCACAAAGAAATGGTTCCATTTCTATTTTCTTTTCCAGGTTTTTAATTATTATCATTTTCATCGTGAAAGTGTCTTCTGGTCCCAGTCTGGCAAAGTTGTTGGGTACATGTGCAACTTTAAACATGAGTTGTCCAACTGCATTCAATGGGACATGTTTAAAGTTATTCCTGTGCTTAAGTGCTGTGCTGGATCAGGTCCCATATTGTGGCATATACCAGCCTAATGTTCACCTGTTTCACTGCTGTGATAATAGCACACCTTGCTGATAATAATAGTAAACAAATTACTGATCCTTTACCAGAAGTCCCAATTTAAATACTAAGGAATCAATCAGCAAATCACTCTCTATCATTAACAGCTCGTAGAGTCCCCCAAAGATGCTGGAAATATCCATCTGATATGGACAATGATCCAGAGCTGAGCTAACGCACTACTGCAAAACAGGACTGTTGAATACTGTATTTGTTTGAATTGCAAACTGCTGTTCAGCTCATCCATGGTTGTGCCCTCTTGTGAGTTGTTAGATGAAAGTGTTTTTGTTTGCTTGACTGTTAGGGGGAGTGTTTGGTTATTCAGTGTAAGAATGCCCGTATTCACATGTACGCACAAGCATCTGTACACTAACAAGAGTATTCTCTATTTCCTATTTTCTGGCTTTAAAATTTCAGACATCCAACTGGGGAGCAGAAACAACTCCATGTGACTTAGGTAACCAATCGCATACCATGAATATTGAATCATAAAGAGTGAACAGACAAATTGAATAGCTCACAAATAAACCATAAGATGAAAATTATCTGTCCAAACTACTAGTATCCAGAAAATAGCTGTGAATAATGACTATATCAGAAGAAATTCAGGTTGGCTCATCATTCACAAACGAAAAAGAAGAGCTTAACCAACCCTATTGCTGTGTCACATGACCCCACCTTGCATACTGGATCAGCTTCTGAGGTTGCACTGGATACAAGTGAAGTCAGAGTTTGTCCCACTGTATGGAAAATTTATCAGATCCATTCCTATGTACAATCTTAATCCTATGAGGTATCATAAAGGTACAAATACATTATTCATTTATCATACATAATGATATGCTGTGAACATTATACTTATGGTTGAAGAAATGACATCTCTACAGCTGTATCTTTGTCCAGCTTCTAGTGGGCAAGAGCCCATACCACAAAAACCACCATCTCATTTGGCACTAATCGCCATTTCTGTTGGCAGCCTCAGCAGAGAGGCCAAGGACTGAATGAGCGTGAAGGCTGAGCTCTACCCTGAACTCTACCCTAGAGGTGACCCTGCAGGTCAGTGTTGACAAACTGGTAAAGCCAAGGGGGAAGCATACATTCTCATTGTCTGCCCTGTATCTGTTCTTTGGATACAGTAAGGAATTCAGTCTCCAAGGCTTGTCAGATTAGCACTCTTCCATAGTCTTTCCATTCACACTAAAAGTTTATAAAATTAAAATTGTTTTAGGAGTCCCTGTATTGCAGGTACTTGTAATTTCTGAGAACCTTACCCTTTGCCACGCTGATTCTCTGTCCAAGGGTAATGTTTTTTATTTGTAAAGAAAATTTGGAAAAATCCCACATCACTCTTTCTAAATCACACAAGCATAAATAAATGGTGCTTTCCCCCAGTTCCAACCATGATTGTGAGAAATTTTTAAACAAATGTATTTAAAACTTGATTCATATTTTTTTTTCATTTATTTTCCATGGAGTTGTACCTGTAGATTTTAGGCCCTTGCCCTTTGCCAAGACAGATCCTGAACTCCTCACTGGGCAATGACACATGCACACATGAGCAGCAGCTGCTCCTTCATATGTCTGGAATGAGCAAAACTGGGAAAAATCAGCAGTGTAGCCCAGAGATCTGAGAACACGCGTATAGCCTCAGAGCAAGCCAGCTCTGTATATATTGCCCCACAAAACGATAGCATCCCTATGCACTTGCCATGCCTAACTTGTTTCAGGCACAAGCAGGAATAAGTCAGCACAGAATGCATCAGGATGATGTCTTTCCCTGTCCCTCCTGTCAGTACAGAAGAGGGTGGGGACAGATTCTCCCGTCTGGCTGAGTTCCACTAAGCTTAGGACCTGATGTGGGTGGGAGGATGGGAACATAAAGCTAGTCTTGTATCACCTTTGCATGTGCTTAGGGTGACTGGGGGCCAGTTCAACCCCTCTAATTTAGGTGTAGGTGCAACAGTCCCCAAAGGGCAATTCCGGCAATGGGGGAATGAGAGACAGCACAGCAGCACTTTGGAACTCTCTCTAAACCATGGGCGCAAAGCAGGGTGGCTGCAGCTAAGAAATCTCCTAGGGAATCCTCAGGACGCTATTTAAGTGCTTTATGACCCCTTTTAGGCAACAAGAGTGGTGCCAGGGTTCATAGAAAGGGCCAGGACCTGGTCTGGAATGTTACTGGGGCTCATAGGGAAAGCTTACTCTGTGATGGTGTCCATTGCTCCAGAAGCACCTCTCTACGCGGGTGGATTTGGTGTACCTTCCCCATTCCCACTGAGTCTGTGGGTTCCAAAAACTCTACAGCTACCAACCCAGAATTTTCACATCTCTGTTGCAGCAGTTGGTTTGGCTGGTTTCTCAAATTTCTGACTTTACCCTAGAACCAGTGAATAAAGTGGTAGTCCCTGAATAAAATAAATTTCTCTTCTAAAAGGGCTTTCAGAGTAAGATTTAAGTTGAATTCTAAGGAGAAATACAAGTATCCTGCAGAATTGCAGAATGGATGGCTTTATTTCTATTCCTCGTAGAAAATGTTATCTCAACTCAAATTTCAAAGCATTTCCATAACAAAGCCAATACCATATTGAAACATACAAAATTTCAAATTCTCAATTGCTTTGATGTGGAATTGATCTTTGTCCAAATGGAATTTAGTAATTTCTAAAATTTTAAAATGTTTCCTCGAAAGTAGGATCCCTTTTTAGGGAAAATTAACCCATTTTCACTCAGAAAGGGTCCTATTTTTAGTGAAATGGCAAAATTTCAAAGGTTTTTCATAAAACTGAGCATTTGGACATTTGAAATAAGTTGTAAAAAATACTAATTCTGAAACTTTCTAATTTAATTGAACCAGATTGTGAAGTCAATCAATTTTTGCAATTGAAGAAAATGCCAGGGTATTCTTCACGAGGACACCATGACACTAGACCTTGATCCACCCTTTTGTCCAACATAGCTCCAATTTTGTGACCTACTGTGATGCTGCAAAAGCCAGCTGTTTGACATGGGATTTGGAGAGGACGCTTCCCCTAATGATAAAGGGATGGAAAAGCATATCTGTGGGTGGTCGCTTGGCTGAGTTTCTGTTGACGTGATTACTTAATGCTGCTTGGATTTTATTGTATTATTAATGATGCTACAGCACTAATGAGCCTTGGATAATTATCTTTTTAATATTTTAAAAGTAAATACAGGGTTTTTTTTAAAATTACTCAAACCTTAGTTCAGCCAAATGCCACTGAAATGTATGGAGTTTTGGTCTGAATAAGATCTGCATAATGACCGATCTATGGAACTGTGTGTGGAGAAAGGCACTCTTCATCATGAGTAAAGGGATCAGAATCTTGCTCTTCTCAATTTGGATTAAATTATTCCATGGTTTTGAGCTTCCATTGAAGAACAGCAGCATCCTGCAAGTAACAGCTTTCCTCTGCCTCAGGAAGATGGTATGTTGACTATAAAACAAAACACAAAGAAATTTAAAATAATACTTCATGTGTCAATCATCTTTACTAGTCTATCAAGTGTATCTATCTATCTCCGTTGTAGTTGTTACCCAAACGATTGTAGGTTTGTGGAATGTGCTATTATTTTCCAAGCTCATGTTTGCATTGAGCTGCATGGCAATACCATTTTCCTTGAAAATTGTATATTAAGGTGATGCATTTTCAGCATTAATGAAACATATCTTTAGGACTTGATCCTGCTGCTGTTGAAGTCAATAGGAGCTTTGCCATTAACTTCTATAGTATGGTTGAGACCTACTTTTTAAAAATTGATTTCTATCAATAAAACCATAACCAACACGTTTCTTATATAGGGAAGGCACAAAACCTCTTGAAGCAAAAAAAAAAAAAAAGTATATACCATACAGTTGTCTTTGTTTTATGGGCCTTGGTCCTGCTCTCATTGAAGACACTGCCAAAACCTCCAACATCAGTGGGAACAGGATTGGGTCCAGGATGTTTGAATTCTCAATGTTCTCAATTGTTTCATTACAATAGCCAATTCTTTGTGCCAAGATTTGAATACACCTCTTCCTCACACCATTTCACAAAAGGCTTCGATCCCAAGAATAGGAGAATACAACAAGGGCATATAAATATGAATGTCAAACCGCCCCCATCAATGAAATGCTTTAAAGTAGTGGGGAGTTCCATAGAGCAGTAGGCCATATAAATACAATGAAATGATAATGAGGCCAACCGGTGATGAAGACCACCCACCCGTGGTTTTATTGCTGTGATTTGGAATGAAGGTTCTCAGCAGGGCCATTTCATTTGGATGGCTTTGTCATTTTTAGTACATGCTAAAGTAGCAACTGTGAAAGACCATTTCAACAGTTGTCTCTGACAAACAGCAGCCAGACTATTTATGGATAACTCCCACCCCACTCTTGTGCCATTGGCCATAACTGTAGGTAAGAGAGAATGGAAAACTGCTACTTTGTTCAAACAGGTTTTCCCCTAGTAACCTTCTGTTAATCCCTGCATACACTTAATTTTTCCTGGGGAAGGAATGCTTTACTCCACCCATTCATTAGAGGGCTCTCCAGTCTGAGAACTTCTCTGGCATAACGCCTGCTGCCCTCTGGCTGTAGGCTGCCTCAAACTCCATTATATTTACCCTCCTATCCAAACATTTCTTTACGAAATTCTGATGCTGGCTGTCAAAGTATTTAGCTGCAGTACATTTATTTAGGATGTGATTGTGCCTTTAAGACACAGCACTTATTTTTGGGGGTGAGCAGGAGGAGGGCCAGGCAGGAGCAGGAACCCCTCCAGGAATGTTGGCTCACTCACTCAGGAACCCTGTGTGCCGAATCAGAACATCTGCAGGTCTCTTGGTTCTGCCCGTGATTATCCCTGCTCACTTTCTAGGTTCCATCCACCAATTCCCTAATAGAGAGGAGGTTGCAGAAAACTTGCACCTGGGCATGCTGACAACAGGAGGATTTTCTGCCATCCATGTTCTGCTGGGTGGAAGGAAGTTAAACTAAGTTTCAGATAAACATGTTGTCTTTGAAGTATTGATCTGAGCTGAACCTGCAAATCTTTTCTGCTTCATACACCTTTACAAAAAATACCCACCCATCTACAGTTTATGTAGCTTTTAGTCTTCCTCACGGTTTTGCAAACATCCATGGCCTCAATAGCCCCCTAATATTTTGTATTCTGCCTTAATGTTTTAAGTAAATGAACTGAAAAGAAGTTGATCATCGGGGTTTTCTTAATTCCCAACTTCTGTCCCGAGTTCCTTCCTTTGTTTGACCTTTTCAATTGTGAGATACACTCCTGCAGGAGGTGGTCCACATTATTACCCCATCATTCCAAATCATCATTCGAGAAGCTTTCACCACTGGCTGGTGTTGAAATATGCCACCTTTGAAGCCACAACATTCCTTATTCATCTATAGGTACTTCCTTCAGCAGTTGCTTAGAATATGCGTGAATTTTTACCTCTCAGTTTTTAACCATTCCAGTTTTGTAGGTAAGGCAACTACAGCATGGCCTGGAAAAATAAGCAGACATAAGCTCTGCTATATGTGTATAGTGATGGCTTAACGTTTTATTAGCACTGGCAGCAGGAGGTGTTTTATTTTGGGGGTGAGGCGGCTATCTCAAAAGAAAACCATTTCTAAGACTGAATTCTAGATAGATTTAGGGACTATATTTAAGGATTTAAGGAACTATATTATTAAATTACTTTATTGGTATTGCAGTAGCGCCTAGGCTTCTAGTCACGGAGAAGGACCCCATTGTGCTAGGCACTGCACAAACACAGAACAAAAAAGACGGTCCTTGCCTCAAGGAGCATATAGTCCAAGCATAAGACAAGACAACAGGTGAAGGAGTGGGTGGGTGAGATTCTGTAGCCTGCATTGTGCAGGAGGTCAGACTAGATGATCATAATGGTCCCTTCTGACCTTAATATCTATGAATCTATCAATATGATAAGCAGATATGGGGAGCACAAGGTAAGAATGAGACAGTACTAGTCAGCATGAAAGGCAGTGGCCACAGCACACCAGCTGCCTAACCATTGTTGAGATTTTTGTAGGCTAGATCTCTTACTCCTGGTTCTGCCTCTTAAAGTTGGAGTTGTAATCCAGGATGGGATTCCTGGGCTACCACCAAGGACAAATATACAAATTCACAAATTTGTAGATTCAAAAGTCAGAAGGGACTATTGTGAGCATCTAATCTGACCTCCTATGTAACAAACTATCTTAAATCCCCCAAATAATTCCTAAAACATATCTGTTAGAAAAACAGCCAATCTTGATTTAAAGATGTCCAGTGATAGAGTCCACCACAACACCTTGTAAATTGTTCCAATGGTTAATTACCCTCACTGTTACAAAATTTACACCTTATTTCCAGTAAATCCCTTACAGAAGTCTAAGTATATTACATCAACACTATTACCTTTATCAACCAAACTTGTAATCTCATCAACAAATTACTTTGACAGGATCTGTTTTACATAAATCCATGTTGATTGGCATTAATTATATTCCCCTCCTTTAAATCTTGATTTATCAAATCACGTATCAGCTCCTCTATTATCTTGACCGAGAATGATGTGATACTGACAGGTCTATAATTACCCAGGTTGTCCTGTTTAGCCTTTTTAAATATTGACTCAACTCAACATTAGCTTTCTTCCAGTCTTCTGGAACTTTCAAAGTGTTCCAAGACTTACTGAAAATCAACATTAACAGTCCTTGAGCTGTAGCTCACAAAAGCTCATGCTCAAATAAATTGGTTAGTCTCTAAGGTGCCACAAGTACTCCTTTTCTTTTTGCAAATACAGACTAACACGGCTGTTACTCTGAAACCTGTCCTTAGTCAGCAATTTTAAAACGCTTGGATGCAAGTTATCTGGACCTGCAGATTTTAAAATGTCTAACTTTAGTAGCTGCTATTTAACATCCTCCTGCTGCACCCAGTCTGAGACAGCTTCTTCAAAACCACTGCAGTCACACAATGGCCAAGCTTTTTAAAAGCTGCTGTTGATGTTGAGTAGGGTACCCAACTTGAGACTTTTTGAAGGAACCTGATTTTCAAAAAGTTCTACACATGTTCCCTCTGAAAATCAAACCCTTTTAAAGTATCTCAGTTTGGGCACCCAAAACTTGAGGCATTCAAAGCCACTGGTCACTTCTGAAAAATTGGCAAATCTGTCTGACTCAGGATTCATTTTTCACAGGAACTTTTCACACCTAGCAGACTGTTGGTGTTATACTAATAAATAATTAACAATAATAATAATAATTAGCAATGTAACATGGCTTTCCTTATATAAAGCCACAACAGTAATTTCTGTCCACTCCTCTCATAAAAAACACACACCCACAGACCACACTATAAACTAGTACCGAGACCCACTGTGGCTTGTGGGGATGCACAAGTAATCCAGAAGTGCTCCCACAAGCATGACAACACTGAAAGTCTGCCAGCCCTGCATGTTCCGGGGTTTCTCTGAAAACTCTACAAATGACGGGCTTTCCTCATGACAAATAGTTCATTGCTAGCAGCACATTACACTATCTTTAGTTCTTAGCGTGTAGGGAAAATTTAGTGCATGTTTAAGGGAACTCCCTTTCATGTCAAACTGGCCCTTTGTTATTGTTCAGAAACAAGAAGATTTGTCTCATGGAAAGATCAGTAGAACACGCTTGGCAAAAATATCAACTCTTTTTGCCACTTAGGAATCCTGGAATTGACATATTTTCAGATCTCAGCTTCTGAGTTTCCTTTTCCGCTTTCTTTCATATAAGCATTTCCATGGCACTTGTCAGTGTGTATCTGAGCAACTCACCAAAATGAAAGGAATGAAGCCTAACACCACCGATATGACATGGGGATGTGTCATATTCCCATTTTACAGACTGGGAATTGAGGCCCACATAGGTTAAGTGACTTGCTCAAGGTCATACAAGAAGTTTGTTAGAAGAACTGGGAAATGAATCCAGCTCCCCAGGCCTGTGCCTTAATCGTAAGGCTGTCCTTGCTTCTTACAACTCCTTCCTTCTTCCTATAGCCCCACTTTTCTCCATACACCAAATATAGATGGTTGAAAAGGAAGACTGTGGATGGGGTAGAAGAACTCTTTGTATTTTTTAATTTGGCATAGCTGTGAGAACAGACTATAAGAAACAGGACAAAGAGCCAAGTAAGTTCACACATGTTTACTGTGTCCAAAGAGAGTTGCTTTCCTTTGTAGCAGTATGCTCCACTCATCTGTGCATCTGGCCTTTTATTCTGCTACCTCTTCTGCTGTAATGAAGAATTACATAGCTGAAGAACACATATGGGTGCTGAGTATTCTCCAGGATGGGGTAAAGCCTGGGATCAGCATGAACCAGGTGCTTGGGGCAAGAGAATCTGGAAAAATATTCAAATAGCTTTCAAAAATATAGATGAATAAATATATTATGGGCAAAATTCTCACACTTCATTCTCAGTTTTTGCTAGATCTTTGTGCAATCAGCATTGCATTACATGCTTACAAATTCCTATTACAAATCCAGGCTTAGTTTGTGTGGGTCTGATTGTGGGAGTGGAGCCCATAGCTGCTGTCTAGAAGCACATGGTCATTCAAGGTGGCTTGTTCCAGATGCCAGCACCGATCAATCACTCTAGTGCAGTATATCTCAAACTGTGAGGCTGAGCTCAATGGCATGACATTGCTCTAATCCTTCCAAAGGGACACAGAAGTCAGCCCAAGGAAATTGATAGAAAGGAACATTCTGTCTTTCTTGCCTAATCATTGTCCATGATGATTCAGTGAGAGCAGAACCATCTAATCTACATGGAGGAGTCTACAGAATTCTACTCTTTTTGAATCTTCAGTGGAAACGAACAAGAACATTTAAAAGGCTGTCCTTGTGTACCCACAGGAGAGGCCCAACTAGTTTTCTGTATTTTAGTGGAGGAAATATGGGGAAAAACTAGAGAAACTTTGCGCAAGTAATAACATAATTTGAAAGCGCAAGTGATCCCTTGTATAATGTAGGGGTAACAGCACTTCTGACTTAGGTGTGTTAACTTTGGTACCCTCGGCTTGGTAGAAGAAATATCCTTTAAGGATGGATTTGAACAAAGAGGGATGGTCCGTTAGTGGTGCTTCAAGAAGTGAGGAGTGTAGATATTATGACAACACCTGCTTTGCAGCTGTAGCCGTGTCACATGCCACAGATGGCTGAAAACTTACCAGCTTTCTCTTGGGACCTCCTAATGACAGTAAAAAAGACTCGACAGAGTTCACACAGAAGTTACGTGACTTATGGCACAAGACAGTTGTCCACAATAATCCCGCATAGAATTTCAGAATATCTGTTGGGACCCTGGCTTTCTGCAGAAAGATAAATATGCTTCAGATAACATGATACACCAATTAGAAGAACTGCAGTGCTCTATGATAAGCTTCCTCTGATAAAGCAGAGAAGTTTGTTTCTGTATTGTTTTGTGTGTACACTTAGATGGTAAGATCCAGGGCACTGGTTCTCAACCAGGGGTATGCAGAGGTCTTCCAAGGGATACATCACCTCATCTAGATATTTGCCTAGTTTTACAACAGGCTATATAAAATGCACTAGTGAAGTCAGTGCAAACTAAAATTTCATACAGACAATGATTTGTTTATATTGCTCTATGTAATATACACTGAAATGTAAGAATATTTATATTGCTATTGATTTATTTTATAATTACAGTAAAAGCTGTGTTATCTGGCACGTTACCAACCAGAAAGCTCTAGAAACTGGCATTTCTGATACCTCCCAATACAAATCTTCAATAGGGTCACCAGGTGTCTTTTTTTTTTTACCGGAATACCTGGTCGAAAAGGGACCATGGCAGTCCCGGTCAGCATCGCTGACCAGGCCATTAAAAGTCCAGTTGGCGCAGGGCCCGCAGGCTCCCTACCTGGCTCTGCATGGTTCCTCGGAAGCAGCTTATGTCCCCGGTGCGCTTAGGCAGAAGAACAGCCATGGGGGCTCCGTGGGCTTCCCCCACCCCACCCGAGCAGTGGCTCCGCTCCTGGGACCCATGGCCAATGGCAGCTACGGGGGCAGCGCCTGTGGATGGAGGCAACACACAGAGCCGCCTGCCCGCACCTCTGCCTCGGAGAAGCAGGGACATGTTGCCGCTTGCGGGGAGCTGCCCAAGGTGAGCACCGCCTGGATCTGGCACCCCGAAACCCCTCCCATGCCCCAACCCCGTGTCCCAAGCTCCCTCCCTCACCCAAACTCCCTCCCAGAGCCCACGCCCCGCACTCCCTCCCATGCCCCAACCCCATGTCCCGAGCCTCCCTCCATACCCAAACTCCCTCCCTCCATTGGTAAGTATAACTCTAAGTTAACTGGAATTTTTGACTAACTGGCACCCTCCATTCCCCCAACATGCAGGATAACAAAGCTTTTCCTGTATATGGTAAAAATGAGAAATAAGCAATTTTTCAGTAAGTGTGTGCTGTGACACTTTTGTATGTTTATGGCTGACTTTACACGCAAGTAGTTTTTAAGTGAGGTGTAACTTGGGGGTATGCAAGACAAATCAGATTCCTGAAAGGGGTACAGTCGTCTGGAAAGGTTGAGAGCCACTGGGCTAGGGGCCAGTATCATATCTTAACCTCAGTGTTTGCTATAGTGCCAAACCCCATGTCAGTGATTAGCAAATAATCATACATAATAATAATCAGCTCATCAAATCAGTTTAATTAGTTGTAGCTAGAAAGCACAGATTTGCTCTTCAGCCCTGCAGAAACACAAAGTGCCTCATGCCTCCCCATCTGGTGCATCAAAAAGGGAGGGGGCCTGGAGGCTAGGCTGTCCATACAAAACTGAAAAAGGCCAGCATGCAGTGTATACTGCAGGCATGACACATGTTTTTCACTTCACTGACATTCAGGCCACAGGTCAGAAAATGCTGCAACCCTTCTCAGATCCCAGCTAAGTCATTTCTGGTCAGTTATGTTCTCTCACACACTGGGTCCAATTCCTCACGGAGGCAATGGCAATGAAGTCAGTGGAGTTAAGACCAGGAGCGAATTTTTAGACTCCATGTTCTCAAAAATTGTCACAGATTTTAACTCTCATTTTTTGGGGTGGGAGGCTAATTAGAGACACCTACACACGAATGGCCAGATGATCTGATCTGCTAGGTCCACTGTGCACTCCATAAGCACCACAGCGTGGACTGAAAGTGGTCAGAGATGATCAGTGGGTAATTTCCCCTTTGTGGGAGAACTCCCTGCTGAGGTAAGGCTAGCAGAGCAACTGATGGGCTGGATACCATCAACACTCGGTGAAAGGGGAGGGAGTGGGCCTAAGGAATGGAGCCCTGCTACATCTGATCCTATACTGCCATACAGCCCCTGCATTAAAATATAACAACAGAAAAGTGATACACACGCAGATCACAAGTTGTACAGGTTGGTTTGTTACTTGGAGTCGCTTGACAAATAGTTGAACATATTTGGGCCGCTTAATGGGAGCTGGTGCGTAGCTCAGCACTTTTGAAAAAAATCAGGCCACTCACCTAGGTGCATAAACATGGATGCAAAAGCCTAACTTGAGGCACGCATATTTGAAACTCGTATCCTAAGGAGTACATCCTATGAAAATGCATCGGCCCAATTATGTGCATAAATACTGTTCAAAACACGAACAAATCTGTAAAACTGACAATATGTTGGCAGATAACACATGTACAGAAAAAAGGGCCAAAACCAATGAATAAATTGTTCACAACTAACTATTCTACCAGCTGTAGTCACAATAGAGTGTAACAACCAAGGTTACTTGTATAGTACACAGGGCCAGAACAGCATCATATTTTGTCCAGACATCAGATTGCAATGCAACACTGCAATGCGCTCAGCTTTTGTGAGCTCAGACAGAGTTGGGAGGTTCAGAGAAATGCTGGGATGCTTGATAGTCAAATCTTTGATGTTTCCAAGTGTCCATGCAGAGGTATCCATTGCTTACACTCCATCTCCCTCTCGGCATAGGACTTTTCAGGGTGGATGGAATCATAAATTTCAGAAAAACAAAATGGCACAATGACATGTCACACAGGATTCATATTCATTTGCACAGCAAGGGAATGTACAATTTAAGAGGAAATGTAACATACTGTTTGTCTTCTAATACTCATTACTTAGGCATAATAAGGCGCACTACAGAAGCAGATAAGGTGGCTCCCCATTGTGCATAGGTTTTAGAAGACATATGTTTGTTCCTTCGCTGTACTTCTCCCTGCTTTTGTCAGTTTATGTCATTCCCTTGAAGTTGTTTCACTGCAGTGTTTGTTGATGATTTTCACTGTGTTTTTTAAAAAATGCTTTACAGGAAGCTGCTCAGTTCTCACCAGAAGACAACGCTAAATTCAGATACATTTCTTCCATGCAATTGACAAATCTCTGTTAATGAATCCACTCAGATACCAATGTTGTTCTATGGGAAACCTGGGTTTTGTTAGCATTTTCCCACTGATTTTAATAGATTCAAAGGGTGGCATTCTGAACTTGGCTACATCTTTGTAACCCTCAAGGAAGCATTACAGAGGGCAAAACTTTGTCCGCTTTCTGGATGTAATAAAAGTTAATTAAAAAGTGCTTTAGTTTATGCAATATAAACATATTTAAGCATAAACTAAATCAATTTTTTTCATTCATAGGCAGCAGTTCAAATTAAAATGAGCCAGTTCTGCCTTCAGTTACACCCATCTGACGCCCCAGTTATACCTGGAGTTGCACCCACATAATTAAGCACAGAGACCTAAGAGCCATCTGAATTTCATATTTCAATTGAAAACAGCTATTATTTTTATAGCTAGAGATAGAATGAAATTGTATGGTACAACTATAAACATGGATGTCAGAATAGCTGCCAACTTTAACAACAACATTGTGACTACTATCCTAGTACAAAATTAACATGTGAGGCCATTAAATGGAAAGCACTGTATAGATGTGAAGAGGAGCAGAATTTTTGAAGTTTGATTTTTTTTGTATTAGTATTTAATGGTAAATTAAAATACTGAGCACAAAGAGATCATTTGACAAAGTCAACTGAACTAGATGGAAAGACTCCCACTGATTCCAATGGCTTTGGATCATGCCTAAGGAGAGCACATAATGCTCAAGCTGGGATGTTTGCTTGGAGCATTTATAAGGACAGGAAAAAAACCATGTGGCATTTTAAAGCTCAGGTGTTAAAAAACAGGAATGATAGCTTCATGAAGTGTTTGTCAGTGTATTGCAGAGTTTAGAAGGCTGTTAGAAATGTGAATATAAATGTTACTCTGCATACACAGTACAGGGACAGAGTCTAATTTAGTTGGAGATGCTGGCACTCAATACTTCCCATTATAAAACCCTGGTTTCAGTTGCTTATAGCTTTGCCAGATTTTAACCATTTGGGTGTCTGCCGCAGGCTGAATTTTTTGAATCTCTTCATTCCAGCAGCTAGGGCATAAATTAAAAACACCAAATATCACAATGAGACTTGCAGTAAAATTGTGAGAGCTGGCCACACTGAAAAATGAAAGACGGGGCAGAGACAGAAACATGTGAGGGAAGGAAAGGGCAAGAAAAGTGGGAGGTAAACAGAGAGGACAGCAGGGAGAGGTGAGAGAAAGAGAGCCAGAGAGGCTGAGAGGTTAGGACAGAAGGAAAGGCAGTCTAAAAGACAGAGCAAGGGGTAAGAAATAAAAGATATACAAAGCATGAAGGCAGTAAATCTTTACCTAATGTATTCAACTTCCAACATTTTATTTTATTCCCCTGGCGCAGAAGGGGAAGACGAATGGAGCAGAAGGTGCTAATTGTAAGTCCCAGGGGCCTGGAAGGGAATCTTTGGTCAGACTGCAGCACTGAGTAGAAGGGCATCATATTGTACCTGCTTGTCCTACTTTCCCTTTTACTGTCTAGCCTTACAGGTCAAGCAGCAGAAATATAATTTCAAATGTACTTCAGTTATATTTGTTTTCCAAATAACTCTGGGAAGAAGTTACAGGAAACTTGGAGGAAGGAGAAAGAACTAGTGGGGGATAAGGGCAAAGGGGAGAGGGCAAAGACACAGGCTAGAGAGGAAGATAAAGGACAGATGGGGAAGGAGAATAGGTCAAGAGATGCAGACAGGGAAGGAGCCGCAAGAAGAGGACAAAGAGAGAGAAAACAAACCTTTTTATATTTTGCATTCTATTAAACAATGTACCCTTGAGTGTATGTTAATTAAGCTCACATTTCTTCCTCATGATGGTTCTTCTTCTAGATAGCCTGGTGCTGGGGATGGGTGCTGTCTAAGTACCACAGAGAGATAGATCTGTTGATATTACATTTGAACTGCACTCTCATCATTTACAAATTCTCACTGGAAATCCTTGATGAAAGAACACCCTTACTATGTACGGTCACTCTTTACACATTGTGAACCAAAGTTTTAAAGCCCAAGGTGTAGGGAGGGGGCATACAAACTAGTTGTTCATCCACCATGTGAGCAGAAACCTGCATTTACAAGGACATATGTCAGATTGTCCCCCTGTCGTCCCCCCCCCGCACCCCCACCTCCGCTTTTTTTTTTAAATGTGCCAGGGCATTTTGTGCATCTCTCCCATTTTGTGAAGGTTTTTAAATTTGGCCCTCACTAACATACACACAGACAGACTCACTCATGCTGGTAGAGAACGACAGTGTATCTGCCTGATCCTGAGAAGAATGATATGTTTATACTTGCAGTAGCTGCCTTATTGCATTGCTGCCTGGAGCCAGTATGTAGGCAATAGGTGCTCCTCATGCTCGAGCTACATGTGTCTACTGAACCCATTTGTCTACTGAAGTTCATTTTAAAAGAGCAAAATCTCACAAGGCTTCAGTACAAAAGTCTGCAGGGATGATTTCACTCTATTTATCTTTCAAAAGGAAAGAAGAAAGGTAGCGTCTGGATTGGTGCTGGTCAGATTATTCATTACAAATAACTTATCTGAATAATTTAGCCCCCTTTTTACAACTGTGAACTATGCACACACAGTTCACACTGTGTACAGATATGTTCCTTAATCATAATTATCTGCCAAACAATTTGGGAAAACAAACAAAAAAACAAACCTTGGTTCCTCTAGGGATTGTCTGCAACCCACTTGATCAGAGGCCTGACGAATCATTATTTGCACTGTCTGACTGGTACCCTAAACCACATGATAACGCTTCTGTGAACGACCTAAACAGGAAGACAACCTTTTTCTGTTCACAAATTATCCACGCACCATTCAACAGACCTATTGTGAGATTCATAAAAAGTTTTTCGAAAATGTCTGTAGAACACTTTCTGCGGTTCCTCTTTTTGTGAATATTTATTTACTTAGTAATGATACAGCATCCTAGATGGGCACCAGAATTGGTGCTGGTGGGTCACACTGCATGACCAGGGCCTAAATTATGCCAAGGACAAAAAGAGGCGAGGGAATGGGTAAGTGAGTGACAAGGTTGACCACAGCCATGATTAATCATTGACATGGGAGGCTAATGCATCTGCCTCAACTTGAGTGCTACATAGTGGTTTCTTTTTGTTGGTTTGCTTTTCCTTTCATAAACACATTCTTGTAAATAAAAACTCACTACAAAGTTGGGGAGGCTCACTAATGCCAGTAGAGTGAATCAGTGGGTTTTATTCACAGGAATATGCCCTTTAAAAAACAAACCAACCTGTATTCACACAGCTGTAGTCTGGACTCATGTTGCAGCAGTACTGTGTCACTTTCTGCATTAAAATTTTTTAATTAACACTGGCAGTAGTGTTAAGTAGATATGGTCTATACAGTCTTAACAGGAGAGAGAATAAAGCTTAGACAGGTATTTCTGCTTATATGGGAGCACTTCTCAAATCTAAAATCTGAATCAGAAGTGCCATTTGTCTGGTGGGGGGAGAAGAGTTACAGGGAGACAGATGTTTCTCTCATTATTTCTGTTCTGAGACAGGATTGCTATTATGACATGTCACCGTCCTTGAGGGCCACAAATGCACAGCAGGACAGCTGTGTTTGAATTATCAGCATGATTTCCACTGGGGCACGAGACAGGGAGACATAGCCCATATCTTTATTTTGATACAGTCGTGCAACAGTCTTTTCTGAATTACTGTATTAAACACAGTGTTTTAAAATAAAATATACAAAACCAGGCAGTTTCCTTGGCCCTGCCCAGCCCTATCAAAGGGATATCCAGGTGTTTCAGTTTAGAATCACTCTAAAAATTCTGTTGGTTTCCGTTCAATTTAGCTCAGACCACCACTGAATATTTCCCAAAAGGCAGATAATTGTCTGTCTAATCACTGGCCAGCAATTCAGTGTACTCAGAGTTAACAAAACCCAGATCCAAATAGTCAGTGAACAAATTAGGTTCCGTAAGAGTCCTTTAAAAACGCTGCTTTCCTTCAAAACACATTCATTTAGGCCCTTGAAGCACTGGAACTGAGCTGTAGACAGTCCAGGAAAAGGTTGCATTTCCATGCAAGGCGGACAGGATTTCCTGCAATGGGTCAAGAAAACATACCTTCCTATTGTCCTAGTTTATAGCACAGAAAGTCCCTGTGCTTCGCTGAGGACAATGTGAATTCCTACCCTTGGTAACTAAAGAATACATTCAGGTTAACGTTTGGCATGTTGTGTGAAAGTGCTGCTGACATTCCTAACAGGAGAAGTCAGGATAAAAACAAGGCATTTCCTTATAGGCTGTCATGGGCGCTCATGGACATCCCCCTTCAACAGTTGCTTGGCCAGTGATGTGGAAAATCAGTGGCAGTCTAGGGAAAAATTATATTTAGGCTTGGACAGATTAGATTTTTATCGGTAAATGTCGATTTTACTGTGCACACACAAACCAGAGAAGAAATGTCTCCATCAATAATCATTAAAAATTTACAGATAGGCAAAGTAAGAAAAATGCTGCTTGACAACTCATTAGACTTCGATTTAAGAATGTTTACATGGTATATTTTGACATGTGATGTTGACAATTTGTGTTTTAACAGGTATAAAGCTTTAACTATTTGAATCTCAGCATCTGCTGTTATTAAATAATTATTGTCCGATCCTCTCTCTTGTCTGACCCCCACAATTTCCTGCAGTGAAAAATTGAGCATTTTTTTAAAATGCTTAAAAATAAACATCTGTAAATCATAAATACAGCTGTATCCACCCTGTCACCTTTTCCCTAGACTCTGCGGAGGGTGCTTCACATGACCAGAGCTCAGTGCTATGGAGTGGTGTGAAGAGTGGGCGGTCTGAAGGTAAGGTCACAGGAATGGAAATCTACCCCCTGGATGGAAAAATGTACAGAAAACTGTGAGGGGAACCTTGCAGAGTTTCCTGTCCCTCACGTGGGTTTGCTGCCTAGGGCTGTATGAACTGGCCCTCATGTCATTTACTCTAGATTTACACTCGTGTAATGCTGTTGAAGTCAATGATATTGCCGTGGATTCACCCTAATTTAACTGAGAGCAGAACCTGACTCAGGGTGCAATGCCTTCAAACCATGTAGAACCATAAAGACAACATCTGTCAGTGCCCCCACATTGCGAGGCAATGGTCACCCATTGCTAGTACTGTGAGGGGAACCTCCACTTGGGTTGTTGGGTGACATGCACCCCATGAAAGGTCGGAGTAAAGGAGTTTTGTGTGGCAAATTCTGAGCCAGCACTCCTGCTTCCCAGTCACATGTCACGTACAAAGGCTTCCCTGCATTATTGCTTTGTCTACAGGCCATCCCCAGCCATGGCAGTTCTGTGACACGTAGGAGCCTGGTTCAACAGGTGGATTTCCCCCAAAAAGGAAGGCAGCCGGCGGAGCCTGAAAGCCATACTAGCTCTACTGCTGCTTGAGGATATGCTGTTTGAATAGAACAACTGACATTGCACAGTTTCTTATGCTCTTTTACCCCAGTGAGGAAAGTAATATGTAGAGCTGCATCACCTATACCGCTTTCCGCATAACTTCTGTGGGATCTTTCTGGATAACATACATAACAGGTGCCTCACCTATGACTCCTCCCCACTCTTGCCATTGACCACACTGTCCTTTCTTTCATTTATGGATTCAGTCAGCTCTCTCGAGTTTTGGGTTTTGCAACAGAGATGGCATCATACTTCCTAGGCAGCTTTGACCAGCAGCCTGCACAAGAGCTCTTCAGACCTCTCTGTGTAATTTGTGACAACTGCTCTATTCCATGATGCACTAACCCAGCAAGAACACAGCCATATTTTTCAATCAAAGGTAGTGACTAGTTCAAAATCATTATGAACAGCTGAGAGAACAGAATTCAAAGACTATAGGTAAAAGGTAAGAATACAAATGTAGGCCTCTTGCTTTGGATCTTCAGTATTCTCCATTCTCGTACAAGGTAAAGCAATAAAAAAATACAAACATGTTATTTTATTAAGTTATTAATAGGCTTTATATTGTACCTGTCATGGAATTTTTATTTATTTCATTGTAATTGTTGGAATTCTTTCTTCCCCACTAAGAACATTTTAACAATAAAATACGAATCCAGTAAGGGGCATAAAACTTATACTTCAATCAACAACTTACTCATAAACACAGGTAACAAAATATAATTAAATACCAAATTACCAATGTTAAGTGGAAGCGGGCCCTGTAGTACATGTTTAACACACGCAAGGGTTGGTAAGAAACTAGGCTTTATCTTGGGCCTCAGTTATCTGGATCAGAGTGACAAACGTCAGTAGCCCTCTCACATAGCAGGGGTCCATCAGGATAGTCTGACTCTAGTTAGTGACTACTGTTAGAAGCCCAACTTCCACATTTTGGATCCTACTCAAAATCTGAACTCCCAAGTGGAGATTGGAGAGGACTCGGCTTTGGTGCTCTGGTTCATGCCCATCTCCACTGTTCAGAGTATTATTTGTTGGCTACAGCATTTTTACAAGTGTGTTATTCCTTTGTGCCCAGGGCAGTGTTTCTCAACGGGTGGGTTGCAACCCCTGAGGAGAGGGTTCACAAAAGCCAGTCAGGTGGGGTCATGAGGCCTTGAAAATTTTATTGCAATGAAAAGCAAAGAAAATCTTGCTCTGCTTCTCCCTTATCCATCAGTTCTCTCTCAACATCTCCAAACACACACACATACACAAATGAATTTAAATATAGATAGGCATATCCTCATTATTGATGCATTTACTATAAAAGTAAGAGTAAAAACAAATGTAAAGGGATTGCCAAAAATTTCAACAGGATGCATCAGTGAAATGTGAAACACTGCAGAGACCCTTCTAGAATGTTGCCCAGAAAATGGAAAATAACCAGATAACTTGAAAGGCAGTGGAAAAAAATGACACATTCAAGAAGATTCCATGTATAATGTTATTGTTAGATTTAGGAGAAATAAAAATTTGTGCACACAGCAGATGAAACATGCATTTTTCAATTTATTACAGATAAAAGGAGTGTAGGAATGGAAGCCAAGATTTCCTCCCATCCATCTTCACCTAAAGAGGCTCAAGGTAATGTTGTCATCTGGAGGTAAGATTGATTTGTCAACTACAGAGTATGGCAACAATAAAGAAAATCGTAAAATCAACTGTCCAGCCCCATTATTAATTCGATTTAATTTGTAGTCTTTCTCCCTGTTTAAATAAGTGTATTTCCTTCACATGTGCTATAAGTATGTTCAGCTATAGTGTACATACATGTAAGAGGCAGGTGACATACCAAACAGAACTGATTCCATAATACAAAAACAATTGCGTGTAATATTTCATACTTTTTAAATAATATCTTAAACTATGAGGAGAAACTTAGTTCAAGGTATCCACTGAGTCCACCAATGCCCTACAGAGCCAAACCTACACCCACTTACGCATGTGAGTAATTTTAGGCATTGGATTAATGCCTTTGAACTCAATGAAACTACTCATGTACTCATGTACTAACTTGCATAGGTGTGTGCAGAATCAACCCCTGCGTTTGCAGAATTGCTAAGCTGGACCATGATCTTCAAAAAAAATCTGTAATTCATGTATATTGTAAAATTTTAAAATAACTGTGCTCCTCTCTCGCTCCTTTCCACCTAGTCTAAGAAATATGACATGTACTGTGTAAAAAGGATTGTCACCAGCTGTTAATAAGAAAGCAGCTTTAGCTCTTCCCATGTATTCCCCCTTGACTTCTCGTATTCACACATATAAAGTGTCGGAAATCAGTTAAAATGGGTTTAACTACCACCACCGCTGCCATCACCTCCCGCAAACAAAGAGTGAGAAAAGGAAGAAGAGTTGAAGACACAAACTGACCTATTTAGTTACTGCTAAGGACAAGCATACCGGTTCCGAGCACCGGATGGATATACACACTTGTTCTCCTGGCATCTTCTCAAACAAGTGGCTTACACCCTATTCCCAAAACAGTTCCTTCCTGCTCCTCTTCAAAATGTGCCCTCCCCACCATGTGTCCTCTCCCTGTGAGCTTCACTGAGGTGGATTTAAAAAGGCCATTTCATCTAAGCATCCAGCCTTTCCACTCATCTGCCGTTAGTACCTGTTCAGCGCAAAGCTGCTCTGGACTCTATACCGGGAATCCCTCTCCCCCATTCTATAGCCACTGCCTCAGGCACTTGCCACCTGTCCCTCCTGTCTCTGCTGCTTGCTATTCTGAGGAAGGACTGGACTTAACTGCAGGGAGAGGTGGCTTTCACTGAGATGACCAGACTTGGAAGGATTGGTACCCAGAAGGGGGAAGGAGGGACAAAGAAGGACTCACTGTTGACAGAAGTTCTTATTCAGACCTGTTCCCAGTGGTCACCCCTCCTTCTCATGCCTGGCACGTAGCCCCTGAGTATCATCACACTTGGAAATTAACTACTCCATAAATTACATCCACCTGGGCATGGGCCAGTTTGCTAAGTCTAATATCAGTTATTGCACAGTGGAATCAATGTATTCAGCTGATATAAGGAAGGCATTATAAATACTATTGGTTTTTGCTCTTCAGACAAAGTATTTCTGGCAATTCATAGTACTTACAATCCTTTGATGGAGAACAACCAAAAGTCCCTTCCTGGCAGCACAGCATTTTTTGCCGAGAGACTGGGAGAATCTCCTTTGCTTTCTATATAAAAACCTACTGATGACTCATGTAGAACTCAGAAATCATCCTACTTAGAGATAAATAGCAAGTTATATTGCAGCTATGGAGAGAGAAGTCTGAGTCACAAAGTTGGACTAGAGATCAGTTATCAAACTCTCTCGCAGGTCAGGTTCTATGGACGTGGAGGTTTTTGTTTGGGCCCCTCTTTACTCATGTATCACAGACAGTCTTTTCTTTTTCTTCTTCTCTTGGCAAGTGTTTAACCATTGCCTTACTGGATTCTTTCTCTAGAATCAGGATTCTTATAGTCTCTTGCCTTCTTCTGCCTTTTTTACTTTTTTGGTCTCTTTATTAAGTTTCCGAGGCAATTAAATAAGGGTTCCACTATAACACTTCTACCTCCGTTAGCACACCAGCTTATATAATTATATTGTGCACAAAAAACACCCTCTTTAAAAGAACATTATTAAGGTTGTGATTCAAGCACACAAAAGTTAGGAAGTGCTAGAATTAAAATTACCTGTGCAACTTGAATTTGACACCCCCCCTTCTGTGTATGCATTATGATACAGTATTTACTTACATGATCACATACTAGTCTTTCCACATGACCCCTGCCTCATTCAGTGCACAGGATGAACAGTGCTCACTTAATGAACAGCTATTCAATATTTTGTTTCCCCTCATTATTCAGTGTGCAGGCCCATCCCTTATTTATTGCACACTACCCAGGCACTGCTCTGACTACAAAATTGTTAATTTCCTCATAAGCTTTTCTAGGGCGCTCTTCACTATTGTATGTGAGTGCTTCACAAATATTAATTTATTTTCACAAACCCTGTGAGGCGAAAGGGTGGTATTATTTCCATTTTGCAGATGGGGAGCCAACCACACAGAGATTAAGGTCAAAATTGGTCAGTAATTTTGGGTTTCCAGTTTGAAACAACTAGGGCCAGTAGCAGAGCTGGGGGACAACCACACCTCCTAGCAACCTTTAGATATATATGTGGCACCTTTTCAAGCATAGTATGCAATTGCCAAAAGGAGGCATACAACACGAATGTTCATGAGGGGCTGGAGTGCAAGTGTGTCCTGCACTTACCTGAGAAGCTGTGGCTCATTTCCCAAAGCACTGGGACTGGCTTCCTGATCTAGGCATTGCAACATAGGGCAGGGGTTTGCATGCGATCGTGACCCCCATGTTCCACATCACTGTACCACTCACTCAGATTTAGCCTAGCTGCCCCTCTCACTCTCCAGCCCCTTCCCCTCGGCACCAGGCCAAGATGAGGGCTGTAGTGCCTGGGTATAGAATGCAGCAGGCACAATAATGTTTGAAACTAGCAAGCCAATAGATATAATTGAAGCTGGTACCATTAATGACCCATCATTTCCCCCACCCCATTGCAAAACCTGGCCCTGCCACTAACACAGTACTTAGCATTATATAGCACTGTATAGGTTCTAAGCACCACTCCCATTGACTTCAGCTGTAGTTATGAGTGTTCAGCACTTCTGCAAATCAACCCCCACAATCTCACACTGGGCAACCAGAAAATAAGGAACGCACAATTAGTGACCCCTGGGAAAAGTTTGATTCAATTGACTTAAATAGCATTATAACAGGACAATCTGCCCCTTAATAGCCCTGGGTGGCAGGTGGGAACAGGGAGTAGCTGACCCTGCTCCAGAAAGAAGCCCAGCAGACAGGTGCTGGGAATCAACTGAGACAGCAGATCAGCACCTCATAATTGGCCCACACTCTCAGCTGGACAATATAAAGGAGAATGGATGCCCATGGTGGGGCAGCGGGCATACTCTCTGGCAACCAAAGCAGAAGGAAGTATGCAGGGTGCATGCGCCCGCCCTCCCTCCCTCGGGGCGAGGGGTTTGCAAAGCCTTACCTGGTAATACTAGAGGCTGGAGGACACCAGTCTGAACCCTAACCAGACTGTTATTTGTGTTATGTTTTGCACACTTTTCTTTCTTTGTGAAGACAATAAAAAAAGGCCTGAAAGAAGGGACAGAAACCTAACCTGGAACTTGCTGATTTTCTGTCCTCAGCTGTTGACTAGGCCCACAAGTGTACATACATCACACAGGAACTTTCTGGTAAAAGTAGGGTTGTAATTTAATTCCCTCCGGGCAGTGTTCCACTGCTTTAACCATGAGACCTTCCCTTCCTGCAATCTCCTACCTCATTCACTACTTACCTTCCTACTTCTGCAACAAATGGGTCAGGGGTCCTACAGAAAACTGCCTCATTCAATTACGCAGGTCTGATTTATTCCTAAAGGTGGTCCATCATCCTAGCAATGTCTTGCAAAGTCAAAATTTCACACTAAATTTTGCCAAAGAAGTGGATTTCACACAGGCTGATGTGTAGGAGAAAAAAGGGGCACTTGAAATTTTTCATTCCACAAAATTATGAGGATGCAAAAATTATTAAAATGAACAATGAATAAATGATGAGTGGTATGTCAAAAAACTGTCTGTTTTCACTCAGTTCTAAGTAAAATTAAAAAATAAATTAGCTTAATTCTGGAACCATATGACAGTTTTCTTGGCATACCAGAGTTACCTTCCACATATTAAATAGTTAACACAATTAAAAATTCTGAAACCAAAAAATTTTTTATGAAATATTAATGGACAGATTGTGCTATACAGACACCCCAATGCTCAATAAATTTTCAGTAGTTGTGAACTGAAGTGTCCTGCCCTTAGAATAAAGTCAGCCAATGAGAGCATTATGATGATGTAATCCTATCTTTCATTTAATTGGTTGAGGGTGTTACCATTCAATATCTTGTTGGGAGAGTTGTATGGATAGAATTTCTCTTAATTGGAACTAGCTGGCTTATGCTCATATAGATGAACTTTAGCTTTCAATTAAGTGGTTTTTCTAATTTTTCCTCAAGACTCAGTAACTTTTTCCCCTAAGCACAATGCATAAATTCAAATATATTTTAGAGAGTTGTCTCCTCATGTCCTCCTTAGAGTGGTAGACCTGCTTGTTATTTACTTAGGAGAATGTATCAGGTGGACAAAGGGTGGCAGCCAGGAACAGATGTATTCTAGTGGAGCTTTGCTGAAACCCTATTTCAGAAACACCATTAAAGAAAGTAAAAATCATCCCTGGAAATATTATAAAGGGTAGGAACAATGTTGTGATTTATTGGTAATGCCACAAAGTAAAACAGAATAGCTCCACAGGACATCTTTAATGTTTTATGGGCCAGCACACCTCAGAAGCACCACTCAGGAAGGAGTGGGTGTCCTTGGAAAGTTTATTTACATGCACCCATGTGCATGCACATAAAGTGATTTTGCTACTGTGGAGGAAATATAATGTTGGATGAGATTAGGCACTCAGCTGCTGCCTGTTTAAAGTCTGGGACCATGGTTCTCAACCTTTTTGCATACTGGAATCCCTGATCCATATAGCCAGGACCACCCCCTCCCAAATAGCAGTGTGGGAATTGCAGGGTGGTTATGATAGAGAGTTAATGATTTAGAAAAACTAGCCACTATAGCCCTAATCCCGGATTTTGTGCTGGTCTTTTGTGCAGGGGTGACTTTCACATGGAATGCAGGCCTAGGCCAAGACCAAGCATAGAAATTTGACCCCAAATGGAATATTTCAAAATACCCCCCGCCCATCTTCAATAGTTCATAACCTATGGAAACTATTTTGCATCCTTAATTACAGGGGTTACTACCAACAAATGCTAGACTGTAAAAAGGATGCACACAGTTCTCCTCCCATAAACACTACCTGGCTATTGGACTTTGCAACTAGTAAGGAATGCTATAACCCTAAATAGTCCATCTATTCATTTTCTCCCCATCCCCCGCTCAGCTTAAGCACAGAACGCCCCGAGGCTTAAGGAGACAAAAAATGACGCTTTCCAGAGATTTATGTGGCATATAAATATGAAGCATTTGACTTGTGACGTGTTATATTATTTGTTAATTGCCTTATTTAAAAAAATGTCTGGGGGAACTCAAACAGGAGAAAGGAGACAAAAGCCTCTCCAATGAGACTGAAAATTAGGAAGAGTCAGAGCTCCAACATGTTCTACTGCTGGAAACAGCAGAGCTGCATTGTGAAATCTGCTACTTTTGGTTCAGAGCCCAAGGGCTCAAATAGAGTCTGTTCCTTATAATGCAGTGATTATATATATATATATATATATAATACCATCCAGATTAAACTTTGTAGGTTTGTTCCCCTCCTCCAAGACTTAAAGACAACAGACCTGTTAGGCTATTGATGTGCTAGTCAAACTAAGGGTGAGCTCAGTTGCATGTAATTTGCAAAATGGGCAAGTCTGTATATATGAATGCAGCTGAGAAAGGAATACGGTGTCTTTTGTTTTGGTTTGGGGGAAGGGGAGGGGAAGATCACAGCCCTGGAAAGTTTGCAGCATTTTCTAGTAAAGAGCCACTTCAACAGTAGTCTCTGGGTATTTCAAATATCCAAGCTGCCTGTGCCTTTTATTACCTCAATATTCTGTGAAGCACATGATAAATTCATAGCCCAAAAGACTAAGAAAGCATTGCATAGGTTCTGCTTTAAGTGCTATTTATTATACAGCATGATATGCGCAGAACTCTTATTCAGGTGGAAGTTTTATGCAAACATGAAAGTAGAATATGGCTCAAAATTTTAACTTTATGTGATCTAGACACGATTTTCTGTAGAATCTTCTGAAGGCAAAGTTCATAACTTCATGTAAAAAGGTACAAAACATTCACTTAAAAAGAAAGGGATAAATAAATTGCTGTAGCATGTAGCAGTATGGTGATGGATGACACAATCAGTTTATACCAGTTCTCACATCTCAAGCAGAAATGGGGTGACAGAGAGAGAGAGAGAAGAAAAAAGCAAGAAAAAGCTGTTTATCCAAAATATTTCCCTCCAGAATTTTGTTTCATTCAGATTTGCAACTAATTGTTTTTAAAGGCTAGATGTACCTCTAGAGATGGAACACTACTGTGGAGAGATGGTAATTCCTCCATAATTAATGCGTGATTAGATTTCCATTTAAAGTACAATTTCTATTCCTTCTGACTTTCTCAAAACTAAATTGAGTCACCCAAATAATCATATGCATATGGTTTTACTGGGAGAGAAGGTGAGGGTTTTAAAGTGGTAAGTAGACAAGCCTTTTGGGAGATATGGATGTTTTAAAATGATGGATATTTCCTAACTTTTGACACCTTAGCTCAAAAATGTCTTGGCCTAGAAACTTCAAATTTGTTTAATCATGTCAGCTTTCATGAGGACTGGTGTCTTTGACTGTTTTTGGAAAGTGTGGTTTAATTTAAAAGTTCCATTTTAATTTTTGAGAAATGCACGTAGGTCTTAAAGTGTGCATATTGTATTGCATTGAAAACCTGTAGCCATTGACTGTGGATAACAACATTCATATTTCGGCTGGCAGTGTGTCTGCATTGGAACTGATTGGCATACAGGGTTAAAAATGTCTGATGCCAAAGGTTCTATGAAGAATTACAGCAGAGCCTCCTGCTGTGTTCGTAACTATTACAAAGTCTCCTGCAGAGACTTATAAGCTCTGCACAGAACTGGAAAGCTCTGAAGAATTCTTGGTCCCATCACACTTTCCACAAAATAGTATGGTCTCCATTCACAATCAAGTTTTCACCCATGAAGTTTATAAAAACAAGTATGAAAAAAAATCTTTAGAAAAATCCTTGATAGAAGCTTAATTTATACAGTTATTTACTTCAGGAAAAAGAAATCTTATTTGAACAGTGGGGTTGTATTAAAAATAGTTTGCAAAATAGGGATTACAAATGAAGGCAAAAATTTCAAAAATAAATGTTTGAAAAATTGGAAATTCAGAGTTAAGGTTCCACAAATATCCTTAACTTTGTCTCCTGTATGTACCCCTGATAACCCTGTGCCATTGAGACACCCTTATAGTTAGGCTGGAAGGATCAGATATTTTATCAAGAAATGTCGGTAAATGTCAATTTCTCTATACATACACAGACCTAGGAAAAGATATTTTCATTGATAATAATCAAAATTTACAGATAGGCAAAGTAAGAAAAATGCTGCTTGATAACTACTTAGAATTTGATTTAAGGATATTTACTTTGTATATTTTGACATGCGATGTTGACAATTTGTGTTTTAATGGTTATAAGGCTTTAACTTTTTGAATCTTGACATAAATTGTCCTTAAAGAATTATTGTCTGACCCCCCCCATCATTTCTCACATTTGAACATTTAAATTGATAAAAACTGAAAAAAAAATGCTTAAAATTAAACCAATCTTATCTGTTGAAATTATTAAAAAAAACCCCATATTTTGCCAAGCCTACTCCTAGTTAACATCAGACCTTCTTCTAGGTTTTCAGTATCCACATACCCCCACTATAATATACCACATGTAACACACTAATGTATGCACTAGACTCTCACTCCATAGGAGCCACCTACCCAATCACAGACCCTATTCCAATTCACCTGCCCTTTATTAGTCAACTACAACAAATTCTTGCCTCTCAGCTTCTATTTGTAAGCCAAATATATATCCCTCCCCATTTCACATTCCCACAGGGGTCAAAAGACCATAATGTTTTCACAAAGATTCCGCCAATACCCACCAGTAGCTGCCATTCCCCCAAAATAAACAACACAGTCAAGACACAAAATAAAGGCAATAGAATAGGGATAAAGTTAAATTCACCCAGTCCATTTTTTGTATACAAAATAAAGAACCATCTAACATTATCTTATTGTCCTTCCTGATGTTGATCTAAGACACATACTAGGACATAAGATCTCATCTATTACCATTTAGTTTTAACGTACTAAATGAAAAGTCAAACAATTAAACAGTCCTAGATGAAGAATCAGAAAGCACTAGGAAACACCCACTAGCACTCTTGAGATAGCAAAGATTTTTACAAGTTTTACTTTGTAGCTCGTTCTACAGGCACTGAACCAACTCACTACACAGGTAATGGGGCATTTGGAACCCTCTGAACAATGTGAACATTCTCCTTGTATCACAATTACGAAAGCCGAGCTGTTAAAAAACTTTGGGTTACAACACTGTGGAAATTCACTGGGTGTTCAGTGACCCTAATAATGTCTCATTTTTTCCCTCTGATGGCATGGTCGGCAGGTTGTGCTTTGGGCTGTAGCCTGAAACTTGTAGGAGTCCTTGGAAGCTGCCTGCAAAATGCACCAGAACCCTTTACTTATCACTGTATGTCTGTTTCCGAATTTAAATTTGATGCATCCAAGTGAGGAAAAATAGGCTTTTCTATATGCTATTTCATTTTAGCTCAGAAATTAAATAACTGAAATATTCCTTGTTTAAAACTCAACTTTGAATTTTTCACCGGGGAAATTTTTCTAGTTATGGTAAAGCTCAGAATAAGCAAAAATAAAAACATCACAGATTTTTTTTTCTCCAGACGGCATGTCTGAGTAATACTTGGCTTTGCTTCCTGCTACCAGTGCAGCTCAGATTCTCTGTCAATGGTGGCAGATCCAGATATACTGAAAGGTGCTGGTGCTGCAAGACCTTATTTTGGAAATTACAGTTGCCTAAGATTATCACTGGCCCCCTCCCAGTGATTCCATTGTGCCACAGGGCCCCTTTTCAAATCCTGTATCTGCAACTGTTTGCCAAAGCCAAGCAAAAATATGGTAGCTAGCCCTGAAGGTGTTGAAATAGAAATACTGGGGAAATTTTTCAAAGGTTCCTAAGTGATGTAGGTGTCTAAGTCCCATTGAAGGTCATCTTTCAAAACTTTACCCACTATCTGCCAAAATAGATACGGTAGCTATCATTAATATTTCTACGTGGGTTTTTCTATAGGAATTTTAATTTCTTGGGCTTCTAGATCTCACACTGAGAATGCTTATTGTGTACCCACAGGCCAACTCAAGACACTTGAAGAGAAAGGCACATACTCTATTATCACATACTCTATATTACCTTCTTAGAGAGGCCGTTCAATCCAGTGGATACAGCACCGTGTTCTATTTCTGACTGCCATTGCCTCACTGTGTGTCCTCTGGGCCTCAGTTTCTCTATATGTAAGTTGAAACTAATGATACTTCCCCTCCTTTATAAAGCTCTCTCAATGAGATTAGGTAAATTCTAACAGTGGAATATTTCATGGGTTTGTGTAACATGGATAGATTTACAGATAATTCAAGAGCATTGAGAATGTTCTGTGGGTCTGTTATTACTACTTTGTATAACTCATACTTCTTAACAGGACAGATGTAAAATATCAGACATTCAAATTTTCCTAAGAGCAGAAGGACCTTTCCAAATGAGGGGCAGCAGCAATAGTGTTGCACGTGTTACAGAATATCAACAATAAACAGTGCAGGCAACTCACTCACCTCAATGTTCTTGAGTAGAACAAGGCACAAATTAAGGGCTAGATTGTGGCATCTAGTGACAGCCCATAACAAACAGCCCCAGGAGAGCATTGGGAGGATCCCTGGTTTTGCTAGGTGGCATAATTAATTTACTGCAACCAACCAGGTATACACACCAGGCAGCTCAAATGGCTGATGCATAGGAGTGTAGAGCCATGGCTCCACCTATTGCTTGTGCCTTCCTGTCCTCTTCCCACCCACATGCTCCTAAAGAGAAGAATCTTTTGGGATGCAGCCCCATTGATTCCTTTGCCTTTACACAACCACGTAACACAGGAGTATTTTTACTGTAGTCAATAATTACACAACTGTGAGGTCAGAACCAGACTCAATTTTAGTAGCTTATAAATGCTGCCATTTCCAAATTAACCAGTTCACTAGTGACAGGCACATGATACTTCCACATGACATAAATGCAAGATTAATATGAAAGGAAGAGATCTGATGACACTTACATGGGAGACATTGTTACTATTTGGAGAATGTGTGGCCCAAAATCGTGGCTGTCTGTATTTTCCAAAAAGTTTTAAGGATGATCTGACATTCCAGCTCCATTTCTGATGGCGCATTTTCGTCTCTCCCCCACGCCCCAAACAGATTATATTGTGTTTTTTAGTTTATTAAAAGATCAAATGTTGGAATGCTGGATAGACTGAATTCGTTTATCAGATCACAAAGTCCTCATAACATTTCTCAGCCTTAATAACACATCTGCTCTTAAAATGTTGTCTCTTGATAATAGCTGGCTGAAAGTGTCTGAATTTAGGGATTATTTGAGACAACAGATTTCCTTCTATTTGGAATTGAATGAGGCATCTGCTCCCTCACCGTCAGCTTTGTGGGATATTCTCAAGGCAATCATAAAAGGGCAGATCATTTTGTACATTATGAGAAGGAAAAAAGACCTCTGTTGGCAATTATGTTATTTGGAAGGGTGAATTAAGGACCTGCAAAGATATCACTTCACGTCCAAAAATCCTGCTACTTCACAGATTCTCTCCCAGTTTAGGATGGAACACAGATTCAGCAGACAAGTTAATAGAGAGGGGGACAATGCTCATTTTAAGGCCAACATTTGCAAAAAGGGAAGAAGGGAAAACTAATACGGAAATTAATTTAATTTCAAGATGAAGTGTAAGAACAGACCAGACAACACATTACAGAGATTAGGACTCAGGATGGAGAGCTAGACAAGGATCCTTGGAGGATTAATGGAACTTCTGCCAATATTTATGCCAAGTTAGTACATTGGAAAACCAGGACAAAAATGCAAATGATTTTACATATATTCATCATCATAATCTGCACCCACGTATCAGAGAGGAAGAAGTCAAAACAAAAGCAATCAGAAGACAATTAGACCTCTGAGCTGCAATGAAGCCACGGCACTGCACTTAACAGGTACATAGCCAATTTCTATTGGACTTTTAACACTATATTCTACCCTCAAAGGCTGACATTCTCCAAAATGCCAAACAAATGATTGTTTAAAAGTACGTACATGAACACACACAAAGATATATAGCCTCTTAGTCAAGTGAATTTTCTCCCCAAACTCCTATGGAGCAATATACCAGCTACCTTGAATAAATTTGGATTTGGGAAGAATTCTTTGCAATAGGGCAAAACTTTATGTGTTAAATCAACAGATTTAAGAGCTGATCCTGGAAAGGGGTCCATGCAGGAGGAGAGTTATGCCTGCTCAGAATCCACAGAATCCTTGACTTCACTGCTACTCCAGGAGGGGTATGGATCCACCGGTATAGATCCTGTCACAGGACTAAGTCCTTAGTTTGCCAGGAAACATTTTCTCCTTTGAAATAGGTAAATATCCTTGTCAGTCTTGACCAAGAATTTCAAAAATGGATGCCCGATGTTAAGAATGAACCTAGGAGCCTAATGTCAGGCACACATTTTAAAAAAAAATCTTTGTCCTTCTATATTCTTTATTGACAGACACACTAGAACAGAAGATTAGGTTCTCCTGAAAAATACTGAGGTATTGAGCTGAGTGTCCTGACTAATGAGGCCCAGTTTTGTCATGGTGTTTATGTGGATTATGGTATGTTCGGTTTAAACAAGTATATGTTTAAACCTTACTAACCTAAGGAACATTATGTACCTTCTGTGAAGTAGTAAGGTTTTGATATACATAAGGAACTTCAAGAGGTGTAGAGACCATAACCGGGACTTCCCTGTGCCCAACCAATCCTTAGATGCTAAATATCCCTGTGGGACTATTGGCTGAAGGCTTAATGTAGCCTGATCTAATTTACACCTGGGCTCTGGCCTGGCACAGGAGCAGGTGAGCATATAAACCACTAGTCAGTGCATGGTACATGGCCTGCTCTGTGCCTGAACCACAGAAACCATGAGTCCATTATAGCTCTCAACTTGAGGTTAAAGCTTTAGCAATTTAAGTGTACAGTTCTGGAGGTCCCCAGTTCAATCCTGGATATTGGCAAAGATGGTGGCCCTCACAAACACACATCCTGATTTGTGCTGTGTAGCCCTAGGCCAAAGAGCTTGTTTAAATATTTCAATGCTGAGCTGCAGAATTCAGATCTGGATCTGGATTTTGAACATACTAATCTTTGTGAGGCGATATGTTATTTACATACAAGGATTTAATTCAGGAACAGCTCAATTGCACAGGCAGGGTTTTTTTAGCAGTTTGAGTCAGTCTTTGACCAATTCGTCTTTATTTTTTTTAAAATGTGGCTATTTGTATTAAAAAGGGTTTTAGAAGTTTCAAATTTTCCCCCTGGCCATCTTTATATCTCATTTCTAGTCCCTTAGTCCCTTTAATGAAGTCCTCAGTAGTTTATATTGTTATTAAACCTCTGTTTGGGGAATATCATTTTAATCCTCATTATATGCCAAATATAGATATCAAATATTCATTGTGTAATTGAAATTATAATATACAGCCCCCCCAAAGGATCTTTTATATTAATTTAAATTATCCTCAATTTAATTAAGATCAGGAATAACTTATGCTCCTGAAAATGTCTTTAGTGAAGTGATATTTGCAGATGATAGAATAGAAATAAGCAGTGTGTTGTGCTAACAGCTCCTTTTTTGGATAAATCATGTCCCTTTTTGTAGAAGAAACATGCAAATCTAGAATTAAAGGGCCATCGTGAACTTGAAAATGAGAACTTTTGTAGTTACAAGTAATAATTAAGATGACTCCATCTGATTTTGCTAGCAAAAGCAAAGTATTTTCCTTTATTTGTTCAGTTTTCTTATGCTGTGCATTTGACAGCACTTTGTGTCATTTTCACTGTTACCCTGTACAATCAGATGGTCAATTCCTCCACTGCTGAAAATACCCCTATAAACAACATAGGAGCAGAACAATCCTTATAAAACATATTTTAAATGATTTTTTTTAAAAAATCAGGAGTTGCTGTTTAAAAATTTGTTTTAAAATCAAGTTCTAAGAGTTTCCTTATACCCTACTACAGAATATGGCAGAATCACAAAGGTCTTTGAATAAGCATTTCAGCCTGCAACAGAATTCATTTAAGCTATTTATTGTAGCTAATAATATTAAGTTAGCTCTTATATAGCATTTTTTATCCAAAGTACTTTACAGAGAAAGCATTGATTCTCTTTAGAATAGATGCTGCTGTAGAAAGATCTATTGGAATATTTTGTTAAAACCGGAAGCACTCATATGGCTACATATATTGTGAGCCTCTTGTGGTCCCTGGATCTTTTTTTTTTATACTCTATTTGTGGCCGCTCCCTTTAACACTGCACCAATCCAGCACTAAACTTTCTGGGCAGCCCCTGACATTGCCAGACAATGGCCTTCCAGTTGTTATGGATTAAATTGGTTCAGGTACTGGGCTGCAAGGAATCTGGGCCAAATCTCCATCCTCATGAAGGCTTTATTTCCCCTCATATAAACTCCCCTTTCTTTATACACTGGCCTTAAATATACTGCTTGATAAGACAGTGGGTATCATTGCTGACTGACACAAAGTTCACTTTCTATAGCCATCCACAAGAGAGTTGCGAGTCACAAGACTTCTGGTCTCTGTAAGCTTAGTGAGCAATGACAGATCAAGGTTGGACACTTCCTGGACACTACGGTGCTAATAAGAGATGGTCACATAAACACCACGCTATACCGGAAACCTACTGACCGCTATGCCTACCTACATGCCTCCAGCTTTCATCCAGACCACACCACACGATCCATTGACTACAGCCAAGCTCTACGATACAACCGCATTTGATCCAACCCCTCAGACAGAGACAAACACCTACAAGATCTCTATCAAGCATTCTTACAACTACAATACCCACCTGCTGAAGTGAAGAAACAGATTGACAGAGCCAGAAGAGTACCCAGAAGTCACCTACTACAGGACACGCCCAACAAAGAAGATAACAGAACACCACTAGCCATCACCTTCAGCCTCCAATTAAAACCTCTCCAATGCATCATCAAGGATCTATAACCTATCCTGAAGGATGACCCATCACTCTTACAGATCTTGGGACACAGGCCAGTCCTTGCTTACAGACACGCCCCCCCCCCCAACCTCAAGCAAATACTCACCAGCAACCACACACCACACAATAGAACCACTTAACCAGGAACCTATCCTTGCAACAAAGCCCGTTGCCAACTGTGTTCACATATCTATTCAGGGGACACCATCATAGGGCCTAATCACATCAGCCACACTATCAGAGGCTCGTTCACCTGCACATCTACCAATGTGATATATGCCATCATGTGCCAGCAATGCCCCCCTGCCATGTACATTGGCCAAACTGGACAGTCTCTACGTAAAAGAATAAATGGACACAAATCAGACATCAAGAATTATAACATTCAAAAACCAGTCGGAGAACACTTCAATCTCTTTGGTCACTCGATTACAGACCTAAAAGTGGCAATTCTTCAACAAAAAAACTTCAAAAACAGACTCCAACGAGAGACTGCTGAATTGGAATTAATTTGCCAACTGGATACAATTTAACTTAGGCTTGAATAAAGACTGGGAGTGGATGGGTCATTACACAAAGTAAAACTATTTCCCCATGTTTATTCCCCCACCCCCCTGCCACTGTTCCTCAGACGTTCTTGTCAACTGCTGGAAATGGCCCACCTTGATTATCACTACAAAAGGTTCCCCCCCCCACCCCGCTCTCCTGCTGGTAATAGCTCACCTTACCTGATCGCTCTCCTTACAGTGTGTATGGTAACAGCCATTGTTTCATGTTCTGTGTATATAAATCTCCCCACTGTATTTTCCACTGAATGCATCCGATGAAGTGAGCTGTAGCTCACGAAAGCTTATGCTCAGATAAATTTGTTAGTCTCTAAGGTGCCACAAGTACTCCTTTTCTTTTTTCAAGGTTGGGACTGAAACTCACGCCTTCCCAGCACAATAGCCTGGCCTCGGGAGATCACATCAAGCTGTCTCCTTGCCCTGAAGATACTCATAAGTCCATGAAACATAAAACTTTAGTGGAATATATTAGTCAGCAATAAAAATTACATTATGAGAGATGAAAACAAAACACCTGTTTTCAGGTGGGTTTGGTACAGCCACAGTCTACAGTCATACATATGGGAGGAGTGCCATGGACTTAAATGGAGTTACTACAATAATAAGAGCTGCAGGAATAGGCCTCTACACTGTATATTAAAGTTGTGAATGTGACAATTCATGTAGTAATGTCAGAATGCTAACTGCAATTTAGACAGTAAGGCCCTGATCCTGCAATGAGTTCCCCTGTGCCTGTACTAAATCCCATTCATTTCAGTGGGGTTCTGCACAGGTACAGGTTTGAGTCCATGCAAAGCCCACTGCAGGATCAGGGCCTTACTTGAGATGATTATGATCATGATGAATATTGTAGGGGAGCTATCAATGCTGGGACTCTTGTTAAATGACAAAATGAGAAATCTCTTAGATGATTCATTCTGCTCATTTTAAATATGAATTTTAAATATTTTTAAATACTCATTTAAAATATATTTAAATACTCATTTTAAATATGAGTTTTGCAGATTGAGGTTCCAAAATCTCGACTAACTTTGGTACCTGTGGGTATTTTATCTCTGTCCCCATCTCTAATTATATACATCACCAAACATTTTCAGTACTTTCAGAATTAATCACATGCTGTTCTAAAGAATTTTGACATTTGCATTTCAAAACTCTTATCAATTCTAAGCATTTATTCTACAAAACTTGGAAAGATTGTCATTTTGTTTCAAATTATTCCAGCATCGTGGGCATTGCTACAGAATGCGGAATTACAGAACATATGAGACTGAAACCTGACACTCCTTCTTTCCTGTTGTGAACTTTTGATGGTGAAAAAAATATACTAGTTTAAAAAATAAATTATCTAGAGGCCCAAGCTCATATTCCCAACAGAGACTGAATTCCCATTGGCTTCAGTGGCCCTTGTGTGTATACAAGGAGTAGAAGATCATAGTCTGTATAATCATATGCAAACAAATAAAATTGATTAAACAACAACAGTAATAAAATATCCAATACAGCAGAATCTCCTGAGGTTGTTGGATGAAACTCAGAACACTAAGAGAAAAGAAAACAGATGGTATATTTTTCCAAACATCTCACCCCTTCAGAAGTGGCTTTACAATCTGGATTACACAAAGAGTTTATTAAAATCAGTTTATATTACTATTAAATAACCTTTCTACCTTTAAAAATGTATCTAACTAGACAGTTTTAAGCTTTCTAGCCAAAGAAAAACTGAATTGTGAGTACACAATGACAAATAATAAGTAACCTTTTCAGACACTTGAGTCTATCTCAGTGACTGAGAAGGGATAGTGGGGTTTAAATGGAAGGAAATCTTTTTAAGGGAGTCACTAAAGTGCAACTAGAATTGGAATATAAATATTACTTTGTCATTAGAGCACTGGGGGAAAAGGCCACAGGCCGGGACGTATGTTACAAGAAATAAATAGCAATGCCTTCCATGGTTTTAGCACTTTCATCTGAAAATCTCAAAGTGCTCATACCTATTTGCAGAGGGAAAAACTAAGGCACAAAGTGCTTACAGTGACTTGTCCAGTGAGTAGGCAGCAGAGTCAGAATAGAAGCCAGGTCTCCTGCTCTAACCAGCAGACCACTTTGCCATCTTTTATGTGATGAATAAATAAATACTAAGCTAGTACAGTGAACTGCCTTTTGCCCCCATCTTCAGCAAGCCTAAAATTGCACACATTGCTGGTGGGTGAGGAACTAGCCACTGTGATCCATGTGTATGTCACCTCTTGTTCCTCATTCTACCTGGGGCTGACTGTGAGAGCCGCAAAGCAGCTCTGACTATTTCACAACACAGCAGCCCATCTTTTGAACAAGACTAGAGCACATAAGCCGAGTACCCCCTGCACTCCATTCATTTTCCATTGGATCCACTTCAAAGTCCTGGTTCTAATCTATAAAGCATTTAACTGATTTTTGAGAGACCTCCTTTCCATCCACAAGATCATGCAAACTACCTAAGTAAGGAATGAGCAAAATCTGCAGGACATAAAGACAGAATAGCTGAAATCTTCAATATGTTGTACTGCTTTTAAACACATAAATGATTTTTCAGTGCAAAAATTACACTAAGAAAATACCACTACACTTTCTGCTACCTCCTCTCCCCAAATAATACACAATTCTTAAAGGCCCGAATTACAAATAGCTGCCTAATTTTTAATTGGTCTTCCTGGCCTTTTCATGCATTTTTCTCTTTCTGACTGTCTCTCTTGCTCTGTTTCATCAAATCACCTGAACAGGCAAAAAAATGCATCTGCAGCACTTGGGAAGTTTTGCTCTTATTTACCTTCAGATGCTGATCTTCAGTTCTCAACATATGTTCAGCAAGGAGCTATCCAAAGTGAGAAGAGTACAAAGCTAATTTTATCCTTTTCACAGCACTCTGGTGACTTTGCGCCACTTATTATGCACATTTTCATATAACTGGCCTGCCCAAGATCTAGTGGGGAATCTGTGTTTTCACATTACAAGGCCACCAGCCGCTGTGAGTGTTGAAGAGTAACTGTGAAAGACAATCTTTGCAACACCTAGACTGTTTTTTTATGCAGAATTTGAAAACCCATCAAATGATGCTTTCTTTGACCTTCTCCCCTTGCAGATGCTCATAATCAGAGGTGTATTGACTATTTTGTGCTCTAATCTTACCTTACAGCTAAATGAGTGCTTCCTGTACTGACTTTCAGTGTTTACAGACCTTCCTTTTTTTTCTTATTTTCCATTTCCTGTTTACCATTCGTGTCTTAGGGATGAGGTGAGGGGGAGAGGTTCTTGCAGGTATATTTGCTCTATTGTGCACAGCAACAAACAGCTAGGTTGCTAAATCATTTCTTTTTAATAGTACACAAGATTCAGCTTCTCTCTCGTATTGGCTATTATGGTTTAGAAAAGAAATTCAAATCAAATATGTAATTATATCTATCTATATATATAACCACACACAAGAAACTACACTGAAAGAATATTAAGCTTGCAAAGTCAAGCATTCAAAAGTTAGGAAATGCCAGAATTAAGGTTGCTTGCACAACCTTAATTCAGCACCCTTGTGCATATGCATCATGATACAGTCTTAGTAAGACGATCACATATTTTTTCCACAGGACCTCTATCTCATTCAGTGCATAGGATGGCCAGTGGTCACCGAGTGAACAGCTCTTCAACATTTTGTTTTATCTTTATTCCTGAATGTGTGGTACAGTATTCAAATCCTGCTCTGGAGACAGAAACATTAATTTCTTCATTGGCTTTGCTATGGCACTTATCACTATAGTATCTGAGTGCTTCACACACATTAATTGATTTATCTTGACAGCATCCCACTGAAGTAAGGAAGTAGTGTTATCCACATATTACTGATGGAGAACAGAGGCAGAGAGAGATTTAAATCACAAGAGTGCAGTATTTTGGGGTGCCCAATTTCAGATACCTAGGGCCTGATTTTTTTCAGAGTGCTTACCATTAAATATCGTTTTTTATGTTCAAAGCACAGCTTCCATTGACTTCAGTTGCAGCTGTGAGCACTCAGCATTTCTGCAAATCAGACCCCAGGGCCTCAAGTTGGGAACCCAGAAAGTGAGAAAGACAATTAGTGGCTGCCTGTGAAAATTCTGTTTAAGCACTATTGCTAGCCTCAAGAGATCAAAAATCATGAGTCAAGCCACCAAAATCGTGATATTTAAAAAACGTGATTTGATGGTTTTTTTAATCTGTCTTTTAACTACTCTCTCTCCTCTGCCAGTGTGAGTGAGAGAGAAAATGAACACAGTAGGTCGCAAAGTCAACCTTTAATGCACACGGAAATGTACATGTCTCCCTGGCTACTCAGATGGAGAGCTCGCCTCATCTCTAAAATAGGGCCACTGCCATCACATTACTGTCTTGACTCTCTCTCCCAGCCTTGTTTATTTCCTTTGATAAAAGAAAGCCTGGATGATAAATAGCTTCAGACCACTGGCTGAATTAATGCATCATGATTCAGACTCCTACATAGAACTTATGTTTTAGGGTTGATGAGTTGCAGATTTATATACTGATATAAACTTAAATCATTCATATAAGCAATAATATCACTGTGAAAACAATAGGGGTTTGGCTTAGCCTTTTGCAAGAAGTAAAACTTTCCATCCCGCCCCTTTCTCTGCCCAAGACTCCCTCCCCCAATTCCTCATCTGCCTCTCACTGGTTTGCGCTCCCTCCTCCACTCCACTCCTCACCCCTGTCCAGCCTCCCCCTGCTCCAGAGCCCTTCACATCCCACCCCACCCCTACTCTCTCTGCTCTGAACCCCCACTCCTCTTTCCCTTCTCACCCCTCCTTCCTGCCCCCAATTCCTCTACAACCCCTAAATCTTCCTCTTGCTCCCCCTCAGTCTCCCCATCCATCTTTCACAGTCTGCTACTCCTCACAGGCCCTGTGCACTGGACAGCCCCCAAAAACCATAGAGTGGCAGCAGTTTCAATCTCACTGCAAAGAGTGGCAACCAAGTTTATTAAGGGCAGCCTCACTTCCACATGCAGAGAGTAGAGAAATGGCAGCCATTTTGCTGGCTTCAGCCCCCATTGACAATAATGGGAAATGGTGGCTACTTTGAATAAGGGAAAATTTGTGAGTTGGCCCCTTTCATTGTGTTTTCATGAGATAGGTAAAAAAACCCACCCCAAAATCATTAGAGTCATAATAAAATCATGAGAGCTGTCTCTACTGCTTAAGTGACTTGCCCAGCATCACGCAGAAACTCTGTGGCAGAGGCAAGGATAGAATTCAGTTCTCTAGGACAGCATTTGATTGCTATAACCATAAGACCATCCTATCTCTTCCTGAAATCTTCTACCTCATTCACTGCATGCCTTCAAACTTCTGCAACAAATGAGCCAGGGGGAGTCCTACAGACAGTCCTCTTCATTACATAACCCAGATTCATCTCCAGAGCAGATCCTGTGCACTGAATGAGGCAAGGTTCCTGTGGAAAAATAGCATATGATCATGCAATTAAAGACTATCATAATGCAAATGCACAAGGGGGACAAATTAAGGTTGTACAGGTAATCTTAAACCTCACACTTCTTAATTTTTGAGTGCTTGACTTTGCACTCCATTTTCTTTTAACACTCTTTTTATATGTAATTTCATAGACTTTAAAAAAGCAAACACCCCTCCCCCAACCAAATTCCATTATCTGACAGTATTCAGATATCCAAATTGGTCATCATTATGGTTGGAACCTTTAGCTGCACTGCAAAGACTTCTGCCACTAGAGCTAACAGAGTACCTGATTGAAGTACTACTAGGCTGTCATCCTCTGTGTGGACCAGTAATAGAGATATCTGCTGACAGAAGAGGCATGGTGAGACTCAGGATTCTTGGGTTTCATTCCAGGCTCTGAAGGGGAATGTTCTCTTGTGGGCACAGACTCTTCTCCCCTATTGTGCTCAAGCAGCACCTGATCCCTTTTGCCCCATCCCTTCCAGCCTGCCCCCCATGTCAGCTGTTTCTCTTCCATCCCACCCCCTGGCACCTTGTTACAGTTCCATCAGCTTGCCAGTCCCACTCTCCCCTGACCCCAGTTCTGCCCTCCCTTTTCCATTTGCTGTTGCCCCCCATTCTCCTTGTCCGAGTAAGCTCCCTCCACTGCCCTCTCCCCCAGGACTTCTTGTAACTTACGCATTTGAATCAGCCTGTTCCTCCTCCTCACTGCCTGGGCCCTGCAGGGGGGCCAAGAATACTAGAGTCATAGGCTCCTTCTTTTACGTTCTAGAGGCCTGCAGCAGCCAGCAACAGCAGTTGCAGACAAAATCTTGCCCAGCCCCTGCAGCCCAGAGCTGAAGCAAACTCAGTACAGATGTAATCTTGAGAGAATTTAGCTGCCCAACTCTAACAAATCTCTATTGAGCATGTAGAAACAGATTTTGCAAAGGCTTATAACTTGGCCAAATTTGGGCATTTTTGCACAGGAACAGCCAAAGTTACATCCCCAACACCAGGGAACCTCCCCTACCAAATTTCAAGTCCCTACTCCAAAAAACAGAGGCACTAGTGCTTAACAAAGTGGTTGTTAGAGTTTTTTAACATCGGCAAAGCGAAGTCCTTTTCCCCAATCTCATTCTCTGAAATAGCTGAACTGGTCTTGCTGAAAACACAAGTACCTGAAAACAGAGTCTTATAATATGAAATGTCAGGGTAACCTTAAATATAGACAGCACTACCAGTAATAGCTATAGTACATCTATAAATATTCTTACTCTCAGATTTTATGTTTTCAAATAGTCTAATATATTCAGAATTATCAGTGGATTTTATCAGCAGGGCATTCTTTAAAACAAAGATAATACATTACCTTACAATTCACACTGGATTTCTTTCTTTCTTCCTTTTTTATTTTGTTTTAAAATTTATTTATGTCAGGTTCTTATCTTGGTAGCTGAGTCCTGTGTATTATCTAGAGACCTGATAAACTGCAACATATTTGCCAAGCCCATTTCCAAGAGTTATTCATTTGGTTGGGGGTCTGAATTTCTTGCCTCTGAGGATGGAGCAGTCACATTCTTATGGAAAAGTCTTATAGAACTTAAGAGGAGAATAATAACTATTCTGCAGAATTTTTAAACCCACTTACAGAATACTAACAAAGGGGCATCATTTTCTATATGATCACCAGGAGGGAACAAAAATTCTATACAATGGCTATCTATACCTGTTTTCGATAGAATACAAATTCTATCAGTTTTAAGAACAATTTCTATAAAACCCTAATCGTTTCATCCCTATTATATAGTTCGTCTGGGATTTTCTATAATGACATGCTCTTCAGCATTTCATGACTCAGGCCCAGATATTCAGTGGTATTTAGGCACCTAACTCCCATTGATTTCCATGGGATTTAGACACCTAAATACCTTTAAGGATCTGGGATTCAGTAACTATCATTCACCACCCATAAGGATGGCTAATCCCCCAAAATGTTTAAATTTAGCGTACCTTCAAAGACCCAGCAAAGGCCAGAGGAACCCTCTGTCAAACTCAGGTAGCATACTGAAGACCACTTACAAAATATTTTTCACCATCTAACCCTTCAATAGCCACCTTGTTTCTAGAGAGACTAGTCTCTATAAAGTATACACGGAATATGCCTAGTAATGGGTCTGAGGACCACTGATACAACCCTTATAGTCAATGTGCCTAACCCTGCTTCCACTGAAACCAGCTGCAAAATTCCTATTGCCTACTCCCTTTTGAGAGTAGGACTGGACCTATTGGGACTTTTAGAGACATATTTTGATACTGGTTCTCATGTTGAATAGTACTTACTCTACAAATAGCCTCTTTGGTTTCAGTTGTATCACTTATGGAGCAAAGCACTACTCAGTCGGAATAAATGTGTCAGATTCTGCCCCATAAGTAGGGACTACTTGGTGAGTTAAGTGTTTACAGGATCAGGTCATTTGTTTTTAACTTTAATTGGGGGCTTGGGTTTCATGTAGAGATAATAATATGCTACATTTTAAGATACATGTGGTTGTATGAGAAAAACGTATTTGGAAATACTCATGTGATTTTCTATCAGGTTTGATTAAATTGATTAGAAGTCACAGAATCACGCAGCAAAAAAATGACCTTTTCAAACACACCTAATTTGCCTGAGCCCATTACATTTAAGATAATAAATAAAACCTCTGTAATGCTTTATAATATCAATAATACCCTAGAAATTATTCTGCACTTAGTGGCCAATTTAAGAGCATTAAATGCTGTTAACAATCAATTTACTAGGTATTGTTGTGCTTCTGTTTATAAATGCCTAATTATATAGGTCATATTTACTTGGAGTGTGATAGATTTGCTGGCCAATTGCAGCACTTAAATCAATGCAGTAAAAAATAATTGCCTTATAAAAATCACTTTTTAAAAACCTGTTTGCATACAGATTTCTAGGGTTCTGTTATGCCATCAACACTTTTCCAGAACGTCCCCCTCCCTGAATCAGGTAATTAAAAGGGTACTGACGCAAAGGAGAGCAGAGCGCCACATGGCTTGGCAAAGTGTTTCCATAAAGTTCTGTCCTGTAGCTGTAGATACAAACTCAAGCTGGTCGTGTGCAGAACTCCAGCATGTTGAGCCCACTACCCCTCGGCACAGCCAAATGTTTCAGCAGCTGCCCTTTTGTCCTGTTTCTTAAATAAACAAAGAACAGATACAAATTAATGACCTAAATTTATGGCAAAACACGCTGCCTTCCCAGAGCAAATAGCCTTAAAAGAACAGATGTTAAAATAGCGTTTTGTACTCACAGATACAGAAAACAGCTATTGTGTGGAAATGGAGGTTTGGAACATATAGAAAATAGTATCTAAAGAATCTAATCGTTCCACAGTATCTCCTGCAACACCACAGACTGCACAACCTTCTGATCCAGTGTTGTACATAATAATTACCCTTCGCAGCACATTCCCTATCCCTTCTTTTCCAATCTCAGAGTCCCAGAAAACTTTCTCCTCTAGTGTTTCAGTGTTTTACATTCTTTTGGGGCTTTGGGGGGATAAAAAGAGTGAAATGATCATTTTGCCAGTATGTTAAATAGTACCTGGCTACCTGGTGCTGTAACCAGTGTAATTTAGTCTCAAGGAAGTATGCTCACGAAATGCACACTCTCAAAAAAACATTTTTGTCCTACACTGAAGGATGCATCCATTCCATAGGGGATATTTATTTCTTGGTACGTTTTGTTGAGGATGATCCTGCAAATGCTTATATTCCAGTAATTGTTAATTACCCCCGTATGCAAAAAGTAATTGAGAGAATTATTTTACAAAACAGAGTGAGAAGCCATCACACAGGGGAAGTGCATATGCCTTCTAGTCAGTGAATCATCTTAGTCATTCACAATTGGCAAAGGCAGGAGCAAACAGTGTTGGGTCATCATCTGTACTCAGAAGTTGAATTAAAAGGCATATTCACTTTCCACACACCAAGTGCATTCTGTTTATACTACGCCACATTGTATTTCCAGTCTTACTCAACATTTTAATATACATTTTCTTGTCAAGCTTCTTGGCAGTCGGGTATGAGGCTTGCAAGATGGACTGAGAATTCCACAGGTGGACTGATTAGTGGGTGGCATTTTTGAGTTGTAGCAAGCTGTTAGCATTATGTCTGTTTGCTTTAGGTACAGATGTGAAATGATTTGACAGTCAATCTCAAAAGTGTGCAAGTACTCTTTTTTTTTTTTTTTTTGGTATGTCAAACTCTTCTTATAATACCATCCTTATCCGTCTGGTTGTCCATTAAAAAACTTTTTTTTTCCCCCCACATAGCCAGTCTGGATGCTGCAATGCATTATTCAGAAGCTTACAATTTGTAAGTTTTAAAAGTAGCCTTGGTTTTTACATTTCATTCATTTGAGGAGCACAACTGTTGGGACCAAGATTCTTTACTGGATACTGAGGTTATCCTGCTAAGGAGGCAATCTGTTTACTTCATGCAACTTGCCCAAACACACGTTTCCTTAACAAAGTCATAGATGGAGGCAAGTGGTGTTTGACAAGTGGAATTGTCTGTTGACTTGCTCATTTCATTTCCTCCTTTTGGCAGAGACACTTGGAACTTGCTTTTTTTACAGTTACTATGAGCCCAGAATAATAACTCCTAAATCAATGCTGAGGAGGTGGAAAGGTACAACAACACAAACACTCAGTAACAGTCGGGACAGCGACATGGAAATATGAGCTGACATGCAGAATAACCACAAGTGCTGCATGATTTATTGATTGCACCTTGTCATCTGAATGATGAGCTCTCAGTTAGTGAAATTATACTTTTATATATTTCACAACTTAGGGGAAAATATAAATATTATATATACAAGCTGTATATACAGTAACTAATGGATAGAGCAAGATTACTACTTCCAGTTAGTGACAAAGTTGTATTCATCAGAAAGCTGTGCTGTCTAGAGTTGGGCCAAACCAGCAAAACAAATGTTCTACAAATATTAATTCAGATATTTAGGTGAATTTGGGTCTGTTCACATTCCTTCTAGTGTTCGCATTCTACAAATGTTAAATTGATTATGACTGGCCTAACCTTTCAGCTTTAGTACTGTGCTATGCATAAAATTTATTTAAATTATATTATGTGTTGTGACAGGGTCGGGCCAGATGGCTATAGGAGAGTAATAGAAGGCAGATATATTAGCCCCAGGCTAAGTAGGTCCCTTTTCCCTGGGTAAGGGAACAGGGAAGGTTCCAGAACAATCAGGAACCTTTTGGAGACAATTAAGACAGGCTTATTAGAACACTTGCAGCCAATCAAGAAGCTGCTAGAATAAAATTAAGGCAGGCTAATCAGGGCACCTAGGTTTTAAAAAGGAGCTCACTTCAGTTTGTGGTGTGCGTGTGAGGAGTTGGGAGCAAGAGGCACTAGGAGCTGAGAGTGAGAACGCGGACTGTTGGAGGACTGAGGTGTACAAGCGTTATCAGACACCAGGAGGAAGGTCCTATGTTGAGGATAAAGAAGGTGGTGGGAGGAGGCCATGGGGAAGTAGCCCAGGGAGTTGTAGCTGTCGCACAGCTGTTCCAGGAGGCACTCTAGACAGCTGCATTCCACAGGACCCTGGGCTGGAACCCGGAGTAGAGGGCGGGCCCGGGTTCCCCCCAAATCCTCCCAACTCCTGGTCAGACACAGAAGGAGTCGACCCGGACTGTGAATTCAGAAAAACGGCCAAGCTGAGGGCTGCCGTGAAGCTCCAAGGTGAGCAAATCCGCCAATAAGCGCAAGACCCACCAAGGTAGAGCAGGAATCACTCCACTTGATACCGGCTGCCAACTAGACATGGAGCCATTGATCACTACCTATTGAGCCCGACAATCTAGCCAACTTTCTATCCACCTTATAGTCCATTCATCCAGCCGATACTTCTTTAACTTGCTGGCAAGAATACTGTAGGAGACCATGCTAAAGTCAAGGAACAACACGTCCACTGCTTTCCCCTCATCCACAGAGCCAGTTATCTCATCATAGAAGGCAATTAGATTAGTCAGGCATGACTTGCCCTTGGTAAATCCATGCTGACTGTTTCTGATCATTTTACTCTCTTCTAAGTGCTTCAGCTGTGCACCCCTGCACTCCCACACAGTCAATTGCAGTACTGGGGCCTTAATGGATAACTGGACTTCAACACAAGGGAATTATTTGGAAGAACAAAGGATCACGGTTTTCCTACAATGCAAAAAGAAACTTTCTGGGTCTGAAGCGACAGACACACACTCCTTGTTGGTTCACTTAAAAAAAAAAAAAAAAAAAAAGATGGGAACAACGACTGAGGCCAATAACTTTCTTATATGTATGTATACACACACAGAGGTTTCATCTTGCTTAACCAGGTCTCTCTGTCTTATTGGAGCCTATAGCCTAGCTAGCTCTGCTTTTCATAGTGGTATCTTGTTTGTGATTCTTGTTTTATTTTCTACCTTGTTCCAAAACAAGAAACCTCTCTCAGTATGTAGCCTGTTAAATGAAAGACAACATTTCCCACCAGGGTGGGCTCCAACAAAAGAAACTGATATCTGACCTTAAAGGAAGCAGAAAAAAGGAAGCTCAAATGGTGCCAACATGAACCTGATCTGTCAGCATAGGCACAAGAAGAGCCAAACTACCTGTTGGGAGTTAAGAATGAGGTAATATAAAATTGCATTTGTTACTCGAGCCTATGTAGTGCTTTTCCATCAGTCGATCTGGAAGCACGTTACAAAGGAGGCAAGTATCATTATCCCCATTTTACAGATCGGAAAACTGCGGCATAGAGTGGTTAAGTGATTAGCTAAGTTCACCCAGCAGGCCAGTGGCCATCAGGTTTCCTGAATCCCAGTTCTCTATCCATGAGGCCCTACTGCCATGCAGTGCATCACAACAATGTAACGTTTTATTTTTAAAATTATTTTTTACAACTCCGTGACTATATCTAGGTTTCCAGGTAAATGGTTTCCAGCTCTGAGCAACTGCAGCCTTTGCCTTCATAAAGCATTCTAAATGCAGTTTCACTCTAGCTTGACACTCTGATGAAGCTGTTAGGTTTTTATTCTTTGCTTATAAATAAATATACTTGTTGCAAATTTTTTTAAAAAGTGTGAATAGCTGCAGCAGAAGTAATCAATTAGCACAAGCGAACAGGGCCAGAGTGCTTCCCTCCTCCTCCCCCACAGCATATTATAAAGATACCTGTAATCTTCTACTTTTGAGGTTGTTGGAGTGCCTCACAAACTGAACAGTCCCACTGCCTCCCTTGCACCTGCTGTAGAATGGACAGTATGTTAGATACAAGGGATGCAGGGTAGGCTTGCAGCTCTGGCACTCAGACAATGGGAGAGAGACCAGCTCAACAGCAGCAGAAAAAAAAAGGAAAGATTCTTTCGTTTTTGTTCCAAAGAGCCTTCCACTGCAGAGTGAGGTTGCCAGAGGTTGCCTGGGTTTTTGAGCACCACTCCCCGTTTCCAGTATTAAAGCAGCTGCAAGGGGAACCCCCTCCAGCAGCTTTGTTTAATTACCCTGAACTGTGGAGAGGCTCGAAAAACCTCTCAGCTGAACATTTTGTAAACCGGACTATGACTGCCAGAAGATTTCTGTTGATTATACTATGCAGAGTATTAATTAGAATATAGATTACACGCAGGGACCTTACCAGAAATTTTCTGCAGTTTGGTACCTGAATGTACGTTTATTGCCACAGAACATTTTTCATAAGAAAAATAATTTTTCCTACCACAACTCCAGGGAGCAAGGAGGAGAAAGGATTGTCTTATCTTTTCAGTCACTTGCAGCTAGTAGGAGTATAGATCTTTAACAGCCTTCTAAAGAAATTAAGAATGATCATAGCATTGTTTTAAAACATTTGAAACTAGCAGTTCATGCACTAGACCTACACTGGTTGCTAACCTTCTTGAATGGCAATACTTGGCCAGTCATGCCATGCTGTAACATTAGTCACAAAGTTGATGAGGGGTAGTGGCCAAACTGACATGGAAAGTACAAGCCAGTGGCCACTGAATGAAATGCCAGCCTTGTTCATCATGTAATTGGCACTCTGTTTCTGTAGCCCCTTTGAGAGCCACACACCAAATGCAACCTTCAGGCCACAAGGGTTGTCTCGGAGTTAATTTGTGCATACACTCACTCCCTAGGGTTCCTTTTCAGCACATTGTACTCGGTATTAGCTACCTCTCCCACTCACACTGTGAATTTTAGGACTTCCATGTCCAATTTCCTTTGTGCCAAGCTAAAAGTGGTTGTTTCCAAACACATAAGGATTTGGTAGATACAATTATAGAATTTAATAGTAGTTTCTAGGAATATAGATCAGACCAACTGTCCATCTAATCCACTATCCTGATTCAGACAGAGGGGCAAATAGCACCTGCTTAGCATGCAAGGAACAAGAATCCAGAACTGGACAGTTTTGGAATAACCTGACCATAGGGGAAGTTTCTTCCTGACCTCAGGAATTATTTGTTGGCTTTTGTCCTAAAGTAGGATTTATTTCCCATTTAATTTTTTATTCTCCTGCAATTGTAGATGATCTCATTATACATTAAATGTCTATTTTCCCCCCCTTCTTCACACTGTTGACTCATTGGTATCTTCTGACAGGGAGATTCATAGGTAAATTAAATATGCTGTAACAAGGAGTTTTCTTATATATAAAATTTATTATGGCCTTTCCATAGCATTAGATGCCTATGATAGAATGAACTAGAGCACCCAATTTTTCTTGGCGTTCGCTATTTGATATACTGCTATTGTGCCCTGATTGCTTGCTCTCCCCTCTAAATTAAAACAGTCCTCCTCTTTTCCATCTGTCATTGTAGAGAAGTCTTTCCATGTCTCGAACATCTTTGTCTGAATCTCAATTTATCAGACTACTGTAACATATTGATTCACAGAAATCTCACTTTACTGCAGTGGCCCAGCTCCTGAAAGCTGTAGGCACTTTTCTAAATCTGCTTCAAATTTGGATCCAACAAATGCTATTTGACAAGCTCTAATAGTAATATGGGTGCTGAAGGAATACTATCAAGAGAAATTTGGCCTCAAAAGTAGTTATATATATATATATATATATATATATTTTTTTTTAAAAAAACCTAACACTTAAAGCATTTCTATGTAAAATACAAACTAATATTCCCCTGCAATGTTTGCAACCCAGTTTGCCATTAGCCCACATCACAGCTCATTTAAAACTCAACAAAAGTTGGTTGCTGCCCGTTCTGAAATACCTACTCCATGCAGAAGAGCGTAGTCACACTGCAAGATTTTTTAAAAATAATTTTAACCTCTTGCATGTCATGCTCCTGAAATACAAGAGGTATTTATCATGAAGTTAGATGAACTTTCAACAATTGCTAATTAGGACAGTCTGACAGTGTGTATTAATAGTGCATACCAGGGCAATCCAGGCCTTCCACTTATTACTTTACTTGCATTTACTGTAAAAATGATTTTATGTTGATTGCAAGTAGAAGTAGGTCAATTCAGACACTACTTTAAAGTGTGATTCTATGCTGAAAGCCAACTGAGTAAAAATGGCACCCATCTTACTCAACTTATCAGCTCCTTGTGCGTATAAAGAGTCGTATCTGCTTAATTAATGACAAAAGCTTTTTTCAGCTGTTAACACTGCAAAGCCAGCCCAGCTTCGGGCGAGTGAGCTAGATTCTGTCCTGGCTTATGCGCAGCAAAGAGAATTGTTATCTCAAATTCTAATTGCGAAACCAAATTCTGTCCCAATTCACACCTGTGCAGCCCCCACTGAAGATAATGGGATTTTGTAGGGGTCCACGAGGATACCCTGTGGCCAGAAGAATGTATTAGCAATGACTCTGTGTGAGCCATAAAGAACCTACTTGAATAATCATATTTTAGATTGAATTTGGGATGAACATCATCATTTTGCTGCTAAACTCAGTGGATTTAACATCGAAATTGTTATACGTTCCTTTGCCTATGTTGCAAAACATATTTCTGAGCCGAAAGGACTTATTTCACATTTACACATAGCTAAACAAAGAAATGAACATTAATTGACTCCCTAGGAGAGAACACCGTGACTTATTCTCTCTCCCCCATTAAGGCTAAGAGAATGGCTGTGCCGCAGTTGCTGGGGCAGAGAGGGCTGAAAGAGCCACAGAAACGTACCGTCTCTGCTGCAGCAAAGACATCTTCATTTAAGTCGCTTTAGTGGGAGATCCCCATTTTAAAAGCTGTGCTTCGTGGTGCACCTGTTCCCCAGGAATGAAGTGTTTTGCCGGCAGTATAGGCAGGAATACATGAAGGAGCTACTCTTAGAGACAGCTACGGTGTAGATTTGGAGCTAACATTTAGAAAAATGTCTTGGGTGAAAGCAGCGATCAGACTGGCTGTCGAGGATCAGGTTCCCAAGCCATAAAGTAGTTTTGCAAATGCCACTTATATTGGAATTATATAGACCTTTCACTAGCCCACTCCTGATCAGAGCTGGGGAAATGATGTATTTTTCAGTTCACTGACCCTTCAGAAAAATTGAAAAAAAAATTTTGCAAGCAGAATGAAAAATGAAATTTTTCAGTATTTTCAGCTAATTGAAAAGTCAAAAAATGTTCTTTGGACAAAAATCAAAAGGTTTCATTTTAATTTCTACTGATTTAAAAATTAGTTTTTAAAATAAAATCAAAATTTATTTGAAAATTTCTTTAGAACAGAAAAATTGAAATGTTGCATTTAAAAAATGCCCAAACAAAACCTCTAATTTTTTTCTGATTTTTTTTTTTTACTGAAGCAATTGGGCAAAATCAACATAAATTCATGAAATAGTGTGTTGCTGAATCTGCATTTTTCACCAAAAAAGACTTGTGAAAAATTTCACCCAGCTCTATTTCTAACTTCACTCCAACTGACTACTGTGCCACTTTGTAGCAGCATCACAGACATGAGAGATGGGCAGAAACCATTAGGTTATCTAATTCAGTTGTTTTCAGCCTTTTTATAGCACAACCTCATATTGCAACAGTAAAAAGTTTCAGGACTCTTCTTCCATCCAGCCATAAAGAGGTGAACCTAGGTTGAGGGGATGGAGAGTTCATCACTCTCTCCAATGCAGACTTGTTCTCCATAGTACATATAGAGCTATACCCAGTCACATTTAAAGTGTGCCAGGGAAAGGGGTTTTCTATTCTGGATTCTACAGATCTCACTTTCAGGAACTGTATCTAGATAGTCAGTGTAAAGTTTATCTTTTGTAACTTGAGCCTATTACTCTTAAATTATTCCTCCTTATAATACCCTTAAATTCCTCTCCCTCTTGGCTGTTTATACCTTTCAAATGTTTGTAGACCAACGTCCTTCCTCTGTTAGCCATCCTATACATATTTAGCTCTTAAACTTTCCACCTATATCAGTCTCTCCAGCACCATAATGGGAACACCTCAAGTGAAAAGCTATTTTAACAATTTTTATCAAATAATTAAAATAAGTGGTATTCATTTTTACAGAGCATGGATTATAGTGGTCTCTTGGCTGAGCGGATTGAATCTTGCATTCCAAAAGCTTTTTTCTAATGGTGTTGGCAGGTTTGGCTACCTCCCTTGTACTGATCATTGAGCCTTAAGATATAAGACACTGATTGGATGCAATTTTTCAACATTAACAAAGATGAGAAGAGGAAGGGTGGTCCTGTGGTTACGACACTAGACTGGGACTCGGGAAACCAGGATCCATTTCTTGCTCTGCCACAGATTTCCTGCATGACCTTGGAAAAAGTCATTTGGTCTCCCCGGCCAGGTCTACACTAGAATGGGTTTGCCACTCTAGCTATACCACCAAAACCTCCTAGTGGAGACAGCTTATATCACCAAAGGAGTGTTTTTGCTGGTATAGCTTATACCAGGTCTGTGAATTAAATGAGCTTATTGGCGAAAGGGCTTTTTGGCCAGTATACCTGTGTCTGCACCACAGCTTTTGCTGGCAAAACTACGTTGGCTAGAGGTGTGATTCCCCCCCCCCCCCCCAACACTTCCAACCAACATAGCCATGCCAGCACAAAAAAAAAAAAAAAAAAAAAAATTGAAGTGTAAGACCAGGCCTGGATGTGTCAGATCCCTGTAAAATGGAGACGACAGTATTTAACAGCTTCACAGGGATGTAGTGAGGATGAACATTACAGATTATGAGGTGCTTAGAAACTATGGTAATGGGATGAAATAGGTGTAGATCCCTATCAAGGCCCTGAATCCAAACACTGTTGATTTTTATGGATGTTAAAAATCTTCTGCACCCTGATCTGAATTTTGAAAATGGCCTTTGTGTTCATAATGGCCTAAACCGAAATCTCAGATTTGCACACCCCGAACTCCTTGAGATGGTCAGAGTTCAGATCTAAGTAAGTTTTAAATACACACCACTTCAGTTATTTATGTGGAAAAGAAAAAAGAATCAGAAATGTTTTCTAAAACTGAAGAAATTCCTCTTCCCTTCTCTGATAACTTACAAACCTCTACAATAAAAATTTCCTCTTGAAAGTTTGCTTTGGGTTAATAAGACCCTGGGTGAAGAACATATTGGAAGCTTCTGAAAACAATACTAAGTACCTGAAAATAGATGTTTCCTATCTAAGTAACACTTCATCCCTAATTAGTGACACTGTTATTCAAGATTATTTTTCCAGATCCTTGCTGATAGTGAAAACATTTTAGGCCTTTGAGAAAGTGACATTTAAGAGGTTATAGATGACAAACGACATCGAAATGTGGTAGGGCAGGTGTGGCTGAATCACCCAATGACTGCATGCATTCAAGGAATGCAGTGCTGATGTCCTTAAGTAACCTTTACACATCCAACATGCTGCAGCAAATTTCAAATGAGGATAAAAACAACATGAAGACATCAAACTTTAATAAAATTAAGACTGACACTGAAATATTATAGGAGAATAGAGAAAAATTTGAGAAAACATACTGCATAGCATGTACAAATAAATGTTTTCTTTCCTTGCTTCTCACTGCAAACTGACAGGTTTCAGAGTAGCAGCCGTGTTAGTCTGTATCCGCAAAAAGAAAAGGAGGACTTGTGGCACCTTAGAGCCTAACAAATTTATTTGAGCATAAGCTTTCGTGCGCTTTCGTGATGCATCCGATGAAATGAGCTGTAGCTCACAAAAGCTTATGCTCAAATAAATTTGTTAGTCTCTAAGGTGCCACAAGTACTCTTTTTTTTTTCATGCAAACTATTATTCTGCTACTGCAGGACAAAACATCACAATGGAGAAACAGCACAAAACAAACAGAAAAAGTCATGCTCGTAACAGAGTGCTGCACAATTGCTAAGCAGCTCGAGTTGGAATGTGAGAAAATCATAAGGTTTGCACATAGTGTGTTGAGTTCAATCCAAACAATCACGTGCCATGAGAACCAGTTGGGATGGCACCTTTGTTAAGGTTCACAAATAAATAGGGTAGTGGCTCAAGAGAAAGAACCCAGGTTGGACCTGCACTTACACATTAGAAACATGACAATGGTTAGGACATTTTTTTCGTGGATTAGGGATGACTATTCTCAGAGGCCAAAAGGATACTAGTACTCAATAATTAGTTGTACTGAAATAGCACCGAGGCCCCAGCTGAGAGCTAAGTACCCCATCATGCTAGGCACTGTCCAAACACATAACAAAAAGCCCCAAAGAGCTTACAGTTTAATTAAATTTGTGTCTGGCTATCGCCCAGGAATGTATTGCCATCCTCATTACTATTATTAGTCTTACTGATACACCTAGGAGCCCTAGTCATGGACCAGGAAGGACCCCATTTTGGTAGATGCTGTACAAGCAGAACAAAGACAGTCCCTATCCTAAACATTTTAGGCTCTAAGCTGTATAGCAAAGAAAGGGGATGTCATAAATGGAATCAAACTTATATTTAATTGTTCACAGTATTGATATAATTACAGAAGTAACTTTTTGGTGGTTTCTATTTCTCACTGAGATAATAAAGCATAAATACAGCATCCAATATCCATGTTTGAATTTTCTGAGAGATCCTTAGACTCTCTAATTTTACTCCTTTATGTTTTACCTTATAATTGACTGCTAAGCAGAGATGGGAATTTCACAAATAAGAAAATATTTTTAGGCTATTAGCTCATTTAGCCCTCAAAAGTGATACATGTCCCCTCTCTCTAAAAGTTACATAGTTCCGTAGGGTTTCCGTTATTGTGGAGGGCAGCTACACTAAAAAAGAAAAGTTTGAAAATTAATCCAAAGCTAAATTCATGACATGATTTTACTCCCATTGCATTCCACTTAAATGCATATGTTTACAATATTTTTAATAATAATTATTATTAAACATAGTAAAATACTTCCAAACTTGGCTCATAGCAGAATTGTACTGCTAGTGGGGAAAAAAAAATCTGAAGCCTTGTCAATATGCCACTTCCTCCTCCCCCATCTTTTAACAGAAGCAGCCTCCAGTGAAATAATCCAAGCTGTGTTCAAGAAGTTGGCAAGTGGGTCCAATTAAATGTGGTTTTAGTGTATTCTGGCATTTGCATATCTAGTTTGCCAAGAAGTAATGTTTTACAAAAAAAAAAAAAACCCACAAAACCTGCATTGGTCCAGACAGACTGGATGGTGCTATGCATCATATAACTTTATCCCAAGAATCAGACAATACTTAATTTTTTTAATTTTCAGTTTTTAAAATGTCATCTATTACCCCATTCTCAGTTCATTATGATTTACAGTACCTCTTATGCTTTGTGCATTTTCCTTTATATTTACAGTTAATAGCAGTAAATCCGTGAAAGCTAGTTTCCCCAAAATAGGCATCCTCCCTCATTTGCAATTAGTACTTTAAAAAGAAACCTTACATCAATGTTACCTTTTTGTCGAGAAATATTTCATTTCTTATTTCAGCTGTAGTCCAATTAAACTATGATCAAATAAATAGAGCAGGCCAGCAAAATATCCTTTGTGAGCTAGACCACCAAGTTTTAAACACAGTTATTGAAAAATTGTATCATTTACAATGATTAACATAATTATACTTCAGTGATTTATTTTTTTTTTGTTTTGTTTAAATTTAACCATCTCCCCTTCATTTTTTCTCCTACAACTATTTGTTCCTTCCTTAGTGGCACTTGACAACTGATTGAAAGTGTTTATTAATGCTGTGCATTAAGGACAAGCCTTATTCACAGACTCCTGGGCCACACCTAGTTCATAATAGGCACTAAAGTAATCTGATGTAGTCTCTCACCGTCTCCCCTACAAACACCATGGGGAAAAAAAGGGGAGGAGGAAGAGGAAGCAACCTCCCAAGCCCCCAAATTTGTAGTTTAAAATTACATTTAATGTATAAATATAAATGAAAACTTCTGTCAATGTTTCAAAGCAGAAAACACTCTTCATATAAAATGGAGAGAGGTCACTTAAAACTGATGCAGAATATAGTTATATGGAATCTTTAAGCCCTTTTATAAGGCTGCCAGTCTATTAGCAGGACTGAGTTCTTAGTAAACTCTCCACTCCAATATGTGCAATGGAGCAGCTAATTTCTTTTGGACTCAGTCTATGGCACCAAGCTGATTTTTTTTTTAAATCTCTACCCAAACAACTATTAAATAATCAACAAATAAGAATATTTAACCAAAAATAAATAAGAGGAATGATCACTATCCTAAAAACTACAAATTAAAGCTATGTAATCACAAAAGGAGGTTGAGTCATCCATTAAGCAACAAAGAAGAGAGGAAAACAGATTACGGTTCTGATGGTTTTTGTAAAATTGGTTGCCTCACAGAAATGTGTACAAAGACCCAAACAGGATGGATGGCAGGAGCCTGAAATCTCACAGAGATCATTATGTAACAGAACCCAAATACACACTAGGTGCTTTACAGACAAATAGTACAAAAGGAATAAAATACTAGTTTCTCTCTCCAAAGACTTTACAATCTAAGGTCCTAATCTTGAAACTACATACCTGAGTAAATTGACTCATGTGGGTAGGTAGTCCCATTGACTCTGATATGACTACTCACATAA